>NC_141707.1:10000-1210000 GCF_971803275.1 Cyanistes caeruleus | reverse complement strand
GAGATTTTTCTTGAATTTTGTGGAAATTGTTGGAGATTTTGTGGGATGTTGCAGGAATTTGGTAGGGTTTTGAGAAGATTTATGGAATTTTGTGGCATTTTTCTGCAATTTTGTGAGGCTTTTCCAGAATGTTTGGTGATATTGAGGTGATTTGGTGGGATGTTTCTGGAATTTTGTGGGATTTTTCTGGGATTTGTACGAGACTTGAAGAATTTGGAGGGATTTTTCTTGAATTTTGTGGCTATTGGTGGAGATTTTGTGAGATGTTGCAGGAATGTGGTTGGGTTTTGAGAAGATGTAGGGAATTTTGTGGCATTTTTCTGGAATTTTGAGGGGCTTTCAAGAACTTTGTGAGCGTTTTCTTGAATTTAGTGGAAATTTGTTGAGATTTTGTGAGATGGTTCTGGAATTTGGTGGGATTTTTGTGGGATTTTGAGGATTTGTCTTGAATTTTGTGGGATTTGGAGGAGACTTGAAGAATTTGGAGGGAATTTTCTTGAACTTTTTGGATATTGGTGGAGATTTTGTGAGATGCTGCAGGAATGTGGTTGGGTTTTGAGAAGATTTAGGGATTTTTGTGGGATTTTCGTGGAATTTTCAGCAGCTTTCAAGTATTTTGTGAGAGTCTTCTTGAATTTTGTGTAAATTTCCGGAGATTTTGTGAGATGTTGCAGGAATTTGGTGGGATTTTTGTGGAATTTTGAGGAATTCTCTTGAATTTTGTGGGATTTGGAGGAGACTTGAAGAAGTTGGAGGGATTTTTCCTAAATGTTGTGGAAATTGGTGGAGATTTTGTGAGATGTTGCAGGAATTTGTTTGGATTTTGAGAAGATGTAGGGAATTTTGTTGGATTTTTGTGGAATTTTGAGGATTTCTCTTGAATTTTGTGGGATTTGGAGGAGACTTGAAGAATTTTGCAGGATTTTTCTTGAATTTTCTGGAAATTGGTGGAGATTTTGTGAGATGTCTGTGGAATTTTGTAATGTTTTGAGAAGATGTAGGAAATTTTGTGGCATTTTTCTGGAATTTTGAGGGGCTTTCAAGAACTTTGTGAGCGTTGTCTTGAATTTAGTGGAAATTTGTTGAGATTTTGTGAGATGGTTCTGGAATTTGGTGGGATATTGAGGAAATTCAGTGAATTTTGAGAGATATTTCTTGAATTTTGTGGAAATTGTTGGAGATTTTGTGGGATGCTGCAGGAATGCGGTTGGGTTTTGAGAAGATTTAGGGAATTGTGTGGGGCTTGTACAGGATTTTGTGCGATTTCTTTTGAATTTTATGGGATTTCTCTTGAATTTTGTGGGATGTTTGTGGGATGTTTGTGGGATGTTTGTGGGATGTTTGTGGTATTTGGAGGAGACATGAAGAATTTTGCAGGATTTTTCTTGAATTGTTTGGAAATTGGTGGAGATTTTGTGAGATGTTGCAGGAATTTGTTTGTGTTCTGAGAAGATGTAGGGAATTTTGTGGCATTTTTCTGGAATTTTGAGGGGCTTTCAAGAACTTTGTGAGAGTTTTCTTTAATTCAGTGGCAATTTGTTGAGATTTTGTGAGATGGTTCTGGAATTTGGTGGGATTTTTG
This sequence comes from Cyanistes caeruleus, assembly GCF_971803275.1. Lineage (NCBI taxonomy): Eukaryota > Metazoa > Chordata > Aves > Passeriformes > Paridae > Cyanistes > Cyanistes caeruleus. The sequence continues at coordinate 1,208,418 of NC_141707.1, read as the reverse complement.
TGGGATTTTGAGGATTTGTCTTGAATTTTGTGGGATTTGGAGGAGACTTGAAGAATTTGGAGGGAATTTTCTTGAATTTTTTGGATATTGGTGGAGATTTTGTGAGATGCTGCAGGAATGTGGTTGTGTTTTGAGAAGATTTAGGGATTTTTGTGGGATTTTCGTGGAATTTTCAGCAGCTTTCAAGTATTTTGTGAGAGTCTTCTTGAATTTTGTGGAAATTTCCAGAGATTTTGTGGGATGTTGCAGGAATGTGGTTGGGTTTTGAGAAGATATAGGGAATTGTGTGGGGCTTGTACAGGATTTTGTGCGATTTCTTTAGAATTTTGTGGGATTTCTCTTGAATTTTGTGGGATGTTTGTGGGATGTTTGTGGGAAGTTTGTGGTATTTGGAGGAGACTTGAAGAATTTTGCGGGATTTTTCTTGAATTGTTTGGAAATTGGTGGAGATTTTGTGAGATGTTGCAGGAGTTTGTTTGGGTTCTGAGAAGATGGAAGGAATTTTGTGGGATTTTTGTGGAATTTTGAGGATTTCTCTTGAATTTTGTGGGATTTGGAGGAGACTTGAAGAATTTGGAGGGAATTTTCTTAGATTTTGTGGAAATTTGTTGAGATTTTGTGAGATGGTTCTGGAATTTGGTGGGATATTGAGGAAATTCAGTGAATTTGGAGGGATTTTTCTTGAATTTTGTGGAAATTGTTGGAGATTTTGTGGGATGTTGCAGGAATTTGGTAGGGTTTTGAGAAGGTTTATGGAATTTTGTGGCATTTTTCTGCAATTTTGTGAGGCTTTTCCAGAATGTTTGGTGATATTGAGGTGATTTGGTGGGATGTTTCTGGAATTTTGTGGGATTTTTCTGGGATTTGTACGAGACTTGAAGAATTTTGCGGGATTTTTCTTGAATTGTTTGGAAATTGTTGGAGATTTTGTGAGATGTTGCAGGAGTTTGTTTGGGTTTTGAGAAGATGTAGGGAATTTTGTGGCATTTTTCTGGAATTTTGAGGGGCTTTCAAGAACTTTGTGAGCGTTTTCTTGAATTTAGTGGAAATTTGTTGAGATTTTGTGAGATGGTTCTGGAATTTGGTGGGATTTTTGTGGGATTTGGAGGATTTGTCTTGAATTTTGTGGGATTTGGAGGAGACTTGAAGAATTTGGAGGGAATTTTCTTGAATTTTTTGGATATTGGTGGAGATTTTGTGAGATGCTGCAGGAATGTGGTTGGGTTTTGAGAAGATTTAGGGATTTTTGTGGGATTTTCGTGGAATTTTCAGCAGCTTTCAAGTATTTTGTGAGAGTCTTCTTGAATTTTGTGGAAATTTCCAGAGATTTTGTGAGATGTTGCAGGAATTTGGTGGGATTTTTGTGGGATTTTGAGGATTTCTCTTGAATTTTGTGGGATTTGGAGGAGACTTGAAGAAGTTGGAGGGATTTTTCCTAAATGTTGTGGAAATTGGTGGAGATTTTGTGAGATGTTGCAGGAGTTTGTTTGGCTTTTGAGAAGATGGAAGGAATTTTGTAGGATTTTTGTGGAATTTTGAGGATTTCTCTTGAATTTTGTGGGATTTGGAGGAGACTTGAAGAATTTGGAGGGAATTTTCTTAGATTTTGTGGAAATTTGTTGAGATTTTGTGAGATGGTTCTGGAATTTGGTGGGATATTGAGGAAATTCAGTGAATTTGGAGGGATTTTTCTTGAATTTTGTGGAAATTGTTGGAGATTTTGTGGGATGCTGCAGGAATGTGGTTGGGTTCTGAGAAGATTTAGGGAATTGTGTGGGGCTTGTACAGAATTTGGTGGGATTTCTCTTGAATTTTGTGGGATTTCTATTGAATTTTATGGGATGTTTGTGGGATGTTTGTGAGATGTTTGTAGGATGTTTGTGGTATTTGGAGGAGACTTGAAGAATTTTGCGGGATTTTTCTTGAAATGTTTGGAAATTGGTGGAGATTTTGTGAGATGTTGCAGGAATTTGGTTGGGTTTTGAGAAGATGTAAGGAATTTTGTGGCATTTTTCTGGAATTTTGAGGGGCTTTCAAGAACTTTGTGAGCGTTTTCTTGAATTTAGTGGAAATTTGTTGAGATTTTGTGAGATGGTTCTGGAATTTGGTGGGATTTTTGTGGGATTTGGAGGATTTGTCTTGAATTTTGTGGGATTTGGAGGAGACTTGAAGAATTTTGCGGGAATTTTCTTGAATTTTTTGGATATTGGTGGAGATTTTGTGAGATGCTGCAGGAATGTGGTTGGGTTTTGAGAAGATTTAGGGATTTTTGTGGGATTTTCGTGGAATTTTCAGCAGCTTTCAAGTATTTTGTGAGAGTCTTCTTGAATTTTGTGTAAATTTCCAGAGATTTTGTGAGATGTTGCAGGAATTTGGTGGGATTTTTGTGGGATTTTGAGGATTTCTCTTGAATTTTGTGGGATTTGGAGGAGACTTGAAGAAGTTGGAGGGATTTTTCCTAAATGTTGTGGAAATTGGTGGAGATTTTGTGAGATGTTGCAGGAGTTTGTTTGGCTTTTGAGAAGATGGAAGGAATTTTGTAGGATTTTTGTGGAATTTTGAGGATTTCTCTTGAATTTTGTGGGATTTGGAGGAGACTTGAAGAATTTGGAGGGAATTTTCTTAGATTTTGTGGAAATTTGTTGAGATTTTGTGAGATGGTTCTGGAATTTGGTGGGATATTGAGGAAATTCAGTGAATTTGGAGGGATTTTTCTTGAATTTTGTGGAAATTGTTGGAGATTTTGTGGGATGCTGCAGGAATGTGGTTGGGTTCTGAGAAGATTTAGGGAATTGTGTGGGGCTTGTACAGAATTTGGTGGGATTTCTCTTGAATTTTGTGGGATTTCTATTGAATTTTATGGGATGTTTGTGGGATGTTTGTGAGATGTTTGTAGGATGTTTGTGGTATTTGGAGGAGACTTGAAGAATTTTGCGGGATTTTTCTTGAAATGTTTGGAAATTGGTGGAGATTTTGTGAGATGTTGCAGGAATTTGGTTGGGTTTTGAGAAGATGGAAGGAATTTTGTTGGATTTTTGTGGAATTTTGAGGATTTCTCTTGAATTTTGTGGGATTTGGAGGAGACTTGAAGAATTTGGAGGGAATTTTCTTAGATTTTGTGGAAATTTGTTGAGATTTTGTGAGATGGTTCTGGAATTTGGTGGGATATTGAGGAAATTCAGTGAATTTGGAGGGATTTTTCTTGAATTTTGTGGAAATTGTTGGAGATTTTGTGGGATGTTGCAGGAATTTGGTAGGGTTTTGAGAAGATTTATGGAATTTTGTGGCATTTTTCTGCAATTTTGTGAGGCTTTTCCAGAATGTTTGGTGATATTGAGGTGATTTGGTGGGATGTTTCTGGAATTTTGTGGGATTTTTCTGGGATTTGTACGAGACTTGAAGAATTTGGAGGGATTTTTCTTGAATTTTGTGGAAATTGTTGGAGATTTTGTGGGATGTTGCAGGAATGTGGTTGGGTTTTGAGAAGATGTAGGGAATTTTGTGGCATTTTTCTGGAATTTTGAGGGGCTTTCAAGAACTTTGTGAGAGTTTTCTTGAATTCAGTGGCAATTTGTTGAGATTTTGTGAGATGGTTCTGGAATTTGGTGGGATTTTTGTGGGATTTTGAGGATTTGTCTTGAATTTTGTGGGATTTGGAGGAGACTTGAAGAATTTGGAGGGAATTTTCTTGAACTTTTTGGATATTGGTGGAGATTTTGTGAGATGCTGCAGGAATGTGGTTGGGTTTTGAGAAGATTTAGGGATTTTTGTGGGATTTTCGTGGAATTTTCAGCAGCTTTCAAGTATTTTGTGAGAGTCTTCTTGAATTTTGTGTAAATTTCCAGAGATTTTGTGAGATGTTGCAGGAATTTGGTGGGATTTTTGTGGGATTTTGAGGATTTCTCTTGAATTTTGTGGGATTTGGAGGAGACTTGAAGAAGTTGGAGGGATTTTTCCTAAATGTTGTGGAAATTGGTGGAGATTTTGTGAGATGTTGCAGGAATTTGTTTGGATTTTGAGAAGATGTAGGGAATTTTGTTGGATTTTTGTGGAGTTTTGAGGATTTCTCTTGAATTTTGTGGGATTTGGAGGAGACTTGAAGAATTTTGCGGGATTTTTCTTGAATTTTCTGGAAATTGGTGGAGATTTTGTGAGATGTTGCAGGAGTTTGTTTGGGTTCTGAGAAGATGGAAGGAATTTTGTGGGATTTTTGTGGAATTTTGAGGATTTCTCTTGAATTTTGTGGGATTTGGAAGAGACTTGAAGAATTTGGAGGGAATTTTCTTAGATTTTGTGGAAATTTGTTGAGATTTTGTGAGATGGTTCTGGAATTTGGTGGGATATTGAGGAAATTCAGTGAATTTGGAGGGATTTTTCTTGAATTTTGTGGAAATTGTTGGAGATTTTGTGGGATGTTGCAGGAATTTGGTAGGGTTTTGAGAAGGTTTAGGGAATTTTGTGGCATTTTTCTGCAATTTTGTGAGGCTTTTCCAGAATGTTTGGTGATATTGAGGTGATTTGGTGGGATGTTTCTGGAATTTTGTGGGATTTTTCTGGGATTTGTACGAGACTTGAAGAATTTTGCGGGATTTTTCTTGAATTGTTTGGAAATTGTTGGAGATTTTGTGAGATGTTGCAGGAGTTTGTTTGGGTTTTGAGAAGATGTAGGGAATTTTGTGGCATTTTTCTGGAATTTTGAGGGGCTTTCAAGAACTTTGTGAGCGTTTTCTTGAATTTAGTGGAAATTTGTTGAGATTTTGTGAGATGGTTCTGGAATTTGGTGGGATTTTTGTGGGATTTTGAGGATTTGTCTTGAATTTTGTGGGATTTGGAGGAGACTTGAAGAATTTGGAGGGAATTTTCTTGAACTTTTTGGATATTGGTGGAGATTTTGTGAGATGCTGCAGGAATGTGGTTGGGTTTTGAGAAGATTTAGGGATTTTTGTGGGATTTTCGTGGAATTTTCAGCAGCTTTCAAGTATTTTGTGAGAGTCTTCTTGAATTTTGTGTAAATTTCCGGAGATTTTGTGAGATGTTGCAGGAATTTGGTGGGATTTTTGTGGAATTTTGAGGAATTCTCTTGAATTTTGTGGGATTTGGAGGAGACTTGAAGAAGTTGGAGGGATTTTTCCTAAATGTTGTGGAAATTGGTGGAGATTTTGTGAGATGTTGCAGGAATTTGTTTGGATTTTGAGAAGATGTAGGGAATTTTGTTGGATTTTTGTGGAATTTTGAGGATTTCTCTTGAATTTTGTGGGATTTGGAGGAGACTTGAAGAATTTTGCGGGATTTTTCTTGAATTTTCTGGAAATTGGTGGAGATTTTGTGAGATGTTGCAGGAGTTTGTTTGGGTTCTGAGAAGATGGAAGGAATTTTGTGGGATTTTTGTGGAATTTTGAGGATTTCTCTTGAATTTTGTGGGATTTGGAGGAGACTTGAAGAATTTGGAGGGAATTTTCTTAGATTTTGTGGAAATTTGTTGAGATTTTGTGAGATGGTTCTGGAATTTGGTGGGATATTGAGGAAATTCAGTGAATTTGGAGGGATTTTTCTTGAATTTTGTGGAAATTGTTGGAGATTTTGTGGGATGTTGCAGGAATTTGGTAGGGTTTTGAGAAGGTTTATGGAATTTTGTGGCATTTTTCTGCAATTTTGTGAGGCTTTTCCAGAATGTTTGGTGATATTGAGGTGATTTGGTGGGATGTTTCTGGAATTTTGTGGGATTTTTCTGGGATTTGTACGAGACTTGAAGAATTTGGAGGGATTTTTCTTGAATTTTGTGGAAATTGTTGGAGATTTTGTGGGATGTTGCAGGAATGTGGTTGGGTTTTGAGAAGATGTAGGGAATTTTGTGGCATTTTTCTGGAATTTTGAGGGGCTTTCAAGAACTTTGTGAGCGTTGTCTTGAATTTAGTGGAAATTTGTTGAGATTTTGTGAGATGGTTCTGGAATTTGGTGGGATATTGAGGAAATTCAGTGAATTTTGAGAGATTTTTCTTGAATTTTGTGGAAATTGTTGGAGATTTTGTGGGATGTTGCAGGAATTTGGTAGGGTTTTGAGAAGATTTATGGAATTTTGTGGCATTTTTCTGCAATTTTGTGAGGCTTTTCCAGAATGTTTGGTGATATTGAGGTGATTTGGTGGGATGTTTCTGGAATTTTGTGGGATTTTTCTGGGATTTGTACGAGACTTGAAGAATTTGGAGGGATTTTTCTTGAATTTTGTGGCTATTGGTGGAGATTTTGTGAGATGTTGCAGGAATGTGGTTGGGTTTTGAGAAGATGTAGGGAATTTTGTGGCATTTTTCTGGAATTTTGAGGGGCTTTCAAGAACTTTGTGAGCGTTTTCTTGAATTTAGTGGAAATTTGTTGAGATTTTGTGAGATGGTTCTGGAATTTGGTGGGATTTTTGTGGGATTTTGAGGATTTGTCTTGAATTTTGTGGGATTTGGAGGAGACTTGAAGAATTTGGAGGGAATTTTCTTGAACTTTTTGGATATTGGTGGAGATTTTGTGAGATGCTGCAGGAATGTGGTTGGGTTTTGAGAAGATTTAGGGATTTTTGTGGGATTTTCGTGGAATTTTCAGCAGCTTTCAAGTATTTTGTGAGAGTCTTCTTGAATTTTGTGTAAATTTCCGGAGATTTTGTGAGATGTTGCAGGAATTTGGTGGGATTTTTGTGGAATTTTGAGGAATTCTCTTGAATTTTGTGGGATTTGGAGGAGACTTGAAGAAGTTGGAGGGATTTTTCCTAAATGTTGTGGAAATTGGTGGAGATTTTGTGAGATGTTGCAGGAATTTGTTTGGATTTTGAGAAGATGTAGGGAATTTTGTTGGATTTTTGTGGAATTTTGAGGATTTCTCTTGAATTTTGTGGGATTTGGAGGAGACTTGAGGAATTTTGCAGGATTTTTCTTGAATTTTCTGGAAATTGGTGGAGATTTTGTGAGATGTCTGTGGAATTTTGTAATGTTTTGAGAAGATGTAGGAAATTTTGTGGCATTTTTCTGGAATTTTGAGGGGCTTTCAAGAACTTTGTGAGCGTTGTCTTGAATTTTGTGGAAATTTGTTGAGATTTTGTGAGATGGTTCTGGAATTTGGTGGGATATTGAGGAAATTCAGTGAATTTTGAGAGATATTTCTTGAATTTTGTGGAAATTGTTGGAGATTTTGTGGGATGCTGCAGGAATGCGGTTGGGTTTTGAGAAGATTTAGGGAATTGTGTGGGGCTTGTACAGGATTTTGTGCGATTTCTTTTGAATTTTATGGGATTTCTCTTGAATTTTGTGGGATGTTTGTGGGATGTTTGTGGGATGTTTGTGGGATGTTTGTGGTATTTGGAGGAGACATGAAGAATTTTGCAGGATTTTTCTTGAATTGTTTGGAAATTGGTGGAGATTTTGTGAGATGTTGCAGGAATTTGTTTGTGTTCTGAGAAGATGTAGGGAATTTTGTGGCATTTTTCTGGAATTTTGAGGGGCTTTCAAGAACTTTGTGAGAGTTTTCTTGAATTCAGTGGCAATTTGTTGAGATTTTGTGAGATGGTTCTGGAATTTGGTGGGATTTTTGTGGGATTTTGAGGATTTGTCTTGAATTTTGTGGGATTTGGAGGAGACTTGAAGAATTTGGAGGGAATTTTCTTGAATTTTTTGGATATTGGTGGAGATTTTGTGAGATGCTGCAGGAATGTGGTTGTGTTTTGAGAAGATTTAGGGATTTTTGTGGGATTTTCGTGGAATTTTCAGCAGCTTTCAAGTATTTTGTGAGAGTCTTCTTGAATTTTGTGGAAATTTCCAGAGATTTTGTGGGATGTTGCAGGAATGTGGTTGGGTTTTGAGAAGATATAGGGAATTGTGTGGGGCTTGTACAGGATTTTGTGCGATTTCTTTAGAATTTTGTGGGATTTCTCTTGAATTTTGTGGGATGTTTGTGGGATGTTTGTGGGAAGTTTGTGGTATTTGGAGGAGACTTGAAGAATTTTGCGGGATTTTTCTTGAATTGTTTGGAAATTGGTGGAGATTTTGTGAGATGTTGCAGGAGTTTGTTTGGGTTCTGAGAAGATGGAAGGAATTTTGTGGGATTTTTGTGGAATTTTGAGGATTTCTCTTGAATTTTGTGGGATTTGGAGGAGACTTGAAGAATTTGGAGGGAATTTTCTTAGATTTTGTGGAAATTTGTTGAGATTTTGTGAGATGGTTCTGGAATTTGGTGGGATATTGAGGAAATTCAGTGAATTTGGAGGGATTTTTCTTGAATTTTGTGGAAATTGTTGGAGATTTTGTGGGATGTTGCAGGAATTTGGTAGGGTTTTGAGAAGGTTTATGGAATTTTGTGGCATTTTTCTGCAATTTTGTGAGGCTTTTCCAGAATGTTTGGTGATATTGAGGTGATTTGGTGGGATGTTTCTGGAATTTTGTGGGATTTTTCTGGGATTTGTACGAGACTTGAAGAATTTTGCGGGATTTTTCTTGAATTGTTTGGAAATTGTTGGAGATTTTGTGAGATGTTGCAGGAGTTTGTTTGGGTTTTGAGAAGATGTAGGGAATTTTGTGGCATTTTTCTGGAATTTTGAGGGGCTTTCAAGAACTTTGTGAGCGTTTTCTTGAATTTAGTGGAAATTTGTTGAGATTTTGTGAGATGGTTCTGGAATTTGGTGGGATTTTTGTGGGATTTGGAGGATTTGTCTTGAATTTTGTGGGATTTGGAGGAGACTTGAAGAATTTGGAGGGAATTTTCTTGAATTTTTTGGATATTGGTGGAGATTTTGTGAGATGCTGCAGGAATGTGGTTGGGTTTTGAGAAGATTTAGGGATTTTTGTGGGATTTTCGTGGAATTTTCAGCAGCTTTCAAGTATTTTGTGAGAGTCTTCTTGAATTTTGTGGAAATTTCCAGAGATTTTGTGAGATGTTGCAGGAATTTGGTGGGATTTTTGTGGGATTTTGAGGATTTCTCTTGAATTTTGTGGGATTTGGAGGAGACTTGAAGAAGTTGGAGGGATTTTTCCTAAATGTTGTGGAAATTGGTGGAGATTTTGTGAGATGTTGCAGGAGTTTGTTTGGCTTTTGAGAAGATGGAAGGAATTTTGTAGGATTTTTGTGGAATTTTGAGGATTTCTCTTGAATTTTGTGGGATTTGGAGGAGACTTGAAGAATTTGGAGGGAATTTTCTTAGATTTTGTGGAAATTTGTTGAGATTTTGTGAGATGGTTCTGGAATTTGGTGGGATATTGAGGAAATTCAGTGAATTTGGAGGGATTTTTCTTGAATTTTGTGGAAATTGTTGGAGATTTTGTGGGATGCTGCAGGAATGTGGTTGGGTTCTGAGAAGATTTAGGGAATTGTGTGGGGCTTGTACAGAATTTGGTGGGATTTCTCTTGAATTTTGTGGGATTTCTATTGAATTTTATGGGATGTTTGTGGGATGTTTGTGAGATGTTTGTAGGATGTTTGTGGTATTTGGAGGAGACTTGAAGAATTTTGCGGGATTTTTCTTGAAATGTTTGGAAATTGGTGGAGATTTTGTGAGATGTTGCAGGAATTTGGTTGGGTTTTGAGAAGATGTAAGGAATTTTGTGGCATTTTTCTGGAATTTTGAGGGGCTTTCAAGAACTTTGTGAGCGTTTTCTTGAATTTAGTGGAAATTTGTTGAGATTTTGTGAGATGGTTCTGGAATTTGGTGGGATTTTTGTGGGATTTGGAGGATTTGTCTTGAATTTTGTGGGATTTGGAGGAGACTTGAAGAATTTTGCGGGAATTTTCTTGAATTTTTTGGATATTGGTGGAGATTTTGTGAGATGCTGCAGGAATGTGGTTGGGTTTTGAGAAGATTTAGGGATTTTTGTGGGATTTTCGTGGAATTTTCAGCAGCTTTCAAGTATTTTGTGAGAGTCTTCTTGAATTTTGTGTAAATTTCCAGAGATTTTGTGAGATGTTGCAGGAATTTGGTGGGATTTTTGTGGGATTTTGAGGATTTCTCTTGAATTTTGTGGGATTTGGAGGAGACTTGAAGAAGTTGGAGGGATTTTTCCTAAATGTTGTGGAAATTGGTGGAGATTTTGTGAGATGTTGCAGGAGTTTGTTTGGCTTTTGAGAAGATGGAAGGAATTTTGTAGGATTTTTGTGGAATTTTGAGGATTTCTCTTGAATTTTGTGGGATTTGGAGGAGACTTGAAGAATTTGGAGGGAATTTTCTTAGATTTTGTGGAAATTTGTTGAGATTTTGTGAGATGGTTCTGGAATTTGGTGGGATATTGAGGAAATTCAGTGAATTTGGAGGGATTTTTCTTGAATTTTGTGGAAATTGTTGGAGATTTTGTGGGATGCTGCAGGAATGTGGTTGGGTTCTGAGAAGATTTAGGGAATTGTGTGGGGCTTGTACAGAATTTGGTGGGATTTCTCTTGAATTTTGTGGGATTTCTATTGAATTTTATGGGATGTTTGTGGGATGTTTGTGAGATGTTTGTAGGATGTTTGTGGTATTTGGAGGAGACTTGAAGAATTTTGCGGGATTTTTCTTGAAATGTTTGGAAATTGGTGGAGATTTTGTGAGATGTTGCAGGAATTTGGTTGGGTTTTGAGAAGATGGAAGGAATTTTGTTGGATTTTTGTGGAATTTTGAGGATTTCTCTTGAATTTTGTGGGATTTGGAGGAGACTTGAAGAATTTGGAGGGAATTTTCTTAGATTTTGTGGAAATTTGTTGAGATTTTGTGAGATGGTTCTGGAATTTGGTGGGATATTGAGGAAATTCAGTGAATTTGGAGGGATTTTTCTTGAATTTTGTGGAAATTGTTGGAGATTTTGTGGGATGTTGCAGGAATTTGGTAGGGTTTTGAGAAGATTTATGGAATTTTGTGGCATTTTTCTGCAATTTTGTGAGGCTTTTCCAGAATGTTTGGTGATATTGAGGTGATTTGGTGGGATGTTTCTGGAATTTTGTGGGATTTTTCTGGGATTTGTACGAGACTTGAAGAATTTGGAGGGATTTTTCTTGAATTTTGTGGAAATTGTTGGAGATTTTGTGGGATGTTGCAGGAATGTGGTTGGGTTTTGAGAAGATGTAGGGAATTTTGTGGCATTTTTCTGGAATTTTGAGGGGCTTTCAAGAACTTTGTGAGAGTTTTCTTGAATTCAGTGGCAATTTGTTGAGATTTTGTGAGATGGTTCTGGAATTTGGTGGGATTTTTGTGGGATTTTGAGGATTTGTCTTGAATTTTGTGGGATTTGGAGGAGACTTGAAGAATTTGGAGGGAATTTTCTTGAACTTTTTGGATATTGGTGGAGATTTTGTGAGATGCTGCAGGAATGTGGTTGGGTTTTGAGAAGATTTAGGGATTTTTGTGGGATTTTCGTGGAATTTTCAGCAGCTTTCAAGTATTTTGTGAGAGTCTTCTTGAATTTTGTGTAAATTTCCGGAGATTTTGTGAGGTGTTGCAGGAATTTGGTGGGATTTTTGTGGAATTTTGAGGAATTCTCTTGAATTTTGTGGGATTTGGAGGAGATTTGAAGAAGTTGGAGGGATTTTTCCTAAATGTTGTGGAAATTGGTGGAGATTTTGTGAGATGTTGCAGGAATTTGTTTGGATTTTGAGAAGATGTAGGGAATTTTGTTGGATTTTTGTGGAGTTTTGAGGATTTCTCTTGAATTTTGTGGGATTTGGAGGAGACTTGAAGAATTTTGCGGGATTTTTCTTGAATTTTCTGGAAATTGGTGGAGATTTTGTGAGATGTTGCAGGAGTTTGTTTGGGTTCTGAGAAGATGGAAGGAATTTTGTGGGATTTTTGTGGAATTTTGAGGATTTCTCTTGAATTTTGTGGGATTTGGAAGAGACTTGAAGAATTTGGAGGGAATTTTCTTAGATTTTGTGGAAATTTGTTGAGATTTTGTGAGATGGTTCTGGAATTTGGTGGGATATTGAGGAAATTCAGTGAATTTGGAGGGATTTTTCTTGAATTTTGTGGAAATTGTTGGAGATTTTGTGGGATGTTGCAGGAATTTGGTAGGGTTTTGAGAAGGTTTAGGGAATTTTGTGGCATTTTTCTGCAATTTTGTGAGGCTTTTCCAGAATGTTTGGTGATATTGAGGTGATTTGGTGGGATGTTTCTGGAATTTTGTGGGATTTTTCTGGGATTTGTACGAGACTTGAAGAATTTTGCGGGATTTTTCTTGAATTGTTTGGAAATTGTTGGAGATTTTGTGAGATGTTGCAGGAGTTTGTTTGGGTTTTGAGAAGATGTAGGGAATTTTGTGGCATTTTTCTGGAATTTTGAGGGGCTTTCAAGAACTTTGTGAGCGTTTTCTTGAATTTAGTGGAAATTTGTTGAGATTTTGTGAGATGGTTCTGGAATTTGGTGGGATTTTTGTGGGATTTTGAGGATTTGTCTTGAATTTTGTGGGATTTGGAGGAGACTTGAAGAATTTGGAGGGAATTTTCTTGAACTTTTTGGATATTGGTGGAGATTTTGTGAGATGCTGCAGGAATGTGGTTGGGTTTTGAGAAGATTTAGGGATTTTTGTGGGATTTTCGTGGAATTTTCAGCAGCTTTCAAGTATTTTGTGAGAGTCTTCTTGAATTTTGTGTAAATTTCCGGAGATTTTGTGAGATGTTGCAGGAATTTGGTGGGATTTTTGTGGAATTTTGAGGAATTCTCTTGAATTTTGTGGGATTTGGAGGAGACTTGAAGAAGTTGGAGGGATTTTTCCTAAATGTTGTGGAAATTGGTGGAGATTTTGTGAGATGTTGCAGGAATTTGTTTGGATTTTGAGAAGATGTAGGGAATTTTGTTGGATTTTTGTGGAATTTTGAGGATTTCTCTTGAATTTTGTGGGATTTGGAGGAGACTTGAAGAATTTTGCGGGATTTTTCTTGAATTTTCTGGAAATTGGTGGAGATTTTGTGAGATGTTGCAGGAGTTTGTTTGGGTTCTGAGAAGATGGAAGGAATTTTGTGGGATTTTTGTGGAATTTTGAGGATTTCTCTTGAATTTTGTGGGATTTGGAGGAGACTTGAAGAATTTGGAGGGAATTTTCTTAGATTTTGTGGAAATTTGTTGAGATTTTGTGAGATGGTTCTGGAATTTGGTGGGATATTGAGGAAATTCAGTGAATTTGGAGGGATTTTTCTTGAATTTTGTGGAAATTGTTGGAGATTTTGTGGGATGTTGCAGGAATTTGGTAGGGTTTTGAGAAGGTTTATGGAATTTTGTGGCATTTTTCTGCAATTTTGTGAGGCTTTTCCAGAATGTTTGGTGATATTGAGGTGATTTGGTGGGATGTTTCTGGAATTTTGTGGGATTTTTCTGGGATTTGTACGAGACTTGAAGAATTTGGAGGGATTTTTCTTGAATTTTGTGGAAATTGTTGGAGATTTTGTGGGATGTTGCAGGAATGTGGTTGGGTTTTGAGAAGATGTAGGGAATTTTGTGGCATTTTTCTGGAATTTTGAGGGGCTTTCAAGAACTTTGTGAGAGTTTTCTTGAATTTAGTGGCAATTTGTTGAGATTTTGTGAGATGGTTCTGGAATTTGGTGGGATTTTTGTGGGATTTTGAGGATTTGTCTTGAATTTTGTGGGATTTGGAGGAGACTTGAAGAATTTTGCGGGAATTTTCTTGAATTTTTTGGAAATGTGTGGAGATTTTGTGAGATGTCTGTAGAATTTTGTAATGTTTTGAGAAGATGTAGGGAATTTTGTGGCATTTTTCTGGAATTTTGAGGGGCTTTCAAGAACTTTGTGAGCGTTGTCTTGAATTTAGTGGAAATTTGTTGAGATTTTGTGAGATGGTTCTGGAATTTGGTGGGATATTGAGGAAATTCAGTGAATTTTGAGAGATTTTTCTTGAATTTTGTGGAAATTGTTGGAGATTTTGTGGGATGTTGCAGGAATTTGGTAGGGTTTTGAGAAGATTTATGGAATTTTGTGGCATTTTTCTGCAATTTTGTGAGGCTTTTCCAGAATGTTTGGTGATATTGAGGTGATTTGGTGGGATGTTTCTGGAATTTTGTGGGATTTTTCTGGGATTTGTACGAGACTTGAAGAATTTGGAGGGATTTTTCTTGAATTTTGTGGCTATTGGTGGAGATTTTGTGAGATGTTGCAGGAATGTGGTTGGGTTTTGAGAAGATGTAGGGAATTTTGTGGCATTTTTCTGGAATTTTGAGGGGCTTTCAAGAACTTTGTGAGCGTTTTCTTGAATTTAGTGGAAATTTGTTGAGATTTTGTGAGATGGTTCTGGAATTTGGTGGGATTTTTGTGGGATTTTGAGGATTTGTCTTGAATTTTGTGGGATTTGGAGGAGACTTGAAGAATTTGGAGGGAATTTTCTTGAACTTTTTGGATATTGGTGGAGATTTTGTGAGATGCTGCAGGAATGTGGTTGGGTTTTGAGAAGATTTAGGGATTTTTGTGGGATTTTCGTGGAATTTTCAGCAGCTTTCAAGTATTTTGTGAGAGTCTTCTTGAATTTTGTGTAAATTTCCGGAGATTTTGTGAGATGTTGCAGGAATTTGGTGGGATTTTTGTGGAATTTTGAGGAATTCTCTTGAATTTTGTGGGATTTGGAGGAGCCTTGAAGAAGTTGGAGGGATTTTTCCTAAATGTTGTGGAAATTGGTGGAGATTTTGTGAGATGTTGCAGGAATTTGTTTGGATTTTGAGAAGATGTAGGGAATTTTGTTGGATTTTTGTGGAATTTTGAGGATTTCTCTTGAATTTTGTGGGATTTGGAGGAGACTTGAAGAATTTTGCAGGATTTTTCTTGAATTTTCTGGAAATTGGTGGAGATTTTGTGAGATGTCTGTGGAATTTTGTAATGTTTTGAGAAGATGTAGGAAATTTTGTGGCATTTTTCTGGAATTTTGAGGGGCTTTCAAGAACTTTGTGAGCGTTGTCTTGAATTTAGTTGAAATTTGTTGAGATTTTGTGAGATGGTTCTGGAATTTGGTGGGATATTGAGGAAATTCAGTGAATTTTGAGAGATATTTCTTGAATTTTGTGGAAATTGTTGGAGATTTTGTGGGATGCTGCAGGAATGCGGTTGGGTTTTGAGAAGATTTAGGGAATTGTGTGGGGCTTGTACAGGATTTTGTGCGATTTCTTTTGAATTTTATGGGATTTCTCTTGAATTTTGTGGGATGTTTGTGGGATGTTTGTGGGATGTTTGTGGGATGTTTGTGGTATTTGGAGGAGACATGAAGAATTTTGCAGGATTTTTCTTGAATTGTTTGGAAATTGGTGGAGATTTTGTGAGATGTTGCAGGAATTTGTTTGTGTTCTGAGAAGATGTAGGGAATTTTGTGGCATTTTTCTGGAATTTTGAGGGGCTTTCAAGAACTTTGTGAGAGTTTTCTTGAATTCAGTGGCAATTTGTTGAGATTTTGTGAGATGGTTCTGGAATTTGGTGGGATTTTTGTGGGATTTTGAGGATTTGTCTTGAATTTTGTGGGATTTGGAGGAGACTTGAAGAATTTGGAGGGAATTTTCTTGAATTTTTTGGACATTGGTGGAGATTTTGTGAGATGCTGCAGGAATGTGGTTGTGTTTTGAGAAGATTTAGGGATTTTTGTGGGATTTTCGTGGAATTTTCAGCAGCTTTCAAGTATTTTGTGAGAGTCTTCTTGAATTTTGTGTAAAATTCCGGAGATTTTGTGAGATGTTGCAGGAATTTGGTGGGATTTTTGTGGAATTTTGAGGAATTCTCTTGAATTTTGTGGGATTTGGAGGAGACTTGAAGAAGTTGGAGGGATTTTTCCTAAATGTTGTGGAAATTGGTGGAGATTTTGTGAGATGTTGCAGGAATTTGTTTGGATTTTGAGAAGATGTAGGGAATTTTGTTGGATTTTTGTGGAATTTTGAGGATTTCTCTTGAATTTTGTGGGATTTGGAGGAGACTTGAAGAATTTTGCAGGATTTTTCTTGAATTTTCTGGAAATTGGTGGAGATTTTGTGAGATGTCTGTGGAATTTTGTAATGTTTTGAGAAGATGTAGGAAATTTTGTGGCATTTTTCTGGAATTTTGAGGGGCTTTCAAGAACTTTGTGAGCGTTGTCTTGAATTTAGTGGAAATTTGTTGAGATTTTGTGAGATGGTTCTGGAATTTGGTGGGATATTGAGGAAATTCAGTGAATTTTGAGAGATATTTCTTGAATTTTGTGGAAATTGTTGGAGATTTTGTGGGATGCTGCAGGAATGCGGTTGGGTTTTGAGAAGATTTAGGGAATTGTGTGGGGCTTGTACAGGATTTTGTGCGATTTCTTTTGAATTTTATGGGATTTCTCTTGAATTTTGTGGGATGTTTGTGGGATGTTTGTGGGATGTTTGTGGGATGTTTGTGGTATTTGGAGGAGACATGAAGAATTTTGCAGGATTTTTCTTGAATTGTTTGGAAATTGGTGGAGATTTTGTGAGATGTTGCAGGAATTTGTTTGTGTTCTGAGAAGATGTAGGGAATTTTGTGGCATTTTTCTGGAATTTTGAGGGGCTTTCAAGAACTTTGTGAGAGTTTTCTTGAATTCAGTGGCAATTTGTTGAGATTTTGTGAGATGGTTCTGGAATTTGGTGGGATTTTTGTGGGATTTTGAGGATTTGTCTTGAATTTTGTGGGATTTGGAGGAGACTTGAAGAATTTGGAGGGAATTTTCTTGAACTTTTTGGATATTGGTGGAGATTTTGTGAGATGCTGCAGGAATGTGGTTGGGTTTTGAGAAGATTTAGGGATTTTTGTGGGATTTTCGTGGAATTTTCAGCAGCTTTCAAGTATTTTGTGAGAGTCTTCTTGAATTTTGTGGAAATTTCCAGAGATTTTGTGGGATGTTGCAGGAATGTGGTTGGGTTTTGAGAAGATATAGGGAATTGTGTGGGGCTTGTACAGGATTTTGTGCGATTTCTTTAGAATTTTGTGGGATTTCTCTTGAATTTTGTGGGATGTTTGTGGGATGTTTGTGGGAAGTTTGTGGTATTTGGAGGAGACTTGAAGAATTTTGCGGGATTTTTCTTGAATTGTTTGGAAATTGGTGGAGATTTTGTGAGATGTTGCAGGAGTTTGTTTGGGTTCTGAGAAGATGGAAGGAATTTTGTGGGATTTTTGTGGAATTTTGAGGATTTCTCTTGAATTTTGTGGGATTTGGAGGAGACTTGAAGAATTTGGAGGGAATTTTCTTAGATTTTGTGGAAATTTGTTGAGATTTTGTGAGATGGTTCTGGAATTTGGTGGGATATTGAGGAAATTCAGTGAATTTGGAGGGATTTTTCTTGAATTTTGTGGAAATTGTTGGAGATTTTGTGGGATGTTGCAGGAATTTGGTAGGGTTTTGAGAAGGTTTATGGAATTTTGTGGCATTTTTCTGCAATTTTGTGAGGCTTTTCCAGAATGTTTGGTGATATTGAGGTGATTTGGTGGGATGTTTCTGGAATTTTGTGGGATTTTTCTGGGATTTGTACGAGACTTGAAGAATTTTGCGGGATTTTTCTTGAATTGTTTGGAAATTGTTGGAGATTTTGTGAGATGTTGCAGGAGTTTGTTTGGGTTTTGAGAAGATGTAGGGAATTTTGTGGCATTTTTCTGGAATTTTGAGGGGCTTTCAAGAACTTTGTGAGCGTTTTCTTGAATTTAGTGGAAATTTGTTGAGATTTTGTGAGATGGTTCTGGAATTTGGTGGGATTTTTGTGGGATTTGGAGGATTTGTCTTGAATTTTGTGGGATTTGGAGGAGACTTGAAGAATTTTGCGGGAATTTTCTTGAATTTTTTGGATATTGGTGGAGATTTTGTGAGATGCTGCAGGAATGTGGTTGGGTTTTGAGAAGATTTAGGGATTTTTGTGGGATTTTCGTGGAATTTTCAGCAGCTTTCAAGTATTTTGTGAGAGTCTTCTTGAATTTTGTGTAAATTTCCAGAGATTTTGTGAGATGTTGCAGGAATTTGGTGGGATTTTTGTGGGATTTTGAGGATTTCTCTTGAATTTTGTGGGATTTGGAGGAGACTTGAAGAAGTTGGAGGGATTTTTCCTAAATGTTGTGGAAATTGGTGGAGATTTTGTGAGATGTTGCAGGAGTTTGTTTGGCTTTTGAGAAGATGGAAGGAATTTTGTAGGATTTTTGTGGAATTTTGAGGATTTCTCTTGAATTTTGTGGGATTTGGAGGAGACTTGAAGAATTTGGAGGGAATTTTCTTAGATTTTGTGGAAATTTGTTGAGATTTTGTGAGATGGTTCTGGAATTTGGTGGGATATTGAGGAAATTCAGTGAATTTGGAGGGATTTTTCTTGAATTTTGTGGAAATTGTTGGAGATTTTGTGGGATGCTGCAGGAATGTGGTTGGGTTCTGAGAAGATTTAGGGAATTGTGTGGGGCTTGTACAGAATTTGGTGGGATTTCTCTTGAATTTTGTGGGATTTCTATTGAATTTTATGGGATGTTTGTGGGATGTTTGTGAGATGTTTGTAGGATGTTTGTGGTATTTGGAGGAGACTTGAAGAATTTTGCGGGATTTTTCTTGAAATGTTTGGAAATTGGTGGAGATTTTGTGAGATGTTGCAGGAATTTGGTTGGGTTTTGAGAAGATGTAAGGAATTTTGTGGCATTTTTCTGGAATTTTGAGGGGCTTTCAAGAACTTTGTGAGCGTTTTCTTGAATTTAGTGGAAATTTGTTGAGATTTTGTGAGATGGTTCTGGAATTTGGTGGGATTTTTGTGGGATTTGGAGGATTTGTCTTGAATTTTGTGGGATTTGGAGGAGACTTGAAGAATTTTGCGGGAATTTTCTTGAATTTTTTGGATATTGGTGGAGATTTTGTGAGATGCTGCAGGAATGTGGTTGGGTTTTGAGAAGATTTAGGGATTTTTGTGGGATTTTCGTGGAATTTTCAGCAGCTTTCAAGTATTTTGTGAGAGTCTTCTTGAATTTTGTGTAAATTTCCAGAGATTTTGTGAGATGTTGCAGGAATTTGGTGGGATTTTTGTGGGATTTTGAGGATTTCTCTTGAATTTTGTGGGATTTGGAGGAGACTTGAAGAAGTTGGAGGGATTTTTCCTAAATGTTGTGGAAATTGGTGGAGATTTTGTGAGATGTTGCAGGAGTTTGTTTGGCTTTTGAGAAGATGGAAGGAATTTTGTAGGATTTTTGTGGAATTTTGAGGATTTCTCTTGAATTTTGTGGGATTTGGAGGAGACTTGAAGAATTTGGAGGGAATTTTCTTAGATTTTGTGGAAATTTGTTGAGATTTTGTGAGATGGTTCTGGAATTTGGTGGGATATTGAGGAAATTCAGTGAATTTGGAGGGATTTTTCTTGAATTTTGTGGAAATTGTTGGAGATTTTGTGGGATGCTGCAGGAATGTGGTTGGGTTCTGAGAAGATTTAGGGAATTGTGTGGGGCTTGTACAGAATTTGGTGGGATTTCTCTTGAATTTTGTGGGATTTCTATTGAATTTTATGGGATGTTTGTGGGATGTTTGTGAGATGTTTGTAGGATGTTTGTGGTATTTGGAGGAGACTTGAAGAATTTTGCGGGATTTTTCTTGAAATGTTTGGAAATTGGTGGAGATTTTGTGAGATGTTGCAGGAATTTGGTTGGGTTTTGAGAAGATGGAAGGAATTTTGTTGGATTTTTGTGGAATTTTGAGGATTTCTCTTGAATTTTGTGGGATTTGGAGGAGACTTGAAGAATTTGGAGGGAATTTTCTTAGATTTTGTGGAAATTTGTTGAGATTTTGTGAGATGGTTCTGGAATTTGGTGGGATATTGAGGAAATTCAGTGAATTTGGAGGGATTTTTCTTGAATTTTGTGGAAATTGTTGGAGATTTTGTGGGATGTTGCAGGAATTTGGTAGGGTTTTGAGAAGATTTATGGAATTTTGTGGCATTTTTCTGCAATTTTGTGAGGCTTTTCCAGAATGTTTGGTGATATTGAGGTGATTTGGTGGGATGTTTCTGGAATTTTGTGGGATTTTTCTGGGATTTGTACGAGACTTGAAGAATTTGGAGGGATTTTTCTTGAATTGTTTGGAAATTGTTGGAGATTTTGTGAGATGTTGCAGGAGTTTGTTTGGGTTTTGAGAAGATGTAGGGAATTTTGTGGCATTTTTCTGGAATTTTGAGGGGCTTTCAAGAACTTTGTGAGCGTTTTCTTGAATTCAGTGGCAATTTGTTGAGATTTTGTGAGATGGTTCTGGAATTTGGTGGGATTTTTGTGGGATTTTGAGGATTTGTCTTGAATTTTGTGGGATTTGGAGGAGACTTGAAGAATTTGGAGGGAATTTTCTTGAACTTTTTGGATATTGGTGGAGATTTTGTGAGATGCTGCAGGAATGTGGTTGGGTTTTGAGAAGATTTAGGGATTTTTGTGGGATTTTCGTGGAATTTTCAGCAGCTTTCAAGTATTTTGTGAGAGTCTTCTTGAATTTTGTGTAAATTTCCGGAGATTTTGTGAGATGTTGCAGGAATTTGGTGGGATTTTTGTGGAATTTTGAGGAATTCTCTTGAATTTTGTGGGATTTGGAGGAGACTTGAAGAAGTTGGAGGGATTTTTCCTAAATGTTGTGGAAATTGGTGGAGATTTTGTGAGATGTTGCAGGAATTTGTTTGGATTTTGAGAAGATGTAGGGAATTTTGTTGGATTTTTGTGGAATTTTGAGGATTTCTCTTGAATTTTGTGGGATTTGGAGGAGACTTGAAGAATTTTGCGGGATTTTTCTTGAATTTTCTGGAAATTGGTGGAGATTTTGTGAGATGTTGCAGGAGTTTGTTTGGGTTCTGAGAAGATGGAAGGAATTTTGTGGGATTTTTGTGGAATTTTGAGGATTTCTCTTGAATTTTGTGGGATTTGGAGGAGACTTGAAGAATTTGGAGGGAATTTTCTTAGATTTTGTGGAAATTTGTTGAGATTTTGTGAGATGGTTCTGGAATTTGGTGGGATATTGAGGAAATTCAGTGAATTTGGAGGGATTTTTCTTGAATTTTGTGGAAATTGTTGGAGATTTTGTGGGATGTTGCAGGAATTTGGTAGGGTTTTGAGAAGGTTTATGGAATTTTGTGGCATTTTTCTGCAATTTTGTGAGGCTTTTCCAGAATGTTTGGTGATATTGAGGTGATTTGGTGGGATGTTTCTGGAATTTTGTGGGATTTTTCTGGGATTTGTACGAGACTTCAAGAATTTGGAGGGATTTTTCTTGAATTTTGTGGAAATTGTTGGAGATTTTGTGGGATGTTGCAGGAATGTGGTTGGGTTTTGAGAAGATGTAGGGAATTTTGTGGCATTTTTCTGGAATTTTGAGGGGCTTTCAAGAACTTTGTGAGAGTTTTCTTGAATTTAGTGGCAATTTGTTGAGATTTTGTGAGATGGTTCTGGAATTTGGTGGGATTTTTGTGGGATTTTGAGGATTTGTCTTGAATTTTGTGGGATTTGGAGGAGACTTGAAGAATTTTGCGGGAATTTTCTTGAATTTTTTGGAAATGTGTGGAGATTTTGTGAGATGTCTGTAGAATTTTGTAATGTTTTGAGAAGATGTAGGGAATTTTGTGGCATTTTTCTGGAATTTTGAGGGGCTTTCAAGAACTTTGTGAGCGTTGTCTTGAATTTAGTGGAAATTTGTTGAGATTTTGTGAGATGGTTCTGGAATTTGGTGGGATATTGAGGAAATTCAGTGAATTTTGAGAGATTTTTCTTGAATTTTGTGGAAATTGTTGGAGATTTTGTGGGATGTTGCAGGAATTTGGTAGGGTTTTGAGAAGATTTATGGAATTTTGTGGCATTTTTCTGCAATTTTGTGAGGCTTTTCCAGAATGTTTGGTGATATTGAGGTGATTTGGTGGGATGTTTCTGGAATTTTGTGGGATTTTTCTGGGATTTGTACGAGACTTGAAGAATTTGGAGGGATTTTTCTTGAATTTTGTGGCTATTGGTGGAGATTTTGTGAGATGTTGCAGGAATGTGGTTGGGTTTTGAGAAGATGTAGGGAATTTTGTGGCATTTTTCTGGAATTTTGAGGGGCTTTCAAGAACTTTGTGAGCGTTTTCTTGAATTTAGTGGAAATTTGTTGAGATTTTGTGAGATGGTTCTGGAATTTGGTGGGATTTTTGTGGGATTTTGAGGATTTGTCTTGAATTTTGTGGGATTTGGAGGAGACTTGAAGAATTTGGAGGGAATTTTCTTGAACTTTTTGGATATTGGTGGAGATTTTGTGAGATGCTGCAGGAATGTGGTTGGGTTTTGAGAAGATTTAGGGATTTTTGTGGGATTTTCGTGGAATTTTCAGCAGCTTTCAAGTATTTTGTGAGAGTCTTCTTGAATTTTGTGTAAATTTCCGGAGATTTTGTGAGATGTTGCAGGAATTTGGTGGGATTTTTGTGGAATTTTGAGGAATTCTCTTGAATTTTGTGGGATTTGGAGGAGCCTTGAAGAAGTTGGAGGGATTTTTCCTAAATGTTGTGGAAATTGGTGGAGATTTTGTGAGATGTTGCAGGAATTTGTTTGGATTTTGAGAAGATGTAGGGAATTTTGTTGGATTTTTGTGGAATTTTGAGGATTTCTCTTGAATTTTGTGGGATTTGGAGGAGACTTGAAGAATTTTGCAGGATTTTTCTTGAATTTTCTGGAAATTGGTGGAGATTTTGTGAGATGTCTGTGGAATTTTGTAATGTTTTGAGAAGATGTAGGAAATTTTGTGGCATTTTTCTGGAATTTTGAGGGGCTTTCAAGAACTTTGTGAGCGTTGTCTTGAATTTAGTTGAAATTTGTTGAGATTTTGTGAGATGGTTCTGGAATTTGGTGGGATATTGAGGAAATTCAGTGAATTTTGAGAGATATTTCTTGAATTTTGTGGAAATTGTTGGAGATTTTGTGGGATGCTGCAGGAATGCGGTTGGGTTTTGAGAAGATTTAGGGAATTGTGTGGGGCTTGTACAGGATTTTGTGCGATTTCTTTTGAATTTTATGGGATTTCTCTTGAATTTTGTGGGATGTTTGTGGGATGTTTGTGGGATGTTTGTGGGATGTTTGTGGTATTTGGAGGAGACATGAAGAATTTTGCAGGATTTTTCTTGAATTGTTTGGAAATTGGTGGAGATTTTGTGAGATGTTGCAGGAATTTGTTTGTGTTCTGAGAAGATGTAGGGAATTTTGTGGCATTTTTCTGGAATTTTGAGGGGCTTTCAAGAACTTTGTGAGAGTTTTCTTGAATTCAGTGGCAATTTGTTGAGATTTTGTGAGATGGTTCTGGAATTTGGTGGGATTTTTGTGGGATTTTGAGGATTTGTCTTGAATTTTGTGGGATTTGGAGGAGACTTGAAGAATTTGGAGGGAATTTTCTTGAATTTTTTGGATATTGGTGGAGATTTTGTGAGATGCTGCAGGAATGTGGTTGTGTTTTGAGAAGATTTAGGGATTTTTGTGGGATTTTCGTGGAATTTTCAGCAGCTTTCAAGTATTTTGTGAGAGTCTTCTTGAATTTTGTGGAAATTTCCAGAGATTTTGTGGGATGTTGCAGGAATGTGGTTGGGTTTTGAGAAGATATAGGGAATTGTGTGGGGCTTGTACAGGATTTTGTGCGATTTCTTTAGAATTTTGTGGGATTTCTCTTGAATTTTGTGGGATGTTTGTGGGATGTTTGTGGGAAGTTTGTGGTATTTGGAGGAGACTTGAAGAATTTTGCGGGATTTTTCTTGAATTGTTTGGAAATTGGTGGAGATTTTGTGAGATGTTGCAGGAGTTTGTTTGGGTTCTGAGAAGATGGAAGGAATTTTGTGGGATTTTTGTGGAATTTTGAGGATTTCTCTTGAATTTTGTGGGATTTGGAGGAGACTTGAAGAATTTGGAGGGAATTTTCTTAGATTTTGTGGAAATTTGTTGAGATTTTGTGAGATGGTTCTGGAATTTGGTGGGATATTGAGGAAATTCAGTGAATTTGGAGGGATTTTTCTTGAATTTTGTGGAAATTGTTGGAGATTTTGTGGGATGTTGCAGGAATTTGGTAGGGTTTTGAGAAGGTTTATGGAATTTTGTGGCATTTTTCTGCAATTTTGTGAGGCTTTTCCAGAATGTTTGGTGATATTGAGGTGATTTGGTGGGATGTTTCTGGAATTTTGTGGGATTTTTCTGGGATTTGTACAAGACTTGAAGAATTTTGCGGGATTTTTCTTGAATTGTTTGGAAATTGTTGGAGATTTTGTGAGATGTTGCAGGAGTTTGTTTGGGTTTTGAGAAGATGTAGGGAATTTTGTGGCATTTTTCTGGAATTTTGAGGGGCTTTCAAGAACTTTGTGAGCGTTTTCTTGAATTTAGTGGAAATTTGTTGAGATTTTGTGAGATGGTTCTGGAATTTGGTGGGATTTTTGTGGGATTTTGAGGATTTGTCTTGAATTTTGTGGGATTTGGAGGAGACTTGAAGAATTTGGAGGGAATTTTCTTGAATTTTTTGGATATTGGTGGAGATTTTGTGAGATGCTGCAGGAATGTGGTTGGGTTTTGAGAAGATTTAGGGATTTTTGTGGGATTTTCGTGGAATTTTCAGCAGCTTTCAAGTATTTTGTGAGAGTCTTCTTGAATTTTGTGTAAATTTCCAGAGATTTTGTGAGATGTTGCAGGAATTTGGTGGGATTTTTGTGGGATTTTGAGGATTTCTCTTGAATTTTGTGGGATTTGGAGGAGACTTGAAGAAGTTGGAGGGATTTTTCCTAAATGTTGTGGAAATTGGTGGAGATTTTGTGAGATGTTGCAGGAGTTTGTTTGGCTTTTGAGAAGATGGAAGGAATTTTGTAGGATTTTTGTGGAATTTTGAGGATTTCTCTTGAATTTTGTGGGATTTGGAGGAGACTTGAAGAATTTGGAGGGAATTTTCTTAGATTTTGTGGAAATTTGTTGAGATTTTGTGAGATGGTTCTGGAATTTGGTGGGATATTGAGGAAATTCAGTGAATTTGGAGGGATTTTTCTTGAATTTTGTGGAAATTGTTGGAGATTTTGTGGGATGCTGCAGGAATGTGGTTGGGTTCTGAGAAGATTTAGGGAATTGTGTGGGGCTTGTACAGAATTTGGTGGGATTTCTCTTGAATTTTGTGGGATTTCTATTGAATTTTATGGGATGTTTGTGGGATGTTTGTGAGATGTTTGTAGGATGTTTGTGGTATTTGGAGGAGACTTGAAGAATTTTGCGGGATTTTTCTTGAAATGTTTGGAAATTGGTGGAGATTTTGTGAGATGTTGCAGGAATTTGGTTGGGTTTTGAGAAGATGTAGGGAATTTTGTGGCATTTTTCTGGAATTTTGAGGGGCTTTCAAGAACTTTGTGAGCGTTTTCTTGAATTTAGTGGAAATTTGTTGAGATTTTGTGAGATGGTTCTGGAATTTGGTGGGATTTTTGTGGGATTTGGAGGATTTGTCTTGAATTTTGTGGGATTTGGAGGAGACTTGAAGAATTTTGCGGGAATTTTCTTGAATTTTTTGGATATTGGTGGAGATTTTGTGAGATGCTGCAGGAATGTGGTTGGGTTTTGAGAAGATTTAGGGATTTTTGTGGGATTTTCGTGGAATTTTCAGCAGCTTTCAAGTATTTTGTGAGAGTCTTCTTGAATTTAGTGGAAATTTGTTGAGATTTTGTGAGATGTTGCAGGAATTTGGTGGGATTTTTGTGGGATTTTGAGGATTTCTCTTGAATTTTGTGGGATTTGGAGGAGACTTGAAGAAGTTGGAGGGATTTTTCCTAAATGTTGTGGAAATTGGTGGAGATTTTGTGAGATGTTGCAGGAGTTTGTTTGGCTTTTGAGAAGATGGAAGGAATTTTGTAGGATTTTTGTGGAATTTTGAGGATTTCTCTTGAATTTTGTGGGATTTGGAGGAGACTTGAAGAATTTGGAGGGAATTTTCTTAGATTTTGTGGAAATTTGTTGAGATTTTGTGAGATGGTTCTGGAATTTGGTGGGATATTGAGGAAATTCAGTGAATTTGGAGGGATTTTTCTTGAATTTTGTGGAAATTGTTGGAGATTTTGTGGGATGCTGCAGGAATGTGGTTGGGTTCTGAGAAGATTTAGGGAATTGTGTGGGGCTTGTACAGAATTTGGTGGGATTTCTCTTGAATTTTGTGGGATTTCTATTGAATTTTATGGGATGTTTGTGGGATGTTTGTGAGATGTTTGTAGGATGTTTGTGGTATTTGGAGGAGACTTGAAGAATTTTGCGGGATTTTTCTTGAAATGTTTGGAAATTGGTGGAGATTTTGTGAGATGTTGCAGGAATTTGGTTGGGTTTTGAGAAGATGGAAGGAATTTTGTTGGATTTTTGTGGAATTTTGAGGATTTCTCTTGAATTTTGTGGGATTTGGAGGAGACTTGAAGAATTTGGAGGGAATTTTCTTAGATTTTGTGGAAATTTGTTGAGATTTTGTGAGATGGTTCTGGAATTTGGTGGGATATTGAGGAAATTCAGTGAATTTGGAGGGATTTTTCTTGAATTTTGTGGAAATTGTTGGAGATTTTGTGGGATGTTGCAGGAATTTGGTAGGGTTTTGAGAAGATTTATGGAATTTTGTGGCATTTTTCTGCAATTTTGTGAGGCTTTTCCAGAATGTTTGGTGATATTGAGGTGATTTGGTGGGATGTTTCTGGAATTTTGTGGGATTTTTCTGGGATTTGTACGAGACTTGAAGAATTTGGAGGGATTTTTCCTAAATGTTGTGGAAATTGGTGGAGATTTTGTGAGATGTTGCAGGAATTTGTTTGGATTTTGAGAAGATGTAGGTAATTTTGTTGGATTTTTGTGGAATTTTGAGGATTTCTCTTGAATTTTGTGGGATTTGGAGGAGACTTGAAGAATTTTGCAGGATTTTTCTTGAATTTTCTGGAAATTGGTGGAGATTTTGTGAGATGTCTGTGGAATTTTGTAATGTTTTGAGAAGATGTAGGAAATTTTGTGGCATTTTTCTGGAATTTTGAGGGGCTTTCAAGAACTTTGTGAGCGTTGTCTTGAATTTAGTGGAAATTTGTTGAGATTTTGTGAGATGGTTCTGGAATTTGGTGGGATATTGAGGAAATTCAGTGAATTTTGAGAGATTTTTCTTGAATTTTGTGGAAATTGGTGGAGATTTTGTGAGATGTTGCAGGAGTTTGTTTGGGTTCTGAGAAGATGGAAGGAATTTGGTGGGATTTTTGTGGGATTTTGAGGATTTCTCTTGAATTTTGTGGGATTTGGAGGAGACTTGAAGAATTTGGAGGGAATTTTCTTAGATTTTGTGGAAATTTGTTGAGATTTTGTGAGATGGTTCTGGAAGTTGGTGGGATATTGGGGAAATTCAGTGAATTTGGAGGGATTTTTCTTGAATTTTGTGGAAATTGTTGGAGATTTTGTGGGATGTTGCAGGAATTTGGTAGGGTTTTGAGAAGGTTTAGGGAATTTTGTGGCATTTTTCTGCAATTTTGTGAGGCTTTTCCAGAATGTTTGGTGATATTGAGGTGATTTGGTGGGATGTTTCTGGAATTTTGTGGGATTTTTCTGGGATTTGTACGAGACTTGAAGAATTTGGAGGGATTTTTCTTGAATTTTGTGGAAATTGTTGGAGATTTTGTGGGATGTTGCAGGAATGTGGTTGGGTTTTGAGAAGATGTAGGGAATTTTGTGGCATTTTTCTGGAATTTTGAGGGGCTTTCAAGAACTTTGTGAGAGTTTTCTTGAATTTAGTGGCAATTTGTTGAGATTTTGTGAGATGGTTCTGGAATTTGGTGGGATTTTTGTGGGATTTTGAGGATTTGTCTTGAATTTTGTGGGATTTGGAGGAGACTTGAAGAATTTGGAGGGAATTTTCTTGAACTTTTTGGATATTGGTGGAGATTTTGTGAGATGCTGCAGGAATGTGGTTGGGTTTTGAGAAGATTTAGGGATTTTTGTGGGATTTTCGTGGAATTTTCAGCAGCTTTCAAGTATTTTGTGAGAGTCTTCTTGAATTTTGTGTAAATTTCCGGAGATTTTGTGAGATGTTGCAGGAATTTGGTGGGATTTTTGTGGAATTTTGAGGAATTCTCTTGAATTTTGTGGGATTTGGAGGAGACTTGAAGAAGTTGGAGGGATTTTTCCTAAATGTTGTGGAAATTGGTGGAGATTTTGTGAGATGTTGCAGGAATTTGTTTGGATTTTGAGAAGATGTAGGTAATTTTGTTGGATTTTTGTGGAATTTTGAGGATTTCTCTTGAATTTTGTGGGATTTGGAGGAGACTTGAAGAATTTTGCAGGATTTTTCTTGAATTTTCTGGAAATTGGTGGAGATTTTGTGAGATGTCTGTGGAATTTTGTAATGTTTTGAGAAGATGTAGGAAATTTTGTGGCATTTTTCTGGAATTTTGAGGGGCTTTCAAGAACTTTGTGAGCGTTGTCTTGAATTTAGTGGAAATTTGTTGAGATTTTGTGAGATGGTTCTGGAATTTGGTGGGATATTGAGGAAATTCAGTGAATTTTGAGAGATTTTTCTTGAATTTTGTGGAAATTGTTGGAGATTTTGTGGGATGCTGCAGGAATGCGGTTGGGTTTTGAGAAGATTTAGGGAATTGTGTGGGGCTTGTACAGGATTTTGTGCGATTTCTTTTGAATTTTATGGGATTTCTCTTGAATTTTGTGGGATGTTTGTGGGATGTTTGTGGGATGTTTGTGGGATGTTTGTGGTATTTGGAGGAGACATGAAGAATTTTGCAGGATTTTTCTTGAATTGTTTGGAAATTGGTGGAGATTTTGTGAGATGTTGCAGGAATTTGTTTGTGTTCTGAGAAGATGTAGGGAATTTTGTGGCATTTTTCTGGAATTTTGAGGGGCTTTCAAGAACTTTGTGAGAGTTTTCTTGAATTCAGTGGCAATTTGTTGAGATTTTGTGAGATGGTTCTGGAATTTGGTGGGATTTTTGTGGGATTTTGAGGATTTGTCTTGAATTTTGTGGGATTTGGAGGAGACTTGAAGAATTTGGAGGGAATTTTCTTGAATTTTTTGGATATTGGTGGAGATTTTGTGAGATGCTGCAGGAATGTGGTTGTGTTTTGAGAAGATTTAGGGATTTTTGTGGGATTTTCGTGGAATTTTCAGCAGCTTTCAAGTATTTTGTGAGAGTCTTCTTGAATTTTGTGGAAATTTCCAGAGATTTTGTGGGATGTTGCAGGAATGTGGTTGGGTTTTGAGAAGATTTAGGGAATTGTGTGGGGCTTGTACAGGATTTTGTGCGATTTCTTTTGAATTTTGTGGGATTTCTCTTGAATTTTGTGGGATGTTTGTGGGATGTTTGTGGGAAGTTTGTGGTATTTGGAGGAGACTTGAAGAATTTTGCGGGATTTTTCTTGAATTGTTTGGAAATTGGTGGAGATTTTGTGAGATGTTGCAGGAGTTTGTTTGGGTTCTGAGAAGATGGAAGGAATTTTGTTGGATTTTTGTGGAATTTTGAGGATTTCTCTTGAATTTTGTGGGATTTGGAGGAGACTTGAAGAATTTGGAGGGAATTTTCTTAGATTTTGTGGAAATTTGTTGAGATTTTGTGAGATGGTTCTGGAATTTGGTGGGATATTGAGGAAATTCAGTGAATTTGGAGGGATTTTTCTTGAATTTTGTGGAAATTGTTGGAGATTTTGTGGGATGTTGCAGGAATTTGGTAGGGTTTTGAGAAGATTTATGGAATTTTGTGGCATTTTTCTGCAATTTTGTGAGGCTTTTCCAGAATGTTTGGTGATATTGAGGTGATTTGGTGGGATGTTTCTGGAATTTTGTGGGATTTTTCTGGGATTTGTACGAGACTTGAAGAATTTGGAGGGATTTTTCTTGAATTTTGTGGAAATTGTTGGAGATTTTGTGGGATGTTGCAGGAATGTGGTTGGGTTTTGAGAAGATGTAGGGAATTTTGTGGCATTTTTCTGGAATTTTGAGGGGCTTTCAAGAACTTTGTGAGAGTTTTCTTGAATTCAGTGGCAATTTGTTGAGATTTTGTGAGATGGTTCTGGAATTTGGTGGGATTTTTGTGGGATTTTGAGGATTTGTCTTGAATTTTGTGGGATTTGGAGGAGACTTGAAGAATTTGGAGGGAATTTTCTTGAATTTTTTGGATATTGGTGGAGATTTTGTGAGATGCTGCAGGAATGTGGTTGGGTTTTGAGAAGATTTAGGGATTTTTGTGGGATTTTCGTGGAATTTTCAGCAGCTTTCAAGTATTTTGTGAGAGTCTTCTTGAATTTTGTGTAAATTTCCGGAGATTTTGTGAGATGTTGCAGGAATTTGGTGGGATTTTTGTGGAATTTTGAGGAATTCTCTTGAATTTTGTGGGATTTGGAGGAGACTTGAAGAAGTTGGAGGGATTTTTCCTAAATGTTGTGGAAATTGGTGGAGATTTTGTGAGATGTTGCAGGAATTTGTTTGGATTTTGAGAAGATGTAGGTAATTTTGTTGGATTTTTGTGGAATTTTGAGGATTTCTCTTGAATTTTGTGGGATTTGGAGGAGACTTGAAGAATTTTGCAGGATTTTTCTTGAATTTTCTGGAAATTGGTGGAGATTTTGTGAGATGGTTCTGGAATTTGGTGGGATATTGAGGAAATTCAGTGAATTTGGAGGGATTTTTCTTGAATTTTGTGGAAATTGTTGGAGATTTTGTGGGATGCTGCAGGAATGTGGTTGGGTTCTGAGAAGATTTAGGGAATTGTGTGGGGCTTGTACAGAATTTGGTGGGATTTCTCTTGAATTTTGTGGGATTTCTATTGAATTTTATGGGATGTTTGTGGGATGTTTGTGAGATGTTTGTAGGATGTTTGTGGTATTTGGAGGAGACTTGAAGAATTTTGCGGGATTTTTCTTGAAATGTTTGGAAATTGGTGGAGATTTTGTGAGATGTTGCAGGAATTTGGTTGGGTTTTGAGAAGATGTAGGGAATTTTGTGGCATTTTTCTGGAATTTTGAGGGGCTTTCAAGAACTTTGTGAGCGTTTTCTTGAATTTAGTGGAAATTTGTTGAGATTTTGTGAGATGGTTCTGGAATTTGGTGGGATTTTTGTGGGATTTGGAGGATTTGTCTTGAATTTTGTGGGATTTGGAGGAGACTTGAAGAATTTTGCGGGAATTTTCTTGAATTTTTTGGATATTGGTGGAGATTTTGTGAGATGCTGCAGGAATGTGGTTGGGTTTTGAGAAGATTTAGGGATTTTTGTGGGATTTTCGTGGAATTTTCAGCAGCTTTCAAGTATTTTGTGAGAGTCTTCTTGAATTTTGTGTAAATTTCCAGAGATTTTGTGAGATGTTGCAGGAATTTGGTGGGATTTTTGTGGGATTTTGAGGATTTCTCTTGAATTTTGTGGGATTTGGAGGAGACTTGAAGAAGTTGGAGGGATTTTTCCTAAATGTTGTGGAAATTGGTGGAGATTTTGTGAGATGTTGCAGGAGTTTGTTTGGCTTTTGAGAAGATGGAAGGAATTTTGTAGGATTTTTGTGGAATTTTGAGGATTTCTCTTGAATTTTGTGGGATTTGGAGGAGACTTGAAGAATTTGGAGGGAATTTTCTTAGATTTTGTGGAAATTTGTTGAGATTTTGTGAGATGGTTCTGGAATTTGGTGGGATATTGAGGAAATTCAGTGAATTTGGAGGGATTTTTCTTGAATTTTGTGGAAATTGTTGGAGATTTTGTGGGATGCTGCAGGAATGTGGTTGGGTTCTGAGAAGATTTAGGGAATTGTGTGGGGCTTGTACAGAATTTGGTGGGATTTCTCTTGAATTTTGTGGGATTTCTATTGAATTTTATGGGATGTTTGTGGGATGTTTGTGAGATGTTTGTAGGATGTTTGTGGTATTTGGAGGAGACTTGAAGAATTTTGCGGGATTTTTCTTGAAATGTTTGGAAATTGGTGGAGATTTTGTGAGATGTTGCAGGAATTTGGTTGGGTTTTGAGAAGATGGAAGGAATTTTGTTGGATTTTTGTGGAATTTTGAGGATTTCTCTTGAATTTTGTGGGATTTGGAGGAGACTTGAAGAATTTGGAGGGAATTTTCTTAGATTTTGTGGAAATTTGTTGAGATTTTGTGAGATGGTTCTGGAATTTGGTGGGATATTGAGGAAATTCAGTGAATTTGGAGGGATTTTTCTTGAATTTTGTGGAAATTGTTGGAGATTTTGTGGGATGTTGCAGGAATTTGGTAGGGTTTTGAGAAGATTTATGGAATTTTGTGGCATTTTTCTGCAATTTTGTGAGGCTTTTCCAGAATGTTTGGTGATATTGAGGTGATTTGGTGGGATGTTTCTGGAATTTTGTGGGATTTTTCTGGGATTTGTACGAGACTTGAAGAATTTGGAGGGATTTTTCCTAAATGTTGTGGAAATTGGTGGAGATTTTGTGAGATGTTGCAGGAATTTGTTTGGATTTTGAGAAGATGTAGGTAATTTTGTTGGATTTTTGTGGAATTTTGAGGATTTCTCTTGAATTTTGTGGGATTTGGAGGAGACTTGAAGAATTTTGCAGGATTTTTCTTGAATTTTCTGGAAATTGGTGGAGATTTTGTGAGATGTCTGTGGAATTTTGTAATGTTTTGAGAAGATGTAGGAAATTTTGTGGCATTTTTCTGGAATTTTGAGGGGCTTTCAAGAACTTTGTGAGCGTTGTCTTGAATTTAGTGGAAATTTGTTGAGATTTTGTGAGATGGTTCTGGAATTTGGTGGGATATTGAGGAAATTCAGTGAATTTTGAGAGATTTTTCTTGAATTTTGTGGAAATTGGTGGAGATTTTGTGAGATGTTGCAGGAGTTTGTTTGGGTTCTGAGAAGATGGAAGGAATTTTGTGGGATTTTTGTGGAATTTTGAGGATTTCTCTTGAATTTTGTGGGATTTGGAGGAGACTTGAAGAATTTGGAGGGAATTTTCTTAGATTTTGTGGAAATTTGTTGAGATTTTGTGAGATGGTTCTGGAAGTTGGTGGGATATTGGGGAAATTCAGTGAATTTGGAGGGATTTTTCTTGAATTTTGTGGAAATTGTTGGAGATTTTGTGGGATGTTGCAGGAATTTGGTAGGGTTTTGAGAAGGTTTAGGGAATTTTGTGGCATTTTTCTGCAATTTTGTGAGGCTTTTCCAGAATGTTTGGTGATATTGAGGTGATTTGGTGGGATGTTTCTGGAATTTTGTGGGATTTTTCTGGGATTTGTACGAGACTTGAAGAATTTGGAGGGATTTTTCTTGAATTTTGTGGAAATTGTTGGAGATTTTGTGGGATGTTGCAGGAATGTGGTTGGGTTTTGAGAAGATGTAGGGAATTTTGTGGCATTTTTCTGGAATTTTGAGGGGCTTTCAAGAACTTTGTGAGAGTTTTCTTGAATTTAGTGGCAATTTGTTGAGATTTTGTGAGATGGTTCTGGAATTTGGTGGGATTTTTGTGGGATTTTGAGGATTTGTCTTGAATTTTGTGGGATTTGGAGGAGACTTGAAGAATTTGGAGGGAATTTTCTTGAACTTTTTGGATATTGGTGGAGATTTTGTGAGATGCTGCAGGAATGTGGTTGGGTTTTGAGAAGATTTAGGGATTTTTGTGGGATTTTCGTGGAATTTTCAGCAGCTTTCAAGTATTTTGTGAGAGTCTTCTTGAATTTTGTGTAAATTTCCGGAGATTTTGTGAGATGTTGCAGGAATTTGGTGGGATTTTTGTGGAATTTTGAGGAATTCTCTTGAATTTTGTGGGATTTGGAGGAGACTTGAAGAAGTTGGAGGGATTTTTCCTAAATGTTGTGGAAATTGGTGGAGATTTTGTGAGATGTTGCAGGAATTTGTTTGGATTTTGAGAAGATGTAGGTAATTTTGTTGGATTTTTGTGGAATTTTGAGGATTTCTCTTGAATTTTGTGGGATTTGGAGGAGACTTGAAGAATTTTGCAGGATTTTTCTTGAATTTTCTGGAAATTGGTGGAGATTTTGTGAGATGTCTGTGGAATTTTGTAATGTTTTGAGAAGATGTAGGAAATTTTGTGGCATTTTTCTGGAATTTTGAGGGGCTTTCAAGAACTTTGTGAGCGTTGTCTTGAATTTAGTGGAAATTTGTTGAGTTTTTGTGAGATGGTTCTGGAATTTGGTGGGATATTGAGGAAATTCAGTGAATTTTGAGAGATTTTTCTTGAATTTTGTGGAAATTGTTGGAGATTTTGTGGGATGCTGCAGGAATGCGGTTGGGTTTTGAGAAGATTTAGGGAATTGTGTGGGGCTTGTACAGGATTTTGTGCGATTTCTTTTGAATTTTATGGGATTTCTCTTGAATTTTGTGGGATGTTTGTGGGATGTTTGTGGGATGTTTGTGGGATGTTTGTGGTATTTGGAGGAGAGTTGAAGAATTTTGCAGGATTTTTCTTGAATTGTTTGGAAATTGGTGGAGATTTTGTGAGATGTTGCAGGAATTTGTTTGTGTTCTGAGAAGATGTAGGGAATTTTGTGGCATTTTTCTGGAATTTTGAGGGGCTTTCAAGAACTTTGTGAGAGTTTTCTTGAATTCAGTGGCAATTTGTTGAGATTTTGTGAGATGGTTCTGGAATTTGGTGGGATTTTTGTGGGATTTTGAGGATTTGTCTTGAATTTTGTGGGATTTGGAGGAGACTTGAAGAATTTGGAGGGAATTTTCTTGAATTTTTTGGATATTGGTGGAGATTTTGTGAGATGCTGCAGGAATGTGGTTGTGTTTTGAGAAGATTTAGGGATTTTTGTGGGATTTTCGTGGAATTTTCAGCAGCTTTCAAGTATTTTGTGAGAGTCTTCTTGAATTTTGTGGAAATTTCCAGAGATTTTGTGGGATGTTGCAGGAATGTGGTTGGGTTTTGAGAAGATTTAGGGAATTGTGTGGGGCTTGTACAGGATTTTGTGCGATTTCTTTTGAATTTTGTGGGATTTCTCTTGAATTTTGTGGGATGTTTGTGGGATGTTTGTGGGAAGTTTGTGGTATTTGGAGGAGACTTGAAGAATTTTGCGGGATTTTTCTTGAATTGTTTGGAAATTGGTGGAGATTTTGTGAGATGTTGCAGGAGTTTGTTTGGGTTCTGAGAAGATGGAAGGAATTTTGTTGGATTTTTGTGGAATTTTGAGGATTTCTCTTGAATTTTGTGGGATTTGGAGGAGACTTGAAGAATTTGGAGGGAATTTTCTTAGATTTTGTGGAAATTTGTTGAGATTTTGTGAGATGGTTCTGGAATTTGGTGGGATATTGAGGAAATTCAGTGAATTTGGAGGGATTTTTCTTGAATTTTGTGGAAATTGTTGGAGATTTTGTGGGATGTTGCAGGAATTTGGTAGGGTTTTGAGAAGATTTATGGAATTTTGTGGCATTTTTCTGCAATTTTGTGAGGCTTTTCCAGAATGTTTGGTGATATTGAGGTGATTTGGTGGGATGTTTCTGGAATTTTGTGGGATTTTTCTGGGATTTGTACGAGACTTGAAGAATTTGGAGGGATTTTTCTTGAATTTTGTGGAAATTGTTGGAGATTTTGTGGGATGTTGCAGGAATGTGGTTGGGTTTTGAGAAGATGTAGGGAATTTTGTGGCATTTTTCTGGAATTTTGAGGGGCTTTCAAGAACTTTGTGAGAGTTTTCTTGAATTCAGTGGCAATTTGTTGAGATTTTGTGAGATGGTTCTGGAATTTGGTGGGATTTTTGTGGGATTTTGAGGATTTGTCTTGAATTTTGTGGGATTTGGAGGAGACTTGAAGAATTTGGAGGGAATTTTCTTGAATTTTTTGGATATTGGTGGAGATTTTGTGAGATGCTGCAGGAATGTGGTTGGGTTTTGAGAAGATTTAGGGATTTTTGTGGGATTTTCGTGGAATTTTCAGCAGCTTTCAAGTATTTTGTGAGAGTCTTCTTGAATTTTGTGTAAATTTCCGGAGATTTTGTGAGATGTTGCAGGAATTTGGTGGGATTTTTGTGGAATTTTGAGGAATTCTCTTGAATTTTGTGGGATTTGGAGGAGACTTGAAGAAGTTGGAGGGATTTTTCCTAAATGTTGTGGAAATTGGTGGAGATTTTGTGAGATGTTGCAGGAATTTGTTTGTGTTCTGAGAAGATGTAGGGAATTTTGTGGCATTTTTCTGGAATTTTGAGGGGCTTTCAAGAACTTTGTGAGAGTTTTCTTGAATTCAGTGGCAATTTGTTGAGATTTTGTGAGATGGTTCTGGAATTTGGTGGGATTTTTGTGGGATTTTGAGGATTTGTCTTGAATTTTGTGGGATTTGGAGGAGACTTGAAGAATTTGGAGGGAATTTTCTTGAATTTTTTGGATATTGGTGGAGATTTTGTGAGATGCTGCAGGAATGTGGTTGTGTTTTGAGAAGATTTAGGGATTTTTGTGGGATTTTCGTGGAATTTTCAGCAGCTTTCAAGTATTTTGTGAGAGTCTTCTTGAATTTTGTGGAAATTTCCAGAGATTTTGTGGGATGTTGCAGGAATGTGGTTGGGTTTTGAGAAGATTTAGGGAATTGTGTGGGGCTTGTACAGGATTTTGTGCGATTTCTTTTGAATTTTGTGGGATTTCTCTTGAATTTTGTGGGATGTTTGTGGGATGTTTGTGGGAAGTTTGTGGTATTTGGAGGAGACTTGAAGAATTTTGCGGGATTTTTCTTGAATTGTTTGGAAATTGGTGGAGATTTTGTGAGATGTTGCAGGAGTTTGTTTGGGTTCTGAGAAGATGGAAGGAATTTTGTTGGATTTTTGTGGAATTTTGAGGATTTCTCTTGAATTTTGTGGGATTTGGAGGAGACTTGAAGAATTTGGAGGGAATTTTCTTAGATTTTGTGGAAATTTGTTGAGATTTTGTGAGATGGTTCTGGAATTTGGTGGGATATTGAGGAAATTCAGTGAATTTGGAGGGATTTTTCTTGAATTTTGTGGAAATTGTTGGAGATTTTGTGGGATGTTGCAGGAATTTGGTAGGGTTTTGAGAAGATTTATGGAATTTTGTGGCATTTTTCTGCAATTTTGTGAGGCTTTTCCAGAATGTTTGGTGATATTGAGGTGATTTGGTGGGATGTTTCTGGAATTTTGTGGGATTTTTCTGGGATTTGTACGAGACTTGAAGAATTTGGAGGGATTTTTCTTGAATTTTGTGGAAATTGTTGGAGATTTTGTGGGATGTTGCAGGAATGTGGTTGGGTTTTGAGAAGATGTAGGGAATTTTGTGGCATTTTTCTGGAATTTTGAGGGGCTTTCAAGAACTTTGTGAGAGTTTTCTTGAATTCAGTGGCAATTTGTTGAGATTTTGTGAGATGGTTCTGGAATTTGGTGGGATTTTTGTGGGATTTTGAGGATTTGTCTTGAATTTTGTGGGATTTGGAGGAGACTTGAAGAATTTGGAGGGAATTTTCTTGAATTTTTTGGATATTGGTGGAGATTTTGTGAGATGCTGCAGGAATGTGGTTGGGTTTTGAGAAGATTTAGGGATTTTTGTGGGATTTTCGTGGAATTTTCAGCAGCTTTCAAGTATTTTGTGAGAGTCTTCTTGAATTTTGTGTAAATTTCCGGAGATTTTGTGAGATGTTGCAGGAATTTGGTGGGATTTTTGTGGAATTTTGAGGAATTCTCTTGAATTTTGTGGGATTTGGAGGAGACTTGAAGAAGTTGGAGGGATTTTTCCTAAATGTTGTGGAAATTGGTGGAGATTTTGTGAGATGTTGCAGGAATTTGTTTGGATTTTGAGAAGATGTAGGTAATTTTGTTGGATTTTTGTGGAATTTTGAGGATTTCTCTTGAATTTTGTGGGATTTGGAGGAGACTTGAAGAATTTTGCAGGATTTTTCTTGAATTTTCTGGAAATTGGTGGAGATTTTGTGAGATGTCTGTGGAATTTTGTAATGTTTTGAGAAGATGTAGGAAATTTTGTGGCATTTTTCTGGAATTTTGAGGGGCTTTCAAGAACTTTGTGAGCGTTGTCTTGAATTTAGTGGAAATTTGTTGAGATTTTGTGAGATGGTTCTGGAATTTGGTGGGATATTGAGGAAATTCAGTGAATTTTGAGAGATTTTTCTTGAATTTTGTGGAAATTGTTGGAGATTTTGTGGGATGCTGCAGGAATGCGGTTGGGTTTTGAGAAGATTTAGGGAATTGTGTGGGGCTTGTACAGGATTTTGTGTGATTTCTTTTGAATTTTATGGGATTTCTCTTGAATTTTGTGGGATGTTTGTGGGATATTTGTGGGATGTTTGTGGGATGTTTGTGGTATTTGGAGGAGAGTTGAAGAATTTTGCAGGATTTTTCTTGAATTGTTTGGAAATTGGTGGAGATTTTGTGAGTTGTTGCAGGAATTTGTTTGTGTTCTGAGAAGATGTAGGGAATTTTGTGGCATTTTTCTGGAATTTTGAGGGGCTTTCAAGAACTTTGTGAGAGTTTTCTTGAATTCAGTGGCAATTTGTTGAGATTTTGTGAGATGGTTCTGGAATTTGGTGGGATTTTTGTGGGATTTTGAGGATTTGTCTTGAATTTTGTGGGATTTGGAGGAGACTTGAAGAATTTGGAGGGAATTTTCTTGAATTTTTTGGATATTGGTGGAGATTTTGTGAGATGCTGCAGGAATGTGGTTGGGTTTTGAGAAGATTTAGGGATTTTTGTGGGATTTTCGTGGAATTTTCAGCAGCTTTCAAGTATTTTGTGAGAGTCTTCTTGAATTTTGTGTAAATTTCCGGAGATTTTGTGAGGTGTTGCAGGAATTTGGTGGGATTTTTGTGGAATTTTGAGGAATTCTCTTGAATTTTGTGGGATTTGGAGGAGACTTGAAGAAGTTGGAGGGATTTTTCCTAAATGTTGTGGAAATTGGTGGAGATTTTGTGAGATGTTGCAGGAATTTGTTTGGATTTTGAGAAGATGTAGAGAATTTTGTTGGATTTTTGTGGAGTTTTGAGGATTTCTCTTGAATTTTGTGGGATTTGGAGGAGACTTGAAGAATTTTGCGGGATTTTTCTTGAATTTTCTGGAAATTGGTGGAGATTTTGTGAGATGTTGCAGGAGTTTGTTTGGGTTCTGAGAAGATGGAAGGAATTTTGTGGGATTTTTGTGGAATTTTGAGGATTTCTCTTGAATTTTGTGGGATTTGGAGGAGACTTGAAGAACTTGGAGGGAATTTTCTTAGATTTTGTGGAAATTTGTTGAGATTTTGTGAGATGGTTCTGGAATTTGGTGGGATATTGAGGAAATTCAGTGAATTTGGAGGGATTTTTCTTGAATTTTGTGGAAATTGTTGGAGATTTTGTGGGATGTTGCAGGAATTTGGTAGGGTTTTGAGAAGGTTTAGGGAATTTTGTGGCATTTTTCTGCAATTTTGTGAGGCTTTTCCAGAATGTTTGGTGATATTGAGGTGATTTGGTGGGATGTTTCTGGAATTTTGTGGGATTTTTCTGGGATTTGTACGAGACTTGAAGAATTTGGAGGGATTTTTCTTGAATTTTGTGGAAATTGTTGGAGATTTTGTGGGATGTTGCAGGAATGTGGTTGGGTTTTGAGAAGATGTAGGGAATTTTGTGGCATTTTTCTGGAATTTTGAGGGGCTTTCAAGAACTTTGTGAGAGTTTTCTTGAATTTAGTGGCAATTTGTTGAGATTTTGTGAGATGGTTCTGGAATTTGGTGGGATTTTTGTGGGATTTTGAGGATTTCTCTTGAATTTTGTGGGATTTGGAGGAGACTTGAAGAATTTGGAGGGAATTTTCTTGAACTTTTTGGATATTGGTGGAGATTTTGTGAGATGCTGCAGGAATGTGGTTGGGTTTTGAGAAGATTTACGGATTTTTGTGGGATTTTCGTGGAATTTTCAGCAGCTTTCAAGTATTTTGTGAGAGTCTTCTTGAATTTTGTGTAAATTTCCGGAGATTTTGTGAGATGTTGCAGGAATTTGGTGGGATTTTTGTGGAATTTTGAGGAATTCTCTTGAATTTTGTGGGATTTGGAGGAGACTTGAAGAAGTTGGAGGGATTTTTCCTAAATGTTGTGGAAATTGGTGGAGATTTTGTGAGATGTTGCAGGAATTTGTTTGGATTTTGAGAAGATGTAGGTAATTTTGTTGGATTTTTGTGGAATTTTGAGGATTTCTCTTGAATTTTGTGGGATTTGGAGGAGACTTGAAGAATTTTGCAGGATTTTTCTTGAATTTTCTGGAAATTGGTGGAGATTTTGTGAGATGTCTGTGGAATTTTGTAATGTTTTGAGAAGATGTAGGAAATTTTGTGGCATTTTTCTGGAATTTTGAGGGGCTTTCAAGAACTTTGTGAGCGTTGTCTTGAATTTAGTGGAAATTTGTTGAGATTTTGTGAGATGGTTCTGGAATTTGGTGGGATATTGAGGAAATTCAGTGAATTTTGAGAGATTTTTCTTGAATTTTGTGGAAATTGTTGGAGATTTTGTGGGATGCTGCAGGAATGCGGTTGGGTTTTGAGAAGATTTAGGGAATTGTGTGGGGCTTGTACAGGATTTTGTGCGATTTCTTTTGAATTTTATGGGATTTCTCTTGAATTTTGTGGGATGTTTGTGGGATGTTTGTGGGATGTTTGTGGGATGTTTGTGGTATTTGGAGGAGAGTTGAAGAATTTTGCAGGATTTTTCTTGAATTGTTTGGAAATTGGTGGAGATTTTGTGAGATGTTGCAGGAATTTGTTTGTGTTCTGAGAAGATGTAGGGAATTTTGTGGCATTTTTCTGGAATTTTGAGGGGCTTTCAAGAACTTTGTGAGAGTTTTCTTGAATTCAGTGGCAATTTGTTGAGATTTTGTGAGATGGTTCTGGAATTTGGTGGGATTTTTGTGGGATTTTGAGGATTTGTCTTGAATTTTGTGGGATTTGGAGGAGACTTGAAGAATTTGGAGGGAATTTTCTTGAATTTTTTGGATATTGGTGGAGATTTTGTGAGATGCTGCAGGAATGTGGTTGTGTTTTGAGAAGATTTAGGGATTTTTGTGGGATTTTCGTGGAATTTTCAGCAGCTTTCAAGTATTTTGTGAGAGTCTTCTTGAATTTTGTGGAAATTTCCAGAGATTTTGTGGGATGTTGCAGGAATGTGGTTGGGTTTTGAGAAGATTTAGGGAATTGTGTGGGGCTTGTACAGGATTTTGTGCGATTTCTTTTGAATTTTGTGGGATTTCTCTTGAATTTTGTGGGATGTTTGTGGGATGTTTGTGGGAAGTTTGTGGTATTTGGAGGAGACTTGAAGAATTTTGCGGGATTTTTCTTGAATTGTTTGGAAATTGGTGGAGATTTTGTGAGATGTTGCAGGAGTTTGTTTGGGTTCTGAGAAGATGGAAGGAATTTTGTTGGATTTTTGTGGAATTTTGAGGATTTCTCTTGAATTTTGTGGGATTTGGAGGAGACTTGAAGAATTTGGAGGGAATTTTCTTAGATTTTGTGGAAATTTGTTGAGATTTTGTGAGATGGTTCTGGAATTTGGTGGGATATTGAGGAAATTCAGTGAATTTGGAGGGATTTTTCTTGAATTTTGTGGAAATTGTTGGAGATTTTGTGGGATGTTGCAGGAATTTGGTAGGGTTTTGAGAAGATTTATGGAATTTTGTGGCATTTTTCTGCAATTTTGTGAGGCTTTTCCAGAATGTTTGGTGATATTGAGGTGATTTGGTGGGATGTTTCTGGAATTTTGTGGGATTTTTCTGGGATTTGTACGAGACTTGAAGAATTTGGAGGGATTTTTCTTGAATTTTGTGGAAATTGTTGGAGATTTTGTGGGATGTTGCAGGAATGTGGTTGGGTTTTGAGAAGATGTAGGGAATTTTGTGGCATTTTTCTGGAATTTTGAGGGGCTTTCAAGAACTTTGTGAGAGTTTTCTTGAATTCAGTGGCAATTTGTTGAGATTTTGTGAGATGGTTCTGGAATTTGGTGGGATTTTTGTGGGATTTTGAGGATTTGTCTTGAATTTTGTGGGATTTGGAGGAGACTTGAAGAATTTGGAGGGAATTTTCTTGAATTTTTTGGATATTGGTGGAGATTTTGTGAGATGCTGCAGGAATGTGGTTGGGTTTTGAGAAGATTTAGGGATTTTTGTGGGATTTTCGTGGAATTTTCAGCAGCTTTCAAGTATTTTGTGAGAGTCTTCTTGAATTTTGTGTAAATTTCCAGAGATTTTGTGGGATGTTGCAGGAATTTGGTGGGATTTTTGTGGGATTTTGAGGATTTCTCTTGAATTTTGTGGGATTTGGAGGAGACTTGAAGAAGTTGGAGGGATTTTTCCTAAATGTTGTGGAAATTGGTGGAGATTTTGTGAGATGTTGCAGGAGTTTGTTTGGGTTTTGAGAAGATGGAAGGAATTTTGTAGGATTTTTGTGGAATTTTGAGGATTTCTCTTGAATTTTGTGGGATTTGGAGGAGACTTGAAGAATTTGGAGGGAATTTTCTTAGATTTTGTGGAAATTTGTTGAGATTTTGTGAGATGGTTCTGGAATTTGGTGGGATATTGAGGAAATTCAGTGAATTTGGAGGGATTTTTCTTGAATTTTGTGGAAATTGTTGGAGATTTTGTGGGATGCTGCAGGAATGTGGTTGGGTTCTGAGAAGATTTAGGGAATTGTGTGGGGCTTGTACAGAATTTGGTGGGATTTCTCTTGAATTTTGTGGGATTTCTATTGAATTTTATGGGATGTTTGTGGGATGTTTGTGAGATGTTTGTAGGATGTTTGTGGTATTTGGAGGAGACTTGAAGAATTTTGCGGGATTTTTCTTGAAATGTTTGGAAATTGGTGGAGATTTTGTGAGATGTTGCAGGAATTTGGTTGGGTTTTGGAGAAGATGGAAGGAATTTTGTTGGATTTTTGTGGAATTTTGAGGATTTCTCTTGAATTTTGTGGGATTTGGAGGAGACTTGAAGAATTTGGAGGGAATTTTCTTAGATTTTGTGGAAATTTGTTGAGATTTTGTGAGATGGTTCTGGAATTTGGTGGGATATTGAGGAAATTCAGTGAATTTGGAGGGATTTTTCTTGAATTTTGTGGAAATTGTTGGAGATTTTGTGGGATGTTGCAGGAATTTGGTAGGGTTTTGAGAAGGTTTAGGGAATTTTGTGGCATTTTTCTGCAATTTTGTGAGGCATTTCCAGAATGTTTGGTGATACTGAGGTGATTTGGTGGTATGTTTCTGGAATTTTGTGGGATTTTTCTGGGATTTGTACGAGACTTGAAGAATTTGGAGGGATTTTTCTTGAATTTTGTGGAAATTGTTGGAGATTTTGTGGGATGTTGCAGGAATGTGGTTGGGTTTTGAGAAGATGTAGGGAATTTTGTGGCATTTTTCTGGAATTTTGAGGGGCTTTCAAGAACTTTGTGAGAGTTTTCTTGAATTCAGTGGAAATTTGTTGAGATTTTGTGAGATGGTTCTGGAATTTGGTGGGATTTTTGTGGGATTTGGAGGATTTGTCTTGAATTTTGTGGGATTTGGAGGAGACTTGAAGAATTTGGAGGGAATTTTCTTGAATTTTTTGGATATTGGTGGAGATTTTGTGAGATGCTGCAGGAATGTGGTTGGGTTTTGAGAAGATTTAGGGATTTTTGTGGGATTTTCGTGGAATTTTCAGCAGCTTTCAAGTATTTTGTGAGAGTCTTCTTGAATTTTGTGTAAATTTCCGGAGATTTTGTGAGATGTTGCAGGAATTTGGTGGGATTTTTGTGGAATTTTGAGGAATTCTCTTGAATTTTGTGGGATTTGGAGGAGACTTGAAGAAGTTGGAGGGATTTTTCCTAAATGTTGTGGAAATTGGTGGAGATTTTGTGAGATGTTGCAGGAATTTGTTTGGATTTTGAGAAGATGTAGGGAATTTTGTTGGATTTTTGTGGAATTTTGAGGATTTCTCTTGAATTTTGTGGGATTTGGAGGAGACTTGAAGAATTTTGCAGGATTTTTCTTGAATTTTGTGGAAATTGTTGGAGATTTTGTGAGATGTCTGTGGAATTTTGTAATGTTTTGAGAAGATGTAGGAAATTTTGTGGCATTTTTCTGGAATTTTGAGGGGCTTTCAATAACTTTGTGAGCGTTGTCTTGAATTTAGTGGAACTTTGTTGAGATTTTGTGAGATGGTTCTGGAATTTGGTGGGATATTGAGGAAATTCAGTGAATTTTGAGAGATTTTTCTTGAATTTTGTGGAAATTGTTGGAGATTTTGTGGGATGCTGCAGGAATGCGGTTGGGTTTTGAGAAGATTTAGGGAATTGTGTGGGGCTTGTACAGGATTTTGTGCGATTTCTTTTGAATTTTATGGGATTTCTCTTGAATTTTGTGGGATGTTTGTGGGATGTTTGTGGGATGTTTGTTGGATGTTTGTGGTATTTGGAGGAGAGTTGAAGAATTTTGCAGGATTTTTCTTGAATTGTTTGGAAATTGGTGGAGATTTTGTGAGATGTTGCAGGAATTTGTTTGGGTTCTGAGAAGATGGAAGGAATTTTGTTGGATTTTTGTGGAATTTTGAGGATTTCTCTTGAATTTTGTGGGATTTGGAGGAGACTTGAAGAATTTTGCGGGATTTTTCTTGAATTTTGTGGAAATTGGTGGAGATTTTGTGAGATGTCTGTGGAATTTTGTAATGTTTTGAGCAGATTTAGGGAATTTTGTGGCATTTTTCTGTAATTTTGAGGGGCTTTTCCAGAATGTTTGGTGATATTGAGGAGATTTTGTGGGATGTTTCTGGAATTTTGTGGGATTTTTCTGGGATTTGTACGAGACTTGAAGAATTTGGATGGATTTTTCTTGAATTTTTTGGATATTGGTGGAGATTTTGTGGGATGTTGCAGGAATGTGGTTGGGTTTTGAGAAGATGTAGGGAATTTTGTGGCATTTTTCTGGAATTTTGAGGGGCTTTCAAGAACTTTGTGAGAGTTTTCTTGAATTCAGTGGCAATTTGTTGAGATTTTGTGA
Organism: Cyanistes caeruleus; assembly: GCF_971803275.1. Lineage (NCBI taxonomy): Eukaryota > Metazoa > Chordata > Aves > Passeriformes > Paridae > Cyanistes > Cyanistes caeruleus. The sequence continues at coordinate 1,163,591 of NC_141707.1, read as the reverse complement.
GATGGTTCTGGAATTTGGTGGGATTTTTGTGGGATTTGGAGGATTTGTCTTGAATTTTGTGGGATTTGGAGGAGACTTGAAGAATTTGGAGGGAATTTTCTTGAATTTTTTGGATATTGGTGGAGATTTTGTGAGATGCTGCAGGAATGTGGTTGGGTTTTGAGAAGATTTAGAGATTTTTGTGGGATTTTCGTGGAATTTTCAGCAGCTTTCAAGTATTTTGTGAGAGTCTTCTTGAATTTTGTGGAAATTTCCGGAGATTTTGTGAGATGTTGCAGGAATTTTGTGGGATTTTTGTGGGATTTTGAGGATTTCTCTTGAATTTTGTGGGATTTGGAGGAGACTTGAAGAAGTTGGAGGGATTTTTCCTAAATGTTGTGGAAATTGGTGGAGATTTTGTGAGATGTTGCAGGAGTTTGTTTGGGTTTTGAGAAGATGGAAGGAATTTCGTAGGATTTTTGTGGAATTTTGAGGATTTCTCTTGAATTTTGTGGGATTTGGAGGAGACTTGAAGAATTTGGAGGGAATTTTCTTAGATTTTGTGGAAATTTGTTGAGATTTTGTGAGATGGTTCTGGAATTTGGTGGGATATTGAGGAAATTCAGTGAATTTGGAGGGATTTTTCTTGAATTTTGTGGAAATTCTTGGAGATTTTGTGGGATGCTGCAGGAATGTGGTTGGGTTCTGAGAAGATTTAGGGAATTGTGTGGGGCTTGTACAGAATTTGGTGGGATTTCTCTTGAATTTTGTGGGATTTCTATTGAATTTTATGGGATGTTTGTGGGATGTTTGTGAGATGTTTGTAGGATGTTTGTGGTATTTGGAGGAGACTTGAAGAATTTTGCGGGATTTTTCTTGAAATGTTTGGATATTGGTGGAGATTTTGTGAGATGCTGCAGGAATGTGGTTGGGTTTTGAGAAGATTTAGGGATTTTTGTGGGATTTTTGTGGAATTTTCAGCAGCTTTCAAGTATTTTGTGAGAGTCTTCTTGAATTTTGTGGAAATTTCCGGAGATTTTGTGAGATGTTGCAGGAATTTTGTGGGATTTTTGTGGAATTTTGAGGAATTCTCTTGAATTTTGTGGGATTTGGAGGAGACTTGAAGAATTTTGCGGGATTTTTCTTGAATTTTGTGGAAATTGGTGGAGATTTTGTGAGATGTTGCAGGAATTTGTTTGGATTTTGAGAAGATGTAGGGAATTTTGTTGGATTTTCGTGGAATTTTGAGGATTTCTCTTGAATTTTGTGGGATTTGGAGCAGACTTGAAGAATTTTGCGGGAATTTTCTTAGATTTTGTGGAAATGTGTGGAGATTTTGTGAGATGTCTGTGGAATTTTGTAATGTTTTGAGAAGATGTAGGGAATTTTGTGGCATTTTTCTGGAATTTTGAGGGGCTTTCAAGAACTTTGTGAGCGTTGTCTTGAATTTAGTGGAAATTTGTTGAGATTTTGTGAGATGGTTCTGGAATTTGGTGGGATATTGAGGAAATTCAGTGAATTTTGAGAGATTTTTCTTGAATTTTGTGGAAATTGTTGGAGATTTTGTGGGATGCTGCAGGAATGCGGTTGGGTTTTGAGAAGATTTAGGGAATTGTGTGGGGCTTGTACAGGATTTTGTGCGATTTCTTTTGAATTTTATGGGATTTCTCTTGAATTTTGTGGGATGTTTGTGGGATGTTTGTGGGATGTTTGTGGGATGTTTGTGGGATGTTTGTGGTATTTGGAGGAGACTTGAAGAATTTTGCGGGATTTTTCTTGAATTGTTTGGAAATTGGTGGAGATTTTGTGAGATGTTGCAGGAATTTGGTTGGGTTCTGAGAAGATGGAAGGAATTTTATGGGATTTTTGTGGAATTTTGAGGATTTCTCTTGAATTTTGTGGGATTTGGAGGAGACTTGAAGAATTTTGCGGGAATTTTTTTAGATATTGTGGAAATTGGTGGAGATTTTGTGAGGTGTCTGTGGAATTTTGTAATGTTTTGAGAAGATGTAGGGAATTTTGTGGCATTTTTCTGGAATTTTGAGGGGCTTTCAAGAACTTTGTGAGCGTTTTCTTGAATTTAGTGGAAATTTGTTGAGATTTTGTGAGATGGTTCTGGAATTTGGTGGGATTTTTGTGGGATTTGGAGGATTTGTCTTGAATTTTGTGGGATTTGGAGGAGACTTGAAGAATTTGGAGGGAATTTTCTTGAATTTTTTGGAAATGTGTGGAGATTTTGTGAGATGTCGGTAGAATTTTGTAATGTTTTGAGAAGATGTAGGGAATTTTGTGGCATTTTTCTGGAATTTTGAGGGGCTTTCAAGAACTTTGTGAGCGTTGTCTTGAATTTAGTGGAAATTTGTTGAGATTTTGTGAGATGGTTCTGGAATTTGGTGGGATATTGAGGAAATTCAGTGAATTTTGAGAGATTTTTCTTGAATTTTGTGGAAATTGGTGGAGATTTTGTGAGATGTTGCAGGAATTTGTTTGGATTTTGAGAAGATGTAGGGAATTTTGTTGGATTTTCGTGGAATTTTGAGGATTTCTCTTGAATTTTGTGGGATTTGGAGGAGACTTGAAGAATTTTGCGGGAATTTTTTTAGATATTGTGGAAATTGGTGGAGATTTTGTGAGGTGTCTGTGGAATTTTGTAATGTTTTGAGAAGATGTAGGGAATTTTGTGGCATTTTTCTGGAATTTTGAGGGGCTTTCAAGAACTTTGTGAGAGTTTTTTTTAATTTTTTGGAACTTTGTTGAGATTTTGTGAGATGGTTCTGGAGTTTGGTGGGATATTGAGGAAATTCAGTGAATTTTGAGGGATTTTTCTTGAATTTTGTGGAAATTGTTGGAGATTTTGTGGGATGTTGCAGGAATGTGGTTGGGTTCTGAGAAGATTTAGGGAATTGTGTGGGGCTTGTACAGAATTTGGTGGGATTTCTCTTGAATTTTGTGGGATTTCTATTGAATTTTATGGGATGTTTGTGGGATGTTTGTGAGATGTTTGTAGGATGTTTGTGGTATTTGGAGGAGACTTGAAGAATTTTGCGGGATTTTTCTTGAAATGTTTGGAAATTGGTGGAGATTTTGTGAGATGTTGCAGGAATTTGGTTGGGTTTTGAGAAGATGGAAGGAATTTTGTTGGATTTTTGTGGAATTTTGAGGATTTCTCTTGAATTTTGTGGGATTTGGAGGAGACTTGAAGAATTTGGAGGGAATTTTCTTAGATTTTGTGGAAATTTGTTGAGATTTTGTGAGATGGTTCTGGAATTTGGTGGGATATTGAGGAAATTCAGTGAATTTGGAGGGAATTTTCTTGAATTTTGTGGAAATTTCCAGAGATTTTGTGGGATGTTGCAGGAATGTGGTTGGGTTCTGAGAAGATTTAGGGAATTGTGTGGGGCTTGTACAGAATTTCGTGGGATTTCTCTTGAATTTTGTGGGATTTCTATTGAATTTTATGGGATGTTTGTGGGATGTTTGTGAGATGTTTGTAGGATGTTTGTGGTATTTGGAGGAGACTTGAAGAATTTTGCGGGATTTTTCTTGAAATGTTTGGAAATTGGTGGAGATTTTGTGAGATGTTGCAGGAATTTGGTTGGGTTTTGAGAAGATGTAGGGAATTTTGTTGGATTTTTGTGGAATTTTGAGGATTTCTCTTGAATTTTGTGGGATTTGGAGGAGACTTGAAGAATTTTGCGGGAATTTTCTTAGATTTTGTGGAAATTTGTTGAGATTTTGTGAGATGGTTCTGGAATTTGGTGGGACTTTTGTGGGATTTTGAGGATTTGTCTTGAATTTTGTGGGATTTGGAGGAGACTTGAAGAATTTGGAGGGAATTTTCTTGAATTTTTTGGATATTGGTGGAGATTTTGTGAGATGCTGCAGGAATGTGGTTGGGTTTTGAGAAGATTTAGGGATTTTTGTGGGATTTTTGTGGAATTTTCAGCAGCTTTCAAGTATTTTGTGAGAGTCTTCTTGAATTTTGTGGAAATTTCCGGAGATTTTGTGAGATGTTGCAGGAATTTTGTGGGATTTTTGTGGAATTTTGAGGAATTCTCTTGAATTTTGTGGGATTTGGAGGAGACTTGAAGAATTTTGCGGGATTTTTCTTGAATTTTGTGGAAATTGGTGGAGATTTTGTGAGATGTTGCAGGAATTTGTTTGGATTTTGAGAAGATGTAGGGAATTTTGTTGGATTTTCGTGGAATTTTGAGGATTTCTCTTGAATTTTGTGGGATTTGGAGCAGACTTGAAGAATTTTGCGGGAATTTTCTTAGATTTTGTGGAAATGTGTGGAGATTTTGTGAGATGTCTGTGGAATTTTGTAATGTTTTGAGAAGATGTAGGGAATTTTGTGGCATTTTTCTGGAATTTTGAGGGGCTTTCAAGAACTTTGTGAGCGTTGTCTTGAATTTAGTGGAAATTTGTTGAGATTTTGTGAGATGGTTCTGGAATTTGGTGGGATATTGAGGAAATTCAGTGAATTTTGAGAGATTTTTCTTGAATTTTGTGGAAATTGTTGGAGATTTTGTGGGATGCTGCAGGAATGCGGTTGGGTTTTGAGAAGATTTAGGGAATTGTGTGGGGCTTGTACAGGATTTTGTGCGATTTCTTTTGAATTTTATGGGATTTCTCTTGAATTTTGTGGGATGTTTGTGGGATGTTTGTGGGATGTTTGTGGGATGTTTGTGGGATGTTTGTGGTATTTGGAGGAGACTTGAAGAATTTTGCGGGATTTTTCTTGAATTGTTTGGAAATTGGTGGAGATTTTGTGAGATGTTGCAGGAATTTGGTTGGGTTCTGAGAAGATGGAAGGAATTTTATGGGATTTTTGTGGAATTTTGAGGATTTCTCTTGAATTTTGTGGGATTTGGAGGAGACTTGAAGAATTTTGCGGGAATTTTTTTAGATATTGTGGAAATTGGTGGAGATTTTGTGAGGTGTCTGTGGAATTTTGTAATGTTTTGAGAAGATGTAGGGAATTTTGTGGCATTTTTCTGGAATTTTGAGGGGCTTTCAAGAACTTTGTGAGCGTTTTCTTGAATTTAGTGGAAATTTGTTGAGATTTTGTGAGATGGTTCTGGAATTTGGTGGGATTTTTGTGGGATTTGGAGGATTTGTCTTGAATTTTGTGGGATTTGGAGGAGACTTGAAGAATTTGGAGGGAATTTTCTTGAATTTTTTGGAAATGTGTGGAGATTTTGTGAGATGTCGGTAGAATTTTGTAATGTTTTGAGAAGATGTAGGGAATTTTGTGGCATTTTTCTGGAATTTTGAGGGGCTTTCAAGAACTTTGTGAGCGTTGTCTTGAATTTAGTGGAAATTTGTTGAGATTTTGTGAGATGGTTCTGGAATTTGGTGGGATATTGAGGAAATTCAGTGAATTTTGAGAGATTTTTCTTGAATTTTGTGGAAATTGGTGGAGATTTTGTGAGATGTTGCAGGAATTTGTTTGGATTTTGAGAAGATGTAGGGAATTTTGTTGGATTTTCGTGGAATTTTGAGGATTTCTCTTGAATTTTGTGGGATTTGGAGGAGACTTGAAGAATTTTGCGGGAATTTTTTTAGATATTGTGGAAATTGGTGGAGATTTTGTGAGGTGTCTGTGGAATTTTGTAATGTTTTGAGAAGATGTAGGGAATTTTGTGGCATTTTTCTGGAATTTTGAGGGGCTTTCAAGAACTTTGTGAGAGTTTTTTTTAATTTTTTGGAACTTTGTTGAGATTTTGTGAGATGGTTCTGGAGTTTGGTGGGATATTGAGGAAATTCAGTGAATTTTGAGGGATTTTTCTTGAATTTTGTGGAAATTGTTGGAGATTTTGTGGGATGTTGCAGGAATGTGGTTGGGTTCTGAGAAGATTTAGGGAATTGTGTGGGGCTTGTACAGAATTTGGTGGGATTTCTCTTGAATTTTGTGGGATTTCTATTGAATTTTATGGGATGTTTGTGGGATGTTTGTGAGATGTTTGTAGGATGTTTGTGGTATTTGGAGGAGACTTGAAGAATTTTGCGGGATTTTTCTTGAAATGTTTGGAAATTGGTGGAGATTTTGTGAGATGTTGCAGGAATTTGGTTGGGTTTTGAGAAGATGGAAGGAATTTTGTTGGATTTTTGTGGAATTTTGAGGATTTCTCTTGAATTTTGTGGGATTTGGAGGAGACTTGAAGAATTTGGAGGGAATTTTCTTAGATTTTGTGGAAATTTGTTGAGATTTTGTGAGATGGTTCTGGAATTTGGTGGGATATTGAGGAAATTCAGTGAATTTGGAGGGAATTTTCTTGAATTTTGTGGAAATTTCCAGAGATTTTGTGGGATGTTGCAGGAATGTGGTTGGGTTCTGAGAAGATTTAGGGAATTGTGTGGGGCTTGTACAGAATTTCGTGGGATTTCTCTTGAATTTTGTGGGATTTCTATTGAATTTTATGGGATGTTTGTGGGATGTTTGTGAGATGTTTGTAGGATGTTTGTGGTATTTGGAGGAGACTTGAAGAATTTTGCGGGATTTTTCTTGAAATGTTTGGAAATTGGTGGAGATTTTGTGAGATGTTGCAGGAATTTGGTTGGGTTTTGAGAAGATGTAGGGAATTTTGTTGGATTTTTGTGGAATTTTGAGGATTTCTCTTGAATTTTGTGGGATTTGGAGGAGACTTGAAGAATTTTGCGGGAATTTTCTTAGATTTTGTGGAAATTTGTTGAGATTTTGTGAGATGGTTCTGGAATTTGGTGGGACTTTTGTGGGATTTTGAGGATTTGTCTTGAATTTTGTGGGATTTGGAGGAGACTTGAAGAATTTGGAGGGAATTTTCTTGAATTTTTTGGATATTGGTGGAGATTTTGTGAGATGCTGCAGGAATGTGGTTGGGTTTTGAGAAGATTTAGGGATTTTTGTGGGATATTGGTGGAATTTTCAGCAGCTTTCAAGTATTTTGTGAGAGTCTTCTTGAATTTTGTGGAAATTTCCGGAGATTTTGTGAGATGGTTCTGCAATTTTGTGGGATTTTTGTGGGATTTGGAGGAGACGAATAATTTTTAGGTATTTTTCCTACATGTTGTGGAAATTGGTGGAGATTTTGTGAGATGTTGCAGGAATTTGGTTGGGTTCTGAGAAGATGGAAGGAATTTTGTTGGATTTTTGTGGAATTTTGTGGGATTTCTCTTGAATTTTGTGGGATTTGGAGGAGACTTGAAGAATTTGGAGGGAATTTTCTTGAATTTTTTGGATATTGGTGGAGATTTTGTGAGATGCTGCAGGAATTTGTTTGGGTTTTGAGAAGATTTAGGGATTTTTGTGGAACTTCCCAGGAATTTTGTAGGATTTTTCTGGAATTCTGTGGGATTCTGAACAGAGTTGAAGAATTTTGAGGAATTTTTCTTAGATTTTTTGGATACTTGTGGTGGTTTTGTGTGATTTTTGTGGAATTTTGTGGGATATTGAGGCGACTTAGGGATCTTGAGGGATTTTTCATGTATTTTGTGGGAATTTGTGGAGATTTGGTGGGATTTTTTCCAGAATTTGGTCGTGTTTTGAGAAGATTTAGGGAATTTTGTGTGATTTTGTGGGATCCAACGGATGTTTTGTGGGATGTTCCTGTGAATTGGTATGGTTTTGAGAAGATTTAGGGAATTTTGTGGGACTTCTCTGGAATTTTGTAAGGTTTTTCAAGGACTTTTTGGGATTCTGAATGGACTTGAAGAATTTTGAGGAATTTTTCTTAGATTGTGTGGAAACTTGTGGTGGTTTTGTGTGATTTTTTTGGAATTTTGTGGGATATTGAGGAGATTTAGGGAATTTTGTGACATGTTCCTGGAATTTGGTGTGGTTTTAAGGGGATTTAGGGAATTTTCTGGGATTTTTCTTGAATTGTATGGAAACTTGTGTAGATTTTGCGGGGTGTTTCTGGAAGTTTTCAAGGTTTTGAGAAGATTTTAGGATTTTTGTGGGATTTTTCAGGATTTTTGTGGATTTGTCTGGAATTCTGTGGGATTCTGAACAGACTTGAAGAATTTTGAGGATTTTTTTTTAGATTTTGTGGGAATTTGTGGAGATTCTGTGGGATTTTTGTGGAATTTGGTGGGCCTTTTCAAGGACTTTGTGTGGTTTTGAGGAGAGTTGAAATATTTTGAGGAATTTTTCTTAGATTTTGTGGAAACTTGTGGAGGTTTTGTGTGATTTTTGTGGAATTTTGTGGGATATTGAAGCGATTTAGGGATCTTGAGGGATTTTTCATGTATTTTGTGGGAATTTGTGGAGATTTGGTATGATTTTTTCTAGATTTTGGTCTTGTTTTGAGAAGATTTAGGGAATTTTGTGGGATGTTCTGGGAATTGGTGGAGATTTTGTGACGCATTCTTATCATTCCATTGGTGATTGTGTTGATTGTCCAGATACGTTTTAGGGATGATCCATGGCTGTCGTCTTCCCAACAGGGTAATCTTCTTTCACAGTAAAGGTTTTAGATTTAAATGTAGCTTTCGAAATGGCACAAGTCTGCCGCCACTCACATTATGGTCCAAGCACAACTTCCTTTCCAGGGTTTTGTGTGGCTCAGAAGCCATCTATGCTTGTTGCTGAATTGATAAGAGCTTTGTAACAGTAAAATATTTTACCCAGCCACTACTTCCACCACAAAAAACCAACCAAACAAAAAGAATAGACATCTTGACTTGTTGTGTAGGTCATGATGCAGAAAATTGGTCAAAGATTATTTCGGGGGGGAAAAAAAGGGTGTTGTGCTGCTTATGGTAATTTAAAAAACTTACGGACTTCAGTGCTAAAAATTAGAATCTAGGCCTTTGAGGAGATTTATTTGTTCTTGCAATTTTCCTTGTTGAATGGAGTTGACTAAGATATTTGAGATGTTTTTTCACTGTATTGCATCAAAGCAATTGAAATAAGCATCTGAAATGTAGTTTTTATGTCTGAACAGACCAGCCTTTTCAAATACTGGCTTCAAAATCCTGACCTGAAAGAATGTGCTTCAGACAAAACCAACCAAGATGAGCTTAACGCTTGGATGCTAGGAAAAAACCCCTCAACTAAACAAATCTCTAATCACTTTTTTTAATATGAAAAATAAAACTTGGTTGAAGATTCTGTTACTTAAAGTAGGTGATAGTGTTCAGTAGTGTGAAATCTGACCTTCAATTTTTCATGTCCTTTTCTCTTTTTTTCTGCTATGAAAACCCCTCTAAGTCACACATGTTCATTTGTTACATCATTGATACTTGTGGTACCTACTGCATTAGTTACTGCATACTAGAATATGATTTGTGGTTTATAGAATCTTTGCCCAGTCCTCAGGAGGTCTCCTGGCAGATCTCTTGTGCCCTCTTGCAAGACATTTATACTATTCCTAGAAGCCCAGGACAAATTCCACTTACACTGTTCTTAATTGGATTAATAGATGTTGATTAAGGAAGGAACAACCTAGATAAATTATATTGGGGAAAAATACAGTCTTGGAAGGATTCTTAAAGGTTGCATTGCATTCTGCTTAAGTTGATGGGGCAAGGTTAGATTTGATTTTCATTCAGGTGTTGACTCTGGTTCATGGAAGGGTCACCAGTCTAAATATCACACGGCCTGTCAGCAATGACTTCAGCTGTTGTGTACATTTGTCTTTGTTTATTCAACCCTAAAATATCTAAATCCTCTGAGAAATTGAAGAATGTTATCACATGACTGAGTTTCTTGTCAAACTGAAACACAGAAAAGCTTTACATTTAAGATAAATGGGTCTCAGGTTCTGACAGAGGAAGTGGTTTTAAATGATAATGCACATCCATGAAATAGGCAGCAGTGTATCATTAGGTTTAGAGTAGTTACTTAAGTCCACTACAAATAAGATTGTTTTAAAAGGGAAGATTAAACCTGAGCCACATCCTCTGTGGGAAGGTGTGTATGTATGTGTATATATATATATATATATATATATATATATATATACACACACCTTCAAAGGAATATATATATCCTCCCTTTGAAAGAGAGTACCGTGAATTTAGGGTTCCAACTAGTCTCTAACAGTTGTGGTGGTTTTGTTTTACTGTTTGCTGGTTTGGTTTTTTGGGGGGGTTGTTTGTTTCTAAATGGTTATGCATTGTTGCAGGGTATTTTCCTAGGAATTTAAAGAACATGTGGATGTTCAGTTTGTACAAATAACCAGTGGTGGTTTGCAGTGACCCATTTTGGAAATACATTGCTTTTGGCATCTCCTAGCTTAGGGAAGACAAATGCATAGGAACTATTTCTGTAGTATTTATTCTGAAACATGTAATCAGCTGATGCAACCAAATTTGAACAAATGCTCAAGAAAAAGGAGTGATTATCTTACTTGTTATAAAACAAATTATACTATTTTAAGAACTTTAAGTCTGATTTCAAAGCAATGATATATAGTATAAGCCATAAACAAAAATAGGTTTCTACCTGTAAATCCCTGAAGCATTAACACATAAACTTTTTAATTAACAAGAATTTTGTAGTTCTTGGCATATAAATAGAATTAAAATCTCCATGCAAATGCTCTTTATGTTGCCTTGCCTCCGTGTTAATACCATACCAGTAATCACACAGGTGGAATGTAATGGTAATGTGAAGCTGAATAACACATACTGTGAAATGAAAGCAAGGGATGCTTCACTAATGCTGACTTTCATGTGCATGGTATGAACATATGGTTGAGTGTGGAAGAGAATGAAATAGCTGTTAGTGTTATGGTGGGATTTGTTTTCCATACTTAGGATAATCTACTGATCTCGCACTGGTTTTTTTATATCGCTAAAGGTTTGTAGAGAGAGAATCAAATCTGTGAAATCAACCTATGTGAGCTTGTGATCCTGGTGACACAGCCATTTCATATTGAGCTTGTTGCAGCTGCCACCAATCCTACTTATGAACAGAAATCTTCTGGAATCTTCACCTGATCATTTCACCTGATACCTGGTTTATGAAGACTGAGATACTGTTGAATGTCTTGCCGTGCTAACTCGGAAAAAAATGTACCGTGTATAGTATATTATGTCTAAAAGTGAAATTAAAGCTCTTAGTGAAGATGCTATTTTAATTTTCAGGTTCGCTGGATGATGTACTGGATTGTGTGTGCTCTTTATATAGTTACTGAAACGATAACTGACCTAACAGTCTCTTGGTAAGACCCTGCTTTTTATGAACTGTAGAGGAAACTATATTTGTTTCTGATGTTTTTGGAGTTGTATTGATTTATTTTATATAAAGAAGTCACGTTAATTTAATAGCCCATTTTACAGGAAAAGATCTTGGTGCATAGATGAACAGCATCTGCTTTCAAATTTGCTATACACTGTTACTTGAAGTAGGGATTATAACATTTCTAGCTCCACTGTAGAAACTGAATACGAGAATGAAACTCTTATAAGGATGGCCTAGAATTTCTCTGTGTAGGAATATATAATGAAAAACAAGCATATTAACTGTTTTGATTGCTTAAATGACAGTCCATAAATCCGTAACTCATTTAATTTCTGTCTGATGTAACTTCTTGTATTTGAAGAATCCTAAATGCTAATATAATTGTGTTTTTTTAATAGATCTCTTTATAAAGATTAGTTACTGTGCATTTTCTACTGCAGTTGTTAATTTTGTGCAACCTTTAACTTGTCTGTAGGTTTCCACTGTACTATGAATTGAAGATAGCTTTTGTTACCTGGCTCCTTTCCCCATATACTAGAGGGACAAGTTTAATCTACAGAAAATTCCTCCACCCACTGCTTTCTTCTAAAGAAAGGGTAAGAAATAACTTCTCAGATTTTTAATGCCTAATATGGAAACAACATGTGCTGAAATAAAAGCTGTTGCTAGATACAGTATAAGAGCAGAGCAGCTTGTTACTGTATTGCCAGGCAGCATGAATTTGGACTAGCGGAAGCAAGTGCACATGATTGTCCATGTCTATGCTTTTGTTTAACTTGCCTGAGCAGACCAGGTCCTGCTTCCTATTAACATGAGAGTTTCGTGTGCCCTGCTCTACTTGATGCACTCTGAGGAGCCCAGTTAAGTGGAAGTGATGCAGTTTAACTTTCTACTGCAAGCATGTGAATGTATGAACACAGCTTTACTAAAAGCTGTTAATGTTAACATTTTTTTCTAGCATAAATGAGGAATAACACTCCTCAGGATGATTGACATCAATGACTTTTTTTGGTTCGCAAACTGACAAGAGGAGAGACTTGTTTAAAGGGTAAACCAGTCTGCAGCAGTAAATACCCAAACATAAAAATAGCCAGAAGATGGTTTGCTTTAATCAAAGTATGACAGGGACACAGCTCTGCTTAGCTCTTTTTCAGCATCCTGTTTGGATGAGGGGAAAGAGCAATTAGCAAAGGTCTGAAGACAAGCACTGAGAAACCTCACACTACAGAAAAGAGCATTCCTGAAGGTCAGTGCTAGGCTTGGCCTTTATTAGGTAAAGCAGGTAGTAAGATTGTCACTGATAGGAACAGAGCAAGTATCTTGACATTCTGAATGTTGTGCAATAAACAACTTGCAACTTTGTGAGCTAGAGGGATACTTCCCTGTACTCTCCAAACTATTGGGAAGTACCTTGCAGTCTTTATCTTCAACTCCAGGCATTTACCAGAGCTGGAGATAAATGTCGTAACTGTTTTGTCCTTGGTACTTAACTATTTCAAAGCTGTGGGTTTGGAAGTTCTTTGCAAGTTGACTCTACCTTTCTAGGGAGCTGACTGAGTTCTTCATGTAAGATGATGTTATTTCTTGAAATGCATGATATTTCTTGAAGAACTTCTGTCCAACAAGTTAAGCTTACACTCTCTAAGGAACATTTTGCAACGTTTCTGAGCTGTACTGAAGTGATGTACTTTATCTTCTTGTTTGACCACATATAATAATTTTTTTAATGAGAGAGTTGTAATGAATAAAACACCTGTATACAAAGATATATCCCATTAAATATTTTCTTAAATATTTTTCTGTCTTCCTTTACTGATGGGAAAATAATACTGTGGGGTAACTTTGCTCTCTTATGAACAGCCCTCTAAAATTTAAATACGTTTTTCTTTTAGGAGATTGATGAGTACATTGTCCAAGCCAAAGAAAGAGGCTATGAGGCCATGGTGAATTTTGGAAGGCAGGAGTTGAATTTGGCAGCAACTGCTGCAGTGACAGCAGCTGTAAAGGTAAGTTTCTGCTTGCATTAATTGCTTTTGAGCTTGATATCAGTGTCATTGCACTGGGGATTTACCACTCTTATATAAAAAAGATAAATTCTGCAAGTGTATTGAAATCCTGGGACACAATTCAAGGCTTGCAGCCCTCTTCTCATAGTACGTTTGTTGTTTTTTTGTTTAAGATGGCTTGCAGTTATTTCTTGGATTATGAGGATCAATTTACTCTAAATTCAAAAGTTACCATTCAGTTTTCTGTGCAGGCTTTTAACATAGATGTCCATTGTTTCTTTTCTGTCTGTGTTGTGCTTTCTTACTGGTAAACAAACTTTTTAAAGGACTTCTGGCTTTTCTGCTGTTTTTCTCCAATCATCCTGAGGTAATGCCACATAATGAATTTAGGCATGAAGGACTACTACCATCGATAAAAATTATCTTGACACAATTAACCTGTTTGCAACTTGAGTGAATTATTAAATTATTATGCTAAGCATAAGCCTGCCTATTGGTGTTTAGAATACATTTTCTTTGCCATGGATTTGCCATTAAATTATGAAGTAATCTGTCATTTTTTCTAGATTACCTTCCCGCAAAAATTCACTACCTTTAATATTTCAGACGGCTCTGGGTCTAGAAAGACAAAATACAGGCTAATATGTAAGATTGTAACCAATTTGTGCACCACTGAAGGGAATATACTTCAGACCATGTGTATCCTACCTAATAGTAATTCAAACCAAAACACACACACACACACACACGCACACACACAAAAAAAAAGAAAAAAAGAAAAAATAAAAGGTATAGAGAGAAAAAGTTGTATGTCCAAGTGAAATCACAGGTTTAAGGCAATCATGATTAATTTCTTCCTGGGAATAAATGGAACCATTGTGCTCATAGTAACAGCACTGAAAACCTGAACACTGTCTGTAGATAACAGAAAACAACGAAGAGATCCCTGCCTGTCAAAGTCGAGTATGTACAGCTGGCATTAACTTAAATGTCTGGGCTTCTATGTGAACTTTCTGCATTAGAAATAAAAGACATTCCTAAAAACTACACTTTTACGTGCTACCTCAAAAAGCTTTGGAAAAGTAGTCGTGTATATCTTGTTTGCTCATTTTCTCTGTTCTTAAAGATGCATGTGGCTGGTATAGCATTGTAACTTTTTGTTTTAAAATATGGTCATAATGAGCCTAAAATACTGAGAAAGTGATTGCATTTGATCACTGTGTGTTTCTTCTTCATTATTCAAATTCTTAATAATGCCTTAAGACATGAAATAATTTTGAATGCAATAGAATGCACCACCAAAGGAATTAAAGTATCCAGAGTGAAAATAGGTTATTTAAACAAGCCAAGGAAACCCAACAAACAAACACCCAAAGTGCTCTATGGGGAAATCAAGTTTAATTGCTAAATGCTAAAATTCAAGTTCTTTGCATTACAAATTTATTACAAGAAGCGCCTGTAAGGATTCCTAGGATTTGTGTGTGTTCTTCATGTTTGGCTATGGTTGGATATTTCTGTGGTAACTTTTAGGGTGTAACTGAAGTACTGTAAAATAAATAACACCAATATCTCCTCAATCTTTTCTGAAATAATGAATAACTTTTTCTGAAATGTCTATGTTTAGACTTCATTGCTATTCAGCTGTGACTCGCAAGATGCCTGCTCTTTTTGTTAAAACTTGTTAAACACGCTCATGAATATTTGTACAGAATTAGTTCAGTGCAGATCAGATGCTTGCGAAAAAAAACCACCACAATACCAAGACCTAAAATAGGCACGATTTTTAAACAGATGAAAGAGAAGACTCACTGAAAAAAAAATAAATAAAATCTTTATTTTGGCATGTTAAGCCTCTTATGTTTGTCATTCCAAAATGCTGAGCATGCCTGCTTCATGCAAGCAAATGGACACAATGCATGCGTTCTTGATTTTGTTCCCTGTTTTTCAAGAGTTAACTGCTGCCTCTAGCAGGTGAAATTATTATCCCTTCACCAAGAGCTGGTGGAGCATGCTATATGATTTCAGGAATTGAATTGAAGTAGTGGGATCAGGACACACTTTCACCACTATTCTTTTTTTTTTTTTTTTTTAAATAGAGCACACATACTTATTCTGACATAGCAGATCTCAAATTAGGAGAGGGGGAGAGGCTAAACATGTGCAAGATTAAACCTATGTCAAAAGACACTAAAGTGTCCAAGAAAACTGCTTATAGTGACTTTAGGAGGGTGTTAAAAATGGCTTGGAAACTTACTGAAATATTTTGAATATCAAATGTGGAAGAGAGTGATTTTCTTCAAGGGTTGTCAAAGGAATAGGGGATTACCATTAAAAGGTAATGCTGGCTCTGTTAGGGAGGTTGGAGCAGCCAGCCAGGTGAGTCTACTGAAATTTGACATAGATTTAAACCCTCTCCCCTATAGTTAAATTTAAATGTATTTGGCAAGAGTATTGACTTATAGCTTACATTCTCATACTGTATTTTTAGCTGGTACTAGTTAGCCACTGGTCATATAAAATGTAGTGTTTCAAAACCTACTAAATACATGAGCAAAATAGTGTTAAATAAGCATGTCAGAAAACAAATCTTTGTGAAATCCTGATTTCAGGAAATTTAGAGATGATAGTCTGTGCTGAATTTGTATATAAGGAAATTTTTATTAGTTAAGGAATCAAAAACAAGATACCTCAATAGCTCAGTTGTTTATGGATTTGGGGGAATTATATTCACAGCGCTTAGGTTCCAGTGCTACATCTCATACTTGGATACATCTCATACTCCTCTGTTTTTCAGGTCTTCTGAGATGATGGTTACCTCTGTGTTTCAATTTCTGCCAACCCATGCATTCAGATTTCTTGAGCTACTAGTGAAATCTGGTGTCTTTATCATTATGAGCAGGGGGACTGCTAATTAAGCTGTGAAATACTCGGGGGGTATTTCACAGCTTATGGGGTTACACAAATAGTGTTAATTTGTAAAGTGTTATTGGTGATGATAATATGTTTTGAGGGCTGTGTTTTCTGAATGTGTTCTAGTCATCCTGAATCTGCTGCCCTTTTGCTAATTGACTGTTATTCTCCTGGCCTTGCTCACACTTCCCCTTGTTCTCACTCAGGACATGGCAGAGGAAGGAGGTATCTTGCAGCCAGCTGTGGCACACAGCCAGTATCACTATGGGGAGCAGTACTGCTTTCATCCTCCTCCCTGCTGGGACAGCCTGTCATGCTGCAGAGGTTATTCACGGGACAGGAGTCCCTCTCCACGTTGAGAGGGAACAGAAGTCATTCCCTGTCAGCTTGGATTGGATCAGGGAGAGAAGAGCTGAGAATGTGGGTACTGCATGCTGTAGAGTCCATTGAGAACTCGTCCAAGGGAGGCAGGCAGCTTCTGTCAGTGATCCCGGCCAGTGGGGGGTGCAAGTCCAATTTAAAGAACAAAGAGTCCCTGAGGCAGACAAAGTGGTGTTTGTTTACTTCCCTGGGTTAAGCATACAGACTGTAAAAGCACATGCTCAATAACAGAATAGAAAATGTAATTTCATTTATGAGGGTCAGCTGATGAGACTGCATACTAATAACATACCAGAGGCTGAGTAGACTTGAAAGGAGACCCTTAAATAGGCTTTATTTATTTTTAAAAATTGATTTAAAAACATATTATGACTTTAATTGGTCACATTGGTCACTGTTAATGAATGTGGACTCCAAAAAATGGTTAGTATGTTTTAGGAAATGCTATTGAATAATGAAGAAAAATCATTCTCAAAGACTTGCATTTTCTTTAAGACAACACACAGACTTCACAGTTCATCCCTCTTCAGTGTTTGCATACATAGAAATTTCAGTGCTAAGTTGTGTGATTTTTTTAAAATTTTTTTTTTCTTCCCCTGGCATTGTAAATATATGTGTCTCAATCTTTTATGCTGTAATTTAGTCACCAGCCTCTGGCCTGAGTGCAACCTAATGTATACCTTCCTTACTGGCAGGAACTGTCAGTATAACTGGCCACCAGTGGTAACTGCTCTGCCATCTTCTCCTGAGCAGCATCTTGGAGTGTGTATATCTGCGGAGAGCTGGCAGCTTCTGCCATATCCATGGCATGGGAGTGGAAGCAGGAGGTCCTCTTCTGCTCCACCTACAACTGAATTTCAGTTTTTAGGGCAAACATGTTGCTTTCAAGCTGTAACTCTGACCTTTCAAACAAAATATCAAAGCTCTTAAAGCATTATTTTAAATGTCAATGTTACTCTCACATTTCCTGCAGTGGAGAACATTTAATCACACATTTCCTGCAGTAGGAAAGAATTTAATATTTTTCAGCCAGACTTTTATCCTAAGCTGATAGTAATCCAGATCTTCACAGAACGCTTTGCTTCAGCAGAAAGCAATTAACAGCTGCTTTTGAGCGTGGGGGTGGAAGAATCTTAAGTCTTACATGCAGTGTAAGCACAGTGATATGTACACTCCCACAGAACACCTTGAATTTGTCCTTCAGTCTATGCAGTGGAGTTAAAGTAGATATCAATCTTGATTTGGCTAGACTGGATGTTCCCAGGGGTGGGATAGAGACTGGAGGCACTGTAGGGAGTATCTATATAGGGTTAGTATGTGTGATGGGGACTGTCCGGTTGTTGTGCAACTCCCACTCCTACTGTGACTCTCAGGCATGTGTACTGCATCTTTATTTGTATACATATCCTTTCAAACTTCTCAATGCTTTCTGTGTGTAACTGTGTGTAACTTGAGTAAAACTTTCCATCTTGGCAAGTAGTTCTGAAACGAAGGGCCCATTTACGTCCTCTCTGAGGCGCCACAGGAGCTCCAGCTCAACCATGCAGTTTGGTTAAGGGCACAATGTTATTTTATGGCACATCCTTGACTTTTTTTTCCCCTTTGAAAAACAAAATTCTGTATCCAAAAGCTTCACTGGAAAATAGGGTTGAATGTTCCTAGCTTGGATCTAGTCCTTTATCTACAGTGGAATAAGAACTACAGGCTTGTAATGTGAATTCTTAGTATTTTAGTTGTTATGTTTAGTTGCTATACAATTTCCAAATGTCTTTTTGTAGTATATCACATGATGAATGAACTTTCTGGGCAACTAAACAAGTGTCTTTCTATACTTCTGCTGCTGGCCAAAACCAGCTTCTGTCACTATTTTAAGTAGACTCTTCACATTTGGTGAGTGGAATTGTGCTGAATTTGTATGGATTCTGCTGTGAACCAACTAGGCCCATTTTACATATTCACCAGCATTCAGTGACTGAGACTTAAGTCCTCTTCAAGCATTGGACATGGACTGATGAACAGTCTTTATGCTATAGCAGAGTAATGTATATACTGTAAGCTGTTACTTGTCAAAAGAAGCAGTTCTTTCTCCAGTCCTCTTCTCCATGTCCTAGCAGCTGGTAAAGTATAGCTGGTTTCTGATGTATTTTACTTGAAATGCTTTTCAGTACAAGAAGTGGAGTAGTGGAAGGGCAGGATTTTTTCTGCCTTAGGAGGAACCTTAGGAGACCTGTCTTAAGCCATTTTGGGGAAATCAATTTGACTTCATAATTTCTATAACCTTTAATACAGACACTGTACAGCATTCATAGGGCATTTTTAACTCAAAGGCAAGCTGTACTTAAGTTTTTGAGAACTGAGTAATCATACAAGTTTGTAGAAAGAGAGAGAAAAGTTAAGGCTCCTACTTCTCTCACAAGAAACCTTTTCTTTGTTATTGTTTGGTGACAATGTATGAATGGTGGAGTAAGAATTATAATAGGTTTCTTGTGCTTAAATAGCACTCTGTTCACTATGTTAATTTTATATACTGTACTAATAGCTAGATATTAGAAAATTAAAATTAGGTTTCAGCCACTTTTCCCTCCTGCCCTTTGGTACCCAAGCAAACTCAAATAGCTTTCATTCAATTGTCTCTTCACTTTACATGGCTATTCTTAGCATGGAATAATTCAGTATGCTGGTCTACCAATGGCAAACAGTTGTTGTCATAAGTGCGGGAACAAACGGCTGTGGCCAGCAACACCAGAATTGCCTTCTGCTGGTGCTGTTGCAGAAAAAGTTGTATGGAATTGTACCCAGGTTTCTGCTCCTGCTAGCTAACATGCTGATCAAACAAAGAATTTTACTTAAAATCTTCATTTGTAAGAATGAAATTAACTATTTTAACACTTGCTTGAAGTGGAATTCATGCACAGGCTTGTTAACCTTTCCCTAAAATGGTTATTTTTTGCCTTCTGCCAGAGAGGGAAGAATAAGGTGTTATTTTAACATGACTTTGAGTACTTTACTCGTGGTCATATTCTTTTAGTTGCTTGTGTAATAAATTAATCTTTAATGCTTTAGTAGTAACATCATCTAATGTAAGATGAAAGAGCTGCTGGATGACCTTTCTTTCCAACAGGGAAATTTCCATATGTTCCATACAGAAAAGAAGTGAAGACAATTGGAGAAGGAATACTTAATGTTCATATGTGATTAACTATTCTCCTGTGTAGCATTCGATTTTGCATTGGTATTATGTCAGTGAAGCTATACTAGTAAGAGAACTTGCTATCCTGTAGTCCAGACTGGACCTCTTTGGTTTGTAGTTTCAAGTTTCTGTCAACTGGAGCTCCTTTTGTAGTGCTGCCAGTTTCTCAGTTATTTGAATTAATGTTACAGATTGTATTTTTAACATGTTTCTCCTTCACTTTATTCAGATTTGTGGAGGATAAAATATAAAATAGCAGAAGAAAACTATCTTCAACCATACTCTTTAAAATGCAGGTGTTACTGTCATGCTACCTTGAGCTGCTATGCTTGAAGTTAACATTTCTGATGTGTGTTTCTTTTAAACACTTGCCCTCGCCCACGTCTTTATTTGCTCTGATTAAAGGAGTGAAGTGCAGCATTTGTAATTAAGCTGCTAGCATGTGTAACTTTGTCATCTGCAAGCAATGTACAGTTAAGCATGGGTAAAAGTAATACCTAAATCAGATGTAAAGCAGCTGCATGTGTATGTTCAATGTATTTTGTTGTGCAGCAAGGAAGCATGGGCTTAAACATCTTAACCCAAGCTGAGCAGCAAAGTTAAACCTCTGCCTGGTTTCCAAAGATACTGTTGTTGTATTTCAGAGCCAAGGTGCAATAACTGAGAAACTGAGAAGTTTCAGTATGCATGATTTGACTGCTATACAAGGAGATGAGTCTGTTGGACAGAGACCTTATCAGACATTGCCAGAAGCTAAAAAGAAAACCAGAGCCTCTGCAAGTGAATCTTCAGGTATGTATCTTTTCTTTTCCCTGCCTAAAAGAACAATTCACCCAAAGCAAAAGTGGAAGAGCAGAAATGCATTTACCCTCTTTCTAAATGGAAAAGGCCTCAAAGAACTCCAGTAGACTTAAACAGAGTACACTCAAAGTAAATTATGGCAGTTCAATTCTTCCTGAATTACTTTCTTCTCTCATCCACTCCCAGTGTAATCACACTGTATTCATTACTCCTGTCATTGCCAATTGGCAACAAGAACTTATTACCAAAGTAAAACTTAATTGGAAGTCAAACGTTATATGATTAAGTAGTGTTTCTGTGACAAATGTAAAAGAAGTTAAACATGAAAACATATGGAAGCTCAGTAAATAAAAGAGAAAATTAATAGAAATTACTTCACCAGGTGTCCTGGGGTGACTTTATGATACTAGTATTCCCAATCTCCTGCTTTATAGATTAAGTTCTTCACCTTTAATATTAGCTTTGAGAGCCAGGGAAGTTAAAACTGCTGGAGGCTGATGGGAGTTTTTTCTCCGACCAATAACTAGCTATTTCTGAGAACTGACAGTGGTTTTGACCATTGAAAAGTGAGATCAACCTGTGAACACCTACTTTAAGACCTAAACCCGAGAATTTCTTGTTCTCTTTGGTTTCTGGCTTTTGAAGAAGTAACAGGTTCCGGCTCAGCCTCCTCCTCCACCACAGCAGGCCAGACAAGGTCGCGGAGGGGAGTGGCGGGGAGGTGAGCAGGCCCAGGCCGGATCAGGCCAGTTCCCCTGGCTCGGTTGCAGTTTCTGCCACTGCTGAGTTTTACCAGAGACTGCCAAGTAAGGAGAGGCCATCGCAGACATCTCTAGCCACCGCTCTGGCAGAGATAAGAGAACCACCTACCAGGCCTGGGCAAGATTTTAACCCTTTCATTACCCAGATGAGACTTGCAGATTAATCCTTTTTTCCAGAGAGAGAAAGTGATCAGCATGTAAAAGAGACCCTATAAACTATCAAAGATAGTGAAGAAAGGAATTAAGCCTCAGAGGAGGTAGAGAAAGAAGAAGATGCTTTAATAAGCTGAAATATTTTTCTGTTAAAGCTATGGAGATGGACAGTAGTGTTCTGAAAAAAACTTTAATTCATGACAGTATATTGGGAGGAATGGAGTGTTTCAAAGTGAGGATTTTGAGCAAATGGTGAAGTGGTTGTGGTACTGTGAGATGCTGGAACAGAGGGGGAGAAGTAATAGTTGAAGATTTGCAGCCTTTAAGAGGCAAAGAGAACACTTCTGTTTCCAGAGTAGCTCACAGAGACACATGAAGAGAACTTTTGCCTTTGAATAACTCAGCCTTAAAAATGACATCCCTAGACTCATTTGACGCATAACACACCTCAGAGTGATGTGAAGCGAGAGGAGAGAACCGATGGCAGAATTTCCAGGCAGCTGGCATCAGAGCTATAAAAGAAAGCTATAAAAGAAATAGTTTTCTTGTGAGAAACTCCATAGGTAGCAGAAGAAGACTTCTGTTTCTCTGCAAAGACTGATGAAAAGACTCTAGCAAGAATTGGGACTGTTTTAAACAAAAGAGTTCTTTTTGTCTCTATGTTGTCATGTGAACAAGGGAATGGTTGGGTAGTGAGCCAGAAAAGGGTTGTTCTGGAGGTTTTATTCTGGTTTCTTATTCTTGTAGTTTTTGTTAATAAACCTTCTTTATTCCTTTTAAGTTTTAAGCCTGTTTTGCTCTTGTTCTAGTCCACATCTCGCAGCAAGAAATAAGTAAGTTTTCTAGTGATTTTTTAGTTACTGCTTTAAAACCACAACACCAGGTTTGTAGTAATAGATCAAAATGTAAAATTGTATATGGTGATACGAATAATAAAGGCATCAAGTTGTCATAATAGACTGATGTCTATTAACACTCAGACGATGGTGTGTGGTGATCAATATATGGTCTTGTTGAAAGATAGTATTATTTCATTATTATGTTACATATACTGTTATTGTCATCATCACTTTGCCCTTGAGCTTGTGATGCTTGAAGGAAGGTTTTGCTGAAGGTCTGCTAACTACGTAATTTTTAAATAGCAAGACTGTGATGTATAGGAACTGCTGTTTCCCACAAAAGAAGTGGGTCTGGGCTATTTCTTTTCACCTAAGACTGTCATTCCTTCTCATCCCTCCATTTTGGGGATGGATAGCATTTGTGGGGTCCAAGGAATTTCATGAATAGTGTGCTAGCCCATTCTAAGGAATAGGTGACCAGCTGAAGGGACCTAATCTGAATTGGAGTTTCCAGAAGGTATCCTGTGCAGGGCAGAGTGAACTGGAGCCTCTGGCTAGAGAGAAAGCCAAGAATTCACAAAGAGCTGCACTAGAGATAATGTCACTGCAGCTGTTGTGCAGGATCTGTTCCTCAGTAAGAGAGCATTATTTACCTATCTGAAATAGCTTTAAAATGCTCTAATTTTTTTTAAAAAAATTCTTCAGTTTATACTATATAAATAATCACCGATTGTGAGATTCAATCTCAAATGTCAAAAAGCTTTCTTACAGCTAGTTGAACTTAATTAATCTTTTCTGGTCCTGGTCTCATCTAGCATACACCTCTCATGTTTTCTTTGAATTTTCTTCAGCATTAGGAACTTAAAAAAGATCAAAAGTACACATAGATTTAGGAACACTGTGTAGCAATATTCTCTTGTGCTGAGCTGGATCTTTTTTTTTGTCTGGGCCAGGAGTTCTCTGCAAATTGATTTAAAAGGCCTAGCTGTAGGATGTGGATTGTAGGATGATGCTGAGCTGGCAGTGCTCTTGCTGTGAAAAAGGCAGATGGGATGCCGATGCATCAGGTATTACAAATGCAGATAAAAAAGTATTGGTGTCACTGCAAACACTGCTACTCTGAAACAGAGAAAGAGATGTGATTCAAATCTTCTGTGTTGAAAAAGATTAATTGAAACTGTACTAGAAGCAGAGACATGTTGCCTCTAAAATGGCAGAAGAGAATGACCGAATGTTTGTCTCAAGTAGCTGTGGAATGGATGATGTGATTCTAATTTCTAGGGAAAAAAATTGATGAAAAAAATTAGATAAGCCTAAATAAAATATTGGCTTAAGATAAAATGTACACAGGTCATTGATAAAATTTGGTTTAGAGTCTAAAAGGTGTTCCTGAGTGTTACCGCCAGTAGATTCTGGGATAAAAGGAGTGTTCAGTGGAGGAAGGAATCAGACTGGATTTGGTAGCTTTGCGATAGGTCTGTGGTGGAGATTCGGGGCTGTTGGACCCCAAGGAGCTTTCGGAGTGTATTTTTAAGCAGTTAGTGCCCTCTAGTGAGAGTCTTCGGTAATAATCTTGGTCCTGGTTTTGTAGTATGTTAACAACTCTTAACAGTACTTTGGTGTGTTACCGAAATGAAAGAAGCTTTGGTATTAAAAATGCAGGAGGATGAGTGTATGAAGAAAGATCCTATGAATGCAAGTCATCAAATGGTTTGTATTGGGAGGGATCTTTAAAGGCTTATTATAAGTGTAACCACCTTCTCATGTGGATTGTGTCCTAAAATCTTAGGTACTTCTTTAGATAATAACTCAAGTTTTTGCAGTTCAGTGTAAAGCAGAAGATGTCAGCAAACTTGTGATTTCAGTCTTGACAACTGAAGAAGCACTGCATTACATACATGTGGAACCAAGTGGCAGGATTAGAAGCACCAAACTCGTGGCAAAGTAGATGTTTCTGTTTTGAAATAAGCACATCATCTAAAAGCATAAATCACGATAAAAATCGCTGCTTTCTTAGAAGTCAAAAAGTTACAGCTACTATTTTTTAAATATTTTTTTTCTAAAGGTTAGAAAACCCCACTGGAAAAAAATCCTGGAGATGATAAAACAGATGAAGAGATGGAGGGGACACATTCGGAGGATGAAATGTTCGCTCCGAGAGGCCTTCGCAGAACTCAGAGTATGAAGTCTGTGAAAACTATTAAAGGCCGTAAAGAAGCAAGTATAATCCTGGTTAATTGAGTTTGTTCTTTCAGTGTATATTGGCATTATTCTTAGTGCAGAAATTTATTTTTATTTTTAATATTGGAGAAGTTGTCAACAATAACTGGGTTCCAGAATGCTAAATGGGGAAGAAAGCATGTGACAACAATATCTAAGTTTGGAGCTTTTGTAGTTTGATGTGTTTAGGGGAAATATATGTATGAAATTAATGAAGCAAGGAGCAAGGGAGAGGAGACGAAACAGACTCTGTATTTGAAATGCTAATTTTGGCACCACCAAGCCTAATTTCAGGAAGTGTTCGCCTTGAAAGGGGTATGGATAACAATAATATTATCTGTGTGTTGTGCACACTTAAACATCTGCTGTTTAATAGATAAAGAATATTCAGAATTTTTTAGTTGCCATAGACAAACAGCCTGACTCTTTGTGATCTACAAAGAGAAGATCCTACTTAGCATCCTAGTGCATGCATCACAAAATTTAAAGATACTCCAGTATAAATCTCTGTGAAGTCTCATAAAAGTTTTTGGGTCATTCCAGGAAAACAATTGATACTTACTCTTCTTGCCCAATTCTGTTGAAACTTTATCTTATTCAGTCATAGGTAGATTCTCTTAGTGAAACCGGGTGTCCAAAGCACATTGGAAGACATTTGCTAAATAGGATTAGTGGGGAGGTGAATCATATTTCCATTTCATGTGACTTAGTACTTCATTATAATTTTGTTTTCCCCTCAGATACGATACGGATCACTAAAATACAGAGTAAAGAAGAGACCCGTTGTATACTTTTACGTGTACTGCACAATTCCTGCAAGAGCAACTGCTGTACTATAGTAACTTGAATTCAAGTGTTAAAGATCTGTGTACAATGCCTAGAATGAGTCTGTATGAACAGATATGGTAGGACTTGGTTTTGTGAGCCCAAGTGATCAGATAAAGTACTACTCTGTTTTTCTATAATTGTGTCATGTTTAGATTTAAATCTGGACAAGTTACAGCATGGATTTCAGCACTCCTTAAATAGGAGTAAAATGAGTAATAGGAAATACTCCTTTGCCAGAGGTATTGAACAGATTGAAATAATTGCAAATCAAATTGAATTAAGAGAAGCTGTAAGTATGTAGAGCTTGTGAAAATTGAACCATAGTGTCCCCAAGTTTACACTGTAAGATAAATATACTTGAAACATTTTTCTGAACTACAATTCCTGAAAAGGCCTTTGTGTAATTTTTAAATGTACAGTTTAAAGGACAGTGGGTGATGGTGGGAAAGGAAAAGGAAAGATGAGGTAGGTAGGATACATCCTTAACTTCATCATTTTGTGTCATATTGCCAAGCTTAGCAAACTGGGGTACATACAGCACTTTATGCAAAACTGTATAGTTTTGCACACTCTTAATGATTTACAACTGCACGCCATTTTAGTGACTTGCTACATAGGCTAGAGTTACATTTTGAATGCCAGCAATTCTTGTATTTCATGATATTTTTAAAATTCATCTTGATTCCTTAAGTACACTTAGGATGCTGTAGATATCTGCTACTAATGATATTATCAGGTGCCTTTCTATGTATTACCGGGCTGCGTAGGTTTTGTGGTTTTGGGGTTTTGGGTGGTTTTTTTTGTTTGTGGGTTGTTTTGTTCGTGTCTGTCTTCCTCCATCTAAAGAGATATAACATGATTTAAGTCAGATTTTGGTTAAAATTGTGGTAAGTAAAACTTGTAGCAATTCCAGTGATGCACCTCAGGGATCTTATCAGCCCATGAGCTGTGTGTTCAAGTCATGCTGCCGTAAAGTCATATATGATAGGTTAGTCAGGCCCTGGTTTAGTTTTGCTCTACATTGCTTTAAGAAAAAATATATTTTTATATATATGTACTTTAGAACATGTATGAGTGTATATTTCATACTATATGTGGATTCTAAGATGGTCTGTGTAGTACTTTTTTTTTTATTGCTAAAGTTATTACTAAAATATTTGCATATAAATAGCTTCTTCTAAAGATCTAGTTGATTTAGTGAATCATTTTATAACCTAGAATCCCATGGCATATCTACACAGAGATTAATTTTGAAATGACTTTCAATGCAGTGATTTGTCAAAATTACTTTTTTAGGTCACCTTTGGTATTATTTTCTGCAGTTCTGAGAATTAGACTGATTCTAATTTTCTGTGTGACTATATTTCTACTGTGGCTTTAGGGAGAAACAACCCATTTCTTGCAGATAGTACTTTATTATGTATCTTTGGGACAGACCTTGTGACTTGCCTCAAAGAGAACATAGCATGGATTCCTCATATCCTTCGATCTCTGACTTCAATCCTCAGACCTTCCCCCAGGTATTGACAATCATCTGCTGTTGGTGGTGTTGCTCTCTAGCTGTGGGAAATGTCTGCAAGCCATGTGCAAAGCTGTGCTCAAAATGCAACAGCACTTAGAGCGTCTCTGAGGAACCTCGGTGCTTTAGTGAGAAGTCCCAGCAGGCCATGTGTGATTAAAAGGATGAAGTTTGCAATACTTTACTCAGAAACTCAGTTTGATACCAGAAGACAGGAAGGCTGCTGTCTCTCAAATGAGTACAGTGCAAAACTCCCATCCCCTAAACAAAACTGTACCTAGTTATCCAGCTTTTCTAAGGAGCTGTAGGCAAGGAGTGATCAAGAAAAAACCTCCCTGGGAGTGTGGGACTTCTGCCCCAGGAGTGTTTGTGCTTCTCATCTGTTTCCCTGAGGCTTGTCTGTATGTTAAGGTACATAAGAAATTGAGGAACCTAGAGCTCTTGTATTTGCATCTCACCAGTCTCTGAATAGTAGACTAACCAGGGCCTGAGATGGACACTCTTACTGTATAGCTGAGCATTTGCTGACACATTTTTCTATAACTAATCATGCTTGTTTTACCAGCAAGCATTGCAAAAAAAGATCCTCTTTCTACAAGTCATAATCCTGCATGAAGGAGTAGGGTAAGCCATTTTTTCAGAATTACAGTTCCTGTTACAAGTTCATGTAGATCCTGTTTGGGGAGTTGTGTTTTTACCCCATCTCTAGGACTAGAGATCATTGAAGTATTTTAGGCTCTACCACACTCATGTCGGGAAGTTGCTCTATGTGTCTCTATGTACCTGAGGCTGTAACTTCTGGCAGACTTAACTTGCCAGCTCAGTAGTGATAAAGACTAAATAAACACTCCTCTATCTGGAACTTGCATGGAATTAGGAAAACTGGCAGTGTTATTAATATTCATTACTGTTTGCATAAAAATGTACTTCTTTCAGATCTTACATGACCAAATCTTCAATGTTTTCCTAGCTGTTGTCTTCATTCTAATAGCCAACTCTAAAAATATTTTCTTTTTATATCTCAGACTGATTTTGATCTTTGAATTCATCCTCAGACTTGTTCACTGGATTATCTTAATTTTTTTCCTCTTACTGTTCATTGTTAGCTGATGCTAACAATGCACACAATGGCATGATTAGCTTTCATCCCAGTGATACATAGTTCTCCTTACTGAATTTAGTTTAGTTTGGGTTTGAAATATTACAATCTTTTAACTTTAGTTACAGGAAATTTTCAAACTTTTCTTGCCTTAGCAACTGCAGAAGTCATCTGTCTAGCTCTTACAGGAAACTTCTTGAAAAAAATGTTAAAAACTGATGTTTATTATTCATTGTGGATTTGGAATGTAAAATGTAGTTCATGCCAAATTATCTAATCTTCTGAAAAAAGTGTTTTCTGAGAACTGACTGACTGCCACCAACAGGACTGCTGGTGTACTTAAACAAAGACTTGGGGTTTAAAAGTGTTTTAAAGGAGAATATGTATTTCCATTTAAATCGTATAAAGGTTTGAAGCCTTTCCAAAATATATCTGAACTGACGGCTCTCTTAGCAAGAGCCTACTGTACTTCTAAAATACCCAGTCTGAGATGAGGATTAAATTGGTGGCCTCAGCTGCAAATAAGCTTAGGCTGGACTTTGATTACAATGTAATTGCCAATATTGCTAATTCCTTTGCTATGTGAAACTAACCAAATAATATCCAATATACATTTTGCAAAATATAATGAATTTTAAAATAGAAGGTAACTTAGTAAAAGAGAATGGTGGAGAAAATTCTGGGCGCATTCAATGTACTGTTCATGACAAAAATATGTTTTACTTTTGGTGTTGCTTTCATTAATGGGAAGTTGGTATTTTAAGGTATTTTTTCTACAAAAATGTATGTGCAAAGGCAATACTTTAACATTTTTCAAGAACTTATACTGTTAAATGCTACAAACCACAGAATATACATTTGGACTGAAGGTAGTAGCTTTAAAAAAATGCAATGTAAGCTTTAATTTTTATATTATAGTAATAACTTGCTGTCAACTTGTTTACATATTTGTAGGATGGAAACTTCATTATGCATTGACTTACCTTGATGCTGTCTTTAATAAATACTGCTTTGAGCAAGATGCAGTGGATATTTTATTATCTGAATTACTATTATAAACCTAGTCACTATGTAATCTGTATTCTGTTACTTATTATAATGGTTCAAACACAAAAACAATCTATCTGAAGTTTGGAGAAACTTTTAAAACTCGTTGAATTATGACTAAGCTACTCTTGATTTTCTGCCCCCAAGTTTGAAGCTGATTTAGGCTGAAATAAAATGTACCCTGCCAGAGGCAACTTGAACATACTATAGTGTCACCTGGTTTGATTAGGTGCTTGGTTCAGAGTGAATTAAAATTGAATTGCTCAATGTCCCAAAAGAGTGTAACTTCCTGTGGAACTGCTGGACATGAAACTGATTTTGTTCTGTATTCCCTAGTCAGGGTTCTTCTGGTAGTCCAGAGGAGGACATGCATAGGTGAATTTGGCCCTTTCCTTTTTCAAACCTCCCTTCAAGTCATCTGTTAACACCCCTACCAAAACTCAAGTAAAAACCTCAGTAACCACATTTTCTAGGCCTTGTTTGCAAGGCTTCCTCAAGGCTTGTTTTCAAGCCTCAATAAAATATATTTTTTATATGGTTCATTGAGGAGAAAGATTTAAAAGACAGTAGCAATAAATGATTTTTAAGCATTATGAAAATCCATCCCAGAAGCACACACTGACTCTTAAGGGACCTTGCCATGATTCAGTTTCTGATGTCAGAAAAGTTCATGCAGTACAAGCACCCTGCCAAGAAATTGTGGATGTCTGAAAGTAATGCTGACTTTTTTCCTTTATTTCTTCAACTAACGTTTAGCAGGTAGTGGGAAAGTGGACTAAAAGCTGTCTACCTGATGCTGGTAAGATCCAGTCGGGGAATAATCTGAAAATTCAAAACTAATGCTGGTACATACATCTTAGGTTAAAATGTTAATTATTCAGCAACAGCAATGGTGACAGGTCTTTTGTGGGGGTTTTGTTGTAGTTGTTTTGTTTTTTGTTTCTGGGGGCTTTTTAAGTTCTGAGGCATTACCTATTCTCCTCACTAGTATGGGAAAACAAATGGTGGAATAGGAGGGGAAATCTAATATGTATTGTAAAAGCAGTAGACTTCCAAAATTATTTTCTTCCTTTATGTAGATGTACTCAGGGGACAGAATGGGAGCCTGTCTTATATCTGCCTGCCTTTGCCAAATTTCAGCAACAGATTGCTCTGTTTGCATTAGGATAGGAATCATGAAAGCAAGCTGGAGTAGAGACTACAAGGAGTTCAAAACAAAAGATTTCACTATTGTCTGCTAATGTACTGTGACTACATAGATAGGGAAAGTTATAAATGACAATATAGTATTGGCTTTTGTATTTATGTATTAGCTTTTGCATATTATTATTATTATTAGTCACAAATATATTGATATGGTACAATTTTCTTTTAACTGCTTTTTGGTATAGTATAACCGGTGAGTTTATGTATGCACCATATAGCTTATATAAACAGCAGTGTGATAAATATAGTTTAAGCCATAGCGTAATATTAAAATAGAGACTGTGATATTAAAATGCACCACTCAGAAAATGGTGTAAGATAATTAGGTGGATTCTCACATTGGTGGATTATCCTAGCTGAATGATAAGAGAACAGTGACAAAAACCAGAACACCAAGAAGAATTTACTGACTCTTTGTTAGCAGGTAGTGTAAAAACAACAGGATAGAACCACAAGAAGAAATAAAATATATTGATTTAATCTACAGGATGGCATGAAGACAAGTCAAAGGTTAAAACCAAGCAAAAGAAATTCCTGGAACATCTAAACTCACAGGTATGTTTGAATAATGTATAAACTCTCATGAATATGCACGTAACTCCTGTAATGTAACAGTATATAAGAACATTGCCTTAAGCAAATTGTGTGGTTTTGGCATATTGCCGAACACCCCAGCCTGGATATTGTCCCTTTTATCTCTCATTCAACTTATTAAAAAAAAACTTTAAATAGCGAAACTTGTTTTTCACGGGGAAGCTTAGAAATTATTTAGAAAGTTTGTTTTTTCCAGGCTGTAACAGTTCAAAGGCAAGGAGTAATTTGACCCTCACTTAGCTCTTCCTGTGTACCACACTCACTATGTTGCATGGCCCACACTGCTTCCTCAGGGAGCTGCACCACTCCAGACAATATTTCTACTAATTTTAGTTCTCCTGAACTAAGAATACCGAGGGAAAGTCATCCTACCTTACTAAAGGAAAACCACTTGGAATATTCACGGAGTCCTCATAGAGGTAAAAGTGAACTTCGTTTATTGCATAACTCAGTACATTCTTATGGGGTTCTTTCAGGGTTCACGCAGCTTAAGTAAAACTGCTGTTGGCTAGTGTATCGTGTTGTAGTGTGTTTCTTGTTAATGTTATGTTCTGTTATTACCCAAGTTGATAGTTTGGTCCAAATGAGACCCTCCCACCCCATGTTGTCAATCTACCCCGAGTCTCCTGTCAATCTGTCTTAAGCCCACCGCATGCTTGGAATTCCACTTCGGAAACCCCCTGAACTTCAGCGCTTGATTAGTCCATGTGACCCAACTTTCCCCCACTACCTCCACATTGGATGATGATTTTGTGAACCCTGCCTTTTACCCTCTCCAGGATATCTCTGATCAGCTGATGCTTTGTACCCTCCCTTTGAACTGCCTCCCTGTTTCAGCTGTTGCATGCTTGCATTTTCTGTCTTTTGTCCCCAAGATTCCCCAGAGCAATAAATGCTTTATCATCCCATGCAAAAGACCTCCCTCTTGTCCTTGTCTCCTCAGAGCACAGACTGACAGCCAAAAAGCCATTGAGCAAGTGCTCTAGTCGCACCTCGGGTCATCCTGCTCCTGGGGTGTGACCCACTCCTGTTGCAGGCCAAAGTGACAGACCTCCAGCCCGATGCGATAGCTGGTGCCTAATGTGGGGCCCTGTGAACAGATCCCACAGATGAACTGTGGATTTTATCCAAGAAGTTCTGGCCCTCAGCTGCCTCTGAGTGCAGCAGAGTGGTTTTTCACCTGTGGCTCTTGTGGGGAGGAAGTGATAACCCTCTAGCATCCAGAGGACCACTTCCCTGAGGAGGACTTCCCTGCAGCCCCTGTCCAGTGGACCAAAGGAGGATGAGTATACCCCAAGTGAGGCTGAGGGTGCTCACAAATTGTGGGAAGGGTGCACTGCTCCCCGGGAGTGGTGGAGGGGGCAGCCACGAACCTACAGGCCATGATAGTTGCCTGCGGAAAGCACCCTGTCCTGAGACTGGCCCTGGATCTTTTATCTTGAGCTTGTTTCTTTTGCTGCAGAGGAGGGTGCATTTTTGCTGTGCCGGCAGCTTAACATCAAGGAAAATGGGTGTGAAATTGTCAGCACAGTAGAGAGGAATCTATTTTCAAATTTTGGGTACCCTGGAGGGTGGGAAAGGAAAGTTTTCAAAAGGGTTGTTAAAAAAGTTTGTTCAATGGCTTTTCCTCCACTTTCCAAGGGTATCTCCAGAGGAAATACCAAGCATCCCCTTCTGGGATATAGCTGGAAGCAAATTAACAGCCTTGACAAATAAAGGTGATACATCAGTTGCTAAATTCTTTTCATTGTTTGTGCTAATTCGATCAGCGATAGTTGAAGAAAAGAAAGTAAAGGCTCAAACTAACCCCCTCAGCTCCCCCGTCCCCTGATCCAAAATCCTTGTCCCTTGCATCAGGAAGACTGTGCCAGGCAAACTGCACAGGAGAGCTACCAACTCCCTGGCCTCCCACAGACTTCTCAGTACCCTTGCCTTGAGAGCAATGGTCATGCTGTCAAGGACCCTTTCCTAAACCCCTCTTTCCCAGCTGTTAATCCTCCAGTTCAAGTGAATGCCCACAAGGGAAATTCCCAAGTTTTCCCTGAGTCCTCTCCTGCCCCTCAGAATGACTCTCAAGAGACACAAGATGGTGGAAGCCACATGGCTCGGCCCCCACCTTGTGCTTCTTCTTCCCAGAATGCCTTTCACTCTGTTCTTTCCAACCTCTTCTTATCCCCTGACCCTACCCCTACGCATGCCCCTCCTTCTCCTCCCCTCTCCCCAAACTCAGCCCCTTCCCCAGGCAACCCCTCTTCCTTTCCACTGTCTCCGCCTCCCATTCCCATGACATCATTTGTTCCCATGATGTGACCTGGGAACAGCAGCTCCCATTCCAGTTGCTGTCCTACCCCTGCTCCCTCCTCCTTCTCTGGCAGCTCTCATCCTCTTCCAGCTTCAAATTCCCATGATGGCATGGGAACTGAAAGCCATGAGCCCAAAATGCAAAACCTGGAACAGGAGACCATCCCGTTCGCTGCACCTGTTTACCTATACCCAAACAAGAGGAACCCCTGAGTGGCAATCTTGATTATCTGCATAGAGAGGAGCTTTGCAAGGCTCAGAAGGAGTTTGGGAGAAAAAGTGAATATTTTAAAGGTCTTCTAAAGGACACGTTTTCCTCAAACACACTAGTTCCTGACGATATCAGGGATTTGTTTGCACATCTCCTAATCCAAACAGAGTATCTGTTGTGGGAGAGGACATGGAGATTATTACGAGAACTCTTTCCTGAGCTCTTGCAAAGCCCTGACTGTGCCATTGATGCAGACAACAACAATATCTCAATGGACCGCTTGTGTGGTGAAGGGGATTAGTCACAAGCTAGAACTCAGGCTGAAAAAATACTGCAGCCTGTGTTGGAACAGGTAAAGAGAACTGCAGAGAAGGTCTTTATCCTTATGCCCACCAAAGAACGTAAGCAAAGTTATGTGAATATTAAACAGTTTCCCTTTGAGGCTTTTATAGATTTGGTTGAAAGGCTCCGAGTCGAAGTAGAGAGGCCGGTGAGAGTTGGCAACTACAGGAACAGATAATAATGGAAGTGGCCCAAGCAAATGCTAATGACATCTGTAAGAGGATCATCCTGGGTCTACCCTTTGAGCCACCACCAGCCCTCGACTTGATCATCGAAGCCTGCACAAAGAGAGCCATCATCCCAGAGCCTCAAGAAAATGAGACAAAATGGAGAAAACAGCTGCTGCTGCTATTCCAAAAATACACCAACAGCCTTATCAGTGTTTTAACTGTAGGCAGGAGGGACACATAGCAAAAGTTTGCCCAAAGAGGCAGCTTCTGCAAAATAAACCAGTAAGTTCTCAGGGGGGAGGGGGACAACCGCTTCTAAAAAACTAGATGGGAAGCGTGGGCCTGCTTCGCATGTAGACAAAAATGAAGCAGGTCAGAATGGGGACCCAGAGAAGGTTTGGAAGACACAAGCTCCCTTTAAGCTAGTTGTGATACAAAGTGCATTCTTTAATACAGATGACTCGTAGCTTGTGTCAGTTGACCCACTTGACAAAGACTTATTTGCTGGACTAGACTCTAAGTATGTCGTTATCAGGGACACCAAGCACACAGCAAGAGATTGAAATCTCTCCGGCAATCATAACATCAGAGCCAGAGGCACTGATTCTCATGGCACGTTGTGTCCACCCACCCTTCTTTATGCCACAAGGCCAAATCATCACCCAGGCAATTCTGATGCCAAATGAAATGCCAGTAGATAATTCTTCACCAGGTGTCCACTGGGCAGAAGTCATTGGAGAAGACAAGCCTTGGATGGGGTGTGGACTCTGGCGAGGTGAAGATTACCTTCACCTTGATGGAGTGTTGGACATGGGCAGATGTGACAATCATCCCAACCACCAGATGGCCGTCACATTGGGAATTGCAACCCGTGAGAGGTAAAGTACAGGGCATTGGGGTGCCCAATTAGCCAAACAATCTAAGAGCATCGTCCAAATTAAAGGGCTGGATGGGCAATTGGCCAGCTTACGCCCATTCGTTTTGAACTATAAAATTCCCCTGTGGGGGAGAGACACTATGTCCCAATGAAGAGTAAAAATTAAAATCCCAAAAACCCTACAGGATTTTTCATAGTGGCCGCTGATGAGTGCCCTGCCCAGAAGCTGAACTGGGAAACAACATCCAATATGGGTAGATCGGTGGCTGCTGAATAAACAAAAATTGAAGGTGCTCAGTGAATTGCTAGAAGAGCAGTTAGCAAAAGGCAACATTGTGCCAACCACCAGCCCTTGGAATTCCCTGGTCTTTGTTATCAGGAAGCCGGGAAAAGGCAAGTGGCAACTCATCCAGGACCTTAGAGAAATTAACAAAGTCATTGAAAACATAGGGTCTCTTCAACCAGGAATGTCCTCCCCATCGATGCTCCCCCAAAATTGGAATTTGGCAGTTGTTGATATAAAAGACTGTTTCTTCCAGATTCCTCTTGACCCTGCTGATGACCCATGGTTTGCCTTGTCAGTTCCCTCCATCAATCGAGAAATTCCAATGAAGCGCTACCATTAGCGAACCTTGCCGCAAGGCATGAAAAACAGTCCCAGTATATGCCAGTGGTACACTGCTTCATTGCTGTCCCCAGTGCGTGCCAAAACAAGAGAAACCATCATCCTGCACTATATTGATGATGTGCTCAAGTGTGCCCCCGATGATGATAGACTACAGTGTGCACTTGACCTAGTTGTCAATGTTTTGATTGCTGCAGGATTTGAACTCCAAAAGGACAAAGTTCAACAGCTGCCCCCTTGGAGGTATTTGGGGCTCCAAATTAGCAAGAGGACCATTACTCCTCAAAAACTGATGATCAGAAACAACCCAAAAACCTTAGCTGATCTCCACCAGCTGTGTGGGTCCTTAACTTGGGTCAGACCCTGGCTGGGATTAACAACAGAAGACCTAGCCCTCCTTTTCAGTTTATTGAAAGGGGGAGAGGAGCTGAGTTCTCCTAGGGTCCTGACCCAAGAGGCCAGGCTGGCTATGGAGAAAGCTCAAGAGGTGATGGCAACAAAACAAGCTCATCGCTGCCTGCCAGACTTGCCATTCAAGTTTATTGTTTTGGGAAGACTGCCACACCTCCATGGCCTGATTTTTCAGTGCGATTAGGGCCAGAGGGATCCGCTCTTGAGCATAGAATGGGTATTCCTCAGTCACCAGCAGTCCAAAAGTATCACCAGGCCACAAGAGTTAGGCAGCTCAATTGATCCAGAAGGCCAGGCCAAGAATGCAAGAACTGGCAGAGTGTGACTTCACATGCATCCATATCTACCACTTACCCCAACATCAGGTAAGTTAACAAAAGTGGTTCTGGAGCAGTTACTTAGGGAAAATGACACACTCCAATTTGCTCCAGATAGCTACCCAGATAGCTATTTCAATTCATAATCCTGGACATAAATTATTTAATTCAGCATTTAAATTAGTCCCCAAGGAAAAACAAAGTTGGAGGCCACTCAATGCTGTGGCAGTTTTCACAGATGCATCTGGAGCATCCCACAAGTCAGTGATGACCTGGAAGGATCCTCAGACTCAGAAATGGGAGACAGATGTTAAAGATGTTAAATCCAAGAGGCCTCAACAGCTGTGAAGTGTGGCAGATGGACGTGACTCACGTCCCGCAATTTGGCAGGCTGGGGTATGTTCATGTTTCAGTGGATACTTTCTCTGGAGCAGTCTATGCTTCTGCCCATACAGGAGAGAAGACCACAGATGTGCAAAAACACTTAGTGCAGGCCTTCTCTGTGTGTTGGGGATCCCTAAAGAGATTAAAACAGATAATGGTCCCACATATACCTCCAAGGCCTTCCAGGAGTTCCTGCAGAAATGGGGAGTAAACCATAAAACAAGTATCCCTTATTCACCTACAGGTCAAGCCATCATTGAGCAAACACATCAGTCGCTCGAGAGAGTTCTAGAGCAGCAGCAGAGTAATACCACCAGTGATCCACCACAGATTAAGCTTTGTAAAGCACTGTTTACCATAAATTTTCTAAACCGCTTATTTGAACACTGTAACCCGCCTGTTCGGCATCTCAGCAGTAACACACAGCTGAAATTGAGAGAACACCCGCCAGTTTTAATAAAGAGTCCTGAGACAGCAAAAGTAGAGGGCCCATTTGGGTTAATCACTTGGGGTCAGGGATATGCTTGCATATCCACGCCCTCTGGGTTGAGATGGGTCCCTCAAAAGTGGGTCAAACCGCCCATCCTCAAGCCTGTACCACGATCAGTCCAGTCCACCAAAGATGTAACTGTGGCTTCCCTCTGGAGGCACTGGCACCAAGGAACTGGAAAACCCGATCCCCTAATTGACTGTTAGATTATCCCTGACTGTTCTTTTTCTCAGTGATATGTCAGATTTTTTTAGTTAATGTTTACCATATTGAAGTCAGTCATATAGCAGTATCCACACAGCAATCCTCATGGAGAAATGTGTTCCTCTGATCAGAATCTATTCCTCAATGCCAAAACTCTCCTTCTTAAACAGAAAACGGGGAGATGTTGCATTGTGTTTCATGTTAATGGTATGTTCTGTTATTACCCAAGTTGATAGTTTGGTCCAAATGAGACCCTCCCACCCCATGTTGTCAATCTACCCCGAGTCTCCTGTCAATCTGTCTTAAGCCCACCGCATGCTTGGAATTCCACTTCGGAAACCCCCTGAACTTCAGCGCTTGATCAGTCCATGTGACCCAACTTTCCCCCGCTTGATTTTGTGATTTTGTGAACCCTGCCTTTTACCCTCTCCAGGATATCTCTGATCAGCTGATGCTTTATACCCTCCCTTTGAACCGTCTCCCTATTTCAGCTGCTGCATGCTCGCAATTTTCTGTCTTTTGTCTCCAAGATTCCCTAGAGCAATAAATGCTTTATCATCCAATGCAAAAGACCTCCCTCTTGTCCTTGTCTCCTCAGAGCGCAGACTGACAGCCAAAAAGCCATTGAGCAAGTGCTCTAGTCGCACCTCGGGCCATCCTGCTCCTGGGGTGTGACCCACTCCTGTTGCAGGCCAAAGTGATAGAGCCAGATAAGCTCCAGCCCAATGCGATATTCTCCTTCTTTGTTTTCATTCTTCACAGTGACTTCACGGTCAGTGTAATCTGAGTTGTGCAAACAGGTTTTGAATAAAATATTGTGTCTACGCCTCACTGCCTTAAACAATAGCATTTCTTCATATGGCTGAAGAGAAAGACTTTTTAAAAAAGTCCCAGTGGACACCTAAAACTCTTTATAAAGTTAATGTGATTGTAAACAAATGTAATGCTAGGGAAAATGCAGCCATGACCACGTGTGTTAGTCTTGAAGGAATTCTAACAACAGCCACTCTCTGTGCTTTTGTCAAACCTCTTTCTGCCATGTTTAATTGAGAGTTGATGTCTTCATGCTTGCTAACTTGTTGGCAGCGAGTTTCTTGTGCTGTGCATAGGATGTGGAGCATTCTAGGTGTTGCTTTGCAAGCCCCTGGGTGAAGAGAGCACTTATAGTAGTGATAGTAAAAGATTTCCACAGAAAATTTGGGGAGTTAGAAAGAAAGTTAGGCTTGGCAAGCCCTGGGAAAAGAAGGCCCTGGGAAATGTTAGGCCTCATGCTTGCTAAGATCATGTGAAACTGCACCTGTGTAGTCAAGATATGATAAATAATATAACGGTTGCTTAAAGAATCATGAGAAACTATGTTAAGGGTTTGAGGGGAATCATGAGAAATCCATGCTTGGATGGAATCAATGTATAAAATATAACATTGTAAGTTTAATAATAATGAAAATGTAAATTATATAGCGAGAGAGTATAAAATAGGTTCAGCTCGAAACCAAGTCCGGTCAGATTTGGGTATGTGTCCCCCTGATACCCAGAGCTCTTTAATAAAGAACCTTCATATGATCATTCCATGATTATGTGTTCCTGAATGGTAGCTGCCATGGTGGGGTCGATGGCATGGGTGTCACGACTACCCTGTAGAAGCTGTCCTGAAAAGGACAGCCCAAGAGCACAGGCACGTCCCTTGCCCGGCGAGTGATCTCAGCTCAGCGGCAGCTTGCAGGCGACACAGAGAGAGAGATTAGAGCTCTGTATGGCATTCCACTGAGAAATAGCCTTTATTATAACACAGTCCTCAGTGAAGGGAGCCAGTGACAGCAGCTCTCTTCAACTGGGGAAATACCACAGTATATATAGGGAAGGAGAGGGGCGGGGGAAACTTGGATACAAGTAGCAGGGTGGAAAGGCAGGGGAGAACACCAATGGGGTGCAACAGTTTAACATAAAACAGGAAAGGGTGTCGGGGAGATACATTTCTCTCACTATGAGGGGAAGTGCCTGGCCTAGTATGAAGCTCTCCAGGGGAGTGTCAGCACTCATCTGCTTGCCGATTCCTTGGCCCCCACAGCTCCCTTCTTTATTTAATAAAAATGCATCTTCCAGTGACCTCGCTAACAACCTTTTACAACAACTAAACATACAAAGTAAAATAATGATGATTAAGAAAATCTAGAAAATGTTCTTTAAAAGGGAGGAAGCCCACCCTCTGAGTCCCCAACTTCCAAAAAGGTCCTCAAACCATTGGGGCTCTTTTTCTCTTTTTCTTTTTCTTGAGTTCCTGGACCATGTTGCTGATCTTCTGGATGCATGTGTGGATGCTCTCGCCATGGTTGGACAGGTTAAAGGAGTACAACCTGTCAAATTCCTTCTCCTGGGGCTGTGCTACCAGCCAGGCATCCACAACTGATGTTTCCAGAAGCATCGAGAGGGTCAGGAACTCAAAGATGGTTCTGCCTCCCATGGTCTATAATGGAGCATAAAAAGTTTAACTTCTGGTTTTGGAGCAGGGGCTCCACCTTTTTTCTTTTAAAACGAAAAAAGAACAGGTAAGGGTTGAGGTAGTGGTTTGCTGGTGGGGTCATTCTGTGCAGAGGGGGCGCATGACCTGTCACCAGCAGCAGCAGCATTAAAGGTGCATTGCAATTGTATAAAAGGGTAGGTTTTTGAGGGGAAAGGAGCATAGGGAACAGGAAGGGAAAGGGGAGGGAGTTTCAGGAGCTCTACTTATCCGGCATGGTCTCGGCTGTGATGTGGTGTCTCATTTGAGATTTGGTAACGATTGGAGTGGTTCTCTGCGTCAACTTCTTTTGGCGATGTCTCCGTCTCCAGGCAGCGGTGGCTTGTTGTTTTTGAGAAGCTGTGTGGGTCTCAGGAGACGTTAAGATGTCTGTGTCCAGTGCAGGGTTTGCAGGGACTAGGTATGGTTTTATTTTTTTCCCTGGGAGCCACCTAGGACCAGATGGTGTTAACACACAAGCATACCCTCTCCCCCAGCTAATCAATGGGAAAGGTCCTGATGTCTGTTGTGACTCAGGATCCTTGATCAGCATTGGTGACCTCTCTGTGAGTTTGGCATGGGTCAAATTAGAGAAGTGCCGTACTTCTACAGGGGTATGTAGAACTACAGGGGGGTCGGGCTCTGTAGGTGAACAATTTAGAAAATTCATAACATGCAGAGCCTTACAGAGCCTCTCAATGGGAAGAATGATCTTTGTTCCTCCCCACTGCTGATCAAGGACTCTTTTAAGGTTCTGATGTGTCCT
Source organism: Cyanistes caeruleus (assembly GCF_971803275.1). Classification (NCBI taxonomy): domain Eukaryota; kingdom Metazoa; phylum Chordata; class Aves; order Passeriformes; family Paridae; genus Cyanistes; species Cyanistes caeruleus. Next base: position 1,123,293 of record NC_141707.1, on the reverse strand, counting down.
TTCCACTATTGATTGCCCTGTGGGAGAGTGAGGTATGCCTGTGGCGTGCTTCACCCCGCACTGGCTGAAGAAATCTCTCAGTCTATGGGAGGTGTAAGCGGGCCCATGATCTGTTTTTATTTGTTCTGGGACTCCCAGGGTAGCAAACACAAAGAGAAAATGTTGGCTGGTATGTTTGGCATTTTCTCCTGCGTGGGCTGAAGCAAACACTGCACCTGTGACCTAAGTCCCCATGGAGGCGGGATGGTAGTTTTTGCAGGAGGGATGGAGTGGTGCGGCATTTGATTTGATGTCAGTGCACGGGGCTGTCCCATGCTCTGATTGAAGTTTCCTTAATGCCAGTTTGGTCTGGGTAACCATTGGTGGTTGGGTGGCTATAAAAAATGTCTCTCGGGGCAATCCTTAAAAAAGTGTCCAGGCTTGCCGCAGTTAAAACAGTGGCTTGAGCTTGAGTCCTTTATCATTTCAGCTGCATAGGCACTGGATATCCTTTCTGCCAGCCCTTTAGAACCCGCAAGGGCTACTGTGTTTTCGGTAGAAGTGGAGACATGCTTGGCGCAGGCTTCAACCATTTGGTCTATGGTTGGTTCAGGGTCAAGTGGGAGGGCCTGTAAAACTGCTTTACATTCCATGTTGGCATTGGCCATTGCTATTTTTACCAACAATTCTTTTTGTGCCTTTGGGCACTCTATTTGCTTTTCAATGGCAATTTCAGCTTGTCTATATATTTAATGAAATACTCACTTGCCCCTTGCTTAATGTTAGTGAAGCACTGCGTTGGCACCTTGTTACCTGGGGTGACAAGAAGAGATGTCAGAGATTGCAGCATTGGCAATATCATGGAGAGTGTTATGAATACACGAATACACTAGAAAGAGAGATATATAAGGAAAGGTTTTATTAATTATAGCAAGCCAGCAATAAGCAAAGTCGGCGCCGGGCGGCAGGGAGGAGGAGGAAAAACCTCTTCCCACGGAGCTGCCGCGCTTCCCGCTTCCATGTTTGTCCTTTTATTCGTTTCGGCCTCCTGATGATGTGGCTTTCCTCCGGCGTTTCTACGCATGCGTCTCTGGTCATTAGATGATCTTTCTCTGCCCTCTTGTGGTCGTAGAAGGGAGGCTCCAAGTCTTCCTCACTCCTACTCTACTGACCTTTTCTCACTGTTTCTGTCTCAAGGTTTATCTTGTCCTAGTGTTCCAGGAATTTCTGCTAGTCTGTTATTAATTATGCCAGCTTCAGCAAGTTAGTGGCCTTCAGCCCCTTCTCAACTTTATATCTAAAGTACAATTTCGCAAAGCATTCTATCATATCTTTTTATTTAGGCGAACAAAAGAGTTTCTATCTATCACAACCCCCCCTTTTTCTATTTCTTACTTTTGTTTGCTGAATCTTTGTAGTTCTTTTTTACTTAATTCTAAATAATCTTCTGTTTCTTCTCCCTTTAAGGCCTCATATTTAGCATGTATTAACATAAGGTGTGCTGCTTCTAATCTGTTTTTTACGATATTAATAATTTTATTAAGAATGCAAGGGCCTAAAGTAAGTACTAAAATTAGTAAAATTGAGGGCCCCATTATGGTGGATAATAAAGTACTTAACCAGGGGGAGTAATTAAACCAAGATTCATACCAATTCTGTTGCATTTCTTGTTCTTCTTTTCTCTTTTTCAGTCCTTCCTGTAATTTGGCCATGGTTTCTCTTACTATTCCACTTTTATTTACATGTACACAACGTTCTTCCTTAAGGGCAGCACAAAGGCCTCCTTGTCGTAAAAATAATAGATTTAATCCCCTTCTATTTTGTAAGGCCACTTCAGCCAGTGAGTCTAGGGAGTCTGTGAGATCCTTTATAGATTTATCAATTCTTCTTAAATCCTCATCTACTGAAATTCTAAGCTCTCTGAGTCCCTGGTGCTGATTTACTAAAGATGCTACACCTGTTCCTAATCCAGCCCCTCCTATGCCTAGCAATACAGCTACTGTTAGTGCTGTGAGGGGTTCTCGCTTCACTAAATGATGTTCTGGGTTTTGATATTGTGTATACACATATTCTTCAGAATGATAAATAATTCTGGGAACTATTATGACCTGTATGCAGAATTCATAAGTTTCATTAAAGGCTGTTATAGAAACACATGGGGTTACTCCTAAAGTGTTACAAACCCATTTAGTATTAGGTGCTGGAATCAGCCACTGAGCTGGCTTGCGAGGGTCATTAATCAGTATTTTTGTTTGGCATAAGTAATTCTTATCTAGGGGCACATTTCCCACACATTTCCCTTTTCCAGTGACTCGAGATAATGTTATTCCTGGAGTATTTTCCCTTCCTGATTGCCATAAGCAAGCAGCAGGATTGGTACCATTCACTCTTTTTGGTTCTGCTATGGAGCCTATGGCCTCATAAAAGGATGGATTAATGTTATAACATAACCAACATTCTCTAGTTAAATTTGGATGTGTATCATTTAATACTTTAAAGGTAGCTTGCAGAATTTTCCAAAGAGCTTTGTTTCCATATTCTTGGGGTGTCTCTACTGTGGTTAATACTTGGGTGTTATTTTCTAATTTTTCTGAATGGTTATTGTGATCCCTTACTTTAGGGTCTTCTACTCCCCACACCACTGGATTTGGTCCAACAGATCCCGAGTCATGGGGAACTACCTCTTTCTTTATGAGTATATGCACCCCCCGATCCCTTCCGGGTTCCCATACTCTGAGACCCCAGGTTCTTCCCAATAACCACCCAGGATCTTGGGATTGTGTAATATTTATATAGTGAAATTTGCAAGTTCCAATATATGTTATCTCCCCTGAGGGGCCTATCCAGGGCTTTACACATCCGTGTGGACCCCGTTCAACCTTTAGATACTTATCTGGGTTTTGTACTTTCCATCCCATGGAAATTGTCTCACAGCCCCAATATCTACAGTAAAATTCTCCGGGATAATTACAATACCCTCTGCCTGGATTAGAAGCTGGGCACATGTATAGTACCTTATGCCCAGGTGGGAAATAATTAATACCCTTCCACTTAATGAGAGAGTCTAGTGTAACTTGAAAGCTAGGGGCTCCAGAGGTAATTTGTGATAGAATAATAACCTGGTCCTCCCATCGGGTTAAGGACCAATTAAAGGGTTCATGAGTCTTACTTGTACAAATGTTAAATGTGCTAATTAAAATTATAAATATTACTGACCTTTTTAATGAGCATTGGCTTCCCTTGCTATAATAGAGGCTTTTCTTTTGTAAAATACCAATTTGGGCTTCCCATAAATTATTTTGCTGGGTTGTCTCATTCCCATTCTTGTGGCATTTCCAGGACCATGACCTTTTGGTCCCATGTATTTTGGAGTGTTTCCCTCCACAGTTTATTACTCCTCTGCCTCTCCCGTCGTCGACCCGGTTGCCTCGGGCCACGGGGTGTACCATCGTCTCGGCAGCAAGAGTATTCTTCAGGAGGGAGATTACTCCTTTTTTTATTCTTTCTTTGTATATATTTTTCCCAACTTCTATGTTTTACTAAAGGGGTATTACACCTCAATTCCTGGAGCCACCGTCTGCACGACCCAGCTACTATATTTATTACAAAAGGTGCAGGTTCGTTTGGATGGTAACAATAATACAAGGAATTGACTCCTTTTGAGTAAATGGCCCACCACTTTTCTGATCCTTTCTCAAATTCCCCTGCCTGTGTTTTGGTTCTTAAGGCCCAATCGGTGAGTCTCCTCTGGGCAATGTAGCAAAATCTACACACCCCTCTCGGTGGGTAGCCTCTATGACAGTGGGTCCACCAATGTTCTTCACATACTATACTTTTAAAACAAACAAAAGGGTAACAATTCTGGCATACAGCACAACCTATTTTAACATTACTATTATATATTTCCTCCCTACTAGATGGGGGTATCTTATATTCTATATAAAAGCCTTTATGGAGTTTACTATTCATAAGTTTCTAAGCAGATTAATAATTTTCAGATTTTTTTTTTTTTTTTTTTTTTTTTTTTTTTCAGGATATTTTAAGTCTCAGGTCCCCAGCCGGGCTAACCACTTCCCAGTTATTAGTTTTTGGTGGCTCCACAGGTCCCTTAATTCGACTGGCATGTGTCCATCCCTTCTCTGCAGTTCGGATTGCAGAATCAGTTGTTAGCAGGACTTGATACGGTCCTTCCCACTTTGGTGTTAGGGGGTTCTCTTTCCAACTTCTTATCAACACCCAATCTCCGGGTTGTACTTGGTGTAATATAAAATCCAATGGTGGTCTTTGAGCTAGCATTCCTTTTTCCCACAATGCCTTCTTATACTTCATTAATTTTATTAAGTACTTATTGATATACTGATCACTTACATTTGGATGTGTTTGAACTTCTTCTATATTATAAGGCATACCATATAACATCTCAAAAGGGGAAATTCCCTAATCTGCCCTTGGCTGAGTTCGAATATTCAGAAAGGCTAATGGAACACATTTGACCCATGATAGTTTTGTTTCCATTACTAGCTTAGTAAGTTGTTTTTTTATTTCTCCATTCATTCTTTCTACTCTCCCAGAACTTGGAGGGTGCCAAGGGGTGTGTTGTTCCCACTTTATTCCTAATGCCTCCGACACCTCCTGAGTTATTTTTGATGTAAAATGGGGACTTTTGTCAGAGTCTATTGTCTCTGGTACCCCATATCTGGAAATTATTTCTTCCAATAACACCTTTACAACTGTTCGTGAAGTTTCCCTAGATGTAGGGAAAGCTTTTACAAAATGGGTGAGATGATCCACTAGGACCAGGAGATATTTAAGTCTCCCTACCTTTGGTAGTTCTGCAAAGTCAATCTGAATATTTGCAAAAGGTCTTTTTGCTAAGGGTCTCCCTCCATAAGGTAATTTTCTGAGATTCTTTCTATTTGTTTTTAAACATGGGAGGCAGCTTCTAGTAATTTGCTTAGCTAAGTCTCGAATACCTGTGCTCATATACTTTGCTGCAAAATAATCGATTAGTCCTTGTGCTCCCCAATGTGTCCTTTGATGCATTTTTTCTAATATTCTCTGAGCTATGGCTTTTGGTAGTACTTCTCGGCCATCTGGAAGGAACCATCTCCCCTCTGAGTTTTCTATCGCTCCTGTCTCTGGGAGTTTTAATCTCTCTTCCTCAGTAAATTTACTTCTTAAATCACTATCCTTATGTTCCATAATTTCTTCATGCCCCCCTTTTTCTTTTAGGACCATTGTCCGTAATGCCACCCGTTTTGCCTCCTGATCTGCGGCATTATTTCCCCTACTCCTCAAGTCCATTCCCGTCTGATGTCCTTTCAAATGAACCACTGCCAACTTTTTGGGCCCTCTCAGGGCTTTTAATACTGCAATTATGAGTTTTTGATGGACTAAATCTTTCCCTTGGGAATTTATTAAACCTCTTTCTTCCCACAGTTTACCAAACGTATGCACCACTCCATAACTATATCTGGAATCTGTATATATTGTCCCCTCCTTTCCTTCTAATAATTCCAATGCTCTTAATACTGCATACAATTCACAAGCTTGGGCTGACCAAGATTTGTCTAATGGACCTGATTCTAGGACTTGCAAATCAGGTCCTCGTACAATGGCATAGCCTGTTTTCCTCTTTTCTTCTATTACTCTGGAGGACCCATCCACAAACAACTTTTCTCCGCTTTCTAATTCCTCTGCTTCCAAATGAGGTCTAATTTTGGTTTGTTCCTCAATTGTAGTTATACAGTCATGTGTCAGGGATTCGCCTTCGGGTTCTCCATACAAAAATGCAGCCGGATTTTGTAAAGTGGTGGTTTCTAATATTAAGTTTGGGGCCTCAACTAAAATTCCTTCATATTTTAGAAGTCTAGCATCTGAAATCCACTTATCCGCCTTTTGTTGTAACACACCCCGAATATTATGGGGGGACATTACCTTCAAATTGCTATTAAAGGTGATTTTCCTAGCTTCCTTCACCAGCAGGGCACATCCTGCTACTGCTTGCAAACAAGTTGGCCAGCCCTTACTCACGGGGTCCAAGATCTTTGATAGATACCCTATCGGCTTCTTTCTCCCTGCCCACTCCCGAGTCAAAACTCCGAAGGCAATTCCATCTTCCACATTTACAAACAAATAAAAAGGTCTCCTTAAATCTGGGAGACTCAAGACAGGAGCATGAATTAAACTTTCTTTTAGCTCCCGGAATTTTTCTGTATCTTCTAAACTCCATTTCATTAATCCCTCTTGTGTCAATTTATGATATAAAAATGTAACTTTGCTACTATAATTTTCAATCCACTGTCTACAGTATCCTGTTAATCCCAAGATTTGACGTATCTGTCTTTTATTTTTTGGAATTGGTAATGATAAAATTCCTTGTACTCTTTCAGGATCTATCTTTTTTTTTTCCTTCTTTAAGGTAATGACCTAAATATCTTACCTCTTTTTCAACGAATTGGAGCTTTGCCTTGGATACTTTCAATCCCTTTAAACCCAGAAAATTTAACAACTTAATACTCTCTCTCTTTACGTCTTCTTCCTCTTTCCCAGCTAAAAGCAAGCCATCCACATATTGTATCAAGGTCACTCTTGGGTCTATCTGATAATCCTGTAAAATCTGTTCTAATGCTTGCCCAAATAAATTGGGGGATTCGGTGAATCCCTGGGGTAATACCGTCCATCTCAGTTGTTGTCTCCTCCCCGTATCTGGATCTTCCCATTCAAAAGCGAAATAATCTCGACTAGCCTCATCAAGAGGACAGGCCCAGAATGCATCTTTTAAATCTATAACACTGTACCACAAACTGTCAGGCCCCAACTTACTTAATAACGTGTACGAATTTGCAACTACGGGGAACCGTGCTACTGTGCGTTTGTTAATTTCTCTTAAATCTTGTACCAAACGTTATGTCCCATCTGGCTTCTTTACTGGCAGTATGGGTGTGTTAAAAGGTGACATACATGGTTCTAATAGTCCCTTGCTTAACAATCTGTCAATTTCTGGTTTCAACCCTCTTCGTCCCTCAGGTGACAAGGGATATTGTTTTATTCTGACTGGAATTTCTGGGTTTTTAATAGTAACCGAGAATGGGGTTATCTTCAGCTGTCCCACACTCTCAGGTGTATACCACACTTCTGGGTTTATTTTTTCTTCATCTTCTATTCTTAAAGGACATAATCTTATTCTCCACTCCTTATCAACTACATCTAAATGTATTCCCAATTCAATAATTAAATCTCGTCCCAACAAATTATAATCTGCTTCTGGTACTAATAAAAAAATTTCCCACCCCAATTTTTGACTCTGATTCTATTATCACATCTTTAATAACCCCCACTTCAAAGGGTTCCCCCTTTGCTCCCACTACCGTGGCAGTTTCTTTAGATATACTACATCCTGTAGGTAAAAACTGAATGGTTGATCTCTCAGCTCCAGTATCCACCAAGAATGTTATTTCTTGGTGCTGGGGACCCACTTTTAGCTTTATCAAGGGCTCTTTAGGGTGGTCTTGGGTCCCTAAAAAAAAGAGCCCCTGACCTCCCTAGTCTTCTTTGAACATCTTTTCATCCTGGATCCTTACCCTACATTCTCTTTTAAAATGTCCTTTCTTTCCACAGTAAAAACAAGTTTTAGCGTTTTGTTTTTCTTTTGAATCTCTCATTGGTCTCTGTTGTTTCCCTTTCCAGGTTTGATCCCTACTCTCTCTTACAGCAGCCGCCATCATTTTAGTCTGCCTCTTCTGAGCCTCCTCTTCTCTTCTAACATACACTTTTTGTGCTTCTCTCAAAAGTTCATCCAAACTTCTATCTTGCCACCCATCCAATTTTTCTATCTTCCTCCAAATATCCTCCCAGGCTTTTGCCACAAATTGTGCTTTAAGCAGTGCTTGTCCCAGTTGGGTATCTGGATCCATTCCAGAATATAATTGAAAATTCTTTCTTAGTCTTTCTAACCATTCTGTAGGAGTTTCATCCTTCTTTTGCCTCTCATTAAATGCTTTATTAATATTATGACCCCTTGGGACTGCCTCCCTAATTCCCTGAATTATAATAGTTCTTAAATCCTGCATGTGTACTCTATGGGCTGGATTCTGATGATCCCAATGGGGATTTTGAAAGGGGCCATTTTACATCTGCCAGTGGTCCCTGGGCATGCTGAGCATCCCAGATGCGCATTCCTTCCCTTCTAATCATGTTTCTCTCTTCTGCCGTAAATAAAATACTCAAAATAGATTGTAATTCTTCCCAGGTGTATATATTAGGTCCTAAGAATTGATCAACTCTTTCTGCAACCCCCAATGGATCTTCCAATAAATGCCCCATCTCCTTTTTAAAATCTCTGACATCCCCCGAACTAAGGGGGACAGATATAAATCCTATTCCAGCTTGGGGGCCACCCATTGGCATCTCTCTCAATGGGAATAGGTTCTCCTGTCTCCTTCTGAATCTATTCCTGGTAATAGGCCCCACCTCTGGCATGTCTAAATCCTCCTCCTCGGGATTCGGAGGGGGAGGGGCTCGTGGTGGTGGTGGTGGTGGTACAAATGGAGGGGGGGGGGATTATCAAAGCATCTTCTTTTCGAGGTTTCTTTTTCTTTCCCTTCCCCTCCCCCGAATTCTCTGTCAACCTAAATATAAAAGCCTCAGGATTTACTACCCGGATCTCTGCATAAGCACTTTCCTCTGGGTTAAAGGGAATCTTTGTTCTTACACATGAATTTAATTTTTGTTTAACCCAATCTTCAGTTGATCCAAATACAGGCCAAAATACATTCCTTGAAATTTCCTTTCCTCCCTGTATTTCTACACAATAATGAATCATTTTTGCCTTATCCTTATTTTCTGTTCCTGGGAAATGCTCCCAATTCTCTAATATAAAACCCAACGGACTATCTCTAGGTACGGGTGGAAGTTTAATAGATACAGGGTGCTTGCTTCTCCCCTGCCCCATTCTTCCGGAGTGCCTTCAATCACACAGCCGCTTTCGCTTCCCCTTGTTTGTGGCCCACGCCCTCGCGGGCTAATGGGAACCGCACTACTGAAGGGCCCGAACTCGCTTGGGGAATCCGTCGACCAGTCCCCCTCTCACACACACCCCACTCGCCACAATCCGGGATCCCGACCCCGACCGAACGGTTCCCGTAATACTCACGCGTCCTGCGTCTTCGTCCGGACTCTGTGCACAGATTTTAAGGGGTCGACCGGTCTCCCTTTTGCTTATTGCTTAGATCTTTTAGGTTCGTCGGTGCAACTGAGGCAGGAACCGGTCCTCCGGACCGCTAAATATTAAAGCGGGGGCGCCCACCGGTGGTGCCGAGTATCCGTCCTGCAGATTGCATCCGAGTCACGGGACCAAATTTGTTATGAATACACTAGAAAGAAATATATAAGGAAAGGTTTTATTAATTATAGCAAGCCAGCAATAAGCAAAGTCGGCGCCGGGCGGCAGGGAGGAGGAGGAAAAACCTCTTCCCACGGAGCTGCCGCGCTTCCCGCTTCCGTGTTTGTCCTTTTATTCGTTTCGGCCTCCTGATGATGTGGCTTTCCTCTGGCGTTTCTGCACATGCGTCTCTGGTCATTAGATGATCTTTCTCTGCCCTCTTGTGGTCGTAGAAGGGAGGCTCCAAGTCTTCCTCACTCCTACTCCACTGACCTTTTCTCACTGTTTCTCTCTCAAGGTTTATCTTGTCCTAGTGTTCCAGGAATTTCTGCTAGTCTGTTATTAATTATGCCAGCTTCAGCAAGTTAGTGGCCTTCAGCCCCTTCTCTACTTTATATCTAAAGTACAATTTCGCAAAGCATTCTATCATATCTATATATTTAGGCGAACAAAAGAGTTTCTATCTATCACAGAGAGCTGCCTCAGGCAGTTCTCAGGCCTGTTCCCATGGTTTCTAGAAGTCACTTTCTCCTGCCAACTGCTCTAGTGTTAAATTAGGTTTGTTGGCATCTTTCATATATGATGCGTCTGCCAATTGCTTAAAATGTTTCTTCCACTGCCTTTCCCACAGCATATATTCTGATGGGGAGAGAAGACAGTTCATAATATTTTTAATGTCATGGGACACCATGACATGGGCTGCAAAGGTGGCTTCCAGTAAGTGTTTAAAAAAATGAGAGCCTTGACTATGCTCCTCAGTGGCTGCACAGCACCTGCAAATCCCTGTAGTCTAGGGACTCCCATACATTTATGAGTGCCCCTGCCCTGTTCTTCTTATATACCACAGGGAAAGCTAATATTGTTTTAGACAGGGCTGAGTCTCCTGCCCGCGTGGCTTCCCTTTGTACCTCGGCCCAGTGGTCTTCACATTCAGATTCTGAATATGAGGGCTCACTGCTCTCATCTCCTGGTGGGGATGGGGGGGCTCTTGATGACAGTGCATGGCTGTTTCCGGCAACCGGTACTGGCTTGCTTGTGAGCATCTGAAGAAGCCAAGATGGCTTCCTTCCGGTTGCCGCCATTCTGACTTCCAGTCCTCATGTTGGGAAGACTGGAGGTTGGAGTGACATCGGGAGTGGAGCTCTGGTAGGAAGGGGCATGACTGGGGTCCACAACGGGGAGGAGTTTCCCGGTGGATGGGGAAGGGCCTAACGCGGTTACACCCAACGACGCAGTGGAAAGGGAGGAGGAGCAGGGCGTGGCAGGAAGAGAAGGGGTAGAGGCGGGAAAGTGGCCATTTTGAGGTACAAGGGCAGGAAAACTGGCGTGTGAGGGAGACAAGACGGCAGGGCTGGCCATGTTGCCAGCGCCATCTTTAGCATTATCATGAACCGTGGGGGATATAACTGGGTATGTAAGCATAGGGAGGAAGGTAGAGGAAAGACCCAGAAAGGCATGGCCAGTACCATCCTGGCAAGGGTAGAGAGGAGGTGGGGGGGTGTTAGAGAGACGGAAGCAACCCTGTGCCTGGTGGCTACGTCCAGCCACCAACTGCCCCTCAGATAAGGAAGAGGGTTTAAGGACACTCGGAGAGGTTAATGGGGATGGGGGTTTTAACTGGGGATTCCAAACACCCTCAACATTTTTCCCCTCTTTCTCAAATGAAAGAATAATAGTTTGAAACAAAGGAAAAAGCTTAGCAACAAAAAAATCTCCATCCGCTTGAACCATGTACAACTTTCTCTCCACATTGTCCCAAAAATCTCCCAACTAAACAGAATTAGAATCAACTTTAAAATGCTTAAAAATCTAATGAATAGATCTCTCCAATTCCTCTTTTGAAAACTTAAAATTTCCCGCATTAAGGGTGCCCACAACTTGGAGATAAAAATCTCTCTCAAGAGGGCTCAGCTTGGGTCTAGAAAACTGATTCCCCATCCTTTTCACTCCCCACCCAGCAGCGAAATGCAAACTGAAATAAGAAAGGCCAAAAAAACCCTTGAGAGTATAAATTTACAACTTTTCTTCGGCCGATGCCAATGGAGCCAATGGAAAGGTGGTGGGCAGGTGGTCATCTGGTGGCCGGTCCTCAGGGGCTCTTCTGTCTTCTGTCTTCTTGGCCCCAGATGCTCAACGAGGGTCCCAGTCGCAGCCCTTCGGATTGCCTCTTGCTAGAATGCGAGAGGTTCTCCTCAAGGGGTGGCAGCTCCAACAGCAACACACTCTGCAGTTAAAACTGCAGGCGGACGCTTCTTCCGGGGCTCTTCAGATGCCCCATGTTGGGCGTCACCTGCCGTGATGGGGTCGATGGCAGGGAGTGCCACGACTACTCTGAAGAAGCTGTCCTGAAAAGGACAGCTCAGGGGCACAGGCACGTCCCTTGCCCGGCGAGTGATCTCAGCTCAGCGGCAGCTTGCAGACGACGCGGAGAGAGCGATTAGAGCGCTGTATGGCATTCCACCGAGAAATGGCCTTTATTATAACACAGTCCTCAGTGAAGGGAGCCAGTGACAGCAGCTCTCTTCAACTGGGGAAAAACCACAGTATATATAGGGAAGGAGAGGGGCGGGGGAAACTTAGATACAAGTAGCAGGGTGGAATGACAATGCACCAATGGGGTGCAACAGTTTAACAGAAAACAGGAAAGGGTGTCTGGGAGATACATTTCTCTCACTATGAGGGGAAGTGCCTGGCCTAGTATGAAGCTTTCCAGGGGAGTGCCAGCACTCATCTGTTTGCCAGTTCCTTGCCCCCCACACTAGCAGTAGTTCAAAGTGATCATTGAATTGACAGGATAATCTCCTAGCCTTTGGAGAAGGCTATTGAGCAAAACAAACCTTTGGCAGAGGCCTGTAATTATCTAGTCTAAATTAAATCTTGATGAAAAGCAATGCTTCTCTTAAAATCGAGGTCATGAGAAAGAAGGAAAACTTCTCCCTTGTTGAAACGATGATGGATCAGTTACCAAGCTGTTCTGCTCTTCTCAGGGGTGTCTCTCACAGCTCCCCTTTGGAACGTGTTTGATGGAGAGATGTGGCCATATACCCGTGCATCCTGCCTGGACCAACTTCCTCTCTTGGCAGCCCTTTGTCTCTGGACCAGGGGCAAAGGCTTTCCCCACTGCCTGATGCTGCTGCTTCTCACTCTGCTCACCTCACTCCCTAGCTGTTTGGGCTCACCTGTTTTACAGTAAAGAAATGGGTGCTTCAGGCTGTGCAGAGGCTGGCTCTGCCCACTGTGTATGAGCGCTTTACTGGCGGGGCGGGGTAACACAGATGTGGCTCTACTCCTGCTGGGGACGGAGATGGAGATGGAGGAGGCCTTTGTAGTGGCAGGGGTGTGCGGTGCCTCACGGTGTTCCTGGCGCTGCTGCAAGTGGGGTGGGGCCGCCGGGGCTCTCCACACAGCTCCGGACTCCAACTCCCTTTTCCATTTTCTCGACATTTGGGGAGCTGGAGCATGGCTTTAGTTTCTCTTTCCGCAGTGCAGGCAGCATCCCGGAAGGGTGCAGGCTGAGCCAGCACGGCAATGCTGCTTCCAGGCACAGGCTGCTGCTGACACGGCTGGCCGGCCCAGCTCCAGCCAGAATGCTACACGCCTGCTTCTTCCCCTGCTCTTGCCCCTCCCCGCCGCCATCTGCTGGTGGTTTGGGCATCCCTCTGGAGAAGGGGATCACACAGGACCCCAAGCTCTTCTGTCTAACTGTTATAAATCCATATTGTGGTATTGGCTTTTCGCAAGTATTAAGATGAACGTTATATGTTATATGCTTTTGCTATGTCTTTTTCTCCTGCTAGCAAGCTTAGGTATAGGTCGAGAAGAATTCTGAATGTTAGAGCGAGGTCCTGACTGTTACAAAACAAGATAACTTCCAGTGGACAAGATGATGGGGTCCAGACTGTTATCAGCACTGACCGCCTGCAGAGGAAGGAACCCCAGCCCAAATAAAATTATGAAAAGAAGGAATCAAGCTTCTACGATACATGCTCTAAAAAGATGGCTCCAAGGAGTGGCTATGCAAACTAGTTCTTGGAAAAGAATGCATTAAACTTCTACAGCAAAAATAGATAAAAGGAACATTCCAAAGACACCAGGTGTGGTCTTGGCAGAGAGACAGGCACCTGACCCTTTTTTACCCTTTGATTTCTTATCATTGTCTCCTAAAGGTCTTTTTGTTTATATTAAACCTTTTATAATTTCTAAAGCGAGTGAACCTCATTTTTCACATCCCCCACCTCCCCTGTTCCTCCGGCTGTGAAGACCTTTACCCTGCTGGTCCTGGTGGCTGTGCCTTGCTCATGGCCTGCTCTGCTGGCTCCTGTGGAGACTGGCACAGGAGTCCTCCCTTCCCAACTCTGTAGCATCAAACATCCTGTCGGAGCACCACTTGGATTCACGGGCGTTCCAAAACATATTTGTTTCTTTCCTAAGTTGCCAGTCAAACCTCTTGCTTACCTCATTGATGTCTTACATCCTATGCATGTCTTTTTGTCTAGTTCAATTTCTGAAGAGCAACTTTTAAACTTCTGCATACTGGAGGGAAGTGGAGTCTAACCCCACCAATTTTTTGTTTGTTTCTTTTTTTACTTCCTCTTCTTCAGTTGTGAAAGTACAACGCAGAGTACTCTCTTTGCATGCTGAAGTGTGGCTACTATTTAAACCTTTATGTACCTGTCCTTTAATTTTCTTGTATCAGGCCACTTCCTATTAGTGTAGCTCTGTATTTTGAATTAAAAACTGTTGGGTGATTGGGCTGATTGCAGGTTTTTGTTTGTAATTTGTTTCTGCAAAAGCATCCACATATGGTGGGTTTAGTGCTAGCTAAAATCACCAGTGTACCTACTACAAGAATGTACTCATTTCCTGCTGCGAGATACAAATCTCGGAGGAAGGCAAAAGAGGCTCAGAACTTAAAAGGTATGAAGAAAACTATTAACAAAATTAAAGAATAATAAGAATCAAATTAAAACCTTCTCCTTCCTTCCCCACAATCTCCTTGCTTTTCTACAGACAACGTAGAGAAAAAAACCAAGGATTTTCAATCAGTTACTACTCTACAATAGTCTTTCATCAGTTCCTATATAAAGGGAAGTTTCTCTTTCCATGCCATAGAGACTTCTCCACAAGAAAGAGTTATCCTGTGTCTTCAACTTCACAGTTGTAAAAAACAAGGTCCATTCTCCTAATAAATTTTAAAAGGTTTAATATAAACAAAAAGACAACAGGAGACAAAGATAATAAAGCAAAGGGTTGAAATGGCTGGGTGCTTGGCTCTCTGCCAAGAACACACATGGTGTCTTGGAAACACCCTTTATTTATTGTGCCACGTGGACTTTCATGCATATGTAAATTTTTTCAGGAAATGTTTTACATAGCCACTCCTTAGATCCGCCTTTTTAGAGGATGCTTATTTCTTAGTTTTGTGGTTTTATCTTCTCTCTTATTATCTTTTCATTTGGGCCTAGGCTTCTTCTTTCACAGGAAGTAAACATTGACAGCAGTGTTGAGTAGCCTGGGCCTCATTCTTCTGTTCACTAGAGGTTATCTTTCCTGTTGAAGTAAGACCTAAATCTAACATCCAAAATTCTTCTGACCTATGCTTAAATTCTAGCTTATAACAAGAGAAAAAGAAAATTACATAGCAAAAGCTATTCTAACATTATACATATAACATTCATCTTAATACTTGCAAAAAGCCAATAGCACAATATATATTTATTACACAGTCAATTCGTCGCCCAAGGAAAGGAAAGTCTGATTGCAGTATCAAAGTCCCTCCCATGTCTTGCAACTTTCCCAAACTGCTTTCATGGGCCATGTCACCTTTTGGGGTACTATTTCAAGGATGAGCTGCTCTATCATAAAAAAACAAAAGTTCTTTTATCTCTGGGAACAGAGGCTTCACTGCTTTTCTCCCTGGGGCAATGTTTCTCATCTCTCTAAAGCTCAAGAGCTCCCGCAGAGAGCAGTAACAACAGGTAGCAGCACAAGGAAGCCTCTTGCTGTTACCTTCTCTGAGATCCGGAGTCTCGGCTTCTGCTTTTCTTGCTCTTAAAGCAAGCGGAAAGCTTTTGCACTGCGTCTGGCGAGGAGAACGTGTGACAGGACAACGTGCAGCCTGGCCCTGCCACTGACGCAAGCACGGATTTCCAGCACCCTATGCCACCCATGGTGTGACAGGTTTCTGTGCTGCGCATGTCATTTCTCTGCATCAGGGAGTGAAAGGGAAAGCGCAATTGTTGTCGCAGAGAGCAGTAGCAGCAGGGAGCAGCAGAAGGAAGTCGTGGCCGTACTTGTTCCACACCACAACTAGCGACTAATCAGCAAGAGTGCGGGTGGCAGCTACGTTCCACTTGCATTCTGAATGTCTCGCGCGACAGATGCCTGTTAAACACCTTATTCGCTTGCCCGCAGCGCTCCCTCTTTCCACCGCCCGCTCGCGGACCGGCACAGTCCCACAGACACGCTTGGTTCAATTGCCGGTTGCCAAAAACTCGGGAAAGCATCTTCTGCCGAAGGATGTTCGCCTCCTGCGGTTACCTTCTCCGAACTGCGGAGTCGCGCCTTCTGCCTTTCTTGCTCTTAATGCAAGCGGAAAGCTTTTGCCCTGCGTCTGGCGAGGAGAACGTGTGACAGGACAACGTATGTTTGTGCAGCTTACCTCTGCCACTGACACAAGCACGGATTTGCAGCACCCTATGCCACCCATGGAGTGACAGCTTTCTGTGCTGCACAGGGCTTTCTCTGCGCCTGGGAGTGAAAGGGAAAGTGCAATTGTTGTCGCAGAGAGCAGCAGCAGCAGTAGAAAGCAACAGAAGGAAGGAGTGGTCGCACCTGTTCCACACGACAACTAGCGACTAATCAGCAAGCGTGCGGGTGGCACCTACGTTCCACATGCAGTCTGAAAGTTTCGTGCGCCAGATGCCTGTTAAACACCTTATTCGCTTGCCCGCAGCGCTCGCTCTTTCCACCGCCCGCTCGCTGACCGGCACAGTCCCACAGACACGCTTGGTTCAATTGCCGGTTGCCAAAAACTCGGGAAAGCAACTTCTGCCGAAGGATGTTCGCCTCCTGCGGCTACCTTCTCCGAACTGCGGAGTCGCGCCTTCTGCCTTTCTTGCTTTTAATGCAAGCGGAAAGCTTTTGCACTGCGTCTGGCGAGGAGAACGTGTGACAGGACAACGTATGTTTGTGCAGCTTACCTCTGCCACTGACACAAGCACGGATTTGCAGCACCCTATACCACCCATGGTGTGACAGGGTTCTGTGCTGCGCATGTCATTTCTCTGCATCTGGGAGTGAAAGGGAAAGCGCAATTGTTGTCCCAGAGAGCAGCAGCAGCAGCAGGGAGCAGCAGAAGGAAGTCGTGGTCGTACTTGTTCCACACGACAACTAGCGACTAATCAGCAAGAGTGCGAGTGGCAGCTACGTTCCACTTGCAGTCTGAATGTCTCGCGCGAGAGATGCCTATTAAACACCTTATTCGCTTGCCCGCAGCGCTCGCGCTTTCCACCGCCCGCTCGCTGACAGGCACAGTCCCACAGACACACTTGGTTCAATGGCCGGCTGCCAAGATCTCCGGAAAGCAGCTTCTGCCGAAGGATGTTCGCCTCCTGCGGCTACCTTCTCCGAACTGCGGAGTCGCGCCTTCTGCCTTTCTTGCTCTTAATGCAAGCGGAAAGCTTTTGCACTGCGTCTGGCGAGGAGAACGTGTGACAGGACAACGTATGTTTGTGCAGCTTACCTCTGCCACTGACACAAGCACGGATTTGCAGCACCCTATGCCACCCATGGAGTGACAGCTTTCTGTGCTGCACAGGGCTTTCTCTGCGCCTGGCAGTAAAAGGGAAAGTGCAATTGTTGTCGCAGAGAGCAGCAGCAGGGAGCAGCAGAAGGAAGTCGTGGTCGTACTTGTTCCACACGACAACTAGCGACTAATCAGCAAACGTGCGAGTGGCACCTACGTTCCACTTGCATTCTGAATGTCTCGCGCGACAAATGCCTGTTAAACACCTTATTCGCTTGCCCGCAGCGCTCGCGCTTTCCACCGCCCGCACCGTGACCGGCACTCTCCTTCAGACACATATGGTACTTTAGCCGGTTGCCAAGATCTCCGGAAAGCAGCTTCTGCCGAAGGATGTTCGCCTTCTGCGGTTACCTTCTCCGAACTGCGGAGTCGCCCCTTCTGCCTTTCATGCTCTTAATGCAAGCGGAAAGCTTTTGCACTGCGTCTGGCCAGGAGAACGTGTGACATGACAACGTATGTTTGTGTAGTTTACCCCTGCCACTGACGCAAGCACGGATTTGCAGCACCCTATACCACCCATGGTGTGACAGGTTTCTGTGCCGCACAGGGCATTTCTCTGCATCTGGGAGTAATAGGGAAAGCGCAATTGCTGTCGCAGAGAGCAGCAACAGCTGTAGGGAGCAACAGAAGGACGTCGTGGTCGTACTTCTTCCACACGACAACTAGCGACTAATCAGCAAGCGTGTGAGTGGCACCTACGTTCCACATGCAGTCTGAAAGTTTCGTGCGCCAGATGCCTGTTAAACACATTATTCGCCTGCCCGCAGCGCTCGCTCTTTCCACCGCCCGCTCGCGGACCGGCACAGTCCCACAGACACGCTTGGTTCAATTGCCGGTTGCCAAAACCTCGGGAAAGCAGCTTCTGTTCGCCTCCTGCGGCTACCTTCTCCGAACTGCGGAGTCGCGCCTTCTGCCTTTCTTGCTCTTAATGCAAGCGGAAAGCTTTTGCACTGCATCTGGCGAGGTGAACTTGTGACACACCATGGGTGTCATAGGGTGCTGCAAATCCGTGCTTGTGTCAGTGGCAGAGGTAAGCTGCACAAACATACGTTGTCCTGTCACACGTTCTCCTCGCCAGACGCAGTGCAAAAGCTTTCCGCTTGCATTAAAAGCATGAAATGCAGGCACCGCGACTCCGCAGTTCGGAGAAGATAACCGCAGAAGGCGAACATCCTTCGGCAGAAGCTGCTTTCCGGAGATCTTGGCCGCCGGCAATTGAACCAAGTGTGTCTGTGGGACTGTGCCTGTCAGCGAGCGGGCGGTGGAAAGCGCGAGCGCTGCGGGCAAGCGAATAAGGTGTTTAACAGGCATCTCTCGCGCGAGACATTCAGACTGCAAGTGGAACGTAGCTGCCACTCGCACTCTTGCTGATTATTCGCTAGTTGTCGTGTAGAACAAGTACGACCACGACTTCCTTCTGCTGCTCCCTGCTGCTGCTGCTGCTCTCTGCGACAACAATTGCGCTTTCCCTTTCACTCCCAGATGCAGAGAAATGACATGCGCAGCACAAAAAACCTGTCACACCATGGGTGGTATAGGGTGCTGCAAATCCGTGCTTGTGTCAGTGGCAGAGGTAAGCTGCACAAACATATGTTGCCCTGTCACAAGTTCACCTCGCCAGATGCAGTGCAAAAGCTTTCCGCTTGCATTAAGAGCAAGAAAGGCAGAAGGCGCGACTCCGCAGTTCGGAGAAGGTAACCGCAGGTGGCGAACATCCTTCGGCAGAAGCTGCTTTCCGGAGATCTTGGCAACCGGCTAAAGTACCATATGTGTCTGAAGGAGAGTGCCGGTCATGGTACGGGCGGTGGAAAGCGCGAGCGCTGCGGGCAAGCGAATAAGGTGTTTAACAGGCATCTGTCGCGCGAGACATTCAGAATGCAAGTGGAACGTAGGTGCCACTCGCACGCTTGCTGATTAGTCGCTAGTTGTCGTATGGAACAAGTACGACCACGACTTCCTTCTGCTGCTTCCTACTGCTGCTGCTGCTCTCTGCGACAACAATTGCACTTTCCCTTTCACTCCCAGGCGCAGAGAAAGCCCTGTGCAGCACAGAAAGCTGTCACTCCATGGGTGGCATAGGGTGCTGCAAATCCGTGCTTGCGTCAGTGGCAGAGGTAAGGTGCACAAACATACGTTGTCCTGTCACACGTTCTCCTCGCCAGATGTAGTGCAAACCTTTTACCTTGCATTAAGAGCAAGAAATGCAGGCACCGCGACTCCGCAGCTCGGAGAAGGTAACCGCAAGAGGCGAACATCCTTCGGCAGAAGCTGCTTTCCCGAGCTTTTGGCAACCGGCAATTGAACCAAGCGTGTCTGTGGGACTGTGCCGGTCCGCGAGCGGGCGGTGGAAAGAGCGAGCGCTGCGGGCAAGCGAATAAGGTGTTTAACAGGCATCTGTCGCGCTAGACATTCAGACTGCAAGTGGAACGTAGGTGCCACCCGCACGCTTGCTGATTAGTCGCTAGTTGTCGTGTGGAACAAGTACGGCCACGACTTCCTTCTGCTGCTCCCTGCTGCTGCTGCTCTCTGCGACAACAATTGCGCTTTCCCTTTCACTCCCAGATGCAGAGAAATGACATGCGCAGCACAGAAACCTGTCACACCATGGGTGGCATAGGGTGCTGCAAATCCGTGCTTGCGTCAGTGGCAGGGCCAGGCTGCACAAACATACGTTGTCCTGTCACACGTTCTCCTCGCCAGACGCAGTGCAAAAGCTTTCCGCTTGCTTTAAGAGCAAGAAAAGCAGAAGCCGAGACTCCGGATCTCAGAGAAGGTAACCGCAAGAGGCTTCCTTGTGCTGCTACCTGTTGTTACTGCTCTCTGCGGGAGCTCTTGAGCTTTAGAGAGATGAGAAACATTGCCCCAGGGAGAAAAGCAGTGAAGCCTCTGTTCCCAGAGATAAAAGAACTTTTGTTTTTTTATGATAGAGCAGCTCATCCTTGAAATAGTACCCCAAATGTGACATGGCCCATGAAAGCAGTTTGGGAAAGTTGCAAGACATGGGAGGGACTTTGATACTGCAAACAGACTTTCCTTTCCTTGGGCGACGAATTGACTGTGTAATAAATATATATTGTGTTATTGGCTTTTTGCAAGTATTAAGATGAATGTTATATGTATAATGTTAGAATAGCTTTTGCTATGTAATTTTCTTTTTCTCCTGTTATAAGCTAGAATTTAAGCATAGGTCAGAAGAATTTTGGATGTTAGATTTAGGTCTTACTTCAACAGGAAAGATAACCTCTAGTGAACAGAAGAATGAGGCCCAGGCTACTCAACACTGCTGTCAATGTTTGCTTCCTGTGAAAGAAGCCTAGGCCCAAATGAAAAGATAATAAGAGAGAAGATAAAACCACAAAACTAAGAAATAAGCATCCTCTAAAAAGGCGGATCTAAGGAGTGGCTATGTAAAACATTTCCTGAAAAAATTTACATATGCATGAAAGTCCACGTGGCACAATAAATAAAGGGTGTTTCCAAGACACCATGTGTGTTCTTGGCAGAGAGCCAAGCACCCAGCCATTTCAACCCTTTGCTTTATTATCTTTGTCTCCTGTTGTCTTTTTGTTTATATTAGACCTTTTAAAATTTATTAGGAGAATGGACCTTGTTTTTTACAACTGTGAAGTTGAAGACACAGGATAACTCTTTCTTGTGGAGAAGTCTCTATGGCATGGAAAGAGAAACTTCCCTTTATATAGGAACTGATGAAAGACTATTGTAGAGTAGTAACTGATTGAAAATCCTTGGTTTTTTTCTCTACGTTGTCTGTAGAAAAGCAAGGAGATTGTGGGGAAGGAAGGAGAAGGTTTTAATTTGATTCTTATTATTCTTTAATTTTGTTAATAGTTTTCTTCATACCTTTTAAGTTCTGAGCCTCTTTTGCCTTCCTCCGAGATTTGTATCTCGCAGCAGGAAATGAGTACATTCTTGTAGTAGGTACACTGGTGATTTTAGCTAGCACTAAACCCACCATATGTGGATGCTTTTGCAGAAACAAATTACAAACAAAAACCTGCAATCAGCCCAATCACCCAACAGTTTTTAATTCAAAATACAGAGCTACACTAATAGGAAGTGGCCTGATACAAGAAAATTAAAGGACAGGTACATAAAGGTTTAAATAGTAGCCACACTTCAGCATGCAAAGAGAGTACTCTGCGTTGTACTTTCACAACTGAAGAAGAGGAAGTAAAAAAAGAAACAAACAAAAAATTGGTGGGGTTAGACTCCACTTCCCTCCAGTATGCAGAAGTTTAAAAGTTGCTCTTCAGAAATTGAACTAGACAAAAAGACATGCATAGGATGTAAGACATCAATGAGGTAAGCAAGAGGTTTGACTGGCAACTTAGGAAAGAAACAAATATGTTTTGGAACGCCCGTGAATCCAAGTGGTGCTCCGACAGGATGTTTGATGCTACAGAGTTGGGAAGGGAGGACTCCTGTGCCAGTCTCCACAGGAGCCAGCAGAGCAGGCCATGAGCAAGGCACAGCCACCAGGACCAGCAGGGTAAAGGTCTTCACAGCCGGAGGAACAGGGGAGGTGGGGGATGTGAAAAATGAGGTTCACTCGCTTTAGAAATTATAAAAGGTTTAATATAAACAAAAAGACCTTTAGGAGACAATGATAAGAAATCAAAGGGTAAAAAAGGGTCAGGTGCCTGTCTCTCTGCCAAGACCACACCTGGTGTCTTTGGAATGTTCCTTTTATCTATTTTTGCTGTAGAAGTTTAATGCATTCTTTTCCAAGAACTAGTTTGCATAGCCACTCCTTGGAGCCATCTTTTTAGAGCATGTATCGTAGAAGCTTGATTCCTTCTTTTCATAATTTTATTTGGGCTGGGGTTCCTTCCTCTGCAGGCGGTCAGTGCTGATAACAGTCTGGACCCCATCATCTTGTCCACTGGAAGTTATCTTGTTTTGTAACAGTCAGGACCTCGCTCTAACATTCAGAATTCTTCTCGACCTATACCTAAGCTTGCTAGCAGGAGAAAAAGACATAGCAAAAGCATATAACATATAACGTTCATCTTAATACTTGCGAAAAGCCAATACCACAATATGGATTTATAACAGTTAGACAGAAGAGCTTGGGGTCCTGTGTGATCCCCTTCTCCAGAGGGATGCCCAAACCACCAGCAGATGGCGGCGGGGAGGGGCAAGAGCAGGGGAAGAAGCAGGCGTGTAGCATTCTGGCTGGAGCTGGGCCGGCCAGCCGTGTCAGCAGCAGCCTGTGCCTGGAAGCAGCATTGCCGTGCTGGCTCAGCCTGCACCCTTCCGGGATGCTGCCTGCACTGCGGAAAGAGAAACTAAAGCCATGCTCCAGCTCCCCAAATGTCGAGAAAATGGAAAAGGGAGTTGGAGTCCGGAGCTGTGTGGAGAGCCCCGGCGGCCCCACCCCACTTGCAGCAGCGCCAGGAACACCGTGAGGCACCGCACACCCCTGCCACTACAAAGGCCTCCTCCATCTCCATCTCCGTCCCCAGCAGGAGTAGAGCCACATCTGTGTTACCCCGCCCCGCCAGTAAAGCGCTCATACACAGTGGGCAGAGCCAGCCTCTGCACAGCCTGAAGCACCCATTTCTTTACTGTAAAACAGGTGAGCCCAAACAGCTAGGGAGTGAGGTGAGCAGAGTGAGAAGCAGCAGCATCAGGCAGTGGGGAAAGCCTTTGCCCCTGGTCCAGAGACAAAGGGCTGCCAAGAGAGGAAGTTGGTCCAGGCAGGATGCACGGGTATATGGCCACATCTCTCCATCAAACACGTTCCAAAGGGGAGCTGTGAGAGACACCCCTGAGAAGAGCAGAACAGCTTGGTAACTGATCCATCATCGTTTCAACAAGGGAGAAGTTTTCCTTCTTTCTCATGACCTCGATTTTAAGAGAAGCATTGCTTTTCATCAAGATTTAATTTAGACTAGATAATTACAGGCCTCTGCCAAAGGTTTGTTTTGCTCAATAGCCTTCTCCAAAGGCTAGGAGATTATCCTGTCAATTCAATGATCACTTTGAACTACTGCTAGTGTGGGGGGCAAGGAACTGGCAAACAGATGAGTGCTGGCACTCCCCTGGAAAGCTTCATACTAGGCCAGGCACTTCCCCTCATAGTGAGAGAAATGTATCTCCCAGACACCCTTTCCTGTTTTCTGTTAAACTGTTGCACCCCATTGGTGCATTGTCATTCCACCCTGCTACTTGTATCTAAGTTTCCCCCGCCCCTCTCCTTCCCTATATATACTGTGGTTTTTCCCCAGTTGAAGAGAGCTGCTGTCACTGGCTCCCTTCACTGAGGACTGTGTTATAATAAAGGCCATTTCTCGGTGGAATGCCATACAGCGCTCTAATCGCTCTCTCCGCGTCGTCTGCAAGCTGCCGCTGAGCTGAGATCACTCGCCGGGCAAGGGACGTGCCTGTGCCCCTGAGCTGTCCTTTTCAGGACAGCTTCTTCAGAGTAGTCGTGGCACTCCCTGCCATCGACCCCATCACGGCAGGTGACGCCCAACATGGGGCATCTGAAGAGCCCCGGAAGAAGCGTCCGCCTGCAGTTTTAACTGCAGAGTGTGTTGCTGTTGGAGCTGCCACCCCTTGAGGAGAACCTCTCGCATTCTAGCAAGAGGCAATCCGAAGGGCTGCGACTGGGACCCTCGTTGAGCATCTGGGGCCAAGAAGACAGAAGACAGAAGAGCCCCTGAGGACCGGCCACCAGATGACCACCTGCCCACCACCTTTCCATTGGCTCCATTGGCATCGGCCGAAGAAAAGTTGTAAATTTATACTCTCAAGGGTTTTTTTGGCCTTTCTTATTTCAGTTTGCATTTCGCTGCTGGGTGGGGAGTGAAAAGGATGGGGAATCAGTTTTCTAGACCCAAGCTGAGCCCTCTTGAGAGAGATTTTTATCTCCAAGTTGTGGGCACCCTTAATGCGGGAAATTTTAAGTTTTCAAAAGAGGAATTGGAGAGATCTATTCATTAGATTTTTAAGCATTTTAAAGTTGATTCTAATTCTGTTTAGTTGGGAGATTTTTGGGACAATGTGGAGAGAAAGTTGTACATGGTTCAAGCGGATGGAGATTTTTTTGTTGCTAAGCTTTTTCCTTTGTTTCAAACTATTATTCTTTCATTTGAGAAAGAGGGGAAAAATGTTGAGGGTGTTTGGAATCCCCAGTTAAAACCCCCATCCCCATTAACCTCTCCGAGTGTCCTTAAACCCTCTTCCTTATCTGAGGGGCAGTTGGTGGCTGGACGTAGCCACCAGGCACAGGGTTGCTTCCGTCTCTCTAACACCTCCCCACCTCCTCTCTACCCTTGCCAGGATGGTACTGGCCATGCCCTTCTGGGTCTTTCCTCTACCTTCCTCCTTATGCTTACATACCCAGTTATATCCCCCACGGTTCATGATAATGCTAAAGATGGCGCTGGCAACATGGCCAGCCCTGCCGTCTTGTCTCCCTCACACGCCAGTTTTCCTGCCCTTGTACCTCAAAATGGCCACTTTCCCGCCTCTACCCCTTCTCTTCCTGCCACGCCCTGCTCCTCCTCCCTTTCCACTGCGTCATTGGGTGTAACCGCGTTAGGCCCTTCCCCATCCACCGGGAAACTCCTCCCCGTTGTGGACCCCAGTCATGCCCCTTCCTACCAGAGCTCCACTCCCGATGTCACTCCAACCTCCAGTCCTCCCAACATGAGGACTGGAAGTCAGAATGGCGGCAACCGGAAGGAAGCCATCTTGGCTTCTTCAGATGCTCACAAGCAAGCCAGTACCGGTTGCCGGAAACAGCCATGCACTGTCATCAAGAGCCCCCCCATCCCCACCAGGAGATGAGAGCAGTGAGCCCTCATATTCAGAATCTGAATGTGAAGACCACTGGGCCGAGGTACAAAGGGAAGCCACGCGGGCAGGAGACTCAGCCCTGTCTAAAACAATATTAGCTTTCCCTGTGGTATATAAGAAGAACAGGGCAGGGGCACTCATAAATGTATGGGAGTCCCTAGACTACAGGGATTTGCAGGTGCTGTGCAGCCACTGAGGAGCATAGTCAAGGCTCTCATTTTTTTAAACACTTACTGGAAGCCACCTTTGCAGCCCATGTCATGGTGTCCCATGACATTAAAAATATTATGAACTGTCTTCTCTCCCCATCAGAATATATGCTGTGGGAAAGGCAGTGGAAGAAACATTTTAAGCAATTGGCAGACGCATCATATATGAAAGATGCCAACAAACCTAATTTAACACTAGAGCAGTTGGCAGGAGAAAGTGACTTCTAGAAACCATGGGAACAGGCCTGAGAACTGCCTGAGGCAGCTCTCTGTGATAGATAGAAACTCTTTTGTTCGCCTAAATATATAGATATGATAGAATGCTTTGCGAAATTGTACTTTAGATATAAAGTAGAGAAGGGGCTGAAGGCCACTAACTTGCTGAAGCTGGCATAATTAATAACAGACTAGCAGAAATTCCTGGAACACTAGGACAAGATAAACCTTGAGAGAGAAACAGTGAGAAAAGGTCAGTGGAGTAGGAGTGAGGAAGACTTGGAGCCTCCCTTCTACGACCACAAGAGGGCAGAGAAAGATCATCTAATGACCAGAGACGCATGTGCAGAAACGCCAGAGGAAAGCCACATCATCAGGAGGCCGAAACGAATAAAAGGACAAACACGGAAGCGGGAAGCGCGGCAGCTCCGTGGGAAGAGGTTTTTCCTCCTCCTCCCTGCCGCCCGGCGCCGACTTTGCTTATTGCTGGCTTGCTATAATTAATAAAACCTTTCCTTATATATTTCTTTCTAGTGTATTCATAACAAATTTGGTCCCGTGACTCGGATGCAATCTGCAGGACGGATACTCGGCACCACCGGTGGGCGCCCCCGCTTTAATATTTAGCGGTCCGGAGGACCGGTTCCTGCCTCAGTTGCACCGACGAACCTAAAAGATCTAAGCAATAAGCAAAAGGGAGACCGGTCGACCCCTTAAAATCTGTGCACAGAGTCCGGACGAAGACGCAGGACGCGTGAGTATTACGGGAACCGTTCGGTCGGGGTCGGGATCCCGGATTGTGGCGAGTGGGGTGTGTGTGAGAGGGGGACTGGTCGACGGATTCCCCAAGCGAGTTCGGGCCCTTCAGTAGTGCGGTTCCCATTAGCCCGCGAGGGCGTGGGCCACAAACAAGGGGAAGCGAAAGCGGCTGTGTGATTGAAGGCACTCCGGAAGAATGGGGCAGGGGAGAAGCAAGCACCCTGTATCTATTAAACTTCCACCCGTACCTAGAGATAGTCCGTTGGGTTTTATATTAGAGAATTGGGAGCATTTCCCAGGAACAGAAAATAAGGATAAGGCAAAAATGATTCATTATTGTGTAGAAATACAGGGAGGAAAGGAAATTTCAAGGAATGTATTTTGGCCTGTATTTGGATCAACTGAAGATTGGGTTAAACAAAAATTAAATTCATGTGTAAGAACAAAGATTCCCTTTAACCCAGAGGAAAGTGCTTATGCAGAGATCCGGGTAGTAAATCCTGAGGCTTTTATATTTAGGTTGACAGAGAATTCGGGGGAGGGGAAGGGAAAGAAAAAGAAACCTCGAAAAGAAGATGCTTTGATAATCCCCCCCCCCTCCATTTGTACCACCACCACCACCACCACGAGCCCCTCCCCCTCCGAATCCCGAGGAGGAGGATTTAGACATGCCAGAGGTGGGGCCTATTACCAGGAATAGATTCAGAAGGAGACAGGAGAACCTATTCCCATTGAGAGAGATGCCAATGGGTGGCCCCCAAGCTGGAATAGGATTTATATCTGTCCCCCTTAGTTCGGGGGATGTCAGAGATTTTAAAAAGGAGATGGGGCATTTATTGGAAGATCCATTGGGGGTTGCAGAAAGAGTTGATCAATTCTTAGGACCTAATATATACACCTGGGAAGAATTACAATCTATTTTGAGTATTTTATTTACGGCAGAAGAGAGAAACATGATTAGAAGGGAAGGAATGCGCATCTGGGATGCTCAGCATGCCCAGGGACCACTGGCAGATGTAAAATGGCCCCTTTCAAAATCCCCATTGGGATCATCAGAATCCAGCCCATAGAGTACACATGCAGGATTTAAGAACTATTATAATTCAGGGAATTAGGGAGGCAGTCCCAAGGGGTCATAATATTAATAAAGCATTTAATGAGAGGCAAAAGAAGGATGAAACTCCTACAGAATGGTTAGAAAGACTAAGAAAGAATTTTCAATTATATTCTGGAATGGATCCAGATACCCAACTGGGACAAGCACTGCTTAAAGCACAATTTGTGGCAAAAGCCTGGGAGGATATTTGGAGGAAGATAGAAAAATTGGATGGGTGGCAAGATAGAAGTTTGGATGAACTTTTGAGAGAAGCACAAAAAGTGTATGTTAGAAGAGAAGAGGAGGCTCAGAAGAGGCAGACTAAAATGATGGCGGCTGCTGTAAGAGAGAGTAGGGATCAAACCTGGAAAGGGAAACAACAGAGACCAATGAGAGATTCAAAAGAAAAACAAAACGCTAAAACTTGTTTTTACTGTGGAAAGAAAGGACATTTTAAAAGAGAATGTAGGGTAAGGATCCAGGATGAAAAGATGTTCAAAGAAGACTAGGGAGGTCAGGGGCTCTTTTTTTTAGGGACCCAAGACCACCCTAAAGAGCCCTTGATAAAGCTAAAAGTGGGTCCCCAGCACCAAGAAATAACATTCTTGGTGGATACTGGAGCTGAGAGATCAACCATTCAGTTTTTACCTACAGGATGTAGTATATCTAAAGAAACTGCCACGGTAGTGGGAGCAAAGGGGGAACCCTTTGAAGTGGGGGTTATTAAAGATGTGATAATAGAATCAGAGTCAAAAATTGGGGTGGGAAATTTTTTTATTAGTACCAGAAGCAGATTATAATTTGTTGGGACGAGATTTAATTATTGAATTGGGAATACATTTAGATGTAGTTGATAAGGAGTGGAGAATAAGATTATGTCCTTTAAGAATAGAAGATGAAGAAAAAATAAACCCAGAAGTGTGGTATACACCTGAGAGTGTGGGACAGCTGAAGATAACCCCATTCTCGGTTACTATTAAAAACCCAGAAATTCCAGTCAGAATAAAACAATATCCCTTGTCACCTGAGGGACGAAGAGGGTTGAAACCAGAAATTGACAGATTGTTAAGCAAGGGACTATTAGAACCATGTATGTCACCTTTTAACACACCCATACTGCCAGTAAAGAAGCCAGATGGGACATAACGTTTGGTACAAGATTTAAGAGAAATTAACAAACGCACAGTAGCACGGTTCCCCGTAGTTGCAAATTCGTACACGTTATTAAGTAAGTTGGGGCCTGACAGTTTGTGGTACAGTGTTATAGATTTAAAAGATGCATTCTGGGCCTGTCCTCTTGATGAGGCTAGTCGAGATTATTTCGCTTTTGAATGGGAAGATCCAGATACGGGGAGGAGACAACAACTGAGATGGACGGTATTACCCCAGGGATTCACCGAATCCCCCAATTTATTTGGGCAAGCATTAGAACAGATTTTACAGGATTATCAGATAGACCCAAGAGTGACCTTGATACAATATGTGGATGGCTTGCTTTTAGCTGGGAAAGAGGAAGAAGACGTAAAGAGAGAGAGTATTAAGTTGTTAAATTTTCTGGGTTTAAAGGGATTGAAAGTATCCAAGGCAAAGCTCCAATTCGTTGAAAAAGAGGTAAGATATTTAGGTCATTACCTTAAAGAAGGAAAAAAAAAAGATAGATCCTGAAAGAGTACAAGGAATTTTATCATTACCAATTCCAAAAAATAAAAGACAAATACGTCAAATCTTGGGATTAACAGGATACTGTAGACAGTGGATTGAAAATTATAGTAGCAAAGTTACATTTTTATATCATAAATTGACACAAGAGGGATTAATGAAATGGAGTTTAGAAGATACAGAAAAATTCCGGGAGCTAAAAGAAAGTTTAATTCATGCTCCTGTCTTGAGTCTCCCAGATTTAAGGAGACCTTTTTATTTGTTTGTAAATGTGGAAGATGGAATTGCCTTCGGAGTTTTGACTCGGGAGTGGGCAGGGAGAAAGAAGCCGATAGGGTATCTATCAAAGATCTTGGACCCCGTGAGTAAGGGCTGGCCAACTTGTTTGCAAGCAGTAGCAGGATGTGCCCTGCTGGTGAAGGAAGCTAGGAAAATCACCTTTAATAGCAATTTGAAGGTAATGTCCCCCCATAATATTCGGGGTGTGTTACAACAAAAGGCGGATAAGTGGATTTCAGATGCTAGACTTCTAAAATATGAAGGAATTTTAGTTGAGGCCCCAAACTTAATATTAGAAACCACCACTTTACAAAATCCGGCTGCATTTTTGTATGGAGAACCCGAAGGCGAATCCCTGACACATGACTGTATAACTACAATTGAGGAACAAACCAAAATTAGACCTCATTTGGAAGCAGAGGAATTAGAAAGCGGAGAAAAGTTGTTTGTGGATGGGTCCTCCAGAGTAATAGAAGAAAAGAGGAAAACAGGCTATGCCATTGTACGAGGACCTGATTTGCAAGTCCTAGAATCAGGTCCATTAGACAAATCTTGGTCAGCCCAAGCTTGTGAATTGTATGCAGTATTAAGAGCATTGGAATTATTAGAAGGAAAGGAGGGGACAATATATACAGATTCCAGATATAGTTATGGAGTGGTGCATACGTTTGGTAAACTGTGGGAAGAAAGAGGTTTAATAAATTCCCAAGGGAAAGATTTAGTCCATCAAAAACTCATAATTGCAGTATTAAAAGCCCTGAGAGGGCCCAAAAAGTTGGCAGTGGTTCATTTGAAAGGACATCAGACGGGAATGGACTTGAGGAGTAGGGGAAATAATGCCGCAGATCAGGAGGCAAAACGGGTGGCATTACGGACAATGGTCCTAAAAGAAAAAGGGGGGCATGGAGAAATTATGGAACATAAGGATAGTGATTTAAGAAGTAAATTTACTGAGGAAGAGAGATTAAAACTCCCAGAGACAGGAGCGATAGAAAACTCAGAGGGGAGATGGTTCCTTCCAGATGGCCGAGAAGTACTACCAAAAGCCATAGCTCAGAGAATATTAGAAAAAATGCATCAAAGGACACATTGGGGAGCACAAGGACTAATCGATTATTTTGCAGCAAAGTATATGAGCACAGGTATTCGAGACTTAGCTAAGCAAATTACTAGAAGCTGCCTCCCATGTTTAAAAACAAATAGAAAGAATCTCAGAAAATTACCTTATGGAGGGAGACCCTTAGCAAAAAGACCTTTTGCAAATATTCAGATTGACTTTGCAGAACTACCAAAGGTAGGGAGACTTAAATATCTCCTGGTCCTAGTGGATCATCTCACCCATTTTGTAAAAGCTTTCCCTACATCTAGGGAAACTTCACGAACAGTTGTAAAGGTGTTATTGGAAGAAATAATTTCCAGATATGGGGTACCAGAGACAATAGACTCTGACAAAAGTCCCCATTTTACATCAAAAATAACTCAGGAGGTGTCGGAGGCATTAGGAATAAAGTGGGAACAACACACCCCTTGGCACCCTCCAAGTTCTGGGAGAGTAGAAAGAATGAATGGAGAAATAAAAAAACAACTTACTAAGCTAGTAATGGAAACAAAACTATCATGGGTCAAATGTGTTCCATTAGCCTTTCTGAATATTCGAACTCAGCCAAGGGCAGATTAGGGAATTTCCCCTTTTGAGATGTTATATGGTATGCCTTATAATATAGAAGAAGTTCAAACACATCCAAATGTAAGTGATCAGTATATCAATAAGTACTTAATAAAATTAATGAAGTATAAGAAGGCATTGTGGGAAAAAGGAATGCTAGCTCAAAGACCACCATTGGATTTTATATTACACCAAGTACAACCCGGAGATTGGGTGTTGATAAGAAGTTGGAAAAAGAACCCCCTAACACCAAAGTGGGAAGGACCGTATCAAGTCCTGCTAACAACTGATTCTGCAATCCGAACTGCAGAGAAGGGATGGACACATGCCAGTCGAATTAAGGGACCTGTGGAGCCACCAAAAACTAATAACTGGGAAGTGGTTAGCCCGGCTGGGGACCTGAGACTTAAAATATCCTGAAAAAAAAAAAAAAAAAAAAAAAAAAAAAATCTGAAAATTATTAATCTGCTTAGAAACTTATGAATAGTAAACTCCATAAAGGCTTTTATATAGAATATAAGATACCCCCATCTAGTAGGGAGGAAATATATAATAGTAATGTTAAAATAGGTTGTGCTGTATGCCAGAATTGTTACCCTTTTGTTTGTTTTAAAAGTATAGTATGTGAAGAACATTGGTGGACCCACTGTCATAGAGGCTACCCACCGAGAGGGGTGTGTAGATTTTGCTACATTGCCCAGAGGAGACTCACCGATTGGGCCTTAAGAACCAAAACACAGGCAGGGGAATTTGAGAAAGGATCAGAAAAGTGGTGGGCCATTTACTCAAAAGGAGTCAATTCCTTGTATTATTGTTACCATCCAAACGAACCTGCACCTTTTGTAATAAATATAGTAGCTGGGTCGTGCAGACGGTGGCTCCAGGAATTGAGGTGTGATACCCCTTTAGTAAAACATAGAAGTTGGGAAAAATATATACAAAGAAAGAATAAAAAAAGGAGTAATCTCCCTCCTGAAGAATACTCTTGCTGCCGAGACGATGGTACACCCCGTGGCCCGAGGCAACCGGGTCGACGACGGGAGAGGCAGAGGAGTAATAAACTGTGGAGGGAAACACTCCAAAATACATGGGACCAAAAGGTCATGGTCCTGGAAATGCCACAAGAATGGGAATGAGACAACCCAGCAAAATAATTTATGGGAAGCCCAAATTGGTATTTTACAAAAGAAAAGCCTCTATTATAGCAAGGGAAGCCAATGCTCATTAAAAAGGTCAGTAATATTTATAATTTTAATTAGCACATTTAACATTTGTACAAGTAAGACTCATGAACCCTTTAATTGGTCCTTAACCCGATGGGAGGACCAGGTTATTATTCTATCACAAATTACCTCTGGAGCCCCTAGCTTTCAAGTTACACTAGACTCTCTCATTAAGTGGAAGGGTATTAATTATTTCCCACCTGGGCATAAGGTACTATACATGTGCCCAGCTTCTAATCCAGGCAGAGGGTATTGTAATTATCCCGGAGAATTTTACTGTAGATATTGGGGCTGTGAGACAATTTCCATGGGATGGAAAGTACAAAACCCAGATAAGTATCTAAAGGTTGAACGGGGTCCACACGGATGTGTAAAGCCCTGGATAGGCCCCTCAGGGGAGATAACATATATTGGAACTTGCAAATTTCACTATATAAATATTACACAATCCCAAGATCCTGGGTGGTTATTGGGAAGAACCTGGGGTCTCAGAGTATGGGAACCCGGAAGGGATCGGGGGGTGCATATACTCATAAAGAAAGAGGTAGTTCCCCATGACTCGGGATCTGTTGGACCAAATCCAGTGGTGTGGGGAGTAGAAGACCCTAAAGTAAGGGATCACAATAACCATTCAGAAAAATTAGAAAATAACACCCAAGTATTAACCACAGTAGAGACACCCCAAGAATATGGAAACAAAGCTCTTTGGAAAATTCTGCAAGCTACCTTTAAAGTATTAAATGATACACATCCAAATTTAACTAGAGAATGTTGGTTATGTTATAACATTAATCCATCCTTTTATGAGGCCATAGGCTCCATAGCAGAACCAAAAAGAGTGAATGGTACCAATCCTGCTGCTTGCTTATGGCAATCAGGAAGGGAAAATACTCCAGGAATAACATTATCTCGAGTCACTGGAAAAGGGAAATGTGTGGGAAATGTGCCCCTAGATAAGAATTACTTATGCCAAACAAAAATACTGATTAATGACCCTCGCAAGCCAGCTCAGTGGCTGATTCCAGCACCTAATACTAAATGGGTTTGTAACACTTTAGGAGTAACCCCATGTGTTTCTATAACAGCCTTTAATGAAACTTATGAATTCTGCATACAGGTCATAATAGTTCCCAGAATTATTTATCATTCTGAAGAATATGTGTATACACAATATCAAAACCCAGAACATCATTTAGTGAAGCGAGAACCCCTCACAGCACTAACAGTAGCTGTATTGCTAGGCATAGGAGGGGCTGGATTAGGAACAGGTGTAGCATCTTTAGTAAATCAGCACCAGGGACTCAGAGAGCTTAGAATTTCAGTAGATGAGGATTTAAGAAGAATTGATAAATCTATAAAGGATCTCACAGACTCCCTAGACTCACTGGCTGAAGTGGCCTTACAAAATAGAAGGGGATTAAATCTATTATTTTTACGACAAGGAGGCCTTTGTGCTGCCCTTAAGGAAGAACGTTGTGTACATGTAAATAAAAGTGGAATAGTAAGAGAAACCATGGCCAAATTACAGGAAGGACTGTAAAAGAGAAAAGAAGAACAAGAAATGCAACAGAATTGGTATGAATCTTGGTTTAATTACTCCCCCTGGTTAAGTACTTTATTATCCACCATAATGGGGCCCTCAATTTTACTAATTTTAGTACTTACTTTAGGCCCTTGCATTCTTAATAAAATTATTAATATCGTAAAAAACAGATTAGAAGCAGCACACCTTATGTTAATACATGCTAAATATGAGGCCTTAAAGGGAGAAGAAACAGAAGATTATTTAGAATTAAGTAAAAAAGAACTACAAAGATTCAGCAAACAAAAGTAAGAAATAGAAAAAGGGGGGGTTGTGATAGATAGAAACTCTTTTGTTCGCCTAAATAAAAAGATATGATAGAATGCTTTGCGAAATTGTACTTTAGATATAAAGTTGAGAAGGGGCTGAAGGCCACTAACTTGCTGAAGCTGGCATAATTAATAACAGACTAGCAGAAATTCCTGGAACACTAGGACAAGATAAACCTTGAGACAGAAACAGTGAGAAAAGGTCAGTAGAGTAGGAGTGAGGAAGACTTGGAGCCTCCCTTCTACGACCACAAGAGGGCAGAGAAAGATCATCTAATGACCAGAGACGCATGCGTAGAAACGCCGGAGGAAAGCCACATCATCAGGAGGCCGAAACGAATAAAAGGACAAACATGGAAGCGGGAAGCGCGGCAGCTCCGTGGGAAGAGGTTTTTCCTCCTCCTCCCTGCCGCCCGGCGCCGACTTTGCTTATTGCTGGCTTGCTATAATTAATAAAACCTTTCCTTATATATCTCTCTTTCTAGTGTATTCGTGTATTCATAACACTCTCCATGATATTGCCAATGCTGCAATCTCTGACATCTCTTCTTGTCACCCCAGGTAACAAGGTGCCAACGCAGTGCTTCACTAACATTAAGCAAGGGGCAAGTGAGTATTTCATTAAATATATAGACAAGCTGAAATTGCCATTGAAAAGCAAATAGAGTGCCCAAAGGCACAAAAAGAATTGTTGGTAAAAATAGCAATGGCCAATGCCAACATGGAATGTAAAGCAGTTTTACAGGCCCTCCCACTTGACCCTGAACCAACCATAGACCAAATGGTTGAAGCCTGCGCCAAGCATGTCTCCACTTCTACCGAAAACACAGTAGCCCTTGCGGGTTCTAAAGGGCTGGCAGAAAGGATATCCAGTGCCTATGCAGCTGAAATGATAAAGGACTCAAGCTCAAGCCACTGTTTTAACTGCGGCAAGCCTGGACACTTTTTTAAGGATTGCCCCGAGAGACATTTTTTATAGCCACCCAACCACCAATGGTTACCCAGACCAAACTGGCATTAAGGAAACTTCAATCAGAGCATGGGACAGCCCCGTGCACTGACATCAAATCAAATGCCGCACCACTCCATCCCTCCTGCAAAAACTACCATCCCGCCTCCATGGGGACTTAGGTCACAGGTGCAGTGTTTGCTTCAGCCCACGCAGGAGAAAATGCCAAACATACCAGCCAACATTTTCTCTTTGTGTTTGCTACCCTGGGAGTCCCAGAACAAATAAAAACAGATCATGGGCCCGCTTACACCTCCCATAGACTGAGAGATTTCTTCAGCCAGTGCGGGGTGAAGCACGCCACAGGCATACCTCACTCTCCCACAGGGCAATCAATAGTGGAAAGGACACATCAGAACCTTAAAAGAGTCCTTGATCAGCAGTGGGGAGGAACAAAGATCATTCTTCCCATTGAGAGGCTCTGTAAGGCTCTGCATGTTATGAATTTTCTAAATTGTTCACCTACAGAGCCCGACCCCCCTGTAGTTCTACATACCCCTGTAGAAGTACGGCACTTCTCTAATTTGACCCATGCCAAACTCACAGAGAGGTCACCAATGCTGATCAAGAATCCTGAGCCACAACAGACATCAGGACCTTTCCCATTGATTAGCTGGGGGAGAGGGTATGCTTGTGTGTTAACACCATCTGGTCCTAGGTGGCTCCCAGGGAAAAAAATAAAACCATACCTAGTCCCTGCAAACCCTTCTCAAAACACGACCAAATTCTAAAAAAAAATCCCACCAAATCTCCACAAATTCCCACAAAATACATGAAAAATCCCTCAAGATCCCTAAATCGCCTCACTATCCCACAAAATTCCACAAAAATCACACAAAACCTCCACAAGTTTCCACAAAATCTAAGAAAAATTCCTCAAAATACTTCAACTCTCCTCAAAACCACACAAAGTCCTTGAAAAGGCTCACCAAATTCCACAAAAATCCCACCAAATTCCCTACATCTTCTCAAAACTCTACAAATTTCAACAAAAATCCCACCAAATCTCCACAAATTCCCACAAAATACATGAAAAATCACAGATAATTCCTCAATTCTCTGCAGAATCTCACAAAATTCCAGAAAAGACCCTCAAAGTTCCACCAACATCCCACAAAATGTCCACAAATGTCCACAAAATCCAAGAAAAATCCCACAGATTTCCCTAATTCTTCTAAAACACGACCAAATTCTAGAAAAATCTCCCACAGAATCTCCACAAATTCCCACAAAATCTAAAACAAATTCCTCAAAATTCTTCAAGTCTCTTCAGAATCCCACACAATTCCAGAAAAATCCCCACAAAATTCCAGACAAGTCCCACAAAATTCCCTAAATCATTTCAAAACCCTACCAATTCACAGGAATGTCCCACAAAATCTCCACCGATTCCCAGAACATCCCACAAAAATCCCACAAAAATCCCTAAATCTTCTGAAAACTCGACCAAATTCCAGAAACGCCCCATAAAATCACCACAGTTTCCCACAAAATTCAAGAAAAACACCACAAAATTCCCTAAATCTTTTCAAAATACTACAAAATTCCTGAAAAGCCCTACCAAATTCCAGAAATGTCCCACAAAATGACCTAAATCATTCCAAAACTCTACCAAATTCCACAAAAATCCCACCAAATCTCCACAAATTCTTACAAAATACATGAAAAATCACAGATAATTCCTCAATTCTCTGCTGAATCTCACAAAATTCCAGAAAAGACCCTCAAAATTCCACAACCATCCCCCAAAATCTCCTCAAAATCCAAAAAAATTCCAGGAAAAATCCCACAACATTCCCTAAACCTTCTCAAAACACGACCAAATTCTAAAAAAAAATCCCACCAAATCTCCACAAATTCTTACAAAATACATGAAAAATCACAGATAATTCCTCAATTCTCTGCAGAATCTCACAAAATTCCAGAAAAGACCCTCAAAGTTCCACCAACATCCCACAAAATGTCCACAAATGTCCACAAAATCCAAGAAAAATCCCACAGATTTCCCTAATTCTTCTAAAACACGACCAAATTCTAGAAAAATCTCCCACAGAATCTCCACAAATTCCCACAAAATCTAAAACAAATTCCTCAAAATTCTTCAAGTCTCCTCAGAATCCCACACAATTCCAGAAAAATCCCCACAAAATTCCAGACAAGTCCCACAAAATTCCCTAAATCATTTCAAAACCCTACCAATTCACAGGAATGTCCCACAAAATCTCTGCCAATTCCCAGAACATCCCACAAAAATCCCACAAAAATCCCTAAATCTTCTGAAATCTTGACCAAATTCCAGAAACGCCCCATAAAATCACCACAGTTTCCCACAAACTTCAAGAAAAACACCACAAAATTCCCTAAATCTTTTCAAAATACTACAAAATTCCAGAAAAGCCCCACCAAATTCCAGAAATGTCCCACAAAATGACCTAAATCATTCCAAAACTCTACCAAATTCCACAAAAATCCCACCAAATCTCCACAAATTCTTACAAAATACATGAAAAATCACAGATAATTCCTCAATTCTCTGCCGAATCTCACAAAATTCCAGAAAAGACCCTCAAAATTCCACAACCATCCAACAAAATCTCCTCAAAATCCAAAAAAATTCCAGGAAAAATCCCACAACATTCCCGAAATCTTCTCAAAACATGACCAAATACTAGAAAAAAATCCCACCAAATCTCCACAAATTCCCACAAAATACATGAAAAATCACAGATAATTCCTCAATTCTCTGCAGAATCTCACAAAATTCCAGAAAAGACCCTCAAAGTTCCACCAACATCCCAAAAAATGTCCACAAATGTCCACAAAATCCAAGAAAAATCCCACAAAATTCCCTAATTCTTCTAAAACACGACCAAATTCTAGAAAAATATCCCACCAAATCTCCACAAATTCCCACAAAATACATGAAAAATCCCTCAAGATCCCTAGATCGCCTCAATATCCCACAAAATTCCACAAAAATCACACAAAACCTCCACAAGTTTCCACAAAATCTAAGAAAAATTCCTCAAAATACTTCAACTCTCCTCAAAACCACACAAAGTCCTTCAAAAGGCCCACCAAATTCCACAAAAATCCCACCAAATTCCCTACATCTTCTCAAAACTCTACAAATTTCAACACAAATCCCACCAAATCTCCACAAATTCTTACAAAATACATGAAAAATCACAGATAATTCCTCAATTCTCTGCAGAATCTCACAAAATTCCAGAAAAGACGCTCAAAGTTCCACCAACATCCCACAAAATGTCCACAAATGTCCACAAAATCCAAGAAAAATCCCACAGATTTCCCTAATTCTTCTAAAACACGACCAAATTCTAGAAAAATCTCCCACAGAATCTCCACAAATTCCCACAAAATCTAAAACAAATTCCTCAAAATTCTTCAAGTCTCTTCAGAATCCCACACAATTCCAGAAAAATCCCCACAAAATTCCAGACAAGTCCCACAAAATTCCCTAAATCATTTCAAAACCCTACCAATTCACAGGAATGTCCCACAAAATCTCCACCGATTCCCAGAACATCCCACAAAAATCCCACAAAAATCCCTAAATCTTCTGAAAACTCGACCAAATTCCAGAAACGCCCCATAAAATCACCACAGTTTCCCACAAAATTCAAGAAAAACACCACAAAATTCCCTAAATCTTTTCAAAATACTACAAAATTCCAGAAAAGCCCCACCAAATTCCAGAAATGTCCCACAAAATGACCTAAATCATTCCAAAACTCTACCAAATTCCACAAAAATCCCACCAAATCTCCACAAATTCTTACAAAATACATGAAAAATCACAGATAATTCCTCAATTCTCTGCCGAATCTCACAAAATTCCAGAAAAGACCCTCAAAATTCCACAACCATCCAACAAAATCTCCTCAAAATCCAAAAAAATTCCAGGAAAAATCCCACAACATTCCCGAAATCTTCTCAAAACATGACCAAATACTAGAAAAAAATCCCACCAAATCTCCACAAATTCCCACAAAATACATGAAAAATCACAGATAATTCCTCAATTCTCTGCAGAATCTCACAAAATTCCAGAAAAGACCCTCAAAGTTCCACCAACATCCCAAAAAATGTCCACAAATGTCCACAAAATCCAAGAAAAATCCCACAAAATTCCCTAATTCTTCTAAAACACGACCAAATTCTAGAAAAATATCCCACCAAATCTCCACAAATTCCCACAAAATACATGAAAAATCCCTCAAGATCCCTAGATCGCCTCAATATCCCACAAAATTCCACAAAAATCACACAAAACCTCCACAAGTTTCCACAAAATCTAAGAAAAATTCCTCAAAATACTTCAACTCTCCTCAAAACCACACAAAGTCCTTCAAAAGGCCCACCAAATTCCACAAAAATCCCACCAAATTCCCTACATCTTCTCAAAACTCTACAAATTTCAACACAAATCCCACCAAATCTCCACAAATTCTTACAAAATACATGAAAAATCACAGATAATTCCTCAATTCTCGGCAGAATCTCACAAAATTCCAGAAAAGACCCTCAAAGTTCCACCAACATCCCACAAAATGTCCACAAATGTCCACAAAATCCAAGAAAAATCCCACAAAATTCCCTAATTCTTCTAAAACACGACCAAATTCTAGAAAAATATCCCACCAAATCTCCACAAATTCCCACAAAATACATGAAAAATCCCTCAAGATCCCTAAATCGCCTCAATATCCCACAAAATTCCACAAAAATCACACAAAACCTCCACAAGTTTCCACAAAATCTAAGAAAAATTCCTCAAAATACTTCAACTCTCCTCAAAACCACACAAAGTCCTTGAAAAGGCCCACCAAATTCCACAAAAATCCCACCAAATTCCCTACATCTTCTCAAAACTCTACAAATTTCAACACAAATCCCACCAAATCTCCACAAATTCTTACAAAATACATGAAAAATCACAGATAATTCCTCAATTCTCGGCAGAATCTCACAAAATTCCAGAAAAGACCCTCAAAGTTCCACCAACATCCCACAAAATGTCCACAAATGTCCACAAAATCCAAGAAAAATCCCACAGATTTCCCTAATTCTTCTAAAACACGACCAAATTCTAGAAAAATCTCCCACAGAATCTCCACAAATTCCCACAAAATCTAAAACAAATTCCTCAAAATTCTTCAAGTCTCTTCAGAATCCCACACAATTCCAGAAAAATCCCCACAAAATTCCAGACAAGTCCCACAAAATTCCCTAAATCATTTCAAAACCCTACCAATTCACAGGAATGTCCCACAAAATCTCCACCGATTCCCAGAACATCCCACAAAAATCCCACAAAAATCCCTAAATCTTCTGAAAACTCGACCAAATTCCAGAAACGCCCCATAAAATCACCACAGTTTCCCACAAAATTCAAGAAAAACACCACAAAATTCCCTAAATCTTTTCAAAATACTACAAAATTCCTGAAAAGCCCTACCAAATTCCAGAAATATCCCACAAAATGACCTAAATCATTCCAAAACTCTACCAAATTCCACAAAAATCCCACCAAATCTCCACAAATTCTTACAAAATACATGAAAAATCACAGATAATTCCTCAATTCTCTGCCGAATCTCACAAAATTCCAGAAAAGACCCTCCAAATTCCACAACCATCCAACAAAATCTCCTCAAAATCCAAAAAAATTCCAGGAAAAATCCCACAACATTCCCGAAATCTTCTCAAAACATGACCAAATACTAGAAAAAAATCCCACCAAATCTCCACAAATTCCCACAAAATACATGAAAAATCACAGATAATTCCTCAATTCTCTGCAGAATCTCACAAAATTCCAGAAAAGACCCTCAAAGTTCCACCAACATCCCACAAAATGTCCACAAATGTCCACAAAATCCAAGAAAAATCCCACAGATTTCCCTAATTCTTCTAAAACACGACCAAATTCTAGAAAAATCTCCCACAGAATCTCCACAAATTCCCACAAAATCTAAAACAAATTCCTCAAAATTCTTCAAGTCTCTTCAGAATCCCACACAATTCCAGAAAAATCCCCACAAAATTCCAGACAAGTCCCACAAAATTCCCTAAATCATTTCAAAACCCTACCAATTCACAGGAATGTCCCACAAAATCTCCACCGATTCCCAGAACATCCCACAAAAATCCCACAAAAATCCCTAAATCTTCTGAAAACTCGACCAAATTCCAGAAACGCCCCATAAAATCACCACAGTTTCCCACAAAATTCAAGAAAAACACCACAAAATTCCCTAAATCTTTTCAAAATACTACAAAATTCCTGAAAAGCCCTACCAAATTCCAGAAATGTCCCACAAAATGACCTAAATCATTCCAAAACTCTACCAAATTCCACAAAAATCCCACCAAATCTCCACAAATTCTTACAAAATACATGAAAAATCACAGATAATTCCTCAATTCTCTGCTGAATCTCACAAAATTCCAGAAAGACCCGCAAAATTCCACAACCATCCCCCAAAATCTCCTCAAAATCCAAAAAAATTCCAGGAAAAATCCCACAACATTCCCTAAACCTTCTCAAAACACGACCAAATTCTAAAAAAAAATCCCACCAAATCTCCACAAATTCTTACAAAATACATGAAAAATCACAGATAATTCCTCAATTCTCTGCAGAATCTCACAAAATTCCAGAAAAGACCCTCAAAGTTCCACCAACATCCCACAAAATGTCCACAAATGTCCACAAAATCCAAGAAAAATCCCACAGATTTCCCTAATTCTTCTAAAACACGACCAAATTCTAGAAAAATATCCCACCAAATCTCCACAAATTCCCACAAAATCTAAAACAAATTCCTCAAAATTCTTCAAGTCTCCTCAGAATCCCACACAATTCCAGAAAAATCCCCACAAAATTCCAGACAAGTCCCACAAAATTCCCTAAATCATTTCAAAACCCTACCAATTCACAGGAATGTCCCACAAAATCTCTGCCAATTCCCAGAACATCCCACAAAAATCCCACAAAAATCCCTAAATCTTCTGAAATCTTGACCAAATTCCAGAAACGCCCCGTAAAATCACCACAGTTTCCCACAAACTTCAAGAAAAACAACACAAAATTCCCTAAATCTTTTCAAAATACTACAAAATTCCTGAAAAGCCCCACCAAATTCCAGAAATGTCCCACAAAATGACCTAAATCATTCCAAAACTCTACCAAATTCCACAAAAATCCCACCAAATCTCCACAAATTCTTACAAAATACATGAAAAATCACAGATAATTCCTCAATTCTCTGCTGAATCTCACAAAATTCCAGAAAAGACCCTCAAAATTCCACAACCATCCAACAAAATCTCCTCAAAATCCAAAAAAATTCCAGGAAAAATCCCACAACATTCCCGAAATCTTCTCAAAACATGACCAAATACTAGAAAAAAATCCCACCAAATCTCCACAAATTCCCACAAAATACATGAAAAATCACAGATAATTCCTCAATTCTCGGCAGAATCTCACAAAATTCCAGAAAAGACCCTCAAAGTTCCACCAACATCCCAAAAAATGTCCACAAATGTCCACAAAATCCAAGAAAAATCCCACAAAATTCCCTAATTCTTCTAAAACACGACCAAATTCTAGAAAAATATCCCACCAAATCTCCACAAATTCCCACAAAATACATGAAAAATCCCTCAAGATCCCTAAATCGCCTCAATATCCCACAAAATTCCACAAAAATCACACAAAACCTCCACAAGTTTCCACAAAATCTAAGAAAAATTCCTCAAAATACTTCAACTCTCCTCAAAACCACACAAAGTCCTTGAAAAGGCTCACCAAATTCCACAAAAATCCCACCAAATTCCCTACATCTTCTCAAAACTCTACAAATTTCAACAAAAATCCCACCAAATCTCCACAAATTCTTACAAAATACATGAAAAATCACAGATAATTCCTCAATTCTCTGCAGAATCTCACAAAATTCCAGAAAAGACGCTCAAAGTTCCACCAACATCCCACAAAATGTCCACAAATGTCCACAAAATCCAAGAAAAATCCCACAGATTTCCCTAATTCTTCTAAAACACGACCAAATTCTAGAAAAATCTCCCACAGAATCTCCACAAATTCCCACAAAATCTAAAACAAATTCCTCAAAATTCTTCAAGTCTCTTCAGAATCCCACACAATTCCAGAAAAATCCCCACAAAATTCCAGACAAGTCCCACAAAATTCCCTAAATCATTTCAAAACCCTACCAATTCACAGGAATGTCCCACAAAATCTCCACCGATTCCCAGAACATCCCACAAAAATCCCACAAAAATCCCTAAATCTTCTGAAAACTCGACCAAATTCCAGAAACGCCCCATAAAATCACCACAGTTTCCCACAAAATTCAAGAAAAACACCACAAAATTCCCTAAATCTTTTCAAAATACTACAAAATTCCTGAAAAGCCCTACCAAATTCCAGAAATGTCCCACAAAATGACCTAAATCATTCCAAAACTCTACCAAATTCCACAAAAATCCCACCAAATCTCCACAAATTCTTACAAAATACATGAAAAATCACAGATAATTCCTCAATTCTCTGCTGAATCTCACAAAATTCCAGAAAAGACCCTCAAAATTCCACAACCATCCCCCAAAATCTCCTCAAAATCCAAAAAAATTCCAGGAAAAATCCCACAACATTCCCTAAACCTTCTCAAAACACGACCAAATTCTAAAAAAAAATCCCACCAAATCTCCACAAATTCTTACAAAATACATGAAAAATCACAGATAATTCCTCAATTCTCTGCAGAATCTCACAAAATTCCAGAAAAGACCCTCAAAGTTCCACCAACATCCCACAAAATGTCCACAAATGTCCACAAAATCCAAGAAAAATCCCACAGATTTCCCTAATTCTTCTAAAACACGACCAAATTCTAGAAAAATCTCCCACAGAATCTCCACAAATTCCCACAAAATCTAAAACAAATTCCTCAAAATTCTTCAAGTCTCCTCAGAATCCCACACAATTCCAGAAAAATCCCCACAAAATTCCAGACAAGTCCCACAAAATTCCCTAAATCATTTCAAAACCCTACCAATTCACAGGAATGTCCCACAAAATCTCTGCCAATTCCCAGAACATCCCACAAAAATCCCACAAAAATCCCTAAATCTTCTGAAATCTTGACCAAATTCCAGAAACGCCCCATAAAATCACCACAGTTTCCCACAAACTTCAAGAAAAACACCACAAAATTCCCTAAATCTTTTCAAAATACTACAAAATTCCAGAAAAGCCCCACCAAATTCCAGAAATGTCCCACAAAATGACCTAAATCATTCCAAAACTCTACCAAATTCCACAAAAATCCCACCAAATCTCCACAAATTCTTACAAAATACATGAAAAATCACAGATAATTCCTCAATTCTCTGCCGAATCTCACAAAATTCCAGAAAAGACCCTCAAAATTCCACAACCATCCAACAAAATCTCCTCAAAATCCAAAAAAATTCCAGGAAAAATCCCACAACATTCCCGAAATCTTCTCAAAACATGACCAAAT
Organism: Cyanistes caeruleus; assembly: GCF_971803275.1. NCBI lineage: Eukaryota > Metazoa > Chordata > Aves > Passeriformes > Paridae > Cyanistes > Cyanistes caeruleus. Next base: position 1,078,753 of record NC_141707.1, on the reverse strand, counting down.
ACTAGAAAAAAATCCCACCAAATCTCCACAAATTCCCACAAAATACATGAAAAATCACAGATAATTCCTCAATTCTCTGCAGAATCTCACAAAATTCCAGAAAAGACCCTCAAAGTTCCACCAACATCCCAAAAAATGTCCACAAATGTCCACAAAATCCAAGAAAAATCCCACAAAATTCCCTAATTCTTCTAAAACACGACCAAATTCTAGAAAAATATCCCACCAAATCTCCACAAATTCCCACAAAATACATGAAAAATCCCTCAAGATCCCTAGATCGCCTCAATATCCCACAAAATTCCACAAAAATCACACAAAACCTCCACAAGTTTCCACAAAATCTAAGAAAAATTCCTCAAAATACTTCAACTCTCCTCAAAACCACACAAAGTCCTTCAAAAGGCCCACCAAATTCCACAAAAATCCCACCAAATTCCCTACATCTTCTCAAAACTCTACAAATTTCAACACAAATCCCACCAAATCTCCACAAATTCTTACAAAATACATGAAAAATCACAGATAATTCCTCAATTCTCGGCAGAATCTCACAAAATTCCAGAAAAGACCCTCAAAGTTCCACCAACATCCCACAAAATGTCCACAAATGTCCACAAAATCCAAGAAAAATCCCACAAAATTCCCTAATTCTTCTAAAACACGACCAAATTCTAGAAAAATATCCCACCAAATCTCCACAAATTCCCACAAAATACATGAAAAATCCCTCAAGATCCCTAAATCGCCTCAATATCCCACAAAATTCCACAAAAATCACACAAAACCTCCACAAGTTTCCACAAAATCTAAGAAAAATTCCTCAAAATACTTCAACTCTCCTCAAAACCACACAAAGTCCTTGAAAAGGCTCACCAAATTCCACAAAAATCCCACCAAATTCCCTACATCTTCTCAAAACTCTACAAATTTCAACAAAAATCCCACCAAATCTCCACAAATTCTTACAAAATACATGAAAAATCACAGATAATTCCTCAATTCTCTGCAGAATCTCACAAAATTCCAGAAAAGACGCTCAAAGTTCCACCAACATCCCACAAAATGTCCACAAATGTCCACAAAATCCAAGAAAAATCCCACAGATTTCCCTAATTCTTCTAAAACACGACCAAATTCTAGAAAAATCTCCCACAGAATCTCCACAAATTCCCACAAAATCTAAAACAAATTCCTCAAAATTCTTCAAGTCTCTTCAGAATCCCACACAATTCCAGAAAAATCCCCACAAAATTCCAGACAAGTCCCACAAAATTCCCTAAATCATTTCAAAACCCTACCAATTCACAGGAATGTCCCACAAAATCTCCACCGATTCCCAGAACATCCCACAAAAATCCCACAAAAATCCCTAAATCTTCTGAAAACTCGACCAAATTCCAGAAACGCCCCATAAAATCACCACAGTTTCCCACAAAATTCAAGAAAAACACCACAAAATTCCCTAAATCTTTTCAAAATACTACAAAATTCCAGAAAAGCCCCACCAAATTCCAGAAATGTCCCACAAAATGACCTAAATCATTCCAAAACTCTACCAAATTCCACAAAAATCCCACCAAATCTCCACAAATTCTTACAAAATACATGAAAAATCACAGATAATTCCTCAATTCTCTGCCGAATCTCACAAAATTCCAGAAAAGACCCTCAAAATTCCACAACCATCCAACAAAATCTCCTCAAAATCCAAAAAAATTCCAGGAAAAATCCCACAACATTCCCGAAATCTTCTCAAAACATGACCAAATACTAGAAAAAAATCCCACCAAATCTCCACAAATTCTTACAAAATACATGAAAAATCACAGATAATTCCTCAATTCTCTGCAGAATCTCACAAAATTCCAGAAAAGACCCTCAAAGTTCCACCAACATCCCACAAAATGTCCACAAATGTCCACAAAATCCAAGAAAAATCCCACAAAATTCCCTAATTCTTCTAAAACACGACCAAATTCTAGAAAAATATCCCACCAAATCTCCACAAATTCCCACAAAATACATGAAAAATCCCTCAAGATCCCTAGATCGCCTCAATATCCCACAAAATTCCACAAAAATCACACAAAACCTCCACAAGTTTCCACAAAATCTAAGAAAAATTCCTCAAAATACTTCAACTCTCCTCAAAACCACACAAAGTCCTTCAAAAGGCCCACCAAATTCCACAAAAATCCCACCAAATTCCCTACATCTTCTCAAAACTCTACAAATTTCAACACAAATCCCACCAAATCTCCACAAATTCTTACAAAATACATGAAAAATCACAGATAATTCCTCAATTCTCGGCAGAATCTCACAAAATTCCAGAAAAGACCCTCAAAGTTCCACCAACATCCCACAAAATGTCCACAAATGTCCACAAAATCCAAGAAAAATCCCACAAAATTCCCTAATTCTTCTAAAACACGACCAAATTCTAGAAAAATATCCCACCAAATCTCCACAAATTCCCACAAAATACATGAAAAATCCCTCAAGATCCCTAAATCGCCTCAATATCCCACAAAATTCCACAAAAATCACACAAAACCTCCACAAGTTTCCACAAAATCTAAGAAAAATTCCTCAAAATACTTCAACTCTCCTCAAAACCACACAAAGTCCTTGAAAAGGCTCACCAAATTCCACAAAAATCCCACCAAATTCCCTACATCTTCTCAAAACTCTACAAATTTCAACAAAAATCCCACCAAATCTCCACAAATTCTTACAAAATACATGAAAAATCACAGATAATTCCTCAATTCTCTGCAGAATCTCACAAAATTCCAGAAAAGACGCTCAAAGTTCCACCAACATCCCACAAAATGTCCACAAATGTCCACAAAATCCAAGAAAAATCCCACAGATTTCCCTAATTCTTCTAAAACACGACCAAATTCTAGAAAAATCTCCCACAGAATCTCCACAAATTCCCACAAAATCTAAAACAAATTCCTCAAAATTCTTCAAGTCTCTTCAGAATCCCACACAATTCCAGAAAAATCCCCACAAAATTCCAGACAAGTCCCACAAAATTCCCTAAATCATTTCAAAACCCTACCAATTCACAGGAATGTCCCACAAAATCTCCACCGATTCCCAGAACATCCCACAAAAATCCCACAAAAATCCCTAAATCTTCTGAAAACTCGACCAAATTCCAGAAACGCCCCATAAAATCACCACAGTTTCCCACAAAATTCAAGAAAAACACCACAAAATTCCCTAAATCTTTTCAAAATACTACAAAATTCCTGAAAAGCCCTACCAAATTCCAGAAATATCCCACAAAATGACCTAAATCATTCCAAAACTCTACCAAATTCCACAAAAATCCCACCAAATCTCCACAAATTCTTACAAAATACATGAAAAATCACAGATAATTCCTCAATTCTCTGCCGAATCTCACAAAATTCCAGAAAAGACCCTCCAAATTCCACAACCATCCAACAAAATCTCCTCAAAATCCAAAAAAATTCCAGGAAAAATCCCACAACATTCCCGAAATCTTCTCAAAACATGACCAAATACTAGAAAAAAATCCCACCAAATCTCCACAAATTCTTACAAAATACATGAAAAATCACAGATAATTCCTCAATTCTCTGCAGAATCTCACAAAATTCCAGAAAAGACCCTCAAAGTTCCACCAACATCCCACAAAATGTCCACAAATGTCCACAAAATCCAAGAAAAATCCCACAGATTTCCCTAATTCTTCTAAAACACGACCAAATTCTAGAAAAATCTCCCACAGAATCTCCACAAATTCCCACAAAATCTAAAACAAATTCCTCAAAATTCTTCAAGTCTCTTCAGAATCCCACACAATTCCAGAAAAATCCCCACAAAATTCCAGACAAGTCCCACAAAATTCCCTAAATCATTTCAAAACCCTACCAATTCACAGGAATGTCCCACAAAATCTCCACCGATTCCCAGAACATCCCACAAAAATCCCACAAAAATCCCTAAATCTTCTGAAAACTCGACCAAATTCCAGAAACGCCCCATAAAATCACCACAGTTTCCCACAAAATTCAAGAAAAACACCACAAAATTCCCTAAATCTTTTCAAAATACTACAAAATTCCTGAAAAGCCCTACCAAATTCCAGAAATGTCCCACAAAATGACCTAAATCATTCCAAAACTCTACCAAATTCCACAAAAATCCCACCAAATCTCCACAAATTCTTACAAAATACATGAAAAATCACAGATAATTCCTCAATTCTCTGCTGAATCTCACAAAATTCCAGAAAGACCCGCAAAATTCCACAACCATCCCCCAAAATCTCCTCAAAATCCAAAAAAATTCCAGGAAAAATCCCACAACATTCCCTAAACCTTCTCAAAACACGACCAAATTCTAAAAAAAAATCCCACCAAATCTCCACAAATTCTTACAAAATACATGAAAAATCACAGATAATTCCTCAATTCTCTGCAGAATCTCACAAAATTCCAGAAAAGACCCTCAAAGTTCCACCAACATCCCACAAAATGTCCACAAATGTCCACAAAATCCAAGAAAAATCCCACAGATTTCCCTAATTCTTCTAAAACACGACCAAATTCTAGAAAAATATCCCACCAAATCTCCACAAATTCCCACAAAATCTAAAACAAATTCCTCAAAATTCTTCAAGTCTCCTCAGAATCCCACACAATTCCAGAAAAATCCCCACAAAATTCCAGACAAGTCCCACAAAATTCCCTAAATCATTTCAAAACCCTACCAATTCACAGGAATGTCCCACAAAATCTCTGCCAATTCCCAGAACATCCCACAAAAATCCCACAAAAATCCCTAAATCTTCTGAAATCTTGACCAAATTCCAGAAACGCCCCGTAAAATCACCACAGTTTCCCACAAACTTCAAGAAAAACAACACAAAATTCCCTAAATCTTTTCAAAATACTACAAAATTCCTGAAAAGCCCCACCAAATTCCAGAAATGTCCCACAAAATGACCTAAATCATTCCAAAACTCTACCAAATTCCACAAAAATCCCACCAAATCTCCACAAATTCTTACAAAATACATGAAAAATCACAGATAATTCCTCAATTCTCTGCTGAATCTCACAAAATTCCAGAAAAGACCCTCAAAATTCCACAACCATCCAACAAAATCTCCTCAAAATCCAAAAAAATTCCAGGAAAAATCCCACAACATTCCCGAAATCTTCTCAAAACATGACCAAATACTAGAAAAAAATCCCACCAAATCTCCACAAATTCCCACAAAATACATGAAAAATCACAGATAATTCCTCAATTCTCGGCAGAATCTCACAAAATTCCAGAAAAGACCCTCAAAGTTCCACCAACATCCCAAAAAATGTCCACAAATGTCCACAAAATCCAAGAAAAATCCCACAAAATTCCCTAATTCTTCTAAAACACGACCAAATTCTAGAAAAATATCCCACCAAATCTCCACAAATTCCCACAAAATACATGAAAAATCCCTCAAGATCCCTAAATCGCCTCAATATCCCACAAAATTCCACAAAAATCACACAAAACCTCCACAAGTTTCCACAAAATCTAAGAAAAATTCCTCAAAATACTTCAACTCTCCTCAAAACCACACAAAGTCCTTGAAAAGGCTCACCAAATTCCACAAAAATCCCACCAAATTCCCTACATCTTCTCAAAACTCTACAAATTTCAACAAAAATCCCACCAAATCTCCACAAATTCTTACAAAATACATGAAAAATCACAGATAATTCCTCAATTCTCTGCAGAATCTCACAAAATTCCAGAAAAGACGCTCAAAGTTCCACCAACATCCCACAAAATGTCCACAAATGTCCACAAAATCCAAGAAAAATCCCACAGATTTCCCTAATTCTTCTAAAACACGACCAAATTCTAGAAAAATCTCCCACAGAATCTCCACAAATTCCCACAAAATCTAAAACAAATTCCTCAAAATTCTTCAAGTCTCTTCAGAATCCCACACAATTCCAGAAAAATCCCCACAAAATTCCAGACAAGTCCCACAAAATTCCCTAAATCATTTCAAAACCCTACCAATTCACAGGAATGTCCCACAAAATCTCCACCGATTCCCAGAACATCCCACAAAAATCCCACAAAAATCCCTAAATCTTCTGAAAACTCGACCAAATTCCAGAAACGCCCCATAAAATCACCACAGTTTCCCACAAAATTCAAGAAAAACACCACAAAATTCCCTAAATCTTTTCAAAATACTACAAAATTCCTGAAAAGCCCTACCAAATTCCAGGAATGTCCCACAAAATGACCTAAATCATTCCAAAACTCTACCAAATTCCACAAAAATCCCACCAAATCTCCACAAATTCTTACAAAATACATGAAAAATCACAGATAATTCCTCAATTCTCTGCTGAATCTCACAAAATTCCAGAAAAGACCCTCAAAATTCCACAACCATCCCCCAAAATCTCCTCAAAATCCAAAAAAATTCCAGGAAAAATCCCACAACATTCCCTAAACCTTCTCAAAACACGACCAAATTCTAAAAAAAAATCCCACCAAATCTCCACAAATTCTTACAAAATACATGAAAAATCACAGATAATTCCTCAATTCTCTGCAGAATCTCACAAAATTCCAGAAAAGACCCTCAAAGTTCCACCAACATCCCACAAAATGTCCACAAATGTCCACAAAATCCAAGAAAAATCCCACAGATTTCCCTAATTCTTCTAAAACACGACCAAATTCTAGAAAAATATCCCACCAAATCTCCACAAATTCCCACAAAATCTAAAACAAATTCCTCAAAATTCTTCAAGTCTCCTCAGAATCCCACACAATTCCAGAAAAATCCCCACAAAATTCCAGACAAGTCCCACAAAATTCCCTAAATCATTTCAAAACCCTACCAATTCACAGGAATGTCCCACAAAATCTCTGCCAATTCCCAGAACATCCCACAAAAATCCCACAAAAATCCCTAAATCTTCTGAAATCTTGACCAAATTCCAGAAACGCCCCGTAAAATCACCACAGTTTCCCACAAACTTCAAGAAAAACAACACAAAATTCCCTAAATCTTTTCAAAATACTACAAAATTCCTGAAAAGCCCCACCAAATTCCAGAAATGTCCCACAAAATGACCTAAATCATTCCAAAACTCTACCAAATTCCACAAAAATCCCACCAAATCTCCACAAATTCTTACAAAATACATGAAAAATCACAGATAATTCCTCAATTCTCTGCCGAATCTCACAAAATTCCAGAAAAGAACCTCAAAATTCCACAACCATCCAACAAAATCTCCTCAAAATCCAAAAAAATTCCAGGAAAAATCCCACAACATTCCCGAAATCTTCTCAAAACATGACCAAATACTAGAAAAAAATCCCACCAAATCTCCACAAATTCCCACAAAATACATGAAAAATCACAGATAATTCCTCAATTCTCGGCAGAATCTCACAAAATTCCAGAAAAGACCCTCAAAGTTCCACCAACATCCCAAAAAATGTCCACAAATGTCCACAAAATCCAAGAAAAATCCCACAAAATTCCCTAATTCTTCTAAAACACGACCAAATTCTAGAAAAATATCCCACCAAATCTCCACAAATTCCCACAAAATACATGAAAAATCCCTCAAGATCCCTAAATCGCCTCAATATCCCACAAAATTCCACAAAAATCACACAAAACCTCCACAAGTTTCCACAAAATCTAAGAAAAATTCCTCAAAATACTTCAACTCTCCTCAAAACCACACAAAGTCCTTGAAAAGGCTCACCAAATTCCACAAAAATCCCACCAAATTCCCTACATCTTCTCAAAACTCTACAAATTTCAACAAAAATCCCACCAAATCTCCACAAATTCCCACAAAATACATGAAAAATCACAGATAATTCCTCAATTCTCTGCAGAATCTCACAAAATTCCAGAAAAGACGCTCAAAGTTCCACCAACATCCCACAAAATGTCCACAAATGTCCACAAAATCCAAGAAAAATCCCACAGATTTCCCTAATTCTTCTAAAACACGACCAAATTCTAGAAAAATCTCCCACAGAATCTCCACAAATTCCCACAAAATCTAAAACAAATTCCTCAAAATTCTTCAAGTCTCTTCAGAATCCCACACAATTCCAGAAAAATCCCCACAAAATTCCAGACAAGTCCCACAAAATTCCCTAAATCATTTCAAAACCCTACCAATTCACAGGAATGTCCCACAAAATCTCCACCGATTCCCAGAACATCCCACAAAAATCCCACAAAAATCCCTAAATCTTCTGAAAACTCGACCAAATTCCAGAAACGCCCCATAAAATCACCACAGTTTCCCACAAAATTCAAGAAAAACACCACAAAATTCCCTAAATCTTTTCAAAATACTACAAAATTCCTGAAAAGCCCTACCAAATTCCAGAAATATCCCACAAAATGACCTAAATCATTCCAAAACTCTACCAAATTCCACAAAAATCCCACCAAATCTCCACAAATTCTTACAAAATACATGAAAAATCACAGATAATTCCTCAATTCTCTGCTGAATCTCACAAAATTCCAGAAAAGACCCTCAAAATTCCACAACCATCCCCCAAAATCTCCTCAAAATCCAAAAAAATTCCAGGAAAAATCCCACAACATTCCCTAAACCTTCTCAAAACACGACCAAATTCTAAAAAAAAATCCCACCAAATCTCCACAAATTCTTACAAAATACATGAAAAATCACAGATAATTCCTCAATTCTCTGCAGAATCTCACAAAATTCCAGAAAAGACCCTCAAAGTTCCACCAACATCCCACAAAATGTCCACAAATGTCCACAAAATCCAAGAAAAATCCCACAGATTTCCCTAATTCTTCTAAAACACGACCAAATTCTAGAAAAATATCCCACCAAATCTCCACAAATTCCCACAAAATCTAAAACAAATTCCTCAAAATTCTTCAAGTCTCCTCAGAATCCCACACAATTCCAGAAAAATCCCCACAAAATTCCAGACAAGTCCCACAAAATTCCCTAAATCATTTCAAAACCCTACCAATTCACAGGAATGTCCCACAAAATCTCTGCCAATTCCCAGAACATCCCACAAAAATCCCACAAAAATCCCTAAATCTTCTGAAATCTTGACCAAATTCCAGAAACGCCCCGTAAAATCACCACAGTTTCCCACAAACTTCAAGAAAAACAACACAAAATTCCCTAAATCTTTTCAAAATACTACAAAATTCCTGAAAAGCCCCACCAAATTCCAGAAATGTCCCACAAAATGACCTAAATCATTCCAAAACTCTACCAAATTCCACAAAAATCCCACCAAATCTCCACAAATTCTTACAAAATACATGAAAAATCACAGATAATTCCTCAATTCTCTGCTGAATCTCACAAAATTCCAGAAAAGACCCTCAAAATTCCACAACCATCCCCCAAAATCTCCTCAAAATCCAAAAAAATTCCAGGAAAAATCCCACAACATTCCCGAAATCTTCTCAAAACATGACCAAATACTAGAAAAAAATCCCACCAAATCTCCACAAATTCCCACAAAATACATGAAAAATCACAGATAATTCCTCAATTCTCTGCAGAATCTCACAAAATTCCAGAAAAGACCCTCAAAGTTCCACCAACATCCCACAAAATGTCCACAAATGTCCACAAAATCCAAGAAAAATCCCACAGATTTCCCTAATTCTTCTAAAACACGACCAAATTCTAGAAAAATATCCCACCAAATCTCCACAAATTCCCACAAAATCTAAAACAAATTCCTCAAAATTCTTCAAGTCTCCTCAGAATCCCACACAATTCCAGAAAAATCCCCACAAAATTCCAGACAAGTCCCACAAAATTCCCTAAATCATTTCAAAACCCTACCAATTCACAGGAATGTCCCACAAAATCTCTGCCAATTCCCAGAACATCCCACAAAAATCCCACAAAAATCCATAAATCTTCTGAAATCTTGACCAAATTCCAGAAACGCCCCATAAAATCACCACAGTTTCCCACAAACTTCAAGAAAAACAACACAAAATTCCCTAAATCTTTTCAAAATACTACAAAATTCCTGAAAAGCCCCACCAAATTCCAGAAATGTCCCACAAAATGACCTAAATCATTCCAAAACTCTACCAAATTCCACAAAAATCCCACCAAATCTCCACAAATTCTTACAAAATACATGAAAAATCACAGATAATTCCTCAATTCTCTGCCGAATCTCACAAAATTCCAGAAAAGACCCTCAAAATTCCACAACCATCCAACAAAATCTCCTCAAAATCCAAAAAAATTCCAGGAAAAATCCCACAACATTCCCGAAATCTTCTCAAAACATGACCAAATACTAGAAAAAAATCCCACCAAATCTCCACAAATTCCCACAAAATACATGAAAAATCACAGATAATTCCTCAATTCTCTGCAGAATCTCACAAAATTCCAGAAAAGACCCTCAAAGTTCCACCAACATCCCAAAAAATGTCCACAAATGTCCACAAAATCCAAGAAAAATCCCACAAAATTCCCTAATTCTTCTAAAACACGACCAAATTCTAGAAAAATATCCCACCAAATCTCCACAAATTCCCACAAAATACATGAAAAATCCCTCAAGATCCCTAAATCGCCTCAATATCCCACAAAATTCCACAAAAATCACACAAAACCTCCACAAGTTTCCACAAAATCTAAGAAAAATTCCTCAAAATACTTCAACTCTCCTCAAAACCACACAAAGTCCTTGAAAAGGCCCACCAAATTCTACAAAAATCCCACCAAATTCCCTACATCTTCTCAAAACTCTACAAATTTCAACACAAATCCCACCAAATCTCCACAAATTCTTACAAAATACATGAAAAATCACAGATAATTCCTCAATTCTCGGCAGAATCTCACAAAATTCCAGAAAAGACCCTCAAAGTTCCACCAACATCCCACAAAATGTCCACAAATGTCCACAAAATCCAAGAAAAATCCCAGAAAATTCCCTAATTCTTCTAAAACACGACCAAATTCTAGAAAAATATCCCACCAAATCTCCACAAATTCCCACAAAATACATGAAAAATCCCTCAAGATCCCTAAATTGCCTCAATATCCCACAAAATTCCACAAAAATCACACAAAACCTCCACAAGTTTCCACAAAATCTAAGAAAAATTCCTCAAAATACTTCAACTCTCCTCAAAACCACACAAAGTCCTTGAAAAGGCTCACCAAATTCCACAAAAATCCCACCAAATTCCCTACATCTTCTCAAAACTCTACAAATTTCAACAAAAATCCCACCAAATCTCCACAAATTCTTACAAAATACATGAAAAATCACAGATAATTCCTCAATTCTCTGCAGAATCTCACAAAATTCCAGAAAAGACGCTCAAAGTTCCACCAACATCCCACAAAATGTCCACAAATGTCCACAAAATCCAAGAAAAATCCCACAGATTTCCCTAATTCTTCTAAAACACGACCAAATTCTAGAAAAATCTCCCACAGAATCTCCACAAATTCCCACAAAATCTAAAACAAATTCCTCAAAATTCTTCAAGTCTCTTCAGAATCCCACACAATTCCAGAAAAATCCCCACAAAATTCCAGACAAGTCCCACAAAATTCCCTAAATCATTTCAAAACCCTACCAATTCACAGGAATGTCCCACAAAATCTCCACCGATTCCCAGAACATCCCACAAAAATCCCACAAAAATCCCTAAATCTTCTGAAAACTCGACCAAATTCCAGAAACGCCCCATAAAATCACCACAGTTTCCCACAAAATTCAAGAAAAACACCACAAAATTCCCTAAATCTTTTCAAAATACTACAAAATTCCTGAAAAGCCCTACCAAATTCCAGAAATGTCCCACAAAATGACCTAAATCATTCCAAAACTCTACCAAATTCCACAAAAATCCCACCAAATCTCCACAAATTCTTACAAAATACATGAAAAATCACAGATAATTCCTCAATTCTCTGCTGAATCTCACAAAATTCCAGAAAAGACCCTCAAAATTCCACAACCATCCCCCAAAATCTCCTCAAAATCCAAAAAAATTCCAGGAAAAATCCCACAACATTCCCGAAATCTTCTCAAAACACGACCAAATTCTAAAAAAAAATCCCACCAAATCTCCACAAATTCTTACAAAATACATGAAAAATCACAGATAATTCCTCAATTCTCTGCAGAATCTCACAAAATTCCAGAAAAGACGCTCAAAGTTCCACCAACATCCCACAAAATGTCCACAAATGTCCACAAAATCCAAGAAAAATCCCACAGATTTCCCTAATTCTTCTAAAACACGACCAAATTCTAGAAAAATATCCCACCAAATCTCCACAAATTCCCACCAAATCTAAAACAAATTCCTCAAAATTCTTCAAGTCTCCTCAGAATCCCACACAATTCCAGAAAAATCCCCACAAAATTCCAGACAAGTCCCACAAAATTCCCTAAATCATTTCAAAACCCTACCAATTCACAGGAATGTCCCACAAAATCTCTGCCAATTCCCAGAACATCCCACAAAAATCCCACAAAAATCCCTAAATCTTCTGAAATCTTGACCAAATTCCAGAAACGCCCCGTAAAATCACCACAGTTTCCCACAAACTTCAAGAAAAACAACACAAAATTCCCTAAATCTTTCCAAAATACTACAAAATTCCTGAAAAGCCCCACCAAATTCCAGAAATGTCCCACAAAATGACCTAAATCATTCCAAAACTCTACCAAATTCCACAAAACTCCCACCAAATCTCCACAAATTCTTACAAAATACATGAAAAATCACAGATAATTCCTCAATTCTCTGCCGAATCTCACAAAATTCCAGAAAAGACCCTCAAAATTCCACAACCATCCAACAAAATCTCCTCAAAATCCAAAAAAATTCCAGGAAAAATCCCACAACATTCCCGAAATCTTCTCAAAACATGACCAAATACTAGAAAAAAATCCCACCAAATCTCCACAAATTCCCACAAAATACATGAAAAATCACAGATAATTCCTCAATTCTCTGCAGAATCTCACAAAATTCCAGAAAAGACCCTCAAAGTTCCACCAACATCCCACAAAATGTCCACAAATGTCCACAAAATCCAAGAAAAATCCCACAGATTTCCCTAATTCTTCTAAAACACGACCAAATTCTAGAAAAATATCCCACCAAATCTCCACAAATTCCCACAAAATCTAAAACAAATTCCTCAAAATTCTTCAAGTCTCCTCAGAATCCCACACAATTCCAGAAAAATCCCCACAAAATTCCAGACAAGTCCCACAAAATTCCCTAAATCATTTCAAAACCCTACCAATTCACAGGAATGTCCCACAAAATCTCTGCCAATTCCCAGAACATCCCACAAAAATCCCACAAAAATCCCTAAATCTTCTGAAATCTTGACCAAATTCCAGAAACGCCCCATAAAATCACCACAGTTTCCCACAAACTTCAAGAAAAACAACACAAAATTCCCTAAATCTTTTCAAAATACTACAAAATTCCTGAAAAGCCCCACCAAATTCCAGAAATGTCCCACAAAATGACCTAAATCATTCCAAAACTCTACCAAATTCCACAAAAATCCCACCAAATCTCCACAAATTCTTACAAAATACATGAAAAATCACAGATAATTCCTCAATTCTCTGCCGAATCTCACAAAATTCCAGAAAAGACCCTCAAAATTCCACAACCATCCAACAAAATCTCCTCAAAATCCAAAAAAATTCCAGGAAAAATCCCACAACATTCCCGAAATCTTCTCAAAACATGACCAAATACTAGAAAAAAATCCCACCAAATCTCCACAAATTCCCACAAAATACATGAAAAATCACAGATAATTCCTCAATTCTCGGCAGAATCTCACAAAATTCCAGAAAAGACCCTCAAAGTTCCACCAACATCCCAAAAAATGTCCACAAATGTCCACAAAATCCAAGAAAAATCCCACAAAATTCCCTAATTCTTCTAAAACACGACCAAATTCTAGAAAAATATCCCACCAAATCTCCACAAATTCCCACAAAATACATGAAAAATCCCTCAAGATCCCTAAATCGCCTCAATATCCCACAAAATTCCACAAAAATCACACAAAACCTCCACAAGTTTCCACAAAATCTAAGAAAAATTCCTCAAAATACTTCAACTCTCCTCAAAACCACACAAAGTCCTTGAAAAGGCTCACCAAATTCCACAAAAATCCCACCAAATTCCCTACATCTTCTCAAAACTCTACAAATTTCAACAAAAATCCCACCAAATCTCCACAAATTCCCACAAAATACATGAAAAATCACAGATAATTCCTCAATTCTCTGCAGAATCTCACAAAATTCCAGAAAAGACGCTCAAAGTTCCACCAACATCCCACAAAATGTCCACAAATGTCCACAAAATCCAAGAAAAATCCCACAGATTTCCCTAATTCTTCTAAAACACGACCAAATTCTAGAAAAATCTCCCACAGAATCTCCACAAATTCCCACAAAATCTAAAACAAATTCCTCAAAATTCTTCAAGTCTCTTCAGAATCCCACACAATTCCAGAAAAATCCCCACAAAATTCCAGACAAGTCCCACAAAATTCCCTAAATCATTTCAAAACCCTACCAATTCACAGGAATGTCCCACAAAATCTCCACCGATTCCCAGAACATCCCACAAAAATCCCACAAAAATCCCTAAATCTTCTGAAAACTCGACCAAATTCCAGAAACGCCCCATAAAATCACCACAGTTTCCCACAAAATTCAAGAAAAACACCACAAAATTCCCTAAATCTTTTCAAAATACTACAAAATTCCTGAAAAGCCCTACCAAATTCCAGAAATATCCCACAAAATGACCTAAATCATTCCAAAACTCTACCAAATTCCACAAAAATCCCACCAAATCTCCACAAATTCTTACAAAATACATGAAAAATCACAGATAATTCCTCAATTCTCTGCTGAATCTCACAAAATTCCAGAAAAGACCCTCAAAATTCCACAACCATCCCCCAAAATCTCCTCAAAATCCAAAAAAATTCCAGGAAAAATCCCACAACATTCCCTAAACCTTCTCAAAACACGACCAAATTCTAAAAAAAAATCCCACCAAATCTCCACAAATTCTTACAAAATACATGAAAAATCACAGATAATTCCTCAATTCTCTGCAGAATCTCACAAAATTCCAGAAAAGACCCTCAAAGTTCCACCAACATCCCACAAAATGTCCACAAATGTCCACAAAATCCAAGAAAAATCCCACAGATTTCCCTAATTCTTCTAAAACACGACCAAATTCTAGAAAAATATCCCACCAAATCTCCACAAATTCCCACCAAATCTAAAACAAATTCCTCAAAATTCTTCAAGTCTCCTCAGAATCCCACACAATTCCAGAAAAATCCCCACAAAATTCCAGACAAGTCCCACAAAATTCCCTAAATCATTTCAAAACCCTACCAATTCACAGGAATGTCCCACAAAATCTCTGCCAATTCCCAGAACATCCCACAAAAATCCCACAAAAATCCCTAAATCTTCTGAAATCTTGACCAAATTCCAGAAACGCCCCGTAAAATCACCACAGTTTCCCACAAACTTCAAGAAAAACAACACAAAATTCCCTAAATCTTTTCAAAATACTACAAAATTCCTGAAAAGCCCCACCAAATTCCAGAAATGTCCCACAAAATGACCTAAATCATTCCAAAACTCTACCAAATTCCACAAAAATCCCACCAAATCTCCACAAATTCTTACAAAATACATGAAAAATCACAGATAATTCCTCAATTCTCTGCCGAATCTCACAAAATTCCAGAAAAGACCCTCAAAATTCCACAACCATCCAACAAAATCTCCTCAAAATCCAAAAAAATTCCAGGAAAAATCCCACAACATTCCCGAAATCTTCTCAAAACATGACCAAATACTAGAAAAAAATCCCACCAAATCTCCACAAATTCCCACAAAATACATGAAAAATCACAGATAATTCCTCAATTCTCTGCAGAATCTCACAAAATTCCAGAAAAGACCCTCAAAGTTCCACCAACATCCCACAAAATGTCCACAAATGTCCACAAAATCCAAGAAAAATCCCACAGATTTCCCTAATTCTTCTAAAACACGACCAAATTCTAGAAAAATATCCCACCAAATCTCCACAAATTCCCACAAAATCTAAAACAAATTCCTCAAAATTCTTCAAGTCTCCTCAGAATCCCACACAATTCCAGAAAAATCCCCACAAAATTCCAGACAAGTCCCACAAAATTCCCTAAATCATTTCAAAACCCTACCAATTCACAGGAATGTCCCACAAAATCTCTGCCAATTCCCAGAACATCCCACAAAAATCCCACAAAAATCCCTAAATCTTCTGAAATCTTGACCAAATTCCAGAAACGCCCCATAAAATCACCACAGTTTCCCACAAACTTCAAGAAAAACAACACAAAATTCCCTAAATCTTTTCAAAATACTACAAAATTCCTGAAAAGCCCCACCAAATTCCAGAAATGTCCCACAAAATGACCTAAATCATTCCAAAACTCTACCAAATTCCACAAAAATCCCACCAAATCTCCACAAATTCTTACAAAATACATGAAAAATCACAGATAATTCCTCAATTCTCTGCCGAATCTCACAAAATTCCAGAAAAGACCCTCAAAATTCCACAACCATCCAACAAAATCTCCTCAAAATCCAAAAAAATTCCAGGAAAAATCCCACAACATTCCCGAAATCTTCTCAAAACATGACCAAATACTAGAAAAAAATCCCACCAAATCTCCACAAATTCCCACAAAATACATGAAAAATCACAGATAATTCCTCAATTCTCTGCAGAATCTCACAAAATTCCAGAAAAGACCCTCAAAGTTCCACCAACATCCCAAAAAATGTCCACAAATGTCCACAAAATCCAAGAAAAATCCCACAAAATTCCCTAATTCTTCTAAAACACGACCAAATTCTAGAAAAATATCCCACCAAATCTCCACAAATTCCCACAAAATACATGAAAAATCCCTCAAGATCCCTAAATCGCCTCAATATCCCACAAAATTCCACAAAAATCACACAAAACCTCCACAAGTTTCCACAAAATCTAAGAAAAATTCCTCAAAATACTTCAACTCTCCTCAAAACCACACAAAGTCCTTGAAAAGGCCCACCAAATTCCACAAAAATCCCACCAAATTCCCTACATCTTCTCAAAACTCTACAAATTTCAACACAAATCCCACCAAATCTCCACAAATTCTTACAAAATACATGAAAAATCACAGATAATTCCTCAATTCTCGGCAGAATCTCACAAAATTCCAGAAAAGACCCTCAAAGTTCCACCAACATCCCACAAAATGTCCACAAATGTCCACAAAATCCAAGAAAAATCCCAGAAAATTCCCTAATTCTTCTAAAACACGACCAAATTCTAGAAAAATATCCCACCAAATCTCCACAAATTCCCACAAAATACATGAAAAATCCCTCAAGATCCCTAAATTGCCTCAATATCCCACAAAATTCCACAAAAATCACACAAAACCTCCACAAGTTTCCACAAAATCTAAGAAAAATTCCTCAAAATACTTCAACTCTCCTCAAAACCACACAAAGTCCTTGAAAAGGCTCACCAAATTCCACAAAAATCCCACCAAATTCCCTACATCTTCTCAAAACTCTACAAATTTCAACAAAAATCCCACCAAATCTCCACAAATTCCCACAAAATACATGAAAAATCACAGATAATTCCTCAATTCTCTGCAGAATCTCACAAAATTCCAGAAAAGACCCTCAAAGTTCCACCAACATCCCACAAAATGTCCACAAATGTCCACAAAATCCAAGAAAAATCCCACAGATTTCCCTAATTCTTCTAAAACACGACCAAATTCTAGAAAAATATCCCACCAAATCTCCACAAATTCCCACCAAATCTAAAACAAATTCCTCAAAATTCTTCAAGTCTCTTCAGAATCCCACACAATTCCAGAAAAATCCCCACAAAATTCCAGACAAGTCCCACAAAATTCCCTAAATCATTTCAAAACCCTACCAATTCACAGGAATGTCCCACAAAATCTCCACCGATTCCCAGAACATCCCACAAAAATCCCACAAAAATCCCTAAATCTTCTGAAAACTCGACCAAATTCCAGAAACGCCCCATAAAATCACCACAGTTTCCCACAAAATTCAAGAAAAACACCACAAAATTCCCTAAATCTTTTCAAAATACTACAAAATTCCTGAAAAGCCCTACCAAATTCCAGAAATGTCCCACAAAATGACCTAAATCATTCCAAAACTCTACCAAATTCCACAAAAATCCCACCAAATCTCCACAAATTCTTACAAAATACATGAAAAATCACAGATAATTCCTCAATTCTCTGCTGAATCTCACAAAATTCCAGAAAAGACCCTCAAAATTCCACAACCATCCCCCAAAATCTCCTCAAAATCCAAAAAAATTCCAGGAAAAATCCCACAACATTCCCGAAATCTTCTCAAAACACGACCAAATTCTAAAAAAAAATCCCACCAAATCTCCACAAATTCTTACAAAATACATGAAAAATCACAGATAATTCCTCAATTCTCTGCAGAATCTCACAAAATTCCAGAAAAGACCCTCAAAGTTCCACCAACATCCCACAAAATGTCCACAAATGTCCACAAAATCCAAGAAAAATCCCACAGATTTCCCTAATTCTTCTAAAACACGACCAAATTCTAGAAAAATATCCCACCAAATCTCCACAAATTCCCACCAAATCTAAAACAAATTCCTCAAAATTCTTCAAGTCTCCTCAGAATCCCACACAATTCCAGAAAAATCCCCACAAAATTCCAGACAAGTCCCACAAAATTCCCTAAATCATTTCAAAACCCTACCAATTCACAGGAATGTCCCACAAAATCTCTGCCAATTCCCAGAACATCCCACAAAAATCCCACAAAAATCCCTAAATCTTCTGAAATCTTGACCAAATTCCAGAAACGCCCCGTAAAATCACCACAGTTTCCCACAAACTTCAAGAAAAACAACACAAAATTCCCTAAATCTTTTCAAAATACTACAAAATTCCTGAAAAGCCCTACCAAATTCCAGAAATGTCCCACAAAATGACCTAAATCATTCCAAAACTCTACCAAATTCCACAAAAATCCCACCAAATCTCCACAAATTCTTACAAAATACATGAAAAATCACAGATAATTCCTCAATTCTCTGCCGAATCTCACAAAATTCCAGAAAGAACCCTCAAAATTCCACAACCATCCAACAAAATCTCCTCAAAATCCCAAAAAATTCCAGGAAAAATCCCACAACATTCCCGAAATCTTCTCAAAACATGACCAAATACTAGAAAAAAATCCCACCAAATCTCCACAAATTCCCACAAAATACATGAAAAATCACAGATAATTCCTCAATTCTCGGCAGAATCTCACAAAATTCCAGAAAAGACCCTCAAAGTTCCACCAACATCCCAAAAAATGTCCACAAATGTCCACAAAATCCAAGAAAAATCCCACAAAATTCCCTAATTCTTCTAAAACACGACCAAATTCTAGAAAAATATCCCACCAAATCTCCACAAATTCCCACAAAATACATGAAAAATCCCTCAAGATCCCTAAATCGCCTCAATATCCCACAAAATTCCACAAAAATCACACAAAACCTCCACAAGTTTCCACAAAATCTAAGAAAAATTCCTCAAAATACTTCAACTCTCCTCAAAACCACACAAAGTCCTTGAAAAGGCTCACCAAATTCCACAAAAATCCCACCAAATTCCCTACATCTTCTCAAAACTCTACAAATTTCAACAAAAATCCCACCAAATCTCCACAAATTCTTACAAAATACATGAAAAATCACAGATAATTCCTCAATTCTCTGCAGAATCTCACAAAATTCCAGAAAAGACGCTCAAAGTTCCACCAACATCCCACAAAATGTCCACAAATGTCCACAAAATCCAAGAAAAATCCCACAGATTTCCCTAATTCTTCTAAAACACGACCAAATTCTAGAAAAATCTCCCACAGAATCTCCACAAATTCCCACAAAATCTAAAACAAATTCCTCAAAATTCTTCAAGTCTCTTCAGAATCCCACACAATTCCAGAAAAATCCCCACAAAATTCCAGACAAGTCCCACAAAATTCCCTAAATCATTTCAAAACCCTACCAATTCACAGGAATGTCCCACAAAATCTCCACCGATTCCCAGAACATCCCACAAAAATCCCACAAAAATCCCTAAATCTTCTGAAAACTCGACCAAATTCCAGAAACGCCCCATAAAATCACCACAGTTTCCCACAAAATTCAAGAAAAACACCACAAAATTCCCTAAATCTTTTCAAAATACTACAAAATTCCTGAAAAGCCCTACCAAATTCCAGAAATATCCCACAAAATGACCTAAATCATTCCAAAACTCTACCAAATTCCACAAAAATCCCACCAAATCTCCACAAATTCTTACAAAATACATGAAAAATCACAGATAATTCCTCAATTCTCTGCTGAATCTCACAAAATTCCAGAAAAGACCCTCAAAATTCCACAACCATCCAACAAAATCTCCTCAAAATCCAAAAAAATTCCAGGAAAAATCCCACAACATTCCCGAAATCTTCTCAAAACATGACCAAATACTAGAAAAAAATCCCACCAAATCTCCACAAATTCTTACAAAATACATGAAAAATCACAGATAATTCCTCAATTCTCTGCAGAATCTCACAAAATTCCAGAAAAGACCCTCAAAGTTCCACCAACATCCCACAAAATGTCCACAAATGTCCACAAAATCCAAGAAAAATCCCACAGATTTCCCTAATTCTTCTAAAACACGACCAAATTCTAGAAAAATATCCCACCAAATCTCCACAAATTCCCACAAAATCTAAAACAAATTCCTCAAAATTCTTCAAGTCTCCTCAGAATCCCACACAATTCCAGAAAAATCCCCACAAAATTCCAGACAAGTCCCACAAAATTCCCTAAATCATTTCAAAACCCTACCAATTCAGAGGAATGTCCCACAAAATCTCTGCCAATTCCCAGAACATCCCACAAAAATCCCACAAAAATCCCTAAATCTTCTGAAATCTTGACCAAATTCCAGAAACGCCCCGTAAAATCACCACAGTTTCCCACAAACTTCAAGAAAAACAACACAAAATTCCCTAAATCTTTTCAAAATACTACAAAATTCCTGAAAAGCCCCACCAAATTCCAGAAATGTCCCACAAAATGACCTAAATCATTCCAAAACTCTACCAAATTCCACAAAACTCCCACCAAATCTCCACAAATTCTTACAAAATACATGAAAAATCACAGATAATTCCTCAATTCTCTGCCGAATCTCACAAAATTCCAGAAAAGACCCTCAAAATTCCACAACCATCCAACAAAATCTCCTCAAAATCCAAAAAAATTCCAGGAAAAATCCCACAACATTCCCGAAATCTTCTCAAAACATGACCAAATACTAGAAAAAAATCCCACCAAATCTCCACAAATTCCCACAAAATACATGAAAAATCACAGATAATTCCTCAATTCTCTGCAGAATCTCACAAAATTCCAGAAAAGACCCTCAAAGTTCCACCAACATCCCACAAAATGTTCACAAATGTCCACAAAATCCAAGAAAAATCCCACAGATTTCCCTAATTCTTCTAAAACACGACCAAATTCTAGAAAAATATCATTCCCACAAAATCTAAAACAAATTCCTCAAAATTCTTCAAGTCTCCTCAGAATCCCACACAATTCCAGAAAAATCCCCACAAAATTCCAGACAAGTCCCACAAAATTCCCTAAATCATTTCAAAACCCTACCAATTCACAGGAATGTCCCACAAAATCTCTGCCAATTCCCAGAACATCCCACAAAAATCCCACAAAAATCCCTAAATCTTCTGAAATCTTGACCAAATTCCAGAAACGCCCCATAAAATCACCACAGTTTCCCACAAACTTCAAGAAAAACAACACAAAATTCCCTAAATCTTTTCAAAATACTACAAAATTCCTGAAAAGCCCCACCAAATTCCAGAAATGTCCCACAAAATGACCTAAATCATTCCAAAACTCTACCAAATTCCACAAAAATCCCACCAAATCTCCACAAATTCTTACAAAATACATGAAAAATCACAGATAATTCCTCAATTCTCTGCCGAATCTCACAAAATTCCAGAAAAGACCCTCAAAATTCCACAACCATCCAACAAAATCTCCTCAAAATCCAAAAAAATTCCAGGAAAAATCCCACAACATTCCCGAAATCTTCTCAAAACATGACCAAATACTAGAAAAAAATCCCACCAAATCTCCACAAATTCCCACAAAATACATGAAAAATCACAGATAATTCCTCAATTCTCTGCAGAATCTCACAAAATTCCAGAAAAGACCCTCAAAGTTCCACCAACATCCCACAAAATGTTCACAAATGTCCACAAAATCCAAGAAAAATCCCACAGATTTCCCTAATTCTTCTAAAACACGACCAAATTCTAGAAAAATATCATTCCCACAAAATCTAAAACAAATTCCTCAAAATTCTTCAAGTCTCCTCAGAATCCCACACAATTCCAGAAAAATCCCCACAAAATTCCAGACAAGTCCCACAAAATTCCCTAAATCATTTCAAAACCCTACCAATTCACAGGAATGTCCCACAAAATCTCTGCCAATTCCCAGAACATCCCACAAAAATCCCACAAAAATCCCTAAATCTTCTGAAATCTTGACCAAATTCCAGAAACGCCCCGTAAAATCACCACAGTTTCCCACAAACTTCAAGAAAAACAACACAAAATTCCCTAAATCTTTTCAAAATACTACAAAATTCCTGAAAAGCCCCACCAAATTCCAGAAATGTCCCACAAAATGACCTAAATCATTCCAAAACTCTACCAAATTCCACAAAAATCCCACCAAATCTCCACAAATTCTTACAAAATACATGAAAAATCACAGATAATTCCTCAATTCTCTGCCGAATCTCACAAAATTCCAGAAAAGACCCTCAAAATTCCACAACCATCCAACAAAATCTCCTCAAAATCCAAAAAAATTCCAGGAAAAATCCCACAACATTCCCGAAATCTTCTCAAAACATGACCAAATACTAGAAAAAAATCCCACCAAATCTCCACAAATTCCCACAAAATACATGAAAAATCACAGATAATTCCTCAATTCTCGGCAGAATCTCACAAAATTCCAGAAAAGACCCTCAAAGTTCCACCAACATCCCAAAAAATGTCCACAAATGTCCACAAAATCCAAGAAAAATCCCACAAAATTCCCTAATTCTTCTAAAACACGACCAAATTCTAGAAAAATATCCCACCAAATCTCCACAAATTCCCACAAAATACATGAAAAATCCCTCAAGATCCCTAAATCGCCTCAATATCCCACAAAATTCCACAAAAATCACACAAAACCTCCACAAGTTTCCACAAAATCTAAGAAAAATTCCTCAAAATACTTCAACTCTCCTCAAAACCACACAAAGTCCTTGAAAAGGCTCACCAAATTCCACAAAAATCCCACCAAATTCCCTACATCTTCTCAAAACTCTACAAATTTCAACAAAAATCCCACCAAATCTCCACAAATTCCCACAAAATACATGAAAAATCACAGATAATTCCTCAATTCTCTGCAGAATCTCACAAAATTCCAGAAAAGACGCTCAAAGTTCCACCAACATCCCACAAAATGTCCACAAATGTCCACAAAATCCAAGAAAAATCCCACAGATTTCCCTAATTCTTCTAAAACACGACCAAATTCTAGAAAAATCTCCCACAGAATCTCCACAAATTCCCACAAAATCTAAAACAAATTCCTCAAAATTCTTCAAGTCTCTTCAGAATCCCACACAATTCCAGAAAAATCCCCACAAAATTCCAGACAAGTCCCACAAAATTCCCTAAATCATTTCAAAACCCTACCAATTCACAGGAATGTCCCACAAAATCTCCACCGATTCCCAGAACATCCCACAAAAATCCCACAAAAATCCCTAAATCTTCTGAAAACTCGACCAAATTCCAGAAACGCCCCATAAAATCACCACAGTTTCCCACAAAATTCAAGAAAAACACCACAAAATTCCCTAAATCTTTTCAAAATACTACAAAATTCCTGAAAAGCCCTACCAAATTCCAGAAATATCCCACAAAATGACCTAAATCATTCCAAAACTCTACCAAATTCCACAAAAATCCCACCAAATCTCCACAAATTCTTACAAAATACATGAAAAATCACAGATAATTCCTCAATTCTCTGCTGAATCTCACAAAATTCCAGAAAAGACCCTCAAAATTCCACAACCATCCCCCAAAATCTCCTCAAAATCCAAAAAAATTCCAGGAAAAATCCCACAACATTCCCTAAACCTTCTCAAAACACGACCAAATTCTAAAAAAAAATCCCACCAAATCTCCACAAATTCTTACAAAATACATGAAAAATCACAGATAATTCCTCAATTCTCTGCAGAATCTCACAAAATTCCAGAAAAGACCCTCAAAGTTCCACCAACATCCCACAAAATGTCCACAAATGTCCACAAAATCCAAGAAAAATCCCACAGATTTCCCTAATTCTTCTAAAACACGACCAAATTCTAGAAAAATATCCCACCAAATCTCCACAAATTCCCACCAAATCTAAAACAAATTCCTCAAAATTCTTCAAGTCTCCTCAGAATCCCACACAATTCCAGAAAAATCCCCACAAAATTCCAGACAAGTCCCACAAAATTCCCTAAATCATTTCAAAACCCTACCAATTCACAGGAATGTCCCACAAAATCTCTGCCAATTCCCAGAACATCCCACAAAAATCCCACAAAAATCCCTAAATCTTCTGAAATCTTGACCAAATTCCAGAAACGCCCCGTAAAATCACCACAGTTTCCCACAAACTTCAAGAAAAACAACACAAAATTCCCTAAATCTTTTCAAAATACTACAAAATTCCTGAAAAGCCCCACCAAATTCCAGAAATGTCCCACAAAATGACCTAAATCATTCCAAAACTCTACCAAATTCCACAAAAATCCCACCAAATCTCCACAAATTCTTACAAAATACATGAAAAATCACAGATAATTCCTCAATTCTCTGCCGAATCTCACAAAATTCCAGAAAAGACCCTCAAAATTCCACAACCATCCAACAAAATCTCCTCAAAATCCAAAAAAATTCCAGGAAAAATCCCACAACCTTCCCGAAATCTTCTCAAAACATGACCAAATACTAGAAAAAAATCCCACCAAATCTCCACAAATTCCCACAAAATACATGAAAAATCACAGATAATTCCTCAATTCTCTGCAGAATCTCACAAAATTCCAGAAAAGACCCTCAAAGTTCCACCAACATCCCACAAAATGTCCACAAATGTCCACAAAATCCAAGAAAAATCCCACAGATTTCCCTAATTCTTCTAAAACACGACCAAATTCTAGAAAAATATCCCACCAAATCTCCACAAATTCCCACCAAATCTAAAACAAATTCCTCAAAATTCTTCAAGTCTCCTCAGAATCCCACACAATTCCAGAAAAATCCCCACAAAATTCCAGACAAGTCCCACAAAATTCCCTAAATCATTTCAAAACCCTACCAATTCACAGGAATGTCCCACAAAATCTCTGCCAATTCCCAGAACATCCCACAAAAATCCCACAAAAATCCCTAAATCTTCTGAAATCTTGACCAAATTCCAGAAACGCCCCATAAAATCACCACAGTTTCCCACAAACTTCAAGAAAAACAACACAAAATTCCCTAAATCTTTTCAAAATACTACAAAATTCCTGAAAAGCCCCACCAAATTCCAGAAATGTCCCACAAAATGACCTAAATCATTCCAAAACTCTACCAAATTCCACAAAAATCCCACCAAATCTCCACAAATTCTTACAAAATACATGAAAAATCACAGATAATTCCTCAATTCTCTGCCGAATCTCACAAAATTCCAGAAAAGACCCTCAAAATTCCACAACCATCCAACAAAATCTCCTCAAAATCCAAAAAAATTCCAGGAAAAATCCCACAACATTCCCGAAATCTTCTCAAAACATGACCAAATACTAGAAAAAAATCCCACCAAATCTCCACAAATTCCCACAAAATACATGAAAAATCACAGATAATTCCTCAATTCTCTGCAGAATCTCACAAAATTCCAGAAAAGACCCTCAAAGTTCCACCAACATCCCAAAAAATGTCCACAAATGTCCACAAAATCCAAGAAAAATCGAACAAAATTCCCTAATTCTTCTAAAACACGACCAAATTCTAGAAAAATATCCCACCAAATCTCCACAAATTCCCACAAAATACATGAAAAATCCCTCAAGATCCCTAAATCGCCTCAATATCCCACAAAATTCCACAAAAATCACACAAAACCTCCACAAGTTTCCACAAAATCTAAGAAAAATTCCTCAAAATACTTCAACTCTCCTCAAAACCACACAAAGTCCTTGAAAAGGCCCACCAAATTCCACAAAAATCCCACCAAATTCCCTACATCTTCTCAAAACTCTACAAATTTCAACACAAATCCCACCAAATCTCCACAAATTCTTACAAAATACATGAAAAATCACAGATAATTCCTCAATTCTCTGCAGAATCTCACAAAATTCCAGAAAAGACCCTCAAAGTTCCACCAACATCCCACAAAATGTCCACAAATGTCCACAAAATCCAAGAAAAATCCCAGAAAATTCCCTAATTCTTCTAAAACACGACCAAATTCTAGAAAAATATCCCACCAAATCTCCACAAATTCCCACAAAATACATGAAAAATCCCTCAAGATCCCTAAATTGCCTCAATATCCCACAAAATTCCACAAAAATCACACAAAACCTCCACAAGTTTCCACAAAATCTAAGAAAAATTCCTCAAAATACTTCAACTCTCCTCAAAACCACACAAAGTCCTTGAAAAGGCTCACCAAATTCCACAAAAATCCCACCAAATTCCCTACATCTTCTCAAAACTCTACAAATTTCAACAAAAATCCCACCAAATCTCCACAAATTCCCACAAAATACATGAAAAATCACAGATAATTCCTCAATTCTCTGCAGAATCTCACAAAATTCCAGAAAAGACCCTCAAAGTTCCACCAACATCCCACAAAATGTCCACAAATGTCCACAAAATCCAAGAAAAATCCCACAGATTTCCCTAATTCTTCTAAAACACGACCAAATTCTAGAAAAATCTCCCACAGAATCTCCACAAATTCCCACAAAATCTAAAACAAATTCCTCAAAATTCTTCAAGTCTCTTCAGAATCCCACACAATTCCAGAAAAATCCCCACAAAATTCCAGACAAGTCCCACAAAATTCCCTAAATCATTTCAAAACCCTACCAATTCACAGGAATGTCCCACAAAATCTCCACCGATTCCCAGAACATCCCACAAAAATCCCACAAAAATCCCTAAATCTTCTGAAAACTCGACCAAATTCCAGAAACGCCCCATAAAATCACCACAGTTTCCCACAAAATTCAAGAAAAACACCACAAAATTCCCTAAATCTTTTCAAAATACTACAAAATTCCTGAAAAGCCCTACCAAATTCCAGAAATGTCCCACAAAATGACCTAAATCATTCCAAAACTCTACCAAATTCCACAAAAATCCCACCAAATCTCCACAAATTCTTACAAAATACATGAAAAATCACAGATAATTCCTCAATTCTCTGCTGAATCTCACAAAATTCCAGAAAAGACCCTCAAAATTCCACAACCATCCCCCAAAATCTCCTCAAAATCCAAAAAAATTCCAGGAAAAATCCCACAACATTCCCTAAACCTTCTCAAAACACGACCAAATTCTAAAAAAAAATCCCACCAAATCTCCACAAATTCTTACAAAATACATGAAAAATCACAGATAATTCCTCAATTCTCTGCAGAATCTCACAAAATTCCAGAAAAGACCCTCAAAGTTCCACCAACATCCCACAAAATGTCCACAAATGTCCACAAAATCCAAGAAAAATCCCACAGATTTCCCTAATTCTTCTAAAACACGACCAAATTCTAGAAAAATATCCCACCAAATCTCCACAAATTCCCACCAAATCTAAAACAAATTCCTCAAAATTCTTCAAGTCTCCTCAGAATCCCACACAATTCCAGAAAAATCCCCACAAAATTCCAGACAAGTCCCACAAAATTCCCTAAATCATTTCAAAACCCTACCAATTCACAGGAATGTCCCACAAAATCTCTGCCAATTCCCAGAACATCCCACAAAAATCCCACAAAAATCCCTAAATCTTCTGAAATCTTGACCAAATTCCAGAAACGCCCCGTAAAATCACCACAGTTTCCCACAAACTTCAAGAAAAACAACACAAAATTCCCTAAATCTTTTCAAAATACTACAAAATTCCTGAAAAGCCCTACCAAATTCCAGAAATGTCCCACAAAATGACCTAAATCATTCCAAAACTCTACCAAATTCCACAAAAATCCCACCAAATCTCCACAAATTCTTACAAAATACATGAAAAATCACAGATAATTCCTCAATTCTCTGCCGAATCTCACAAAATTCCAGAAAGAACCCTCAAAATTCCACAACCATCCAACAAAATCTCCTCAAAATCCCAAAAAATTCCAGGAAAAATCCCACAACATTCCCGAAATCTTCTCAAAACATGACCAAATACTAGAAAAAAATCCCACCAAATCTCCACAAATTCCCACAAAATACATGAAAAATCCCTCAAGATCCCGAAATCGCCTCAATATCCCACAAAATTCCACAAAAATCACACAAAACCTCCACAAGTTTCCACAAAATCTAAGAAAAATTCCTCAAAATACTTCAACTCTCCTCAAAACCACACAAAGTCCTTGAAAAGGCCCACCAAATTCCACAAAAATCCCACCAAATTCCCTACATCTTCTCAAAACTCTACAAATTTCAACACAAATCCCACCAAATCTCCACAAATTCTTACAAAATACATGAAAAATCACAGATAATTCCTCAATTCTCGGCAGAATCTCACAAAATTCCAGAAAAGACCCTCAAAGTTCCACCAACATCCCACAAAATGTCCACAAATGTCCACAAAATCCAAGAAAAATCCCAGAAAATTCCCTAATTCTTCTAAAACACGACCAAATTCTAGAAAAATATCCCACCAAATCTCCACAAATTCCCACAAAATACATGAAAAATCCCTCAAGATCCCTAAATTGCCTCAATATCCCACAAAATTCCACAAAAATCACACAAAACCTCCACAAGTTTCCACAAAATCTAAGAAAAATTCCTCAAAATACTTCAACTCTCCTCAAAACCACACAAAGTCCTTGAAAAGGCTCACCAAATTCCACAAAAATCCCACCAAATTCCCTACATCTTCTCAAAACTCTACAAATTTCAACAAAAATCCCACCAAATCTCCACAAATTCCCACAAAATACATGAAAAATCACAGATAATTCCTCAATTCTCTGCAGAATCTCACAAAATTCCAGAAAAGACCCTCAAAGTTCCACCAACATCCCACAAAATGTCCACAAATGTCCACAAAATCCAAGAAAAATCCCACAGATTTCCCTAATTCTTCTAAAACACGACCAAATTCTAGAAAAATATCCCACCAAATCTCCACAAATTCCCACCAAATCTAAAACAAATTCCTCAAAATTCTTCAAGTCTCTTCAGAATCCCACACAATTCCAGAAAAATCCCCACAAAATTCCAGACAAGTCCCACAAAATTCCCTAAATCATTTCAAAACCCTACCAATTCACAGGAATGTCCCACAAAATCTCCACCGATTCCCAGAACATCCCACAAAAATCCCACAAAAATCCCTAAATCTTCTGAAAACTCGACCAAATTCCAGAAACGCCCCATAAAATCACCACAGTTTCCCACAAAATTCAAGAAAAACACCACAAAATTCCCTAAATCTTTTCAAAATACTACAAAATTCCTGAAAAGCCCTACCAAATTCCAGAAATGTCCCACAAAATGACCTAAATCATTCCAAAACTCTACCAAATTCCACAAAAATCCCACCAAATCTCCACAAATTCTTACAAAATACATGAAAAATCACAGATAATTCCTCAATTCTCTGCTGAATCTCACAAAATTCCAGAAAAGACCCTCAAAATTCCACAACCATCCCCCAAAATCTCCTCAAAATCCAAAAAAATTCCAGGAAAAATCCCACAACATTCCCTAAACCTTCTCAAAACACGACCAAATTCTAAAAAAAAATCCCACCAAATCTCCACAAATTCTTACAAAATACATGAAAAATCACAGATAATTCCTCAATTCTCTGCAGAATCTCACAAAATTCCAGAAAAGACCCTCAAAGTTCCACCAACATCCCACAAAATGTCCACAAATGTCCACAAAATCCAAGAAAAATCCCACAGATTTCCCTAATTCTTCTAAAACACGACCAAATTCTAGAAAAATATCCCACCAAATCTCCACAAATTCCCACAAAATCTAAAACAAATTCCTCAAAATTCTTCAAGTCTCCTCAGAATCCCACACAATTCCAGAAAAATCCCCACAAAATTCCAGACAAGTCCCACAAAATTCCCTAAATCATTTCAAAACCCTACCAATTCAGAGGAATGTCCCACAAAATCTCTGCCAATTCCCAGAACATCCCACAAAAATCCCACAAAAATCCCTAAATCTTCTGAAATCTTGACCAAATTCCAGAAACGCCCCGTAAAATCACCACAGTTTCCCACAAACTTCAAGAAAAACAACACAAAATTCCCTAAATCTTTTCAAAATACTACAAAATTCCTGAAAAGCCCCACCAAATTCCAGAAATGTCCCACAAAATGACCTAAATCATTCCAAAACTCTACCAAATTCCACAAAACTCCCACCAAATCTCCACAAATTCTTACAAAATACATGAAAAATCACAGATAATTCCTCAATTCTCTGCCGAATCTCACAAAATTCCAGAAAAGACCCTCAAAATTCCACAACCATCCAACAAAATCTCCTCAAAATCCAAAAAAATTCCAGGAAAAATCCCACAACATTCCCGAAATCTTCTCAAAACATGACCAAATACTAGAAAAAAATCCCACCAAATCTCCACAAATTCCCACAAAATACATGAAAAATCACAGATAATTCCTCAATTCTCTGCAGAATCTCACAAAATTCCAGAAAAGACCCTCAAAGTTCCACCAACATCCCACAAAATGTTCACAAATGTCCACAAAATCCAAGAAAAATCCCACAGATTTCCCTAATTCTTCTAAAACACGACCAAATTCTAGAAAAATATCATTCCCACAAAATCTAAAACAAATTCCTCAAAATTCTTCAAGTCTCCTCAGAATCCCACACAATTCCAGAAAAATCCCCACAAAATTCCAGACAAGTCCCACAAAATTCCCTAAATCATTTCAAAACCCTACCAATTCACAGGAATGTCCCACAAAATCTCTGCCAATTCCCAGAACATCCCACAAAAATCCCACAAAAATCCCTAAATCTTCTGAAATCTTGACCAAATTCCAGAAACGCCCCATAAAATCACCACAGTTTCCCACAAACTTCAAGAAAAACAACACAAAATTCCCTAAATCTTTTCAAAATACTACAAAATTCCTGAAAAGCCCCACCAAATTCCAGAAATGTCCCACAAAATGACCTAAATCATTCCAAAACTCTACCAAATTCCACAAAAATCCCACCAAATCTCCACAAATTCTTACAAAATACATGAAAAATCACAGATAATTCCTCAATTCTCTGCCGAATCTCACAAAATTCCAGAAAAGACCCTCAAAATTCCACAACCATCCAACAAAATCTCCTCAAAATCCAAAAAAATTCCAGGAAAAATCCCACAACATTCCCGAAATCTTCTCAAAACATGACCAAATACTAGAAAAAAATCCCACCAAATCTCCACAAATTCCCACAAAATACATGAAAAATCACAGATAATTCCTCAATTCTCTGCAGAATCTCACAAAATTCCAGAAAAGACCCTCAAAGTTCCACCAACATCCCAAAAAATGTCCACAAATGTCCACAAAATCCAAGAAAAATCCCACAAAATTCCCTAATTCTTCTAAAACACGACCAAATTCTAGAAAAATATCCCACCAAATCTCCACAAATTCCCACAAAATACATGAAAAATCCCTCAAGATCCCTAAATCGCCTCAATATCCCACAAAATTCCACAAAAATCACACAAAACCTCCACAAGTTTCCACAAAATCTAAGAAAAATTCCTCAAAATACTTCAACTCTCCTCAAAACCACACAAAGTCCTTGAAAAGGCCCACCAAATTCCACAAAAATCCCACCAAATTCCCTACATCTTCTCAAAACTCTACAAATTTCAACACAAATCCCACCAAATCTCCACAAATTCTTACAAAATACATGAAAAATCACAGATAATTCCTCAATTCTCGGCAGAATCTCACAAAATTCCAGAAAAGACCCTCAAAGTTCCACCAACATCCCACAAAATGTCCACAAATGTCCACAAAATCCAAGAAAAATCCCAGAAAATTCCCTAATTCTTCTAAAACACGACC
Source organism: Cyanistes caeruleus (assembly GCF_971803275.1). Lineage (NCBI taxonomy): Eukaryota > Metazoa > Chordata > Aves > Passeriformes > Paridae > Cyanistes > Cyanistes caeruleus. Next base: position 1,046,021 of record NC_141707.1, on the reverse strand, counting down.
AAATTCTAGAAAAATATCCCACCAAATCTCCACAAATTCCCACAAAATACATGAAAAATCCCTCAAGATCCCTAAATTGCCTCAATATCCCACAAAATTCCACAAAAATCACACAAAACCTCCACAAGTTTCCACAAAATCTAAGAAAAATTCCTCAAAATACTTCAACTCTCCTCAAAACCACACAAAGTCCTTGAAAAGGCTCACCAAATTCCACAAAAATCCCACCAAATTCCCTACATCTTCTCAAAACTCTACAAATTTCAACAAAAATCCCACCAAATCTCCACAAATTCTTACAAAATACATGAAAAATCACAGATAATTCCTCAATTCTCTGCAGAATCTCACAAAATTCCAGAAAAGACGCTCAAAGTTCCACCAACATCCCACAAAATGTCCACAAATGTCCACAAAATCCAAGAAAAATCCCACAGATTTCCCTAATTCTTCTAAAACACGACCAAATTCTAGAAAAATCTCCCACAGAATCTCCACAAATTCCCACAAAATCTAAAACAAATTCCTCAAAATTCTTCAAGTCTCTTCAGAATCCCACACAATTCCAGAAAAATCCCCACAAAATTCCAGACAAGTCCCACAAAATTCCCTAAATCATTTCAAAACCCTACCAATTCACAGGAATGTCCCACAAAATCTCCACCGATTCCCAGAACATCCCACAAAAATCCCACAAAAATCCCTAAATCTTCTGAAAACTCGACCAAATTCCAGAAACGCCCCATAAAATCACCACAGTTTCCCACAAAATTCAAGAAAAACACCACAAAATTCCCTAAATCTTTTCAAAATACTACAAAATTCCTGAAAAGCCCTACCAAATTCCAGAAATATCCCACAAAATGACCTAAATCATTCCAAAACTCTACCAAATTCCACAAAAATCCCACCAAATCTCCACAAATTCTTACAAAATACATGAAAAATCACAGATAATTCCTCAATTCTCTGCTGAATCTCACAAAATTCCAGAAAAGACCCTCAAAATTCCACAACCATCCCCCAAAATCTCCTCAAAATCCAAAAAAATTCCAGGAAAAATCCCACAACATTCCCTAAACCTTCTCAAAACATGACCAAATTCTAAAAAAAAATCCCACCAAATCTCCACAAATTCTTACAAAATACATGAAAAATCACAGATAATTCCTCAATTCTCTGCAGAATCTCACAAAATTCCAGAAAAGACCCTCAAAGTTCCACCAACATCCCACAAAATGTCCACAAATGTCCACAAAATCCAAGAAAAATCCCACAGATTTCCCTAATTCTTCTAAAACACGACCAAATTCTAGAAAAATATCCCACCAAATCTCCACAAATTCCCACAAAATCTAAAACAAATTCCTCAAAATTCTTCAAGTCTCCTCAGAATCCCACACAATTCCAGAAAAATCCCCACAAAATTCCAGACAAGTCCCACAAAATTCCCTAAATCATTTCAAAACCCTACCAATTCACAGGAATGTCCCACAAAATCTCTGCCAATTCCCAGAACATCCCACAAAAATCCCACAAAAATCCCTAAATCTTCTGAAATCTTGACCAAATTCCAGAAACGCCCCATAAAATCACCACAGTTTCCCACAAACTTCAAGAAAAACAACACAAAATTCCCTAAATCTTTTCAAAATACTACAAAATTCCTGAAAAGCCCCACCAAATTCCAGAAATGTCCCACAAAATGACCTAAATCATTCCAAAACTCTACCAAATTCCACAAAAATCCCACCAAATCTCCACAAATTCTTACAAAATACATGAAAAATCACAGATAATTCCTCAATTCTCTGCCGAATCTCACAAAATTCCAGAAAAGACCCTCAAAATTCCACAACCATCCAACAAAATCTCCTCAAAATCCAAAAAAATTCCAGGAAAAATCCCACAACATTCCCGAAATCTTCTCAAAACATGACCAAATACTAGAAAAAAATCCCACCAAATCTCCACAAATTCCCACAAAATACATGAAAAATCACAGATAATTCCTCAATTCTCTGCAGAATCTCACAAAATTCCAGAAAAGACCCTCAAAGTTCCACCAACATCCCACAAAATGTTCACAAATGTCCACAAAATCCAAGAAAAATCCCAGAAAATTCCCTAATTCTTCTAAAACACGACCAAATTCTAGAAAAATATCCCACCAAATCTCCACAAATTCCCACAAAATACATGAAAAATCCCTCAAGATCCCTAAATCGCCTCAATATCCCACAAAATTCCACAAAAATCACACAAAACCTCCACAAGTTTCCACAAAATCTAAGAAAAATTCCTCAAAATACTTCAACTCTCCTCAAAACCACACAAAGTCCTTGAAAAGGCCCACCAAATTCCACAAAAATCCCACCAAATTCCCTACATCTTCTCAAAACTCTACAAATTTCAACAAAAATCCCACCAAATCTCCACAAATTCTTACAAAATACATGAAAAAGCACAGATAATTCCTCAATTCTCGGCAGAATCTCACAAAATTCCAGAAAAGACCCTCAAAGTTCCACCAACATCCCACAAAATGTCCACAAATGTCCACAAAATCCAAGAAAAATCCCAGAAAATTCCCTAATTCTTCTAAAACACGACCAAATTCTAGAAAAATATCCCACCAAATCTCCACAAATTCCCACAAAATACATGAAAAATCCCTCAAGATCCCTAAATTGCCTCAATATCCCACAAAATTCCACAAAAATCACACAAAACCTCCACAAGTTTCCACAAAATCTAAGAAAAATTCCTCAAAATACTTCAACTCTCCTCAAAACCACACAAAGTCCTTGAAAAGGCTCACCAAATTCCACAAAAATCCCACCAAATTCCCTACATCTTCTCAAAACTCTACAAATTTCAACAAAAATCCCACCAAATCTCCACAAATTCTTACAAAATACATGAAAAATCACAGATAATTCCTCAATTCTCTGCAGAATCTCACAAAATTCCAGAAAAGACGCTCAAAGTTCCACCAACATCCCACAAAATGTCCACAAATGTCCACAAAATCCAAGAAAAATCCCACAGATTTCCCTAATTCTTCTAAAACACGACCAAATTCTAGAAAAATCTCCCACAGAATCTCCACAAATTCCCACAAAATCTAAAACAAATTCCTCAAAATTCTTCAAGTCTCTTCAGAATCCCACACAATTCCAGAAAAATCCCCACAAAATTCCAGACAAGTCCCACAAAATTCCCTAAATCATTTCAAAATCCTACCAATTCACAGGAATGTCCCACAAAATCTCTGCCAATTCCCAGAACATCCCACAAAAATCCCACAAAAATCCCTAAATCTTCTGAAATCTTGACCAAATTCCAGAAACGCCCCATAAAATCACAACAGTTTCCCACAAACTTCAAGAAAAACAACACAAAATTCCCTAAATCTTTTCAAAATACTACAAAATTCCTGAAAAGCCCTACCAAATTCCAGAAATATCCCACAAAATGACCTAAATCATTCCAAAACTCTACCAAATTCCACAAAAATCCCACCAAATTCCCTACATCTTCTCAAAACTCTACAAATTTCAACAAAAATCACACCAAATCTCCACAAATTCTTACAAAATACATGAAAAATCACAGATAATTCCTCAATTCTCTGCTGAATCTCACAAAATTCCAGAAAAGACCCTCAAAATTCCACAACCATCCAACAAAATCTCCTCAAAATCCAAAAAAATTCCAGGAAAAATCCCACAACATTCCCGAAATCTTCTCAAAACATGACCAAATACTAGAAAAAAATCCCACCAAATCTCCACAAATTCCCACAAAATACATGAAAAATCACAGATAATTCCTCAATTCTCTGCAGAATCTCACAAAATTCCAGAAAAGACCCTCAAAGTTCCACCAACATCCCACAAAATGTTCACAAATGTCCACAAAATCCAAGAAAAATCCCACAGATTTCCCTAATTCTTCTAAAACACGACCAAATTCTAGAAAAATATCATTCCCACAAAATCTAAAACAAATTCCTCAAAATTCTTCAAGTCTCCTCAGAATCCCACACAATTCCAGAAAAATCCCCACAAAATTCCAGACAAGTCCCACAAAATTCCCTAAATCATTTCAAAACCCTACCAATTCACAGGAATGTCCCACAAAATCTCTGCCAATTCCCAGAACATCCCACAAAAATCCCACAAAAATCCCTAAATCTTCTGAAATCTTGACCAAATTCCAGAAACGCCCCATAAAATCACCACAGTTTCCCACAAACTTCAAGAAAAACAACACAAAATTCCCTAAATCTTTTCAAAATACTACAAAATTCCTGAAAAGCCCCACCAAATTCCAGAAATGTCCCACAAAATGACCTAAATCATTCCAAAACTCTACCAAATTCCACAAAAATCCCACCAAATCTCCACAAATTCTTACAAAATACATGAAAAATCACAGATAATTCCTCAATTCTCTGCCGAATCTCACAAAATTCCAGAAAAGACCCTCAAAATTCCACAACCATCCAACAAAATCTCCTCAAAATCCAAAAAAATTCCAGGAAAAATCCCACAACATTCCCGAAATCTTCTCAAAACATGACCAAATACTAGAAAAAAATCCCACCAAATCTCCACAAATTCCCACAAAATACATGAAAAATCACAGATAATTCCTCAATTCTCTGCAGAATCTCACAAAATTCCAGAAAAGACCCTCAAAGTTCCACCAACATCCCAAAAAATGTCCACAAATGTCCACAAAATCCAAGAAAAATCCCACAAAATTCCCTAATTCTTCTAAAACACGACCAAATTCTAGAAAAATATCCCACCAAATCTCCACAAATTCCCACAAAATACATGAAAAATCCCTCAAGATCCCTAAATCGCCTCAATATCCCACAAAATTCCACAAAAATCACACAAAACCTCCACAAGTTTCCACAAAATCTAAGAAAAATTCCTCAAAATACTTCAACTCTCCTCAAAACCACACAAAGTCCTTGAAAAGGCCCACCAAATTCCACAAAAATCCCACCAAATTCCCTACATCTTCTCAAAACTCTACAAATTTCAACACAAATCCCACCAAATCTCCACAAATTCTTACAAAATACATGAAAAATCACAGATAATTCCTCAATTCTCGGCAGAATCTCACAAAATTCCAGAAAAGACCCTCAAAGTTCCACCAACATCCCACAAAATGTCCACAAATGTCCACAAAATCCAAGAAAAATCCCAGAAAATTCCCTAATTCTTCTAAAACACGACCAAATTCTAGAAAAATATCCCACCAAATCTCCACAAATTCCCACAAAATACATGAAAAATCCCTCAAGATCCCTAAATTGCCTCAATATCCCACAAAATTCCACAAAAATCACACAAAACCTCCACAAGTTTCCACAAAATCTAAGAAAAATTCCTCAAAATACTTCAACTCTCCTCAAAACCACACAAAGTCCTTGAAAAGGCTCACCAAATTCCACAAAAATCCCACCAAATTCCCTACATCTTCTCAAAACTCTACAAATTTCAACAAAAATCCCACCAAATCTCCACAAATTCTTACAAAATACATGAAAAATCACAGATAATTCCTCAATTCTCTGCAGAATCTCACAAAATTCCAGAAAAGACGCTCAAAGTTCCACCAACATCCCACAAAATGTCCACAAATGTCCACAAAATCCAAGAAAAATCCCACAGATTTCCCTAATTCTTCTAAAACACGACCAAATTCTAGAAAAATCTCCCACAGAATCTCCACAAATTCCCACAAAATCTAAAACAAATTCCTCAAAATTCTTCAAGTCTCTTCAGAATCCCACACAATTCCAGAAAAATCCCCACAAAATTCCAGACAAGTCCCACAAAATTCCCTAAATCATTTCAAAACCCTACCAATTCACAGGAATGTCCCACAAAATCTCCACCGATTCCCAGAACATCCCACAAAAATCCCACAAAAATCCCTAAATCTTCTGAAAACTCGACCAAATTCCAGAAACGCCCCATAAAATCACCACAGTTTCCCACAAAATTCAAGAAAAACACCACAAAATTCCCTAAATCTTTTCAAAATACTACAAAATTCCTGAAAAGCCCTACCAAATTCCAGAAATATCCCACAAAATGACCTAAATCATTCCAAAACTCTACCAAATTCCACAAAAATCCCACCAAATCTCCACAAATTCTTACAAAATACATGAAAAATCACAGATAATTCCTCAATTCTCTGCTGAATCTCACAAAATTCCAGAAAAGACCCTCAAAATTCCACAACCATCCCCCAAAATCTCCTCAAAATCCAAAAAAATTCCAGGAAAAATCCCACAACATTCCCTAAACCTTCTCAAAACATGACCAAATTCTAAAAAAAAATCCCACCAAATCTCCACAAATTCTTACAAAATACATGAAAAATCACAGATAATTCCTCAATTCTCTGCAGAATCTCACAAAATTCCAGAAAAGACCCTCAAAGTTCCACCAACATCCCACAAAATGTCCACAAATGTCCACAAAATCCAAGAAAAATCCCACAGATTTCCCTAATTCTTCTAAAACACGACCAAATTCTAGAAAAATATCCCACCAAATCTCCACAAATTCCCACAAAATCTAAAACAAATTCCTCAAAATTCTTCAAGTCTCCTCAGAATCCCACACAATTCCAGAAAAATCCCCACAAAATTCCAGACAAGTCCCACAAAATTCCCTAAATCATTTCAAAACCCTACCAATTCACAGGAATGTCCCACAAAATCTCTGCCAATTCCCAGAACATCCCACAAAAATCCCACAAAAATCCCTAAATCTTCTGAAATCTTGACCAAATTCCAGAAACGCCCCATAAAATCACCACAGTTTCCCACAAACTTCAAGAAAAACAACACAAAATTCCCTAAATCTTTTCAAAATACTACAAAATTCCTGAAAAGCCCCACCAAATTCCAGAAATGTCCCACAAAATGACCTAAATCATTCCAAAACTCTACCAAATTCCACAAAAATCCCACCAAATCTCCACAAATTCTTACAAAATACATGAAAAATCACAGATAATTCCTCAATTCTCTGCCGAATCTCACAAAATTCCAGAAAAGACCCTCAAAATTCCACAACCATCCAACAAAATCTCCTCAAAATCCAAAAAAATTCCAGGAAAAATCCCACAACATTCCCGAAATCTTCTCAAAACATGACCAAATACTAGAAAAAAATCCCACCAAATCTCCACAAATTCCCACAAAATACATGAAAAATCACAGATAATTCCTCAATTCTCTGCAGAATCTCACAAAATTCCAGAAAAGACCCTCAAAGTTCCACCAACATCCCACAAAATGTTCACAAATGTCCACAAAATCCAAGAAAAATCCCAGAAAATTCCCTAATTCTTCTAAAACACGACCAAATTCTAGAAAAATATCCCACCAAATCTCCACAAATTCCCACAAAATACATGAAAAATCCCTCAAGATCCCTAAATCGCCTCAATATCCCACAAAATTCCACAAAAATCACACAAAACCTCCACAAGTTTCCACAAAATCTAAGAAAAATTCCTCAAAATACTTCAACTCTCCTCAAAACCACACAAAGTCCTTGAAAAGGCCCACCAAATTCCACAAAAATCCCACCAAATTCCCTACATCTTCTCAAAACTCTACAAATTTCAACAAAAATCCCACCAAATCTCCACAAATTCTTACAAAATACATGAAAAAGCACAGATAATTCCTCAATTCTCGGCAGAATCTCACAAAATTCCAGAAAAGACCCTCAAAGTTCCACCAACATCCCACAAAATGTCCACAAATGTCCACAAAATCCAAGAAAAATCCCAGAAAATTCCCTAATTCTTCTAAAACACGACCAAATTCTAGAAAAATATCCCACCAAATCTCCACAAATTCCCACAAAATACATGAAAAATCCCTCAAGATCCCTAAATTGCCTCAATATCCCACAAAATTCCACAAAAATCACACAAAACCTCCACAAGTTTCCACAAAATCTAAGAAAAATTCCTCAAAATACTTCAACTCTCCTCAAAACCACACAAAGTCCTTGAAAAGGCTCACCAAATTCCACAAAAATCCCACCAAATTCCCTACATCTTCTCAAAACTCTACAAATTTCAACAAAAATCCCACCAAATCTCCACAAATTCTTACAAAATACATGAAAAATCACAGATAATTCCTCAATTCTCTGCAGAATCTCACAAAATTCCAGAAAAGACGCTCAAAGTTCCACCAACATCCCACAAAATGTCCACAAATGTCCACAAAATCCAAGAAAAATCCCACAGATTTCCCTAATTCTTCTAAAACACGACCAAATTCTAGAAAAATCTCCCACAGAATCTCCACAAATTCCCACAAAATCTAAAACAAATTCCTCAAAATTCTTCAAGTCTCTTCAGAATCCCACACAATTCCAGAAAAATCCCCACAAAATTCCAGACAAGTCCCACAAAATTCCCTAAATCATTTCAAAATCCTACCAATTCACAGGAATGTCCCACAAAATCTCTGCCAATTCCCAGAACATCCCACAAAAATCCCACAAAAATCCCTAAATCTTCTGAAATCTTGACCAAATTCCAGAAACGCCCCATAAAATCACAACAGTTTCCCACAAACTTCAAGAAAAACAACACAAAATTCCCTAAATCTTTTCAAAATACTACAAAATTCCTGAAAAGCCCTACCAAATTCCAGAAATATCCCACAAAATGACCTAAATCATTCCAAAACTCTACCAAATTCCACAAAAATCCCACCAAATTCCCTACATCTTCTCAAAACTCTACAAATTTCAACAAAAATCACACCAAATCTCCACAAATTCTTACAAAATACATGAAAAATCACAGATAATTCCTCAATTCTCTGCAGAATCTCACAAAATTCCAGAAAAGACCCTCAAAGTTCCACAAACATCCCACAAAATCTCCTCAAAATCCAACAAAATTCCAGGAAAAATCCCACAACATTCCCGAAATCTTCTGAAAACACGACCAAATTCTAAAAAAAAATCCCACCAAATCTCCACAAATTCCCACAAAATACATGAAAAATCCCTCAAGATCCCGAAATCGCCTCAATATCCCACAAAATTCCACAAAAATCACACAAAACCTCCACAAGTTTCCACAAAATCTAAGAAAAATTCCTCAAAATACTTCAACTCTCCTCAAAACCACACAAAGTCCTTGAAAAGGCCCACCAAATTCCACAAAAATCCCACCAAATTCCCTACATCTTCTCAAAACTCTACAAATTTCAACAAAAATCCCACCAAATCTCCACAAATTCTTACAAAATACATGAAAAATCACAGATAATTCCTCAATTCTCGGCAGAATCTCACAAAATTCCAGAAAAGACCCTCAAAGTTCCACCAACATCCCACAAAATGTCCACAAATGTCCACAAAATCCAAGAAAAATCCCAGAAAATTCCCTAATTCTTCTAAAACACGACCAAATTCTAGAAAAATATCCCACCAAATCTCCACAAATTCCCACAAAATACATGAAAAATCCCTCAAGATCCCGAAATCGCCTCAATATCCCACAAAATTCCACAAAAATCACACAAAACCTCCACAAGTTTCCACAAAATCTAAGAAAAATTCCTCAAAATACTTCAACTCTCCTCAAAACCACACAAAGTCCTTGAAAAGGCCCACCAAATTCCACAAAAATCCCACCAAATTCCCTACATCTTCTCAAAACTCTACAAATTTCAACAAAAATCCCACCAAATCTCCACAAATTCTTACAAAATACATGAAAAATCACAGATAATTCCTCAATTCTCTGCAGAATCTCACAAAATTCCAGAAAAGACGCTCAAAGTTCCACCAACATCCCACAAAATGTCCACAAATGTCCACAAAATCCAAGAAAAATCCCACAGATTTCCCTAATTCTTCTAAAACACGACCAAATTCTAGAAAAATATCCCACCAAATCTCCACAAATTCCCACAAAATCTAAAACAAATTCCTCAAAATTCTTCAAGTCTCTTCAGAATCCCACACAATTCCAGAAAAATCCCCACAAAATTCCAGACAAGTCCCACAAAATTCCCTAAATCATTTCAAAACCCTACCAATTCACAGGAATGTCCCACAAAATCTCTGCCAATTCCCAGAACATCCCACAAAAATCCCACAAAAATCCCTAAATCTTCTGAAGTCTTGACCAAATTCCAGAAACGCCCCATAAAATCACAACAGTTTCCCACAAAATTCAAGAAAAACAACACAAAATTCCCTAAATCTTTTCAAAATACTACAAAATTCCTGAAAAGCCCTACCAAATTCCAGAAATATCCCACAAAATGACCTAAATCATTCCAAAACTCTACCAAATTCCACAAAAATCCCACCAAATTCCCTACATCTTCTCAAAACTCTACAAATTTCAACAAAAATCCCACCAAATCTCCACAAATTCCCACAAAATACATGAAAAATCCCTCAAGATCCCTAAATCGCCTCAATATCCCACAAAATTCCACAAAAATCACACAAAACCTCCACAAGTTTCCACAAAATCTAAGAAAAATTCCTCAAAATACTTCAACTCTCCTCAAAACCACACAAAGTCCTTGAAAAGGCCCACCAAATTCCACAAAAATCCCACCAAATTCCCTACATCTTCTCAAAACTCTACAAATTTCAACAAAAATCCCACCAAATCTCCACAAATTCTTACAAAATACATGAAAAAGCACAGATAATTCCTCAATTCTCGGCAGAATCTCACAAAATTCCAGAAAAGACCCTCAAAGTTCCACCAACATCCCACAAAATGTCCACAAATGTCCACAAAATCCAAGAAAAATCCCAGAAAATTCCCTAATTCTTCTAAAACACGACCAAATTCTAGAAAAATATCCCACCAAATCTCCACAAATTCCCACAAAATACATGAAAAATCCCTCAAGATCCCTAAATTGCCTCAATATCCCACAAAATTCCACAAAAATCACACAAAACCTCCACAAGTTTCCACAAAATCTAAGAAAAATTCCTCAAAATACTTCAACTCTCCTCAAAACCACACAAAGTCCTTGAAAAGGCTCACCAAATTCCACAAAAATCCCACCAAATTCCCTACATCTTCTCAAAACTCTACAAATTTCAACAAAAATCCCACCAAATCTCCACAAATTCTTACAAAATACATGAAAAATCACAGATAATTCCTCAATTCTCTGCAGAATCTCACAAAATTCCAGAAAAGACGCTCAAAGTTCCACCAACATCCCACAAAATGTCCACAAATGTCCACAAAATCCAAGAAAAATCCCACAGATTTCCCTAATTCTTCTAAAACACGACCAAATTCTAGAAAAATCTCCCACAGAATCTCCACAAATTCCCACAAAATCTAAAACAAATTCCTCAAAATTCTTCAAGTCTCCTCAGAATCCCACACAATTCCAGAAAAATCCCCACAAAATTCCAGACAAGTCCCACAAAATTCCCTAAATCATTTCAAAACCCTACCAATTCACAGGAATGTCCCACAAAATCTCTGCCAATTCCCAGAACATCCCACAAAAATCCCACAAAAATCCCTAAATCTTCTGAAATCTTGACCAAATTCCAGAAACGCCCCATAAAATCACCACAGTTTCCCACAAACTTCAAGAAAAACAACACAAAATTCCCTAAATCTTTTCAAAATACTACAAAATTCCTGAAAAGCCCCACCAAATTCCAGAAATGTCCCACAAAATGACCTAAATCATTCCAAAACTCTACCAAATTCCACAAAAATCCCACCAAATCTCCACAAATTCTTACAAAATACATGAAAAATCACAGATAATTCCTCAATTCTCTGCCGAATCTCACAAAATTCCAGAAAAGACCCTCAAAATTCCACAACCATCCAACAAAATCTCCTCAAAATCCAAAAAAATTCCAGGAAAAATCCCACAACATTCCCGAAATCTTCTCAAAACATGACCAAATACTAGAAAAAAATCCCACCAAATCTCCACAAATTCCCACAAAATACATGAAAAATCACAGATAATTCCTCAATTCTCTGCAGAATCTCACAAAATTCCAGAAAAGACCCTCAAAGTTCCACCAACATCCCAAAAAATGTCCACAAATGTCCACAAAATCCAAGAAAAATCCCACAAAATTCCCTAATTCTTCTAAAACACGACCAAATTCTAGAAAAATATCCCACCAAATCTCCACAAATTCCCACAAAATACATGAAAAATCCCTCAAGATCCCTAAATCGCCTCAATATCCCACAAAATTCCACAAAAATCACACAAAACCTCCACAAGTTTCCACAAAATCTAAGAAAAATTCCTCAAAATACTTCAAGTCTCCTCAAAACCACACAAAGTCCTTGAAAAGGCCCACCAAATTCCACAAAAATCCCACAGAATCTACACAATTTCCCACAAAATCTAAAACAAATTCCTCAACATTCTTCAAGTCTCTTCAGAATCCCACACAATTCCAGAAATCCCCCACAAAATTACAGACAAGTCCCACAAAATTCCCTAAATCATTTCAAAACCCTACCAATTCACAGGAATGTCCCACAAAATCTCTGCCAATTCCCAGAACATCCCACAAAAATCCCACAAAAATCCCTAAATCTTCTGAAATCTTGACCAAATTCCAGAAACGCCCCATAAAATCACAACAGTTTCCCACAAAATTCAAGAAAAACAACACAAAATTCCCTAAATCTTTTCAAAATACTACAAAATTCTTGAAAAGCCCCACCAAATTCCAGAAATGTCCCACAAAATGACCTAAATCATTCCAAAACTCTACCAAATTCCACAAAAATCCCACCAAATATCCACAAATTCTTACAAAATACATGAAAAATCACAGATAATTCCTCAATTCTCTGCTGAATCTCACAAAATTCCAGAAAAGACCCTCAAAATTCCACAACCATCCCCCAAAATCTCCTCAAAATCCAACAAAATTCCAGGAAAAATCCCACAACATTCCCTAAACCTTCTCAAAACATGACCAAATTCTAAAAAAAAATCCCACCAAATCTCCACAAATTCTTACAAAATACATGAAAAATCACAGATAATTCCTCAATTCTCTGCAGAATCTCACAAAATTCCAGAAAAGACCCTCAAACTTCCACCAACATCCCACAAAATGTCCACAAATGTCCACAAAATCCAAGAAAAATCCCACAGATTTCCCTAATTCTTCTAAAACACGACCAAATTCTAGAAAAATCTCCCACAGAATCTCCACAAATTCCCACAAAATCTAAAACAAATTCCTCAAAATTCTTCAAGTCTCTTCAGAATCCCACACAATTCCAGAAAAATCCCCACAAAATTCCAGACAAGTCCCACAAAATTCCCTAAATCATTTCAAAACCCTACCAATTCACAGGAATGTCCCACAAAATCTCTGCCAATTCCCAGAACATCCCACAAAAATCCCACAAAAATCCCTAAATCTTCTGAAGTCTTGACCAAATTCCAGAAACGCCCCATAAAATCACAACAGTTTCCCACAAAATTCAAGAAAAACAACACAAAATTCCCTAAATCTTTTCAAAATACTACAAAATTCCTGAAAAGCCCTACCAAATTCCAGAAATATCCCACAAAATGACCTAAATCATTCCAAAACTCTACCAAATTCCACAAAAATCCCACCAAATTCCCTACATCTTCTCAAAACTCTACAAATTTCAACAAAAATCCCACCAAATCTCCACAAATTCTTACAAAATACATGAAAAATCACAGATCATTCCTCAATTCTCTGCAGAATCTCACAAAATTCCAGAAAAGACCCTCAAAGTTCCACAAACATCCCACAAAATCTCCTCAAAATCCAACAAAATTCCAGGAAAAATCCCACAACATTCCCGAAATCTTCTCAAAACACGACCAAATTCTAAAAAAAAATCCCACCAAATCTCCACAAATTCCCACAAAATACATGAAAAATCCCTCAAGATCCCTAAATCGCCTCAATATCCCACAAAATTCCACAAAAATCACACAAAACCTCCACAAGTTTCCACAAAATCTAAGAAAAATTCCTCAAAATACTTCAACTCTCCTCAAAACCACACAAAGTCCTTGAAAAGGCCCACCAAATTCCACAAAAATCCCACCAAATTCCCTACATCTTCTCAAAACTCTACAAATTTCAACAAAAATCCCACCAAATCTCCACAAATTCTTACAAAATACATGAAAAATCACAGATAATTCCTCAATTCTCTGCAGAATCTCACAAAATTCCAGAAAAGACCCTCAAAGTTCCACCAACATCCCACAAAATGTCCACAAATGTCCACAAAATCCAAGAAAAATCCCACAAAATTCCCTAATTCTTCTAAAACACGACCAAATTCTAGAAAAATATCCCACCAAATCTCCACAAATTCCCACAAAATACATGAAAAATCCCTCAAGATCCCTAAATCGCCTCAATATCCCACAAAATTCCACAAAAATCACACAAAACCTCCACAAGTTTCCACAAAATCTAAGAAAAATTCCTCAAAATACTTCAACTCTCCTCAAAACCACACAAAGTCCTTGAAAAGGCCCACCAAATTCCACAAAAATCCCACCAAATTCCCTACATCTTCTCAAAACTCTACAAATTTCAACAAAAATCCCACCAAATCTCCACAAATTCTTACAAAATACATGAAAAATCACAGATAATTCCTCAATTCTCTGCAGAATCTCACAAAATTCCAGAAAAGACCCTCAAACTTCCACCAACATCCCACAAAATGTCCACAAATGTCCACAAAATCCAAGAAAAATCCCACAGATTTCCCTAATTCTTCTAAAACACGACCAAATTCTAGAAAAATCTCCCACAGAATCTCCACAAATTCCCACAAAATCTAAAACAAATTCCTCAAAATTTTTCAAGTCTCTTCAGAATCCCACACAATTCCAGAAAAATCCCCACAAAATTCCAGACAAGTCCCACAAAATTCCCTAAATCATTTCAAAACCCTACCAATTCACAGGAATGTCCCACAAAATCTCTGCCAATTCCCAGAACATCCCACAAAAATCCCACAAAAATCCCTAAATCTTCTGAAATCTTGACCAAATTCCAGAAACGCCCCATAAAATCACAACAGTTTCCCACAAAATTCAAGAAAAATAACACAAAATTCCCTAAATCTTTTCAAAATACTACAAAATTCCTGAAAAGCCCTACCAAATTCCAGAAATATCCCACAAAATGACCTAAATCATTCCAAAACTCTACCAAATTCCACAAAAATCCCACCAAATTCCCTACATCTTCTCAAAACTCTACAAATTTCAACAAAAATCACACCAAATCTCCACAAATTCTTACAAAATACATGAAAAATCACAGATAATTCCTCAATTCTCTGCAGAATCTCACAAAATTCCAGAAAAGACCCTCAAAGTTCCACAAACATCCCACAAAATCTCCTCAAAATCCAACAAAATTCCAGGAAAAATCTCACAACATTCCCGAAATCTTCTGAAAACACGACCAAATTCTAAAAAAAAATCCCACCAAATCTCCACAAATTCCCACAAAATACATGAAAAATCCCTCAAGATCCCGAAATCGCCTCAATATCCCACAAAATTCCACAAAAATCACACAAAACCTCCACAAGTTTCCACAAAATCTAAGAAAAATTCCTCAAAATACTTCAACTCTCCTCAAAACCACACAAAGTCCTTGAAAAGGCCCACCAAATTCCACAAAAATCCCACCAAATTCCCTACATCTTCTCAAAACTCTACAAATTTCAACAAAAATCCCACCAAATCTCCACAAATTCTTACAAAATACATGAAAAATCACAGATAATTCCTCAATTCTCGGCAGAATCTCACAAAATTCCAGAAAAGACCCTCAAAGTTCCACCAACATCCCACAAAATGTCCACAAATGTCCACAAAATCCAAGAAAAATCCCAGAAAATTCCCTAATTCTTCTAAAACACGACCAAATTCTAGAAAAATATCCCACCAAATCTCCACAAATTCCCACAAAATACATGAAAAATCCCTCAAGATCCCTAAATCGCCTCACTATCCCACAAAATTCCACAAAAATCACACAAAACCTCCACAAGTTTCCACAAAATCTAAGAAAAATTCCTCAAAATACTTCAAGTCTCCTCAAAACCACACAAAGTCCTTGAAAAGGCCCACCAAATTCCACAAAAATCCCACAGAATCTACACAAATTCCCACAAAATCTAAAACAAATTCCTCAACATTCTTCAAGTCTCTTCAGAATCCCACACAATTCCAGAAATCCCCCACAAAATTACAGACAAGTCCCACAAAATTCCCTAAATCATTTCAAAACCCTACCAATTCACAGGAATGTCCCACAAAATCTCTGCCAATTCCCAGAACATCCCACAAAAATCCCACAAAAATCCCTAAATCTTCTGAAATCTTGACCAAATTCCAGAAACGCCCCATAAAATCACAACAGTTTCCCACAAAATTCAAGAAAAACAACACAAAATTCCCTAAATCTTTTCAAAATACTACAAAATTCTTGAAAAGCCCCACCAAATTCCAGAAATGTCCCACAAAATGACCTAAATCATTCCAAAACTCTACCAAATTCCACAAAAATCCCACCAAATATCCACAAATTCTTACAAAATACATGAAAAATCACAGATAATTCCTCAATTCTCTGCTGAATCTCACAAAATTCCAGAAAAGACCCTCAAAATTCCACAACCATCCCCCAAAATCTCCTCAAAATCCAACAAAATTCCAGGAAAAATCCCACAACATTCCCTAAACCTTCTCAAAACATGACCAAATTCTAAAAAAAAATCCCACCAAATCTCCACAAATTCTTACAAAATACATGAAAAATCACAGATAATTCCTCAATTCTCTGCAGAATCTCACAAAATTCCAGAAAAGACCCTCAAACTTCCACCAACATCCCACAAAATGTCCACAAATGTCCACAAAATCCAAGAAAAATCCCACAGATTTCCCTAATTCTTCTAAAACACGACCAAATTCTAGAAAAATCTCCCACAGAATCTCCACAAATTCCCACAAAATCTAAAACAAATTCCTCAAAATTCTTCAAGTCTCTTCAGAATCCCACACAATTCCAGAAAAATCCCCACAAAATTCCAGACAAGTCCCACAAAATTCCCTAAATCATTTCAAAACCCTACCAATTCACAGGAATGTCCCACAAAATCTCTGCCAATTCCCAGAACATCCCACAAAAATCCCACAAAAATCCCTAAATCTTCTGAAGTCTTGACCAAATTCCAGAAACGCCCCATAAAATCACAACAGTTTCCCACAAAATTCAAGAAAAACAACACAAAATTCCCTAAATCTTTTCAAAATACTACAAAATTCCTGAAAAGCCCTACCAAATTCCAGAAATATCCCACAAAATGACCTAAATCATTCCAAAACTCTACCAAATTCCACAAAAATCCCACCAAATTCCCTACATCTTCTCAAAACTCTACAAATTTCAACAAAAATCCCACCAAATCTCCACAAATTCTTACAAAATACATGAAAAATCACAGATAATTCCTCAATTCTCGGCAGAATCTCACAAAATTCCAGAAAAGACCCTCAAAGTTCCACAAACATCCCACAAAATCTCCTCAAAATCCAACAAAATTCCAGGAAAAATCCCACAACATTCCCGAAATCTTCTCAAAACACGACCAAATTCTAAAAAAAAATCCCACCAAATCTCCACAAATTCCCACAAAATACATGAAAAATCCCTCAAGATCCCTAAATCGCCTCAATATCCCACAAAATTCCACAAAAATCACACAAAACCTCCACAAGTTTCCACAAAATCTAAGAAAAATTCCTCAAAATACTTCAACTCTCCTCAAAACCACACAAAGTCCTTGAAAAGGCCCACCAAATTCCACAAAAATCCCACCAAATTCCCTACATCTTCTCAAAACTCTACAAATTTCAACAAAAATCACACCAAATCTCCACAAATTCTTACAAAATACATGAAAAATCACAGATAATTCCTCAATTCTCTGCAGAATCTCACAAAATTCCAGAAAAGACCCTCAAAGTTCCACCAACATCCCACAAAATGTCCACAAATGTCCACAAAATCCAAGAAAAATCCCACAAAATTCCCTAATTCTTCTAAAACACGACCAAATTCTAGAAAAATATCCCACCAAATCTCCACAAATTCCCACAAAATACATGAAAAATCCCTCAAGATCCCTAAATCGCCTCAATATCCCACAAAATTCCACAAAAATCACACAAAACCTCCACAAGTTTCCACAAAATCTAAGAAAAATTCCTCAAAATACTTCAACTCTCCTCAAAACCACACAAAGTCCTTGAAAAGGCCCACCAAATTCCAGAAAAATCCCACCAAATTCCCTACATCTTCTCAAAACTCTACAAATTTCAACAAAAATCCCACCAAATCTCCACAAATTCTTACAAAATACATGAAAAATCACAGATAATTCCTCAATTCTCTGCAGAATCTCACAAAATTCCAGAAAAGACCCTCAAAGTTCCACCAACATCCCACAAAATGTCCACAAATGTCCACAAAATCCAAGAAAAATCCCACAGATTTCCCTAATTCTTCTAAAACACGACCAAATTCTAGAAAAATCTCCCACAGAATCTCCACAAATTCCCACAAAATCTAAAACAAATTCCTCAAAATTTTTCAAGTCTCTTCAGAATCCCACACAATTCCAGAAAAATCCCCACAAAATTCCAGACAAGTCCCACAAAATTCCCTAAATCATTTCAAAACCCTACCAATTCACAGGAATGTCCCACAAAATCTCTGCCAATTCCCAGAACATCCCACAAAAATCCCACAAAAATCCCTAAATCTTCTGAAATCTTGACCAAATTCCAGAAACGCCCCATAAAATCTCAACAGTTTCCCACAAAATTCAAGAAAAATAACACAAAATTCCCTAAATCTTTTCAAAATACTACAAAATTCCTGAAAAGCCCTACCAAATTCCAGAAATATCCCACAAAATGACCTAAATCATTCCAAAACTCTACCAAATTCCACAAAAATCCCACCAAATTCCCTACATCTTCTCAAAACTCTACAAATTTCAACAAAAATCACACCAAATCTCCACAAATTCTTACAAAATACATGAAAAATCACAGATAATTCCTCAATTCTCTGCAGAATCTCACAAAATTCCAGAAAAGACCCTCAAAGTTCCACAAACATCCCACAAAATCTCCTCAAAATCCAACAAAATTCCAGGAAAAATCCCACAACATTCCCGAAATCTTCTGAAAACACGACCAAATTCTAAAAAAAAATCCCACCAAATCTCCACAAATTCCCACAAAATACATGAAAAATCCCTCAAGATCCCTAAATCGCCTCAATATCCCACAAAATTCCACAAAAATCACACAAAACCTCCACAAGTTTCCACAAAATCTAAGAAAAATTCCTCAAAATACTTCAACTCTCCTCAAAACCACACAAAGTCCTTGAAAAGGCCCACCAAATTCCACAAAAATCCCACCAAATTCCCTACATCTTCTCAAAACTCTACAAATTTCAACAAAAATCCCACCAAATCTCCACAAATTCTTACAAAATACATGAAAAATCACAGATAATTCCTCAATTCTCGGCAGAATCTCACAAAATTCCAGAAAAGACCCTCAAAGTTCCACCAACATCCCACAAAATGTCCACAAATGTCCACAAAATCCAAGAAAAATCCCACAAAATTCCCTAATTCTTCTAAAACACGACCAAATTCTAGAAAAATATCCCACCAAATCTCCACAAATTCCCACAAAATACATGAAAAATCCCTCAAGATCCCTAAATCGCCTCACTATCCCACAAAATTCCACAAAAATCACACAAAACCTCCACAAGTTTCCACAAAATCTAAGAAAAATTCCTCAAAATACTTCAACTCTCCTCAAAACCACACAAAGTCCTTGAAAAGGCCCACCAAATTCCACAAAAATCCCACCAAATTCCCTACATCTTCTCAAAACTCTACAAATTTCAACAAAAATCCCACCAAATCTCCACAAATTCTTACAAAATACATGAAAAAGCACAGATAATTCCTCAATTCTCTGCAGAATCTCACAAAATTCCAGAAAAGACGCTCAAAGTTCCACCAACATCCCACAAAATGTCCACAAATGTCCACAAAATCCAAGAAAAATCCCACAGATTTCCCTAATTCTTCTAAAACACGACCAAATTCTAGAAAAATCTCCCACAGAATCTCCACAAATTCCCACAAAATCTAAAACAAATTCCTCAAAATTCTTCAAGTCTCTTCAGAATCCCACACAATTCCAGAAAAATCCCCACAAAATTCCAGACAAGTCCCACAAAATTCCCTAAATCATTTCAAAACCCTACCAATTCACAGGAATGTCCCACAAAATCTCTGCCAATTCCCAGAACATCCCACAAAAATCCCACAAAAATCCCTAAATCTTCTGAAGTCTTGACCAAATTCCAGAAACGCCCCATAAAATCACAACAGTTTCCCACAAAATTCAAGAAAAATAACACAAAATTCCCTAAATCTTTTCAAAATACTACAAAATTCCTGAAAAGCCCTACCAAATTCCAGAAATATCCCACAAAATGACCTAAATCATTCCAAAACTCTACCAAATTCCACAAAAATCCCACCAAATTCCCTACATCTTCTCAAAACTCTACAAATTTCAACAAAAATCCCACCAAATCTCCACAAATTCCCACAAAATACATGAAAAATCCCTCAAGATCCCTAAATCGCCTCAATATCCCACAAAATTCCACAAAAATCACACAAAACCTCCACAAGTTTCCACAAAATCTAAGAAAAATTCCTCAAAATACTTCAACTCTCCTCAAAACCACACAAAGTCCTTGAAAAGGCCCACCAAATTCCACAAAAATCCCACCAAATTCCCTACATCTTCTCAAAACTCTACAAATTTCAACAAAAATCCCACCAAATCTCCACAAATTCTTACAAAATACATGAAAAAGCACAGATAATTCCTCAATTCTCGGCAGAATCTCACAAAATTCCAGAAAAGACCCTCAAAGTTCCACCAACATCCCACAAAATGTCCACAAATGTCCACAAAATCCAAGAAAAATCCCAGAAAATTCCCTAATTCTTCTAAAACACGACCAAATTCTAGAAAAATATCCCACCAAATCTCCACAAATTCCCACAAAATACATGAAAAATCCCTCAAGATCCCTAAATCGCCTCAATATCCCACAAAATTCCACAAAAATCACACAAAACCTCCACAAGTTTCCACAAAATCTAAGAAAAATTCCTCAAAATACTTCAACTCTCCTCAAAACCACACAAAGTCCTTGAAAAGGCCCACCAAATTCCACAAAAATCCCACAGAATCTACACAAATTCCCACAAAATCTAAAACAAATTCCTCAACATTCTTCAAGTCTCTTCAGAATCCCACACAATTCCAGAAAAACCCCCACAAAATTACAGACAAGTCCCACAAAATTCCCTAAATCATTTCAAAACCCTACCAATTCACAGGAATGTCCCACAAAATCTCTGCCAATTCCCAGAACATCCCACAAAAATCCCACAAAAATCCCTAAATCTTCTGAAATCTTGACCAAATTCCAGAAACTCCCCATAAAATCACCACAGTTTCCCACAAAATTCAAGAAAAACAACACAAAATTCCCTAAATCTTTTCAAAATACTACAAAATTCTTGAAAAGCCCCACCAAATTCCAGAAATGTCCCACAAAATGACCTAAATCATTCCAAAACTCTACCAAATTCCACAAAAATCCCACCAAATATCCACAAATTCTTACAAAATACATGAAAAATCACAGATAATTCCTCAATTCTCTGCTGAATCTCACAAAATTCCAGAAAAGACCCTCAAAATTCCACAACCATCCCCCAAAATCTCCTCAAAATCCAACAAAATTCCAGGAAAAATCCCACAACATTCCCTAAACCTTCTCAAAACATGACCAAATTCTAAAAAAAAATCCCACCAAATCTCCACAAATTCTTACAAAATACATGAAAAATCACAGATAATTCCTCAATTCTCTGCAGAATCTCACAAAATTCCAGAAAAGACCCTCAAACTTCCACCAACATCCCACAAAATGTCCACAAATGTCCACAAAATCCAAGAAAAATCCCACAGATTTCCCTAATTCTTCTAAAACACGACCAAATTCTAGAAAAATCTCCCACAGAATCTCCACAAATTCCCACAAAATCTAAAACAAATTCCTCAAAATTCTTCAAGTCTCTTCAGAATCCCACACAATTCCAGAAAAATCCCCACAAAATTCCAGACAAGTCCCACAAAATTCCCTAAATCATTTCAAAACCCTACCAATTCACAGGAATGTCCCACAAAATCTCTGCCAATTCCCAGAACATCCCACAAAAATCCCACAAAAATCCCTAAATCTTCTGAAGTCTTGACCAAATTCCAGAAACGCCCCATAAAATCACAACAGTTTCCCACAAAATTCAAGAAAAACAACACAAAATTCCCTAAATCTTTTCAAAATACTACAAAATTCCTGAAAAGCCCTACCAAATTCCAGAAATATCCCACAAAATGACCTAAATCATTCCAAAACTCTACCAAATTCCACAAAAATCCCACCAAATTCCCTACATCTTCTCAAAACTCTACAAATTTCAACAAAAATCCCACCAAATCTCCACAAATTCTTACAAAATACATGAAAAATCACAGATCATTCCTCAATTCTCTGCAGAATCTCACAAAATTCCAGAAAAGACCCTCAAAGTTCCACAAACATCCCACAAAATCTCCTCAAAATCCAACAAAATTCCAGGAAAAATCCCACAACATTCCCGAAATCTTCTCAAAACACGACCAAATTCTAAAAAAAAATCCCACCAAATCTCCACAAATTCCCACAAAATACATGAAAAATCCCTCAAGATCCCTAAATCGCCTCAATATCCCACAAAATTCCACAAAAATCACACAAAACCTCCACAAGTTTCCACAAAATCTAAGAAAAATTCCTCAAAATACTTCAACTCTCCTCAAAACCACACAAAGTCCTTGAAAAGGCCCACCAAATTCCACAAAAATCCCACCAAATTCCCTACATCTTCTCAAAACTCTACAAATTTCAACAAAAATCACACCAAATCTCCACAAATTCTTACAAAATACATGAAAAATCACAGATAATTCCTCAATTCTCTGCAGAATCTCACAAAATTCCAGAAAAGACCCACAAAGTTCCACCAACATCCCACAAAATGTCCACAAATGTCCACAAAATCCAAGAAAAATCCCACAAAATTCCCTAATTCTTCTAAAACACGACCAAATTCTAGAAAAATATCCCACCAAATCTCCACAAATTCCCACAAAATACATGAAAAATCCCTCAAGATCCCTAAATCGCCTCAATATCCCACAAAATTCCACAAAAATCACACAAAACCTCCACAAGTTTCCACAAAATCTAAGAAAAATTCCTCAAAATACTTCAACTCTCCTCAAAACCACACAAAGTCCTTGAAAAGGCCCACCAAATTCCACAAAAATCCCACCAAATTCCCTACATCTTCTCAAAACTCTACAAATTTCAACAAAAATCCCACCAAATCTCCACAAATTCTTACAAAATACATGAAAAATCACAGATAATTCCTCAATTCTCGGCAGAATCTCACAAAATTCCAGAAAAGACCCTCAAAGTTCCACCAACATCCCACAAAATGTCCACAAATGTCCACAAAATCCAAGAAAAATCCCAGAAAATTCCCTAATTCTTCTAAAACACGACCAAATTCTAGAAAAATATCCCACCAAATCTCCACAAATTCCCACAAAATACATGAAAAATCCCTCAAGATCCCTAAATCGCCTCACTATCCCACAAAATTCCACAAAAATCACACAAAACCTCCACAAGTTTCCACAAAATCTAAGAAAAATTCCTCAAAATACTTCAACTCTCCTCAAAACCACACAAAGTCCTTGAAAAGGCCCACCAAATTCCACAAAAATCCCACCAAATTCCCTACATCTTCTCAAAACTCTACAAATTTCAACAAAAATCCCACCAAATCTCCACAAATTCTTACAAAATACATGAAAAAGCACAGATAATTCCTCAATTCTCTGCAGAATCTCACAAAATTCCAGAAAAGACGCTCAAAGTTCCACCAACATCCCACAAAATGTCCACAAATGTCCACAAAATCCAAGAAAAATCCCACAGATTTCCCTAATTCTTCTAAAACACGACCAAATTCTAGAAAAATCTCCCACAGAATCTCCACAAATTCCCACAAAATCTAAAACAAATTCCTCAAAATTCTTCAAGTCTCTTCAGAATCCCACACAATTCCAGAAAAATCCCCACAAAATTCCAGACAAGTCCCACAAAATTCCCTAAATCATTTCAAAACCCTACCAATTCACAGGAATGTCCCACAAAATCTCTGCCAATTCCCAGAACATCCCACAAAAATCCCACAAAAATCCCTAAATCTTCTGAAATCTTGACCAAATTCCAGAAACGCCCCATAAAATCACAACAGTTTCCCACAAAATTCAAGAAAAATAACACAAAATTCCCTAAATCTTTTCAAAATACTACAAAATTCCTGAAAAGCCCTACCAAATTCCAGAAATATCCCACAAAATGACCTAAATCATTCCAAAACTCTACCAAATTCCACAAAAATCCCACCAAATTCCCTACATCTTCTCAAAACTCTACAAATTTCAACAAAAATCCCACCAAATCTCCACAAATTCCCACAAAATACATGAAAAATCCCTCAAGATCCCTAAATCGCCTCAATATCCCACAAAATTCCACAAAAATCACACAAAACCTCCACAAGTTTCCACAAAATCTAAGAAAAATTCCTCAAAATACTTCAACTCTCCTCAAAACCACACAAAGTCCTTGAAAAGGCCCACCAAATTCCACAAAAATCCCACCAAATTCCCTACATCTTCTCAAAACTCTACAAATTTCAACAAAAATCCCACCAAATCTCCACAAATTCTTACAAAATACATGAAAAAGCACAGATAATTCCTCAATTCTCGGCAGAATCTCACAAAATTCCAGAAAAGACCCTCAAAGTTCCACCAACATCCCACAAAATGTCCACAAATGTCCACAAAATCCAAGAAAAATCCCAGAAAATTCCCTAATTCTTCTAAAACACGACCAAATTCTAGAAAAATATCCCACCAAATCTCCACAAATTCCCACAAAATACATGAAAAATCCCTCAAGATCCCTAAATCGCCTCAATATCCCACAAAATTCCACAAAAATCACACAAAACCTCCACAAGTTTCCACAAAATCTAAGAAAAATTCCTCAAAATACTTCAACTCTCCTCAAAACCACACAAAGTCCTTGAAAAGGCCCACCAAATTCCACAAAAATCCCACAGAATCTACACAAATTCCCACAAAATCTAAAACAAATTCCTCAACATTCTTCAAGTCTCTTCAGAATCCCACACAATTCCAGAAAAACCCCCACAAAATTACAGACAAGTCCCACAAAATTCCCTAAATCATTTCAAAACCCTACCAATTCACAGGAATGTCCCACAAAATCTCCACCGATTCCCAGAACATCCCACAAAAATCCCACAAAAATCCCTAAATCTTCTGAAATCTTGACCAAATTCCAGAAACTCCCCATAAAATCACAACAGTTTCCCACAAAATTCAAGAAAAACAACACAAAATTCCCTAAATCTTTTCAAAATACTACAAAATTCTTGAAAAGCCCCACCAAATTCCAGAAATGTCCCACAAAATGACCTAAATCATTCCAAAACTCTACCAAATTCCACAAAAATCCCACCAAATATCCACAAATTCTTACAAAATACATGAAAAATCACAGATAATTCCTCAATTCTCTGCTGAATCTCACAAAATTCCAGAAAAGACCCTCAAAATTCCACAACCATCCCCCAAAATCTCCTCAAAATCCAACAAAATTCCAGGAAAAATCCCACAACATTCCCTAAACCTTCTCAAAACATGACCAAATTCTAAAAAAAAATCCCACCAAATCTCCACAAATTCTTACAAAATACATGAAAAATCACAGATAATTCCTCAATTCTCTGCAGAATCTCACAAAATTCCAGAAAAGACCCTCAAACTTCCAC
Source organism: Cyanistes caeruleus (assembly GCF_971803275.1). NCBI lineage: Eukaryota > Metazoa > Chordata > Aves > Passeriformes > Paridae > Cyanistes > Cyanistes caeruleus. The sequence continues at coordinate 1,019,756 of NC_141707.1, read as the reverse complement.
CAACATCCCACAAAATGTCCACAAATGTCCACAAAATCCAAGAAAAATCCCACAGATTTCCCTAATTCTTCTAAAACACGACCAAATTCTAGAAAAATCTCCCACAGAATCTCCACAAATTCCCACAAAATCTAAAACAAATTCCTCAAAATTCTTCAAGTCTCTTCAGAATCCCACACAATTCCAGAAAAATCCCCACAAAATTCCAGACAAGTCCCACAAAATTCCCTAAATCATTTCAAAACCCTACCAATTCACAGGAATGTCCCACAAAATCTCTGCCAATTCCCAGAACATCCCACAAAAATCCCACAAAAATCCCTAAATCTTCTGAAGTCTTGACCAAATTCCAGAAACGCCCCATAAAATCACAACAGTTTCCCACAAAATTCAAGAAAAACAACACAAAATTCCCTAAATCTTTTCAAAATACTACAAAATTCCTGAAAAGCCCTACCAAATTCCAGAAATATCCCACAAAATGACCTAAATCATTCCAAAACTCTACCAAATTCCACAAAAATCCCACCAAATTCCCTACATCTTCTCAAAACTCTACAAATTTCAACAAAAATCCCACCAAATCTCCACAAATTCTTACAAAATACATGAAAAATCCCTCAAGATCCCTAAATTGCCTCAATATCCCACAAAATTCCACAAAAATCACACAAAACCTCCACAAGTTTCCACAAAATCTAAGAAAAATTCCTCAAAATACTTCAACTCTCCTCAAAACCGCACAAAGTCCTTGAAAAGGCCCACCAAATTCCACAAAAATCCCACCAAATTCCCTACATCTTCTCAAAACTCTACAAATTTCAACAAAAATCCCACCAAATCTCCACAAATTCTTACGAAATACATGAAAAATCACAGATAATTCCTCAATTCTCTGCAGAATCTCACAAAATTCCAGAAAAGACCCTCAAAGTTCCACCAACATCCCACAAAATGTCCACAAATGTCCACAAAATCCAAGAAAAATCCCACAAAATTCCCTAATTCTTCTAAAACACGACCAAATTCTAGAAAAATATCCCACCAAATCTCCACAAATTCCCACAAAATCTACAACAAATTCCTCAAAATTCTTCAACTCTCCTCAGAATCCCACACAATTCCAGAAAAATCCCCACAAAATTCCAGACAAGTCCCACAAAATTCCCTAAATCATTTCAAAACCCTACCAATTCACAGGAATGTCCCACAAAATCTCCACCGATTCCCAGAACATCCCACAAAAATCCCACAAAAATCCCTAAATCTTCTGAAATCTTGACCAAATTCCAGAAACGCCCCATAAAATCACCACAGTTTCCCACAAAATTCAAGAAAAACACCACTAAATTCCCTAAATCTTTTCAAAATACTACAAAATTCTTGAAAAGCCCCACCAAATTCCAGAAATGTCCCACCAAATTCCCTACATCTTCTCAAAACTCTACAAATTTCAACAAAAATCCCACCAAATCTCCACAAATTCTTACAAAATACATGAAAAATCACAGATAATTCCTCAATTCTCTGCAGAATCTCACAAAATTCCAGAAAAGACCCTCAAAGTTCCACCAACATCCCACAAAATGTCCACAAATGTCCACAAAATCCAAGAAAAATCCCACAAAATTCCCTAATTCTTCTAAAACACGACCAAATTCTAGAAAAATATCCCACCAAATCTCCACAAATTCCCACAAAATACATGAAAAATCCCTCAAGATCCCTAAATCGCCTCAATATCCCACAAAATTCCACAAAAATCACACAAAACCTCCACAAGTTTCCACAAAATCTAAGAAAAATTCCTCAAAATACTTCAACTCTCCTCAAAACCACACAAAGTCCTTGAAAAGGCCCACCAAATTCCACAAAAATCCCACAGAGTCTACACAAATTCCCACAAAATCTAAAACAAATTCCTCAGCATTCTTCAAGTCTCTTCAGAATCCCACACAATTCCAGAAAAACCCCCACAAAATTACAGACAAGTCCCACAAAATTCCCTAAATCATTTCAAAACCCTACCAATTCACAGGAATGTCCCACAAAATCTCCAACGATTCCCAGAACATCCCACAAAAATCCCACAAAAATCCCTAAATCTTCTGAAATCTTGACCAAATTCCAGAAACGCCCCATAAAATCACCACAGTTTCCCACAAAATTCAAGAAAAACAACACAAAATTCCCTAAATCTTTTCAAAATACTACAAAATTCCTGAAAAGCCCTACCAAATTCCAGAAATGTCCCACAAAATGACCTAAATCATTCCAAAACTCTACCAAATTCCACAAAAATCCCACCAAATCTCCACAAATTCTTACAAAATACATGAAAAATCACAGATAATTCCTCAATTCTCTGCAGAATCTCACAAAATTCCAGAAAAGACCCTCAAAGTTCCACCAACATCCCACAAAATCTCCTCAAAATCCAACAAAATTCCAGGAAAAATCCCACAACATTCCCTAATTCTTCTCAAAACACGACCAAATTCTAAAAAAAAATCCCACCAAATCTCCACAAATTCCCACAAAATACATGAAAAATCCCTCAAGATCCCTAAATCGCCTCACTATCCCACAAAATTCCACAAAAATCACACAAAACCTCCACAAGTTTCCACAAAATCTAAGAAAAATTCCTCAAAATACTTCAACTCTCCTCAAAACCACACAAAGTCCTTGAAAAGGCCCACCAAATTCCACAAAAATCCCACCAAATTCCCTACATCTTCTCAAAACTCTACAAATTTCAACAAAAATCCCACCAAATCTCCACAAATTCTTACAAAATACATGAAAAATCACAGATAATTCCTCAATTCTCTGCAGAATCTCACAAAATTCCAGAAAAGACCCTCAAAGTTCCACCAACATCCCACAAAATGTCCACAAATGTCCACAAAATCCAAGAAAAATCCCAGAAAATTCCCTAATTCTTCTAAAACACGACCAAATTCTAGAAAAATATCCCACCAAATCTCCACAAATTCCCACAAAATACATGAAAAATCCCTCAAGATCCCTAAATCGCCTCACTATCCCACAAAATTCCACAAAAATCACACAAAACCTCCACAAGTTTCCACAAAATCTAAGAAAAATTCCTCAAAATACTTCAGCTCTCCTCAAAACCACACAAAGTCCTTGAAAAGGCCCACCAAATTCCACAAAAATCCCACCAAATTCCCTACATCTTCTCAAAACTCTACAAATTTCAACAAAAATCCCACCAAATCTCCACAAATTCTTACAAAATACATGAAAAATCACAGATAATTCCTCAATTCTCTGCAGAATCTCACAAAATTCCAGAAAAGACCCTCAAAGTTCCACCAACATCCCACAAAATGTCCACAAATGTCCACAAAATCCAAGAAAAATCCCACAAAATTCCCTAATTCTTCTAAAACACGACCAAATTCTAGAAAAATATCCCACCAAATCTCCACAAATTCCCACAAAATACATGAAAAATCCCTGAAGATCCCTAAATCGCCTCAATATCCCACAAAATTCCACAAAAATCACACAAAACCTCCACAAGTTTCCACAAAATCTAAGAAAAATTCCTCAAAATACTTCAACTCTCCTCAAAACCACACAAAGTCCTTGAAAAGGCCCACCAAATTCCACAAAAATCCCACCAAATTCCCTACATCTTCTCAAAACTCTACAAATTTCAACAAAAATCCCACCAAATCTCCACAAATTCTTACAAAATACATGAAAAATCACAGATAATTCCTCAATTCTCTGCAGAATCTCACAAAATTCCAGAAAAGACCCTCAAAGTTCCACCAACATCCCACAAAATGTCCACAAATGTCCACAAAATCCAAGAAAAATCCCACAAAATTCCCTAATTCTTCTAAAACACGACCAAATTCTAGAAAAATATCCCACCAAATCTCCACAAATTCCCACAAAATCTACAACAAATTCCTCAAAATTCTTCAACTCTCCTCAGAATCCCACACAATTCCAGAAAAATCCCCACAAAATTCCAGACAAGTCCCACAAAATTCCCTAAATCATTTCAAAACCCTACCAATTCACAGGAATGTCCCACAAAATCTCCACCGATTCCCAGAACATCCCTGTCATGGGGTAGCTTTACCTTTAAGACAGCTTGGAGGGAGAGGAAGTTGAAGCTGCTGGTAGCTGATGGGAGTTTTTCCCTCCTGACCAATTATCGGTCATTTTCAAGAATTGACAGCAGATCTGACCATTAAAAAGTGAATTCAACTTGTAAACACCCCCTTAAGAAGTACAGACAGAATTCTCTTGCTCTCTTTGGTTTCCGGCTTCGGACAAGGTAGCAGGCTCTGTCTCGGCCTCCTCCCCCCCTCTCCAGGCCTACAAGGCCGCGGGGTGGAGGGGGGGGGAGGGAGAAGAGAAGCAGCGCTGGCCAGCCGAGCTTGGTTTTCAGTTTTTGCTGCTAGACTGAAACTTAACACCATGAACTCTTGCAGTTTTCCTAAAGCTTTTAATTCTTTTACTACCTGGATAAACATACAGATTACTCCTTTTCTCAGAAAGACAGAGAGAGAGACAATCAACATAGAGGAGACATCATAGAACCACCAAAAACAGTGAAGAAAAGAGTTAAGTTTAAATAAGAAAGAGAGAATAAGGAGATGCTTTACAGCTGAAATATCTTTCTGTTAAAGCTATGGAGATGGACAATAATAGTATAAAAAGACTCCTTTAATTCATGATAAGAGTATTAGGAGGAGTGAGATATTCAAAGTGTAACTTTTGAGCAGAAGAGAGACAGAGAGAGTGCTTGTGATACTGTGAGTTGCTGGAATTGAGTTGAGTGAAGATTTTAAAGCTTTGAGGGCAAAGAGAAAACTGTTTTCCAGGAAGGCTCACAGAGACAAATGAAGAAGACTTCTGCCTTTGAATAACTTATCCTTAAAATAAGATTCCTAAACTCTGTGACCCATACACACCTTGGAGATGTGAAATGGGAGGAGAAGATCTAATGACAGATTTCCGGGCAGCTGGCATTAGAGAAATAGAAAACTATGATGAAAAATAGTTTTCTCGTGAAAAACTCCGTAAGCTAACAGAAAGAGACTTCTGTTTCTCTACAAAGATTGATGAAAGACTGTAACAAGAATTAAGACTGTTTTTAACCACCAAAGTCCTAAAGTTATTTGTCTCTATGTTGTCATGTGTACAGAGAAATAGTTAAGATGTAGAAGATAAGGAAGTTTTCTGAAAGTTTATTCTGGTATTCTCATTCTTGTAGTTTGTTAATAAACTGTCTTTATTCCTTTAAGTCTTAAGCCTGTTTTGCTCTTGTTTTAATCCATATCTCACAACAAAAAAATAAGTAGTTTTTTAGTTACTGGTTTAAAACCACGACAATCCCACAAAAATCCCACAAAAATCCCTAAATCTTCTGAAATCTTGACCAAATTCCAGAAACGCCCCATAAAATCACCACAGTTTCCCACAAAATTCAAGAAAAACACCACTAAATTCCCTAAATCTTTTCAAAATACTACAAAATTCTTGAAAAGCCCCACCAAATTCCAGAAATGTCCCACCAAATTCCCTACATCTTCTCAAAACTCTACAAATTTCAACAAAAATCCCACCAAATCTCCACAAATTCTTACAAAATACATGAAAAATCACAGATAATTCCTCAATTCTCTGCAGAATCTCACAAAATTCCAGAAAAGACCCTCAAAGTTCCACCAACATCCCACAAAATGTCCACAAATGTCCACAAAATCCAAGAAAAATCCCACAAAATTCCCTAATTCTTCTAAAACACGACCAAATTCTAGAAAAATATCCCACCAAATCTCCACAAATTCCCACAAAATACATGAAAAATCCCTCAAGATCCCTAAATCGCCTCAATATCCCACAAAATTCCACAAAAATCACACAAAACCTCCACAAGTTTCCACAAAATCTAAGAAAAATTCCTCAAAATACTTCAACTCTCCTCAAAACCACACAAAGTCCTTGAAAAGGCCCACCAAATTCCACAAAAATCCCACAGAGTCTACACAAATTCCCACAAAATCTAAAACAAATTCCTCAGCATTCTTCAAGTCTCTTCAGAATCCCACACAATTCCAGAAAAACCCCCACAAAATTACAGACAAGTCCCACAAAATTCCCTAAATCATTTCAAAACCCTACCAATTCACAGGAATGTCCCACAAAATCTCCAACGATTCCCAGAACATCCCACAAAAATCCCACAAAAATCCCTAAATCTTCTGAAATCTTGACCAAATTCCAGAAACGCCCCATAAAATCACCACAGTTTCCCACAAAATTCAAGAAAAACACCACAAAATTCCCTAAATCTTTTCAAAATACTACAAAATTCCTGAAAAGCCCTACCAAATTCCAGAAATGTCCCACAAAATGACCTAAATCATTCCAAAACTCTACCAAATTCCACAAAAATCCCACCAAATCTCCACAAATTCTTACAAAATACATGAAAAATCACAGATAATTCCTCAATTCTCTGCAGAATCTCACAAAATTCCAGAAAAGACCCTCAAAGTTCCACCAACATCCCACAAAATCTCCTCAAAATCCAACAAAATTCCAGGAAAAATCCCACAACATTCCCTAATTCTTCTCAAAACACGACCAAATTCTAAAAAAAAATCCCACCAAATCTCCACAAATTCCCACAAAATACATGAAAAATCCCTCAAGATCCCTAAATCGCCTCAATATCCCACAAAATTCCACAAAAATCACACAAAACCTCCACAAGTTTCCACAAAATCTAAGAAAAATTCCTCAAAATACTTCAACTCTCCTCAAAACCACACAAAGTCCTTGAAAAGGCCCACCAAATTCCACAAAAATCCCACCAAATTCCCTACATCTTCTCAAAACTCTACAAATTTCAACAAAAATCCCACCAAATCTCCACAAATTCTTACAAAATACATGAAAAATCACAGATAATTCCTCAATTCTCTGCAGAATCTCACAAAATTCCAGAAAAGACCCTCAAAGTTCCACCAACATCCCACAAAATGTCCACAAATGTCCACAAAATCCAAGAAAAATCCCAGAAAATTCCCTAATTCTTCTAAAACATGACCAAATTCTAAAAAAATATCCCACCAAATCTCCACAAATTCCCACAAAATACATGAAAAATCACTCAAGATCCCGAAATCGCCTCAATATCCCACAAAATTCCACAAAAATCACACAAAACCTCCACAAGTTTCCACAAAATCTAAGAAAAATTCCTCAAAATACTTCAACTCTCCTCAAAACCACACAAAGTCCTTGAAAAGGCCCACCAAATTCCACAAAAATCCCACCAAATTCCCTACATCTTCTCAAAACTCTACAAATTTCAACAAAAATTTCACCAAATCTCCACAAATTCTTACAAAATACATGAAAAATCACAGATAATTCCTCAATTCTCTGCAGAATCTCACAAAATTCCAGAAAAGACCCTCAAAGTTCCACTAACATCCCACAAAATGTCCACAAATGTCCACAAAATCCAAGAAAAATCCCAGAAAATTCCCTAATTCTTCTAAAACACGACCAAATTCTAGAAAAATATCCCACCAAATCTCCACAAATTCCCACAAAATACATGAAAAATCCCTCAAGATCCCTAAATTGCCTCAATATCCCACAAAATTCCACAAAAATCACACAAAACCTCCACAAGTTTCCACAAAATCTAAGAAAAATTCCTCAAAATACTTCAACTCTCCTCAAAACCGCACAAAGTCCTTGAAAAGGCCCACCAAATTCCACAAAAATCCCACCAAATTCCCTACATCTTCTCAAAACTCTACAAATTTCAACAAAAATCCCACCAAATCTCCACAAATTCTTACGAAATACATGAAAAATCACAGATAATTCCTCAATTCTCTGCAGAATCTCACAAAATTCCAGAAAAGACCCTCAAAGTTCCACCAACATCCCACAAAATGTCCACAAATGTCCACAAAATCCAAGAAAAATCCCACAAAATTCCCTAATTCTTCTAAAACACGACCAAATTCTAGAAAAATATCCCACCAAATCTCCACAAATTCCCACAAAATCTACAACAAATTCCTCAAAATTCTTCAACTCTCCTCAGAATCCCACACAATTCCAGAAAAATCCCCACAAAATTCCAGACAAGTCCCACAAAATTCCCTAAATCATTTCAAAACCCTACCAATTCACAGGAATGTCCCACAAAATCTCCACCGATTCCCAGAACATCCCTGTCATGGGGTAGCTTTACCTTTAAGACAGCTTGGAGGGAGAGGAAGTTGAAGCTGCTGGTAGCTGATGGGAGTTTTTCCCTCCTGACCAATTATCGGTCATTTTCAAGAATTGACAGCAGATCTGACCATTAAAAAGTGAATTCAACTTGTAAACACCCCCTTAAGAAGTACAGACAGAATTCTCTTGCTCTCTTTGGTTTCCGGCTTCGGACAAGGTAGCAGGCTCTGTCTCGGCCTCCTCCCCCCCTCTCCAGGCCTACAAGGCCGCGGGGTGGAGGGGGGGGGAGGGAGAAGAGAAGCAGCGCTGGCCAGCCGAGCTTGGTTTTCAGTTTTTGCTGCTAGACTGAAACTTAACACCATGAACTCTTGCAGTTTTCCTAAAGCTTTTAATTCTTTTACTACCTGGATAAACATACAGATTACTCCTTTTCTCAGAAAGACAGAGAGAGAGACAATCAACATAGAGGAGACATCATAGAACCACCAAAAACAGTGAAGAAAAGAGTTAAGTTTAAATAAGAAAGAGAGAATAAGAAGATGCTTTACAGCTGAAATATCTTTCTGTTAAAGCTATGGAGATGGACAATAATAGTATAAAAAGACTCCTTTAATTCATGATAAGAGTATTAGGAGGAGTGAGATATTCAAAGTGTAACTTTTGAGCAGAAGAGAGACAGAGAGAGTGCTTGTGATACTGTGAGTTGCTGGAATTGAGTTGAGTGAAGATTTTAAAGCTTTGAGGGCAAAGAGAAAACTGTTTTCCAGGAAGGCTCACAGAGACAAATGAAGAAGACTTCTGCCTTTGAATAACTTATCCTTAAAATAAGATTCCTAAACTCTGTGACCCATACACACCTTGGAGATGTGAAATGGGAGGAGAAGATCTAATGACAGATTTCCGGGCAGCTGGCATTAGAGAAATAGAAAACTATGATGAAAAATAGTTTTCTCGTGAAAAACTCCGTAAGCTAACAGAAAGAGACTTCTGTTTCTCTACAAAGATTGATGAAAGACTGTAACAAGAATTAAGACTGTTTTTAACCACCAAAGTCCTAAAGTTATTTGTCTCTATGTTGTCATGTGTACAGAGAAATAGTTAAGATGTAGAAGATAAGGAAGTTTTCTGAAAGTTTATTCTGGTATTCTCATTCTTGTAGTTTGTTAATAAACTGTCTTTATTCCTTTAAGTCTTAAGCCTGTTTTGCTCTTGTTTTAATCCATATCTCACAACAAAAAAATAAGTAGTTTTCTAGTTACTGGTTTAAAACCACGACAATCCCACAAAAATCCCACAAAAATCCCTAAATCTTCTGAAATCTTGACCAAATTCCAGAAACGCCCCATAAAATCACCACAGTTTCCCACAAAATTCAAGAAAAACACCACTAAATTCCCTAAATCTTTTCAAAATACTACAAAATTCTTGAAAAGCCCCACCAAATTCCAGAAATGTCCCACCAAATTCCCTACATCTTCTCAAAACTCTACAAATTTCAACAAAAATCCCACCAAATCTCCACAAATTCTTACAAAATACATGAAAAATCACAGATAATTCCTCAATTCTCTGCAGAATCTCACAAAATTCCAGAAAAGACCCTCAAAGTTCCACCAACATCCCACAAAATGTCCACAAATGTCCACAAAATCCAAGAAAAATCCCACAAAATTCCCTAATTCTTCTAAAACACGACCAAATTCTAGAAAAATATCCCACCAAATCTCCACAAATTCCCACAAAATACATGAAAAATCCCTCAAGATCCCTAAATCGCCTCAATATCCCACAAAATTCCACAAAAATCACACAAAACCTCCACAAGTTTCCACAAAATCTAAGAAAAATTCCTCAAAATACTTCAACTCTCCTCAAAACCACACAAAGTCCTTGAAAAGGCCCACCAAATTCCACAAAAATCCCACAGAGTCTACACAAATTCCCACAAAATCTAAAACAAATTCCTCAGCATTCTTCAAGTCTCTTCAGAATCCCACACAATTCCAGAAAAACCCCCACAAAATTACAGACAAGTCCCACAAAATTCCCTAAATCATTTCAAAACCCTACCAATTCACAGGAATGTCCCACAAAATCTCCAACGATTCCCAGAACATCCCACAAAAATCCCACAAAAATCCCTAAATCTTCTGAAATCTTGACCAAATTCCAGAAACGCCCCATAAAATCACCACAGTTTCCCACAAAATTCAAGAAAAACACCACAAAATTCCCTAAATCTTTTCAAAATACTACAAAATTCCTGAAAAGCCCTACCAAATTCCAGAAATGTCCCACAAAATGACCTAAATCATTCCAAAACTCTACCAAATTCCACAAAAATCCCACCAAATCTCCACAAATTCTTACAAAATACATGAAAAATCACAGATAATTCCTCAATTCTCTGCAGAATCTCACAAAATTCCAGAAAAGACCCTCAAAGTTCCACCAACATCCCACAAAATCTCCTCAAAATCCAACAAAATTCCAGGAAAAATCCCACAACATTCCCTAATTCTTCTCAAAACACGACCAAATTCTAAAAAAAAATCCCACCAAATCTCCACAAATTCCCACAAAATACATGAAAAATCCCTCAAGATCCCTAAATCGCCTCAATATCCCACAAAATTCCACAAAAATCACACAAAACCTCCACAAGTTTCCACAAAATCTAAGAAAAATTCCTCAAAATACTTCAACTCTCCTCAAAACCACACAAAGTCCTTGAAAAGGCCCACCAAATTCCACAAAAATCCCACCAAATTCCCTACATCTTCTCAAAACTCTACAAATTTCAACAAAAATCCCACCAAATCTCCACAAATTCTTACAAAATACATGAAAAATCACAGATAATTCCTCAATTCTCTGCAGAATCTCACAAAATTCCAGAAAAGACCCTCAAAGTTCCACCAACATCCCACAAAATGTCCACAAATGTCCACAAAATCCAAGAAAAATCCCAGAAAATTCCCTAATTCTTCTAAAACATGACCAAATTCTAAAAAAATATCCCACCAAATCTCCACAAATTCCCACAAAATACATGAAAAATCACTCAAGATCCCGAAATCGCCTCAATATCCCACAAAATTCCACAAAAATCACACAAAACCTCCACAAGTTTCCACAAAATCTAAGAAAAATTCCTCAAAATACTTCAACTCTCCTCAAAACCACACAAAGTCCTTGAAAAGGCCCACCAAATTCCACAAAAATCCCACCAAATTCCCTACATCTTCTCAAAACTCTACAAATTTCAACAAAAATTTCACCAAATCTCCACAAATTCTTACAAAATACATGAAAAATCACAGATAATTCCTCAATTCTCTGCAGAATCTCACAAAATTCCAGAAAAGACCCTCAAAGTTCCACTAACATCCCACAAAATGTCCACAAATGTCCACAAAATCCAAGAAAAATCCCAGAAAATTCCCTAATTCTTCTAAAACACGACCAAATTCTAGAAAAATATCCCACCAAATCTCCACAAATTCCCACAAAATCTACAACAAATTCCTCAAAATTCTTCAACTCTCCTCAGAATCCCACACAATTCCAGAAAAATCCCCACAAAATTCCAGACAAGTCCCACAAAATTCCCTAAATCATTTCAAAACCCTACCAATTCACAGGAATGTCCCACAAAATCTCCACCGATTCCCAGAACATCCCACAAAAATCCCACAAAAATCCCTAAATCTTCTGAAATCTTGACCAAATTCCAGAAACGCCCCATAAAATCACCACAGTTTCCCACAAAATTCAAGAAAAACACCACTAAATTCCCTAAATCTTTTCAAAATACTACAAAATTCTTGAAAAGCCCCACCAAATTCCAGAAATGTCCCACCAAATTCCCTACATCTTCTCAAAACTCTACAAATTTCAACAAAAATCCCACCAAATCTCCACAAATTCTTACAAAATACATGAAAAATCACAGATAATTCCTCAATTCTCTGCAGAATCTCACAAAATTCCAGAAAAGACCCTCAAAGTTCCACCAACATCCCACAAAATGTCCACAAATGTCCACAAAATCCAAGAAAAATCCCACAAAATTCCCTAATTCTTCTAAAACACGACCAAATTCTAGAAAAATATCCCACCAAATCTCCACAAATTCCCACAAAATACATGAAAAATCCCTCAAGATCCCTAAATCGCCTCAATATCCCACAAAATTCCACAAAAATCACACAAAACCTCCACAAGTTTCCACAAAATCTAAGAAAAATTCCTCAAAATACTTCAACTCTCCTCAAAACCACACAAAGTCCTTGAAAAGGCCCACCAAATTCCACAAAAATCCCACAGAGTCTACACAAATTCCCACAAAATCTAAAACAAATTCCTCAGCATTCTTCAAGTCTCTTCAGAATCCCACACAATTCCAGAAAAACCCCCACAAAATTACAGACAAGTCCCACAAAATTCCCTAAATCATTTCAAAACCCTACCAATTCACAGGAATGTCCCACAAAATCTCCAACGATTCCCAGAACATCCCACAAAAATCCCACAAAAATCCCTAAATCTTCTGAAATCTTGACCAAATTCCAGAAACGCCCCATAAAATCACCACAGTTTCCCACAAAATTCAAGAAAAACAACACAAAATTCCCTAAATCTTTTCAAAATACTACAAAATTCCTGAAAAGCCCTACCAAATTCCAGAAATGTCCCACAAAATGACCTAAATCATTCCAAAACTCTACCAAATTCCACAAAAATCCCACCAAATCTCCACAAATTCTTACAAAATACATGAAAAATCACAGATAATTCCTCAATTCTCTGCAGAATCTCACAAAATTCCAGAAAAGACCCTCAAAGTTCCACCAACATCCCACAAAATCTCCTCAAAATCCAACAAAATTCCAGGAAAAATCCCACAACATTCCCTAATTCTTCTCAAAACACGACCAAATTCTAAAAAAAAATCCCACCAAATCTCCACAAATTCCCACAAAATACATGAAAAATCCCTCAAGATCCCTAAATCGCCTCACTATCCCACAAAATTCCACAAAAATCACACAAAACCTCCACAAGTTTCCACAAAATCTAAGAAAAATTCCTCAAAATACTTCAACTCTCCTCAAAACCACACAAAGTCCTTGAAAAGGCCCACCAAATTCCACAAAAATCCCACCAAATTCCCTACATCTTCTCAAAACTCTACAAATTTCAACAAAAATCCCACCAAATCTCCACAAATTCTTACAAAATACATGAAAAATCACAGATAATTCCTCAATTCTCTGCAGAATCTCACAAAATTCCAGAAAAGACGCTCAAACTTCCACCAACATCCCACAAAATGTCCACAAATGTCCACAAAATCCAAGAAAAATCCCACAGATTTCCCTAATTCTTCTAAAACACGACCAAATTCTAGAAAAATATCCCACCAAATCTCCACAAATTCCCACAAAATCTAAAACAAATTCCTCAACATTCTTCAAGTCTCCTCAGAATCCCACACAATTCCAGAAAAACCCCCACAAAATTACAGACAAGTCCCACAAAATTCCCTAAATCATTTCAAAACCCTACCAATTCACAGGAATGTCCCACAAAATCTCCACCGATTCCCAGAACATCCCACAAAAATCCCACAAAAATCCCTAAATCTTCTGAAATCTTGACCAAATTCCAGAAACGCCCCATAAAATCACCACAGTTTCCCACAAAATTCAAGAAAAACAACACAAAATTCCCTAAATCTTTTCAAAATACTACAAAATTCTTGAAAAGCCCCACCAAAGTCCAGAAATATCCCACAAAATGACCTAAATCATTCCAAAACTCTACCAAATTCCACAAAAATCCCACCAAATCTCCACAAATTCTTACAAAATACATGAAAAATCACAGATAATTCCTCAATTCTCTGCAGAATCTCACAAAATTCCAGAAAAGACCCTCAAAGTTCCACAAACATCCCACAAAATCTCCTCAAAATCCAACAAAATTCCAGGAAAAATCCCACAAAATTCCCTAATTCTTCTCAAAACACGACCAAATTCTAAAAAAAAATCCCACCAAATCTCCACAAATTCCCACAAAATACATGAAAAATCCCTCAAGATCCCTAAATCGCCTCACTATCCCACAAAATTCCACAAAAATCACACAAAACCTCCACAAGTTTCCACAAAATCTAAGAAAAATTCCTCAAAATACTTCAACTCTCCTCAAAACCACACAAAGTCCTTGAAAAGGCCCACCAAATTCCACAAAAATCCCACCAAATTCCCTACATCTTCTCAAAACTCTACAAATTTCAACAAAAATCCCACCAAATCTCCACAAATTCTTACAAAATACATGAAAAATCACAGATAATTCCTCAATTCTCTGCAGAATCTCACAAAATTCCAGAAAAGACCCTCAAAGTTCCACAAACATCCCACAAAATCTCCTCAAAATCCAACAAAATTCCAGGAAAAATCCCACAACATTCCCTAATTCTTCTCAAAACACGACCAAATTCTAAAAAAAAATCCCACCAAATCTCCACAAATTCCCACAAAATACATGAAAAATCCCTCAAGATCCCTAAATCGCCTCACTATCCCACAAAATTCCACAAAAATCACACAAAACCTCCACAAGTTTCCACAAAATCTAAGAAAAATTCCTCAAAATACTTCAACTCTCCTCAAAACCACACAAAGTCCTTGAAAAGGCCCACCAAATTCCACAAAAATCCCACCAAATTCCCTACATCTTCTCAAAACTCTACAAATTTCAACAAAAATCCCACCAAATCTCCACAAATTCTTACAAAATACATGAAAAATCACAGATAATTCCTCAATTCTCTGCAGAATCTCACAAAATTCCAGAAAAGACCCTCAAAGTTCCACCAACATCCCACAAAATGTCCACAAATGTCCACAAAATCCAAGAAAAATCCCACAAAATTCCCTAATTCTTCTAAAACACGACCAAATTCTAGAAAAATATCCCACCAAATCTCCACAAATTCCCACAAAATACATGAAAAATCCCTCAAGATCCCTAAATCGCCTCAATATCCCACAAAATTCCACAAAAATCACACAAAACCTCCACAAGTTTCCACAAAATCTAAGAAAAATTCCTCAAAATACTTCAACTCTCCTCAAAACCACACAAAGTCCTTGAAAAGGCCCACCAAATTCCACAAAAATCCCACCAAATTCACTACATCTTCTCAAAACTCTACAAATTTCAACAAAAATCCCACCAAATCTCCACAAATTCTTACAAAATACATGAAAAATCACAGATAATTCCTCAATTCTCTGCCGAATCTCACAAAATTCCAGAAAAGACCCTCAAAGTTCCACCAACATCCCACAAAATGTCCACAAATGTCCACAAAATCCAAGAAAAATCCCACAGATTTCCCTAATTCTTCTAAAACACGACCAAATTCTAGAAAAATATCCCACCAAATCTCCACAAATTCCCACAAAATCTAAAACAAATTCCTCAACATTCTTCAAGTCTCCTCAGAATCCCACACAATTCCAGAAAAACCCCCACAAAATTACAGACAAGTCCCACAAAATTCCCTAAATCATTTCAAAACCCTACCAATTCACAGGAATGTCCCACAAAATCTCCACCGATTCCCAGAACATCCCACAAAAATCCCACAAAAATCCCTAAATCTTCTGAAATCTTGACCAAATTCCAGAAACGCCCCATAAAATCACCACAGTTTCCCACAAAATTCAAGAAAAACAACACAAAATTCCCTAAATCTTTTCAAAATACTACAAAATTCTTGAAAAGCCCCACCAAAGTCCAGAAATATCCCACAAAATGACCTAAATCATTCCAAAACTCTACCAAATTCCACAAAAATCCCACCAAATCTCCACAAATTCTTACAAAATACATGAAAAATCACAGATAATTCCTCAATTCTCTGCAGAATCTCACAAAATTCCAGAAAAGACCCTCAAAATTCCACAACCATCCCACAAAATCTCCTCAAAATCCAAAAAAATTCCAGGAAAAATCCCACAACATTCCCTAAATCTTCTCAAAACATGACCAAATTCTAAAAAAAAAATCCCACCAAATCTCCACAAATTCCCACAAAATACATGAAAAATCCCTGAAGATCCCTAAATCGCCTCAATATCCCACAAAATTCCACAAAAATCACACAAAACCTCCACAAGTTTCCACAAAATCTAAGAAAAATTCCTCAAAATACTTCAACTCTCCTCAAAACCACACAAAGTCCTTGAAAAGGCCCACCAAATTCCACAAAAATCCCACCAAATTCCCTACATCTTCTCAAAACTCTACAAATTTCAACAAAAATCCCACCAAATCTCCACAAATTCTTACAAAATACATGAAAAATCACAGATAATTCCTCAATTCTCTGCAGAATCTCACAAAATTCCAGAAAAGACCCTCAAAGTTCCACCAACATCCCACAAAATGTCCACAAATGTCCACAAAATCCAAGAAAAATCCCACAGATTTCCCTAATTCTTCTAAAACACGACCAAATTCTAGAAAAATATCCCACCAAATCTCCACAAATTCCCACAAAATCTAAAACAAATTCCTCAACATTCTTCAAGTCTCCTCAGAATCCCACACAATTCCAGAAAAACCCCCACAAAATTACAGACAAGTCCCACAAAATTCCCTAAATCATTTCAAAACCCTACCAATTCACAGGAATGTCCCACAAAATCTCCACCGATTCCCAGAACATCCCACAAAAATCCCACAAAAATCCCTAAATCTTCTGAAATCTTGACCAAATTCCAGAAACGCCCCATAAAATCACCACAGTTTCCCACAAAATTCAAGAAAAACACCACAAAATTCCCTAAATCTTTTCAAAATACTACAAAATTCCTGAAAAGCCCTACCAAATTCCAGAAATGTCCCACAAAATGACCTAAATCATTCCAAAACTCTACCAAATTCCACCAAAATCCCACCAAATCTCCACAAATTCTTACAAAATACATGAAAAATCACAGATAATTCCTCAATTCTCTGCAGAATCTCACAAAATTCCAGAAAAGACCCTCAAAGTTCCACAAACATCCCACAAAATCTCCTCAAAATCCAACAAAATTCCAGGAAAAATCCCACAAAATTCCCTAATTCTTCTCAAAACACGACCAAATTCTAAAAAAAAATCCCACCAAATCTCCACAAATTCCCACAAAATACATGAAAAATCCCTCAAGATCCCTAAATCGCCTCACTATCCCACAAAATTCCACAAAAATCACACAAAACCTCCACAAGTTTCCACAAAATCTAAGAAAAATTCCTCAAAATACTTCAACTCTCCTCAAAACCACACAAAGTCCTTGAAAAGGCCCACCAAATTCCACAAAAATCCCACCAAATTCCCTACATCTTCTCAAAACTCTACAAATTTCAACAAAAATCCCACCAAATCTCCACAAATTCTTACAAAATACATGAAAAATCACAGATAATTCCTCAATTCTCTGCAGAATCTCACAAAATTCCAGAAAAGACCCTCAAAGTTCCACAAACATCCCACAAAATCTCCTCAAAATCCAACAAAATTCCAGGAAAAATCCCACAACATTCCCTAATTCTTCTCAAAACACGACCAAATTCTAAAAAAAAATCCCACCAAATCTCCACAAATTCCCACAAAATACATGAAAAATCCCTCAAGATCCCTAAATCGCCTCACTATCCCACAAAATTCCACAAAAATCACACAAAACCTCCACAAGTTTCCACAAAATCTAAGAAAAATTCCTCAAAATACTTCAACTCTCCTCAAAACCACACAAAGTCTTTGAAAAGGCCCACCAAATTCCACAAAAATCCCACCAAATTCCCTACATCTTCTCAAAACTCTACAAATTTCAACAAAAATCACACCAAATCTCCACAAATTCTTACAAAATACATGAAAAATCACAGATAATTCCTCAATTCTCTGCAGAATCTCACAAAATTCCAGAAAAGACCCTCAAAGTTCCACCAACATCCCACAAAATGTCCACAAATGTCCACAAAATCCAAGAAAAATCCCACAAAATTCCCTAATTCTTCTAAAACACGACCAAATTCTAGAAAAATATCCCACCAAATCTCCACAAATTCCCACAAAATACATGAAAAATCCCTCAAGATCCCTAAATCGCCTCAATATCCCACAAAATTCCACAAAAATCACACAAAACCTCCACAAGTTTCCACAAAATCTAAGAAAAATTCCTCAAAATACTTCAACTCTCCTCAAAACCACACAAAGTCCTTGAAAAGGCCCACCAAATTCCACAAAAATCCCACCAAATTCCCTACATCTTCTCAAAACTCTACAAATTTCAACAAAAATCCCACCAAATCTCCACAAATTCTTACAAAATACATGAAAAATCACAGATAATTCCTCAATTCTCTGCAGAATCTCACAAAATTCCAGAAAAGACGCTCAAACTTCCACCAACATCCCACAAAATGTCCACAAATGTCCACAAAATCCAAGAAAAATCCCACAGATTTCCCTAATTCTTCTAAAACACGACCAAATTCTAGAAAAATATCCCACCAAATCTCCACAAATTCCCACAAAATCTAAAACAAATTCCTCAACATTCTTCAAGTCTCCTCAGAATCCCACACAATTCCAGAAAAACCCCCACAAAATTACAGACAAGTCCCACAAAATTCCCTAAATCATTTCAAAACCCTACCAATTCACAGGAATGTCCCACAAAATCTCCACCGATTCCCAGAACATCCCACAAAAATCCCACAAAAATCCCTAAATCTTCTGAAATCTTGACCAAATTCCAGAAACGCCCCATAAAATCACCACAGTTTCCCACAAAATTCAAGAAAAACAACACAAAATTCCCTAAATCTTTTCAAAATACTACAAAATTCTTGAAAAGCCCCACCAAAGTCCAGAAATATCCCACAAAATGACCTAAATCATTCCAAAACTCTACCAAATTCCACAAAAATCCCACCAAATCTCCACAAATTCTTACAAAATACATGAAAAATCACAGATAATTCCTCAATTCTCTGCAGAATCTCACAAAATTCCAGAAAAGACCCTCAAAATTCCACAACCATCCCACAAAATCTCCTCAAAATCCAAAAAAATTCCAGGAAAAATCCCACAACATTCCCTAAATCTTCTCAAAACATGACCAAATTCTAAAAAAAAAATCCCACCAAATTTCCACAAATTCCCACAAAATACATGAAAAATCCCTGAAGATCCCTAAATCGCCTCAATATCCCACAAAATTCCACAAAAATCACACAAAACCTCCACAAGTTTCCACAAAATCTAAGAAAAATTCCTCAAAATACTTCAACTCTCCTCAAAACCACACAAAGTCCTTGAAAAGGCCCACCAAATTCCACAAAAATCCCACCAAATTCCCTACATCTTCTCAAAACTCTACAAATTTCAACAAAAATCCAATCAAATCTCCACAAATTCTTACAAAATACATGAAAAATCACAGATAATTCCTCAATTCTCTGCAGAATCTCACAAAATTCCAGAAAAGACGCTCAAAGTTCCACCAACATCCCACAAAATGTCCACAAATGTCCACAAAATCCAAGAAAAATCCCACAGATTTCCCTAATTCTTCTAAAACAAGACCAAATTCTAGAAAAATATCCCACCAAATCTCCACAAATTCCCACAAAATACATGAAAAATCCCTCAAGATCCCTAAATCGCCTCACTATCCCACAAAATTCCACAAAAATCACACAAAACCTCCACAAGTTTCCACAAAATCTAAGAAAAATTCCTCAAAATACTTCAACTCTCCTCAAAACCACACAAAGTCCTTGAAAAGGCCCACCAAATTCCACAAAAATCCCACCAAATTCCCTACATCTTCTCAAAACTCTACAAATTTCAACAAAAATCCCACCAAATCTCCACAAATTCTTACAAAATACATGAAAAATCACAGATAATTCCTCAATTCTCTGCAGAATCTCACAAAATTCCAGAAAAGACCCTCAAAGTTCCACAAACATCCCACAAAATCTCCTCAAAATCCAACAAAATTCCAGGAAAAATCCCACAACATTCCCTAATTCTTCTCAAAACACGACCAAATTCTAAAAAAAAATCCCACCAAATCTCCACAAATTCCCACAAAATACATGAAAAATCCCTCAAGATCCCTAAATCGCCTCACTATCCCACAAAATTCCACAAAAATCACACAAAACCTCCACAAGTTTCCACAAAATCTAAGAAAAATTCCTCAAAATACTTCAACTCTCCTCAAAACCACACAAAGTCTTTGAAAAGGCCCACCAAATTCCACAAAAATCCCACCAAATTCCCTACATCTTCTCAAAACTCTACAAATTTCAACAAAAATCACACCAAATCTCCACAAATTCTTACAAAATACATGAAAAATCACAGATAATTCCTCAATTCTCTGCAGAATCTCACAAAATTCCAGAAAAGACCCTCAAAGTTCCACCAACATCCCACAAAATGTCCACAAATGTCCACAAAATCCAAGAAAAATCCCACAAAATTCCCTAATTCTTCTAAAACACGACCAAATTCTAGAAAAATATCCCACCAAATCTCCACAAATTCCCACAAAATACATGAAAAATCCCTCAAGATCCCTAAATCGCCTCAATATCCCACAAAATTCCACAAAAATCACACAAAACCTCCACAAGTTTCCACAAAATCTAAGAAAAATTCCTCAAAATACTTCAACTCTCCTCAAAACCACACAAAGTCCTTGAAAAGGCCCACCAAATTCCACAAAAATCCCACCAAATTCCCTACATCTTCTCAAAACTCTACAAATTTCAACAAAAATCCCACCAAATCTCCACAAATTCTTACAAAATACATGAAAAATCACAGATAATTCCTCAATTCTCTGCAGAATCTCACAAAATTCCAGAAAAGACGCTCAAACTTCCACCAACATCCCACAAAATGTCCACAAATGTCCACAAAATCCAAGAAAAATCCCACAGATTTCCCTAATTCTTCTAAAACACGACCAAATTCTAGAAAAATATCCCACCAAATCTCCACAAATTCCCACAAAATCTAAAACAAATTCCTCAACATTCTTCAAGTCTCCTCAGAATCCCACACAATTCCAGAAAAACCCCCACAAAATTACAGACAAGTCCCACAAAATTCCCTAAATCATTTCAAAACCCTACCAATTCACAGGAATGTCCCACAAAATCTCCACCGATTCCCAGAACATCCCACAAAAATCCCACAAAAATCCCTAAATCTTCTGAAATCTTGACCAAATTCCAGAAACGCCCCATAAAATCACCACAGTTTCCCACAAAATTCAAGAAAAACAACACAAAATTCCCTAAATCTTTTCAAAATACTACAAAATTCTTGAAAAGCCCCACCAAAGTCCAGAAATATCCCACAAAATGACCTAAATCATTCCAAAACTCTACCAAATTCCACAAAAATCCCACCAAATCTCCACAAATTCTTACAAAATACATGAAAAATCACAGATAATTCCTCAATTCTCTGCAGAATCTCACAAAATTCCAGAAAAGACCCTCAAAATTCCACAACCATCCCACAAAATCTCCTCAAAATCCAAAAAAATTCCAGGAAAAATCCCACAACATTCCCTAAATCTTCTCAAAACATGACCAAATTCTAAAAAAAAAATCCCACCAAATTTCCACAAATTCCCACAAAATACATGAAAAATCCCTGAAGATCCCTAAATCGCCTCAATATCCCACAAAATTCCACAAAAATCACACAAAACCTCCACAAGTTTCCACAAAATCTAAGAAAAATTCCTCAAAATACTTCAACTCTCCTCAAAACCACACAAAGTCCTTGAAAAGGCCCACCAAATTCCACAAAAATCCCACCAAATTCCCTACATCTTCTCAAAACTCTACAAATTTCAACAAAAATCCAATCAAATCTCCACAAATTCTTACAAAATACATGAAAAATCACAGATAATTCCTCAATTCTCTGCAGAATCTCACAAAATTCCAGAAAAGACGCTCAAAGTTCCACCAACATCCCACAAAATGTCCACAAATGTCCACAAAATCCAAGAAAAATCCCACAGATTTCCCTAATTCTTCTAAAACAAGACCAAATTCTAGAAAAATATCCCACCAAATCTCCACAAATTCCCACAAAATACATGAAAAATCCCTCAAGATCCCTAAATCGCCTCACTATCCCACAAAATTCCACAAAAATCACACAAATCCTCCACAAGTTTCCACAAAATCTAAGAAAAATTCCTCAAAATACTTCAACTCTCCTCAAAACTACACAAAGTCCTTGAAAAGGCCCACCAAATTCCACAAAAATCCCACAGAATCTCCACAAATTCCCACAAAATCTAAAACGAATTCCTCATAATTCTTCAAGTCTCCTCAGAATCCCACACAATTCCAGAAAAACCCCCACAAAATTACAGACAAGTCCCACAAAATTCCCTAAATCATTTCAAAACCCTACCAATTCACAGGAATGTCCCACAAAATCTCCACCGATTCCCAGAACATCCCACAAAAATCCCACAAAAATCCCTAAATCTTCTGAAATCTTGACCAAATTCCAGAAACGCCCCATAAAATCACCACAGTTTCCCACAAAATTCAAGAAAAACAACACAAAATTCCCTAAATCTTTTCAAAATACTACAAAATTCTTGAAAAGCCCCACCAAAGTCCAGAAATATCCCACAAAATGACCTAAATCATTCCAAAACTCTACCAAATTCCACAAAAATCCCACCAAATCTCCACAAATTCTTACAAAATACATGAAAAATCACAGATAATTCCTCAATTCTCTGCAGAATCTCACAAAATTCCAGAAAAGACCCTCAAAGTTCCACAAACATCCCACAAAATCTCCTCAAAATCCAACAAAATTCCAGGAAAAATCCCACAAAATTCCCTAATTCTTCTCAAAACACGACCAAATTCTAAAAAAAAATCCCACCAAATCTCCACAAATTCCCACAAAATACATGAAAAATCCCTCAAGATCCCTAAATCGCCTCACTATCCCACAAAATTCCACAAAAATCACACAAAACCTCCACAAGTTTCCACAAAATCTAAGAAAAATTCCTCAAAATACTTCAACTCTCCTCAAAACCACACAAAGTCCTTGAAAAGGCCCACCAAATTCCACAAAAATCCCACCAAATTCCCTACATCTTCTCAAAACTCTACAAATTTCAACAAAAATCCCACCAAATCTCCACAAATTCTTACAAAATACATGAAAAATCACAGATAATTCCTCAATTCTCTGCAGAATCTCACAAAATTCCAGAAAAGACCCTCAAAGTTCCACAAACATCCCACAAAATCTCCTCAAAATCCAACAAAATTCCAGGAAAAATCCCACAACATTCCCTAATTCTTCTCAAAACACGACCAAATTCTAAAAAAAAATCCCACCAAATCTCCACAAATTCCCACAAAATACATGAAAAATCCCTCAAGATCCCTAAATCGCCTCACTATCCCACAAAATTCCACAAAAATCACACAAAACCTCCACAAGTTTCCACAAAATCTAAGAAAAATTCCTCAAAATACTTCAACTCTCCTCAAAACCACACAAAGTCTTTGAAAAGGCCCACCAAATTCCACAAAAATCCCACCAAATTCCCTACATCTTCTCAAAACTCTACAAATTTCAACAAAAATCACACCAAATCTCCACAAATTCTTACAAAATACATGAAAAATCACAGATAATTCCTCAATTCTCTGCAGAATCTCACAAAATTCCAGAAAAGACCCTCAAAGTTCCACCAACATCCCACAAAATGTCCACAAATGTCCACAAAATCCAAGAAAAATCCCACAAAATTCCCTAATTCTTCTAAAACACGACCAAATTCTAGAAAAATATCCCACCAAATCTCCACAAATTCCCACAAAATACATGAAAAATCCCTCAAGATCCCTAAATCGCCTCAATATCCCACAAAATTCCACAAAAATCACACAAAACCTCCACAAGTTTCCACAAAATCTAAGAAAAATTCCTCAAAATACTTCAACTCTCCTCAAAACCACACAAAGTCCTTGAAAAGGCCCACCAAATTCCACAAAAATCCCACCAAATTCCCTACATCTTCTCAAAACTCTACAAATTTCAACAAAAATCCCACCAAATCTCCACAAATTCTTACAAAATACATGAAAAATCACAGATAATTCCTCAATTCTCTGCAGAATCTCACAAAATTCCAGAAAAGACGCTCAAACTTCCACCAACATCCCACAAAATGTCCACAAATGTCCACAAAATCCAAGAAAAATCCCACAGATTTCCCTAATTCTTCTAAAACACGACCAAATTCTAGAAAAATATCCCACCAAATCTCCACAAATTCCCACAAAATCTAAAACAAATTCCTCAACATTCTTCAAGTCTCCTCAGAATCCCACACAATTCCAGAAAAACCCCCACAAAATTACAGACAAGTCCCACAAAATTCCCTAAATCATTTCAAAACCCTACCAATTCACAGGAATGTCCCACAAAATCTCCACCGATTCCCAGAACATCCCACAAAAATCCCACAAAAATCCCTAAATCTTCTGAAATCTTGACCAAATTCCAGAAACGCCCCATAAAATCACCACAGTTTCCCACAAAATTCAAGAAAAACAACACAAAATTCCCTAAATCTTTTCAAAATACTACAAAATTCTTGAAAAGCCCCACCAAAGTCCAGAAATATCCCACAAAATGACCTAAATCATTCCAAAACTCTACCAAATTCCACAAAAATCCCACCAAATCTCCACAAATTCTTACAAAATACATGAAAAATCACAGATAATTCCTCAATTCTCTGCAGAATCTCACAAAATTCCAGAAAAGACCCTCAAAGTTCCACAAACATCCCACAAAATCTCCTCAAAATCCAACAAAATTCCAGGAAAAATCCCACAAAATTCCCTAATTCTTCTCAAAACACGACCAAATTCTAAAAAAAAATCCCACCAAATCTCCACAAATTCCCACAAAATACATGAAAAATCCCTCAAGATCCCTAAATCGCCTCACTATCCCACAAAATTCCACAAAAATCACACAAAACCTCCACAAGTTTCCACAAAATCTAAGAAAAATTCCTCAAAATACTTCAACTCTCCTCAAAACCACACAAAGTCCTTGAAAAGGCCCACCAAATTCCACAAAAATCCCACCAAATTCCCTACATCTTCTCAAAACTCTACAAATTTCAACAAAAATCCCACCAAATCTCCACAAATTCTTACAAAATACATGAAAAATCACAGATAATTCCTCAATTCTCTGCAGAATCTCACAAAATTCCAGAAAAGACCCTCAAAGTTCCACAAACATCCCACAAAATCTCCTCAAAATCCAACAAAATTCCAGGAAAAATCCCACAACATTCCCTAATTCTTCTCAAAACACGACCAAATTCTAAAAAAAAATCCCACCAAATCTCCACAAATTCCCACAAAATACATGAAAAATCCCTCAAGATCCCTAAATCGCCTCACTATCCCACAAAATTCCACAAAAATCACACAAAACCTCCACAAGTTTCCACAAAATCTAAGAAAAATTCCTCAAAATACTTCAACTCTCCTCAAAACCACACAAAGTCTTTGAAAAGGCCCACCAAATTCCACAAAAATCCCACCAAATTCCCTACATCTTCTCAAAACTCTACAAATTTCAACAAAAATCACACCAAATCTCCACAAATTCTTACAAAATACATGAAAAATCACAGATAATTCCTCAATTCTCTGCAGAATCTCACAAAATTCCAGAAAAGACCCTCAAAGTTCCACCAACATCCCACAAAATGTCCACAAATGTCCACAAAATCCAAGAAAAATCCCACAAAATTCCCTAATTCTTCTAAAACACGACCAAATTCTAGAAAAATATCCCACCAAATCTCCACAAATTCCCACAAAATACATGAAAAATCCCTCAAGATCCCTAAATCGCCTCAATATCCCACAAAATTCCACAAAAATCACACAAAACCTCCACAAGTTTCCACAAAATCTAAGAAAAATTCCTCAAAATACTTCAACTCTCCTCAAAACCACACAAAGTCCTTGAAAAGGCCCACCAAATTCCACAAAAATCCCACCAAATTCCCTACATCTTCTCAAAACTCTACAAATTTCAACAAAAATCCCACCAAATCTCCACAAATTCTTACAAAATACATGAAAAATCACAGATAATTCCTCAATTCTCTGCAGAATCTCACAAAATTCCAGAAAAGACGCTCAAACTTCCACCAACATCCCACAAAATGTCCACAAATGTCCACAAAATCCAAGAAAAATCCCACAGATTTCCCTAATTCTTCTAAAACACGACCAAATTCTAGAAAAATATCCCACCAAATCTCCACAAATTCCCACAAAATCTAAAACAAATTCCTCAACATTCTTCAAGTCTCCTCAGAATCCCACACAATTCCAGAAAAACCCCCACAAAATTACAGACAAGTCCCACAAAATTCCCTAAATCATTTCAAAACCCTACCAATTCACAGGAATGTCCCACAAAATCTCCACCGATTCCCAGAACATCCCACAAAAATCCCACAAAAATCCCTAAATCTTCTGAAATCTTGACCAAATTCCAGAAACGCCCCATAAAATCACCACAGTTTCCCACAAAATTCAAGAAAAACAACACAAAATTCCCTAAATCTTTTCAAAATACTACAAAATTCTTGAAAAGCCCCACCAAAGTCCAGAAATATCCCACAAAATGACCTAAATCATTCCAAAACTCTACCAAATTCCACAAAAATCCCACCAAATCTCCACAAATTCTTACAAAATACATGAAAAATCACAGATAATTCCTCAATTCTCTGCAGAATCTCACAAAATTCCAGAAAAGACCCTCAAAATTCCACAACCATCCCACAAAATCTCCTCAAAATCCAAAAAAATTCCAGGAAAAATCCCACAACATTCCCTAAATCTTCTCAAAACACGACCAAATTCTAAAAAAAAAATCCCACCAAATTTCCACAAATTCCCACAAAATACATGAAAAATCCCTGAAGATCCCTAAATCGCCTCAATATCCCACAAAATTCCACAAAAATCACACAAAACCTCCACAAGTTTCCACAAAATCTAAGAAAAATTCCTCAAAATACTTCAACTCTCCTCAAAACCACACAAAGTCCTTGAAAAGGCCCACCAAATTCCACAAAAATCCCACCAAATTCCCTACATCTTCTCAAAACTCTACAAATTTCAACAAAAATCCAATCAAATCTCCACAAATTCTTACAAAATACATGAAAAATCACAGATAATTCCTCAATTCTCTGCAGAATCTCACAAAATTCCAGAAAAGACGCTCAAAGTTCCACCAACATCCCACAAAATGTCCACAAATGTCCACAAAATCCAAGAAAAATCCCACAGATTTCCCTAATTCTTCTAAAACAAGACCAAATTCTAGAAAAATATCCCACCAAATCTCCACAAATTCCCACAAAATACATGAAAAATCCCTCAAGATCCCTAAATCGCCTCAATATCCCACAAAATTCCACAAAAATCACACAAATCCTCCACAAGTTTCCACAAAATCTAAGAAAAATTCCTCAAAATACTTCAAGTCTCCTCAAAACTACACAAAGTCCTTGAAAAGGCCCACCAAATTCCACAAAAATCCCACAGAATCTCCACAAATTCCCACAAAATCTAAAACGAATTCCTCATAATTCTTCAAGTCTCCTCAGAATCCCACACAATTCCAGAAAAACCCCCACAAAATTACAGACAAGTCCCACAAAATTCCCTAAATCATTTCAAAACCCTACCAATTCACAGGAATGTCCCACAAAATCTCCACCGATTCCCAGAACATCCCACAAAAATCCCACAAAAATCCCTAAATCTTCTGAAATCTTGACCAAATTCCAGAAACGCCCCATAAAATCACCACAGTTTCCCACAAAATTCAAGAAAAACAACACAAAATTCCCTAAATCTTTTCAAAATACTACAAAATTCTTGAAAAGCCCCACCAAAGTCCAGAAATATCCCACAAAATGACCTAAATCATTCCAAAACTCTACCAAATTCCACAAAAATCCCACCAAATCTCCACAAATTCTTACAAAATACATGAAAAATCACAGATAATTCCTCAATTCTCTGCCGAATCTCACAAAATTCCAGAAAAGACGCTCAAAGTTCCACCAACATCCCACAAAATCTCTTCAAAATCCAAAAAAATTCCAGGAAAAATCCCACAACATTCCCTAAATCTTCTCAAAACATGACCAAATTCTAAAAAAAAATCCCACCAAATCTCCACAAATTCCCACAAAATACACGAAAAATTCCTCGATCCCTAAATCGCCTCAATATCCCACAAAATTCCACAAAAATCACACAAAACCTCCACAAGTTTCCACAAAATCTAAGAAAAATTCCTCAAAATACTTCAACTCTCCTCAAAACCACACAAAGTCCTTGAAAAGGCCCACCAAATTCCACAAAAATCCCACAGAATCTCCACAAATTCCCACAAAATCTAAAACAAATTCCTCAACATTCTTCAAGTCTCTTCAGAATCCCACACAATTCCAGAAAAATCCCCACAAAATTCCAGACAATTCCCACAAAATTCCCTAAATCATTTCAAAACCCTACCAATTCACAGGAATGTTACACAAAATCTCTGCCAATTCCCAGAACATCCCACAAAAATCCCACAAAAATCCCTAAATCTTCTGAAATCTTGACCAAATTCCAGAAACGCCCCATAAAATCACCACAGTTTCCCACAAACTTCAAGAAAAACAACACAAAATTCCCTAAATCTTTTCAAAATACTACAAAATTCCTGAAAAGCCCCACCAAATTCCACAAAAATCCCGCAAAATGACCTAAATCATTCCAAAACTCTACCAAATTCCACAAAAATCCCACCAAATTCCCTACATCTTCTCAAAACTCTACAAATTTCAACAAAAATCCCACCAAATCTCCACAAATTCTTACAAAATACATGAAAAATCACAGATAATTCCTCAATTCTCTGCAGAATCTCACAAAATTTCAGAAAAGACCCTCAAAGTTCCACAAACATCCCACAAAATCTCCTCAAAATCCAACAAAATTCCAGGAAAAATCCCACAACATTCCCGAAATCTTCTCAAAACACGACCAAATTCTAAAAAAAAATCCCACCAAATCTCCACAAATTCCCACAAAATACATGAAAAATCCCTCAAGATCCCTAAATCGCCTCAATATCCCACAAAATTCCACAAAAATCACACAAAACCTCCACAAGTTTCCACAAAATCTAAGAAAAATTCCTCAAAATACTTCAACTCTCCTCAAAACCACACAAAGTCCTTGAAAAGGCCCACCAAATTCCACAAAAATCCCACCAAATTCCCTACATCTTCTCAAAACTCTACAAATTTCAACAAAAATCCCACCAAATCTCCACAAATTCTTACAAAATACATGAAAAAGCACAGATAATTCCTCAATTCTCTGCCGAATCTCACAAAATTCCAGAAAAGACGCTCAAAGTTCCACCAACATCCCACAAAATGTCCACAAATGTCCACAAAATCCAAGAAAAATCCCACAGATTTCCCTAATTCTTCTAAAACACGACCAAATTCTAGAAAAATATCCCACCAAATCTCCACAAATTCCCACAAAATCTAAAACAAATTCCTCAAAATTCTTCAAGTCTCTTCAGAATCTCACACAATTCCAGAAAAATCCCCACAAAATTCCAGACAAGTCCCACAAAATTCCCTAAATCATTTCAAAACCCTACCAATTCACAGGAATGTCCCACAAAATCTCTGCCAATTCCCAGAACATCCCACAAAAATCCCACAAAAATCCCTAAATCTTCCGAAATCTTGACCAAATTCCAGAAACGCCCCATAAAATCACCACAGTTTCCCACAAACTTCAAAAACACCACAAAATTCCCTAAATCTTTTCAAAATACTACAAAATTCCTGAAAAGCCCCACCAAAGTCCAGAAATATCCCACAAAATGACCTAAATCATTCCAAAACTCTACCAAATTCCACAAAAATCCCACCAAATCTCCACAAATTCTTACAAAATACATGAAAAATCACAGATAATTCCTCAATTCTCTGCCGAATCTCACAAAATTCCAGAAAAGACGCTCAAAGTTCCACCAACATCCCACAAAAAGTCCTGAAAATCCAAAAAAATTCCAGGAAAAATCCCACAACATTCCCTAAATCTTCTCAAAACACGACCAAATTCTAAAAAAAAATCCCACCAAATCTCCACAAATTCCCACAAAATACATGAAAAATCCCTCAAGATCCCTAAATCGCCTCAATATCCCACAAAATTCCACAAAAATCACACAAAACCTCCACAAGTTTCCACAAAATCTAAGAAAAATTCCTCAAAATACTTCAACTCTCCTCAAAACCACACAAAGTCCTTGAAAAGGCCCACCAAATTCCACAAAAATCCCACCAAATTCCCTACATCTTCTCAAAACTCTACAAATTTCAACAAAAATCCCACCAAATCTCCACAAATTCTTACAAAATACATGAAAAATCACAGATAATTCCTCAATTCTCTGCAGAATCTCACAAAATTCCAGAAAAGACCCTCAAAGTTCCACCAACATCCCACAAAATGTCCACAAATGTCCACAAAATCCAAGAAAAATCCCACAAAATTCCCTAATTCTTCTAAAACACGACCAAATTCTAGAAAAATATCCCACAGAATCTCCACAAATTCCCACAAAATCTACAACAAATTCCTCAAAATTCTTCAAGTCTCCTCAGAATCCCACACAATTCCAGAAAAACCCCCACAAAATTCCAGACAAGTCCCACAAAATTCCCTAAATCATTTCAAAACCCTACCAATTCACAGGAATGTCCCACAAAATCTCCACCGATTCCCAGAACATCCCACAAAAATCCCACAAAAATCCCTAAATCTTCTGAAATCTTGACCAAATTCCAGAAACGCCCCATAAAATCACCACAGTTTCCCACAAAATTCAAGAAAAACAACACAAAATTCCCTAAATCTTTTCAAAATACTACAAAATTCTTGAAAAGCCCCACCAAAGTCCAGAAATATCCCACAAAATGACCTAAATCATTCCAAAACTCTACCAAATTCCACAAAAATCCCACCAAATCTCCACAAATTCTTACAAAATACATGAAAAATCACAGATAATTCCTCAATTCTCTGCCGAATCTCACAAAATTCCAGAAAAGACGCTCAAAGTTCCACCAACATCCCACAAAATCTCTTCAAAATCCAAAAAAATTCCAGGAAAAATCCCACAACATTCCCTAAATCTTCTCAAAACATGACCAAATTCTAAAAAAAAATCCCACCAAATCTCCACAAATTCCCACAAAATACACGAAAAATTCCTCGATCCCTAAATCGCCTCAATATCCCACAAAATTCCACAAAAATCACACAAAACCTCCACAAGTTTCCACAAAATCTAAGAAAAATTCCTCAAAATACTTCAACTCTCCTCAAAACCACACAAAGTCCTTGAAAAGGCCCACCAAATTCCACAAAAATCCCACAGAATCTCCACAAATTCCCACAAAATCTAAAACAAATTCCTCAACATTCTTCAAGTCTCTTCAGAATCCCACACAATTCCAGAAAAATCCCCACAAAATTCCAGACAATTCCCACAAAATTCCCTAAATCATTTCAAAACCCTACCAATTCACAGGAATGTTACACAAAATCTCTGCCAATTCCCAGAACATCCCACAAAAATCCCACAAAAATCCCTAAATCTTCTGAAATCTTGACCAAATTCCAGAAACGCCCCATAAAATCACCACAGTTTCCCACAAACTTCAAGAAAAACAACACAAAATTCCCTAAATCTTTTCAAAATACTACAAAATTCCTGAAAAGCCCCACCAAATTCCACAAAAATCCCGCAAAATGACCTAAATCATTCCAAAACTCTACCAAATTCCACAAAAATCCCACCAAATTCCCTACATCTTCTCAAAACTCTACAAATTTCAACAAAAATCCCACCAAATCTCCACAAATTCTTACAAAATACATGAAAAATCACAGATAATTCCTCAATTCTCTGCAGAATCTCACAAAATTTCAGAAAAGACCCTCAAAGTTCCACAAACATCCCACAAAATCTCCTCAAAATCCAACAAAATTCCAGGAAAAATCCCACAACATTCCCGAAATCTTCTCAAAACACGACCAAATTCTAAAAAAAAATCCCACCAAATCTCCACAAATTCCCACAAAATACATGAAAAATCCCTCAAGATCCCTAAATCGCCTCAATATCCCACAAAATTCCACAAAAATCACACAAAACCTCCACAAGTTTCCACAAAATCTAAGAAAAATTCCTCAAAATACTTCAACTCTCCTCAAAACCACACAAAGTCCTTGAAAAGGCCCACCAAATTCCACAAAAATCCCACCAAATTCCCTACATCTTCTCAAAACTCTACAAATTTCAACAAAAATCCCACCAAATCTCCACAAATTCTTACAAAATACATGAAAAAGCACAGATAATTCCTCAATTCTCTGCCGAATCTCACAAAATTCCAGAAAAGACGCTCAAAGTTCCACCAACATCCCACAAAATGTCCACAAATGTCCACAAAATCCAAGAAAAATCCCACAGATTTCCCTAATTCTTCTAAAACACGACCAAATTCTAGAAAAATATCCCACCAAATCTCCACAAATTCCCACAAAATCTAAAACAAATTCCTCAAAATTCTTCAAGTCTCTTCAGAATCCCACACAATTCCAGAAAAATCCCCACAAAATTCCAGACAAGTCCCACAAAATTCCCTAAATCATTTCAAAACCCTACCAATTCACAGGAATGTCCCACAAAATCTCTGCCAATTCCCAGAACATCCCACAAAAATCCCACAAAAATCCCTAAATCTTCCGAAATCTTGACCAAATTCCAGAAACGCCCCATAAAATCACCACAGTTTCCCACAAACTTCAAAAACAACACAAAATTCCCTAAATCTTTTCAAAATACTACAAAATTCCTGAAAAGCCCCACCAAAGTCCAGAAATATCCCACAAAATGACCTAAATCATTCCAAAACTCTACCAAATTCCACAAAAATCCCACCAAATCTCCACAAATTCTTACAAAATACATGAAAAATCACAGATAATTCCTCAATTCTCTGCCGAATCTCACAAAATTCCAGAAAAGACGCTCAAAGTTCCACCAACATCCCACAAAAAGTCCTCAAAATCCAACAAAATTCCAGGAAAAATCCCACAACATTCCCTAAATCTTCTCAAAACACGACCAAATTCTAAAAAAAAATCCCACCAAATCTCCACAAATTCCCACAAAATACATGAAAAATCCCTCAAGATCCCTAAATCGCCTCAATATCCCACAAAATTCCACAAAAATCACACAAAACCTCCACAAGTTTCCACAAAATCTAAGAAAAATTCCTCAAAATACTTCAACTCTCCTCAAAACCACACAAAGTCCTTGAAAAGGCCCACCAAATTCCACAAAAATCCCACCAAATTCCCTACATCTTCTCAAAACTCTACAAATTTCAACAAAAATCCCACCAAATCTCCACAAATTCTTACAAAATACATGAAAAATCACAGATAATTCCTCAATTCTCTGCAGAATCTCACAAAATTCCAGAAAAGACCCTCAAAGTTCCACCAACATCCCACAAAATGTCCACAAATGTCCACAAAATCCAAGAAAAATCCCACAAAATTCCCTAATTCTTCTAAAACATGACCAAATTCTAAAAAAATATCCCACCAAATCTCCACAAATTCCCACAAAATACATGAAAAATCCCTCAAGATCCCTAAATCGCCTCAATATCCCACAAAATTCCACAAAAATCACACAAAACCTCCACAAGTTTCCACAAAATCTAAGAAAAATTCCTCAAAATACTTCAACTCTCCTCAAAACCACACAAAGTCCTTGAAAAGGCCCACCAAATTCCACAAAAATCCCACCAAATTCCCTACATCTTCTCAAAACTCTACAAATTTCAACAAAAATCCCACCAAATCTCCACAAATTCTTACAAAATACATGAAAAATCACAGATAATTCCTCAATTCTCTGCAGAATCTCACAAAATTCCAGAAAAGACGCTCAAACTTCCACCAACATCCCACAAAATGTCCACAAATGTCCACAAAATCCAAGAAAAATCCCACAGATTTCCCTAATTCTTCTAAAACACGACCAAATTCTAGAAAAATATCCCACCAAATCTCCACAAATTCCCACAAAATCTAAAACAAATTCCTCAACATTCTTCAAGTCTCCTCAGAATCCCACACAATTCCAGAAAAACCCCCACAAAATTACAGACAAGTCCCACAAAATTCCCTAAATCATTTCAAAACCCTACCAATTCACAGGAATGTCCCACAAAATCTCCACCGATTCCCAGAACATCCCACAAAAATCCCACAAAAATCCCTAAATCTTCTGAAATCTTGACCAAATTCCAGAAACGCCCCATAAAATCACCACAGTTTCCCACAAAATTCAAGAAAAACAACACAAAATTCCCTAAATCTTTTCAAAATACTACAAAATTCTTGAAAAGCCCCACCAAAGTCCAGAAATATCCCACAAAATGACCTAAATCATTCCAAAACTCTACCAAATTCCACAAAAATCCCACCAAATCTCCACAAATTCTTACAAAATACATGAAAAATCACAGATAATTCCTCAATTCTCTGCAGAATCTCACAAAATTCCAGAAAAGACCCTCAAAATTCCACAACAATCCCACAAAATCTCCTCAAAATCCAAAAAAATTCCAGGAAAAATCCCACAACATTCCCTAAATCTTCTCAAAACATGACCAAATTCTAAAAAAAAAATCCCACCAAATCTCCACAAATTCCCACAAAATACATGAAAAATCCCTGAAGATCCCTAAATCGCCTCAATATCCCACAAAATTCCACAAAAATCACACAAAACCTCCACAAGTTTCCACAAAATCTAAGAAAAATTCCTCAAAATACTTCAACTCTCCTCAAAACCACACAAAGTCCTTGAAAAGGCCCACCAAATTCCACAAAAATCCCACCAAATTCCCTACATCTTCTCAAAACTCTACAAATTTCAACAAAAATCCAATCAAATCTCCACAAATTCTTACAAAATACATGAAAAATCACAGATAATTCCTCAATTCTCTGCAGAATCTCACAAAATTCCAGAAAAGACGCTCAAAGTTCCACCAACATCCCACAAAATGTCCACAAATGTCCACAAAATCCAAGAAAAATCCCACAGATTTCCCTAATTCTTCTAAAACAAGACCAAATTCTAGAAAAATATCCCACCAAATCTCCACAAATTCCCACAAAATACATGAAAAATCCCTCAAGATCCCTAAATCGCCTCAATATCCCACAAAATTCCACAAAAATCACACAAATCCTCCACAAGTTTCCACAAAATCTAAGAAAAATTCCTCAAAATACTTCAACTCTCCTCAAAACTACACAAAGTCCTTGAAAAGGCCCACCAAATTCCACAAAAATCCCACAGAATCTCCACAAATTCCCACAAAATCTAAAACGAATTCCTCATAATTCTTCAAGTCTCCTCAGAATCCCACACAATTCCAGAAAAACCCCCACAAAATTACAGACAAGTCCCACAAAATTCCCTAAATCATTTCAAAACCCTACCAATTCACAGGAATGTCCCACAAAATCTCCAACGATTCCCAGAACATCCCACAAAAATCCCACAAAAATCCCTAAATCTTCTGAAATCTTGACCAAATTCCAGAAACGCCCCATAAAATCACCACAGTTTCCCACAAAATTCAAGAAAAACAACACAAAATTCCCTAAATCTTTTCAAAATACTACAAAATTCTTGAAAAGCCCCACCAAAGTCCAGAAATATCCCACAAAATGACCTAAATCATTCCAAAACTCTACCAAATTCCACAAAAATCCCACCAAATCTCCACAAATTCTTACAAAATACATGAAAAATCACAGATAATTCCTCAATTCTCTGCCGAATCTCACAAAATTCCAGAAAAGACGCTCAAAGTTCCACCAACATCCCACAAAATCTCTTCAAAATCCAAAAAAATTCCAGGAAAAATCCCACAACATTCCCTAAATCTTCTCAAAACATGACCAAATTCTAAAAAAAAATCCCACCAAATCTCCACAAATTCCCACAAAATACACGAAAAATTCCTCGATCCCTAAATCGCCTCAATATCCCACAAAATTCCACAAAAATCACACAAAACCTCCACAAGTTTCCACAAAATCTAAGAAAAATTCCTCAAAATACTTCAACTCTCCTCAAAACCACACAAAGTCCTTGAAAAGGCCCACCAAATTCCACAAAAATCCCACAGAATCTCCACAAATTCCCACAAAATCTAAAACAAATTCCTCAACATTCTTCAAGTCTCCTCAGAATCCCACACAATTCCAGAAAAACCCCCACAAAATTACAGACAAGTCCCACAAAATTCCCTAAATCATTTCAAAACCCTACCAATTCACAGGAATGTCCCACAAAATCTCCACCGATTCCCAGAACATCCCACAAAAATCCCACAAAAATCCCTAAATCTTCTGAAAACTCGACCAAATTCCAGAAACGCCCCATAAAATCACCACAGTTTCCCACAAACTTCAAGAAAAACAACACAAAATTCCCTAAATCTTTTCAAAATACTACAAAATTCTTGAAAAGCCCCACCAAAGTCCAGAAATATCCCACAAAATGACCTAAATCATTCCAAAACTCTACCAAATTCCACAAAAATCCCACCAAATCTCCACAAATTCTTACAAAATACATGAAAAATCACAGATAATTCCTCAATTCTCTGCAGAATCTCACAAAATTCCAGAAAAGACGCTCAAAGTTCCACCAACATCCCACAAAATCTCTTCAAAATCCAAAAAAATTCCAGGAAAAATCCCACAACATTCCCTAAATCTTCTCAAAACATGACCAAATTCTAAAAAAAAATCCCACCAAATCTCCACAAATTCCCACAAAATACATGAAAAATCCCTCAAGATCCCTAAATCGCCTCAATATCCCACAAAATTCCACAAAAATCACACAAAA
Source organism: Cyanistes caeruleus (assembly GCF_971803275.1). Lineage (NCBI taxonomy): Eukaryota > Metazoa > Chordata > Aves > Passeriformes > Paridae > Cyanistes > Cyanistes caeruleus. The sequence continues at coordinate 982,234 of NC_141707.1, read as the reverse complement.
CCTCCACAAGTTTCCACAAAATCTAAGAAAAAGTCCTCAAAATACTTCAACTCTCCTCAAAACCACACAAAGTCCTTGAAAAGGCCCACCAAATTCCAGAAAAATCCCACAGAATCTCCACAAATTCCCACAAAATCTAAAACAAATTCCTAAACATTCTTCAAGTCTCCTCAGAATCCCACACAATTCCAGAAAAACCCCCACAAAATTACAGAGTAGTCCCACAAAATTATCTAAATCATTTCAAAACCCTACCAATTCACAGGAATGTCCCACAAAATCTCTGCCAATTCCCAGAACATCCCCCAAAAATCTCACAAAAATCCCTAAATCTTCTGAAAACTTGACCAAATTCCAGAAACGCCCCATAAAATCACCACAGTTTCCCACAAACTTCAAGAAAAACAACACAAAATTCCCTAAATCTTTTCAAAATACTACAAAATTCTTGAAAAGCCCCACCAAATTCCAGAAATGTCCCACAAAATGACCTAAATCATTCCAAAACTCTACCAAATTCCACAAAAATCCCACCAAATCTCCACAAATTCTTACAAAATACATGAAAAATCACAGATAATTCCTCAATTCTCTGCAGAATCTCACAAAATTCCAGAAAAGACCCTCAAAATTCCACCAACATCCCACAAAATCTCCTCAAAATCCAACAAAATTCCAGGAAAAATCCCACAACATTCCCTAAATCTTCTCAAAACATGACCAAATTCTAAAAAAAAATCCCACCAAATCTCCACAAATTCCCACAAAATACATGAAAAATCCCTCAAGATCCCTAAATCGCCCCAATATCCCACAAAATTCCACAAAAATCACACAAAACCTCCACAAGTTTCCACAAAATCTAAGAAAAATTCCTCAAAATACTTCAACTCTCCTCAAAACCACACAAAGTCCTTGAAAAGGCCCACCAAATTCCACAAAAATCCCACCAAATTCCCTACATCTTCTCAAAACTCTACAAATTTCAACAAAAATCCAATCAAATCTCCACAAATTCTTACAAAATACATGAAAAATCACAGATAATTCCTCAATTCTCTGCAGAATCTCACAAAATTCCAGAAAAGACGCTCAAAGTTCCACCAACATCCCACAAAATGTCCACAAATGTCCACAAAATCCAAGAAAAATCCCACAAAATTCCCTAATTCTTCTAAAACACGACCAAATTCTAGAAAAATATCCCACCAAATCTCCACAAATTCCCACAAAATACATGAAAAATCCCTCAAGATCCCTAAATCGCCTCAATATCCCACAAAATTCCACAAAAATCACACAAAACCTCCACAAGTTTCCACAAAATCTAAGAAAAATTCCTCAAAATACTTCAACTCTCCTCAAAACTACACAAAGTCCTTGAAAAGGCCCACCAAATTCCACAAAAATCCCACAGAATCTCCACAAATTCCCACAAAATCTAAAACAAATTCCTCAACATTCTTCAAGTCTCCTCAGAATCCCACACAATTCCAGAAAAACCCCCACAAAATTACAGACAAGTCCCACAAAATTATCTAAATCATTTCAAAACCCTACCAATTCACAGGAATGTCCCACAAAATCTCCACCGATTCCCAGAACATCCCACAAAAATCCCACAAAAATCCCTAAATCTTCTGAAATCTTGACCAAATTCCAGAAACGCCCCATAAAATCACCACAGTTTCCCACAAAATTCAAGAAAAACAACACAAAATTCCCTAAATCTTTTCAAAATACTACAAAATTCTTGAAAAGCCCCACCAAATTCCAGAAATGTCCCACAAAATGACCTAAATCATTCCAAAACTCTACCAAATTCCACAAAAATCCCACCAAATCTCCACAAATTCTTACAAAATACATGAAAAATCACAGATAATTCCTCAATTCTCTGCAGAATCTCACAAAATTCCAGAAAAGACGCTCAAAGTTCCACCAACATCCCACAAAATCTCTTCAAAATCCAAAAAAATTCCAGGAAAAATCCCACAACATTCCCTAAATCTTCTCAAAACATGACCAAATTCTAAAAAAAAATCCCACCAAATCTCCACAAATTCCCACAAAATACATGAAAAATCCCTCAAGATCCCTAAATCGCCTCAATATCCCACAAAATTCCACAAAAATCACACAAAACCTCCACAAGTTTCCACAAAATCTAAGAAAAATTCCTCAAAATACTTCAACTCTCCTCAAAACCACACAAAGTCCTTGAAAAGGCCCACCAAATTCCACAAAAATCCCACAGAATCTCCACAAATTCCCACAAAATCTAAAACAAATTCCTCAACATTCTTCAAGTCTCCTCAGAATCCCACACAATTCCAGAAAAACCCCCACAAAATTACAGAGTAGTCCACCAAAATTATCTAAATCATTTCAAAACCCTACCAATTCACAGGAATGTCCCACAAAATCTCTGCCAATTCCCAGAACATCCCACAAAAATCCCACAAAAATCCCTAAATCTTCTGAAAACTTGACCAAATTCCAGAAACGCCCCATAAAATCACCACAGTTTCCCACAAACTTCAAGAAAAACAACACAAAATTCCCTAAATCTTTTCAAAATACTACAAAATTCCTGAAAAGCCCTACCAAATTCCAGAAATATCCCACAAAATGACCTAAATCATTCCAAAACTCTACCAAATTCCACAAAAATCCCACCAAATCTCCACAAATTCTTACAAAATACATGAAAAATCACAGATAATTCCTCAATTCTCTGCCGAATCTCACAAAATTCCAGAAAAGACCCGCAAAATTCCACAACCATCCCACAAAATCTCCTCAAAATCCAACAAAATTCCAGGAAAAATCCCACAACATTCCCGAAATCTTCTCAAAACACGACCAAATTCTAAAAAGAAATCCCACCAAATCTCCACAAATTCCCACAAAATACATGAAAAATCCCTCAAGATCCCTAAATCGCCTCAATATCCCACAAAATTCCACAAAAATCACACAAAACCTCCACAAGTTTCCACAAAATCTAAGAAAAATTCCTCAAAATACTTCAACTCTCCTCAAAACCACACAAAGTCCTTGAAGAGGCCCACCAAATTCCACAAAAATCCCACCAAATTCCCTACATCTTCTCAAAACTCTACAAATTTCAACAAAAATCCCACCAAATCTCCACAAATTCTTACAAAATACATGAAAAATCACAGATAATTCCTCAATTCTCTGCAGAATCTCACAAAATTCCAGAAAAGACCCTCAAAGTTCCACCAACATCCCACAAAATGTCCACAAATGTCCACAAAATCCAAGAAAAATCCCACAAAATTCCCTAATTCTTCTAAAACACGACCAAATTCTAGAAAAATATCCCACCAAATCTCCACAAATTCCCACAAAATACATGAAAAATCCCTCAAGATCCCTAAATCGCCTCAATATCCCACAAAATTCCACAAAAATCACACAAATCCTCCACAAGTTTCCACAAAATCTAAGAAAAATTCCTCAAAATACTTCAACTCTCCTCAAAACCACACAAAGTCCTTGAAAAGGCCCACCAAATTCCACAAAAATCCCACCAAATTCCCTACGTCTTCTCAAAACTCTACAAATTTCAACAAAAATCCCACCAAATCTCCACAAATTCTTACAAAATACATGAAAAATCCCTCAAGATCCCTAAATCGCCTCAATATCCCACAAAATTCCACAAAAATCACACAAAACCTCCACAAGTTTCCACAAAATCTAAGAAAAATTCCTCAAAATACTTCAACTCTCCTCAAAACCACACAAAGTCCTTGAAAAGGCCCACCAAATTCCACAAAAATCCCACAGAATCTCCACAAATTCCCACAAAATCTAAAACAAATTCCTCAACATTCTTCAAGTCTCCTCAGAATCCCACACAATTCCAGAAAAACCCCCACAAAATTACAGAGTAGTCCACCAAAATTATCTAAATCATTTCAAAACCCTACCAATTCACAGGAATGTCCCACAAAATCTCTGCCAATTCCCAGAACATCCCACAAAAATCCCACAAAAATCCCTAAATCTTCTGAAATCTTGACCAAATTCCAGAAACGCCCCATAAAATCACCACAGTTTTCCACAAAATTCAAGAAAAACAACACAAAATTCCCTAAATCTTTTCAAAATACTACAAAATTCTTGAAAAGCCCCACCAAATTCCAGAAATGTCCCACAAAATGACCTAAATCATTCCAAAACTCTACCAAATTCCACAAAAATCCCACCAAATCTCCACAAATTCATACAAAATACATGAAAAATCACAGATAATTCCTCAATTCTCTGCAGAATCTCACAAAATTCCAGAAAAGACGCTCAAAGTTCCACCAACATCCCACAAAATCTCTTCAAAATCCAAAAAAATTCCAGGAAAAATCCCACAACATTCCCTAAATCTTCTCAAAACATGACCAAATTCTAAAAAAAAATCCCACCAAATCTCCACAAATTCCCACAAAATACATGAAAAATCCCTCAAGATCCCTAAATCGCCTCAATATCCCACAAAATTCCACAAAAATCACACAAAACCTCCACAAGTTTCCACAAAATCTAAGAAAAATTCCTCAAAATACTTCAACTCTCCTCAAAACCACACAAAGTCCTTGAAAAGGCCCACCAAATTCCACAAAAATCCCACAGAATCTCCACAAATTCCCACAAAATCTAAAACAAATTCCTCAACATTCTTCAAGTCTCCTCAGAATCCCACACAATTCCAGAAAAACCCCCACAAAATTACAGAGTAGTCCACCAAAATTATCTAAATCATTTCAAAACCCTACCAATTCACAGGAATGTCCCACAAAATCTCTGCCAATTCCCAGAACATCCCACAAAAATCCCACAAAAATCCCTAAATCTTCTGAAATCTTGACCAAATTCCAGAAACGCCCCATAAAATCACCACAGTTTCCCACAAAATTCAAGAAAAACAACACAAAATTCCCTAAATCTTTTCAAAATACTACAAAATTCTTGAAAAGCCCCAACAAATTCCAGAAATGTCCCACAAAATGACCTAAATCATTCCAAAACTCTACCAAATTCCACAAAAATCCCACCAAATCTCCACAAATTCCCACAAAATACATGAAAAATCACAGATAATTCCTCAATTCTCTGCAGAATCTCACAAAATTCCAGAAAAGACCCTCAAAGTTCCACCAACATCCCACAAAATGTCCACAAATGTCCACAAAATCCAAGAAAAATCCCACAGATTTCCCTAATTCTTCTAAAACACGACCAAATTCTAGAAAAATATCCCACAGAATCTCCACAAATTCCCACAAAATCTACAACAAATTCCTCAAAATTCTTCAAGTCTCCTCAGAATCCCACACAATTCCAGAAAAATCCCCACAAAATTCCAGACAAGTCCCACAAAATTCCCTAAATCATTTCAAAACCCTACCAATTCACAGGAATGTCCCACAAAATCTCCACCGATTCCCAGAACATCCCACAAAAATCCCACAAAAATCCCTAAATCTTCTGAAATCTTGACCAAATTCCAGAAACGCCCCATAAAATCACCACAGTTTCCCACAAAATTCAAGAAAAACACCACAAAATTCCCTAAATCTTTTCAAAATACTACAAAATTCTTGAAAAGCCCCACCAAATTCCAGAAATGTCCCACCAAATTCCCTACATCTTCTCAAAACTCTACAAATTTCAACAAAAATCCCACCAAATCTCCACAAATTCCCACAAAATACATGAAAAATCCCTCAAGATCCCTAAATCGCCTCACTATCCCACAAAATTCCACAAAAATCACACAAAAACTCCACAAGTTTCCACAAAATCTAAGAAAAATTCCTCAAAATACTTCAACTCTCCTCAAAACCACACAAAGTCCTTGAAAAGGCCCACCAAATTCCAGGAAAATCCCACAGAATCTACACAAATTCCCGCAAAATCTAAAACAAATTCCTCAACATTCTTCAAGTCTCTTCAGAATCCCACACAATTCCAGAAAAATCCCCACAAAATTACAGACAAGTCCCACAAAATTCCCTAAATCATTTCAAAACCCTACCAATTCACAGGAATGTCCCACAAAATCTCCACCAATTCCCAGAACATCCCACAAAAATCCCACAAAAATCCCTAAATCTTCTGAAAACTCGACCAAATTCCAGAAACGCCCCATAAAATCACCACAGTTTCCCACAAACTTCAAGAAAAACAACACAAAATTCCCTAAATCTTTTCAAAATACTACAAAATTCCTGAAAAGCCCTACCAAATTCCAGAAATATCCCACAAAATGACCTAAATCATTCCAAAACTCTACCAAATTCCACAAAAATCCCACCAAATCTCCACAAATTCTTACAAAATACATGAAAAATCACAGATAATTCCTCAATTCTCTGCCGAATCTCACAAAATTCCAGAAAAGACCCGCAAAATTCCACAACCATCCCACAAAATCTCCTCAAAATCCAACAAAATTCCAGGAAAAATCCCACAACATTCCCGAAATCTTCTCAAAACACGACCAAATTCTAAAAAGAAATCCCACCAAATCTCCACAAATTCCCACAAAATACATGAAAAATCCCTCAAGATCCCTAAATCGCCTCAATATCCCACAAAATTCCACAAAAATCACACAAAACCTCCACAAGTTTCCACAAAATCTAAGAAAAATTCCTCAAAATACTTCAACTCTCCTCAAAACCACACAAAGTCCTTGAAAAGGCCCACCAAATTCCACAAAAATCCCACCAAATTCCCTACATCTTCTCAAAACTCTACAAATTTCAACAAAAATCCCACCAAATCTCCACAAATTCTTACAAAATACATGAAAAATCACAGATAATTCCTCAATTCTCTGCAGAATCTCACAAAATTCCAGAAAAGACGCTCAAAGTTCCACCAACATCCCACAAAATGTCCACAAATGTCCACAAAATCCAAGAAAAATCCCACAGATTTCCCTAATTCTTCTAAAACACGACCAAATTCCAGAAAAATCCCACAGAATCTACACAAATTCCCACAAAATCTAAAACAAATTCCTCAACATTCTTCAAGTCTCCTCAGAATCCCACACAATTCCAGAAAAACCCCCACAAAATTACAGACAAGTCCCACAAAATTCCCTAAATCATTTCAAAACCCTACCAATTCACAGGAATGTCCCACAAAATCTCCACCGATTCCCAGAACATCCCACAAAAATCCCACAAAAATCCCTAAATCTTCTGAAAACTTGACCAAATTCCAGAAACGCCCCATAAAATCACCACAGTTTCCCACAAACTTCAAGAAAAACACCACAAAATTCCCTAAATCTTTTCAAAATACTACAAAATTCTTGAAAAGCCCCACCAAAGTCCAGAAATATCCCACAAAATGACCTAAATCATTCCAAAACTCTACCAAATTCCACAAAAATCCCACCAAATCTCCACAAATTCTTACAAAATACATGAAAAATCACAGATAATTCCTCAATTCTCTGCAGAATCTCACAAAATTCCAGAAAAGACCCTCAAAATTCCACAACCATCCCACAAAATCTCCTCAAAATCCAAAAACATTCCAGGAAAAATCCCACAACATTCCCTAAATCTTCTCAAAACATGACCAAATTCTAAAAAAAAAATCCCACCAAATCTCCACAAATTCCCACAAAATACATGAAAAATCCCTCAAGATCCCTAAATCGCCTCAATATCCCACAAAATTCCACAAAAATCACACAAAACCTCCACAAGTTTCCACAAAATCTAAGAAAAATTCCTCAAAATACTTCAACTCTCCTCAAAACCACACAAAGTCCTTGAAAAGGCCCACCAAATTCCACAAAAATCCCACCAAATTCCCTACATCTTCTCAAAACTCTACAAATTTCAACAAAAATCCAATCAAATCTCCACAAATTCTTACAAAATACATGAAAAATCACAGATAATTCCTCAATTCTCTGCAGAATCTCACAAAATTCCAGAAAAGACGCTCAAAGTTCCACCAACATCCCACAAAATGTCCACAAATGTCCACAAAATCCAAGAAAAATCCCACAGATTTCCCTAATTCTTCTAAAACAAGACCAAATTCTAGAAAAATATCCCACCAAATCTCCACAAATTCCCACAAAATACATGAAAAATCCCTCAAGATCCCTAAATCGCCTCAATATCCCACAAAATTCCACAAAAATCACACAAATCCTCCACAAGTTTCCACAAAATCTAAGAAAAATTCCTCCAAATACTTCAACTCTCCTCAAAACTACACAATGTCCTTGAAAAGGCCCACCAAATTCCACAAAAATCCCACAGAATCTCCACAAATTCCCACAAAATCTAAAACGAATTCCTCATAATTCTTCAAGTCTCCTCAGAATCCCACACAATTCTAGAAAAAACCCCACAAAATTACAGACAAGTCCCACAAAATTCCCTAAATCATTTCAAAACCCTACCAATTCACAGGAATGTCCCACAAAATCTCCACCGATTCCCAGAACATCCCACAAAAATCCCACAAAAATCCCTAAATCTTCTGAAAACTTGACCAAATTCCAGAAACGCCCCATAAAATCACCACAGTTTCCCACAAACTTCAAGAAAAACAACACAAAATTCCCTAAATCTTTTCAAAATACTACAAAATCCTTGAAAAGCCCCACCAAAGTCCAGAAATATCCCACAAAATGACCTAAATCATTCCAAAACTCTACCAAATTCCACCAAAATCCCACCAAATCTCCACAAATTCTTACAAAATACATGAAAAATCACAGATAATTCCTCAATTCTCTGCCGAATCTCACAAAATTCCAGAAAAGACCCTCAAAATTCCACAACCATCCCACAAAATCTCCTCAAAATCCAAAAACATTCCAGGAAAAATCCCACAACATTCCCTAAATCTTCTCAAAACATGACCAAATTCTAAAAAAAAAATCCCACCAAATCTCCACAAATTCCCACAAAATACATGAAAAATCCCTCAAGATCCCTAAATCGCCTCAATATCCCACAAAATTCCACAAAAATCACACAAAACCTCCACAAGTTTCCACAAAATCTAAGAAAAATTCCTCAAAATACTTCAACTCTCCTCAAAACCACACAAAGTCCTTGAAAAGGCCCACCAAATTCCACAAAAATCCCACCAAATTCCCTACATCTTCTCAAAACTCTACAAATTTCAACAAAAATCCCACCAAATCTCCACAAATTCTTACAAAATACATGAAAAATCACAGATAATTCCTCAATTCTCTGCAGAATCTCACAAAATTCCAGAAAAGACCCTCAAAGTTCCACCAACATCCCACAAAATGTCCACAAATGTCCACAAAATCCAAGAAAAATCCCACAAAATTCCCTAATTCTTCTAAAACACGACCAAATTCTAGAAAAATATCCCACCAAATCTCCACAAATTCCCACAAAATACATGAAAAATCCCTCAAGATCCCTAAATCGCCTCAATATCCCACAAAATTCCACAAAAATCACACAAATCCTCCACAAGTTTCCACAAAATCTAAGAAAAATTCCTCAAAATACTTCAACTCTCCTCAAAACCACACAAAGTCCTTGAAAAGGCCCACCAAATTCCACAAAAATCCCACCAAATTCCCTACATCTTCTCAAAACTCTACAAATTTCAACAAAAATCCCACCAAATCTCCACAAATTCTTACAAAATACATGAAAAATCACAGATAATTCCTCAATTCTCTGCAGAATCTCACAAAATTCCAGAAAAGACGCTCAAAGTTCCACCAACATCCCACAAAATGTCCACAAATGTCCACAAAATCCAAGAAAAATCCCACAGATTTCCCTAATTCTTCTAAAACACGAACAAATTCCAGAAAAATCCCACAGAATCTACACAAATTCCCACAAAATCTAAAACAAATTCCTCAACATTCTTCAATTCTCCTCAGAATCCCACTCAATTCCAGAAAAACCCCCACAAAATTACAGACAAGTCCCACAAAATTCCCTAAATCATTTCAAAACCCTACCAATTCACAGGAATGTCCCACAAAATCTCTGCCAATTCCCAGAACATCCCACAAAAATCCCACAAAAATCCCTAAATCTTCTGAAATCTTGACCAAATTCCAGAAACGCCCCATAAAATCACCACAGTTTCCCACAAACTTCAAGAAAAACACCACAAAATTCCCTAAATCTTTTCAAAATACTACAAAATTCTTGAAAAGCCCCACCAAAGTCCAGAAATATCCCACAAAATGACCTAAATCATTCCAAAACTCTACCAAATTCCACCAAAATCCCACCAAATCTCCACAAATTCTTACAAAATACATGAAAAATCACAGATAATTCCTCAATTCTCTGCAGAATCTCACAAAATTCCAGAAAAGACCCTCAAAATTCCACAACCATCCCACAAAATCTCCTCAAAATCCAAAAACATTCCAGGAAAAATCCCACAACATTCCCTAAATCTTCTCAAAACATGACCAAATTCTAAAAAAAAAATCCCACCAAATCTCCACAAATTCCCACAAAATACATGAAAAATCCCTCAAGATCCCTAAATCGCCTCAATATCCCACAAAATTCCACAAAAATCACACAAAACCTCCACAAGTTTCCACAAAATCTAAGAAAAATTCCTCAAAATACTTCAACTCTCCTCAAAACCACACAAAGTCCTTGAAAAAGCCCACCAAATTCCAGAAAAATCCCACAGAATCTACACAAATTCCCACAAAATCTAAAACAAATTCCTCAACATTCTTCAATTCTCCTCAGAATCCCACTCAATTCCAGAAAAACCCCCACAAAATTACAGACAAGTCCCACAAAATTCCCTAAATCATTTCAAAACCCTACCAATTCACAGGAATGTCCCACAAAATCTCTGCCAATTCCCAGAACATCCCACAAAAATCCCACAAAAATCCCTAAATCTTCTGAAATCTTGACCAAATTCCAGAAACGCCCCATAAAATCACCACAGTTTCCCACAAACTTCAAGAAAAACAACACAAAATTCCCTAAATCTTTTCAAAATACTACAAAATTCTTGAAAAGCCCCACCAAAGTCCAGAAATATCCCACAAAATGACCTAAATCATTCCAAAACTCTACCAAATTCCACAAAAATCCCACCAAATCTCCACAAATTCTTACAAAATACATGAAAAATCACAGATAATTCCTCAATTCTCTGCAGAATCTCACAAAATTCCAGAAAAGACGCTCAAAGTTCCACCAACATCCAACAAAATCTCTTCAAAATCCAAAAAAATTCCAGGAAAAATCCCACAACATTCCCTAAATCTTCTCAAAACATGACCAAATTCTAAAAAAAAATCCCACCAAATCTCCACAAATTCCCACAAAATACATGAAAAATCCCTCAAGATCCCGAAATCGCCTCAATATCCCACAAAATTCCACAAAAATCACACAAAACCTCCACAAGTTTCCACAAAATCTAAGAAAAATTCCTCAAAATACTTCAACTCTCCTCAAATCCACACAAAGTCCTTGAAAAGGCCCACCAAATTCCACAAAAATCCCACCAAATTCCCTACGTCTTCTCAAAACTCTACAAATTTCAACAAAAATCCCACCAAATCTCCACAAATTCTTACAAAATACATGAAAAATCACAGATAATTCCTCAATTCTCTGCCGAATCTCACAAAATTCCAGAAAAGACCCGCAAAATTCCACAACCATCCCACAAAATCTCCTCAAAATCCAACAAAATTCCAGGAAAAATCCCACAACATTCCCGAAATCTTCTCAAAACACGACCAAATTCTAAAAAGAAATCCCACCAAATCTCCACAAATTCCCACAAAATACATGAAAAATCCCTCAAGATCCCTAAATCGCCTCAATATCCCACAAAATTCCACAAAAATCACACAAAACCTCCACAAGTTTCCACAAAATCTAAGAAAAATTCCTCAAAATACTTCAACTCTCCTCAAAACCACACAAAGTCCTTGAAAAGGCCCACCAAATTCCACAAAAATCCCACCAAATTCCCTACATCTTCTCAAAACTCTACAAATTTCAACAAAAATCCCACCAAATCTCCACAAATTCTTACAAAATACATGAAAAATCACAGATAATTCCTCAATTCTCTGCAGAATCTCACAAAATTCCAGAAAAGACCCTCAAAGTTCCACCAACATCCCACAAAATGTCCACAAATGTCCACAAAATCCAAGAAAAATCCCACAAAATTCCCTAATTCTTCTAAAACACGACCAAATTCTAGAAAAATATCCCACCAAATCTCCACAAATTCCCACAAAATACATGAAAAATCCCTCAAGATCCCTAAATCGCCTCAATATCCCACAAAATTCCACAAAAATCACACAAAACCTCCACAAGTTTCCACAAAATCTAAGAAAAATTCCTCAAAATACTTCAACTCTCCTCAAAACCACACAAAGTCCTTGAAAAAGCCCACCAAATTCCAGAAAAATCCCACAGAATCTACACAAATTCCCACAAAATCTAAAACAAATTCCTCAACATTCTTCAATTCTCCTCAGAATCCCACTCAATTCCAGAAAAACCCCCACAAAATTACAGACAAGTCCCACAAAATTCCCTAAATCATTTCAAAACCCTACCAATTCACAGGAATGTCCCACAAAATCTCTGCCAATTCCCAGAACATCCCACAAAAATCCCACAAAAATCCCTAAATCTTCTGAAATCTTGACCAAATTCCAGAAACGCCCCATAAAATCACCACAGTTTCCCACAAACTTCAAGAAAAACAACACAAAATTCCCTAAATCTTTTCAAAATACTACAAAATTCTTGAAAAGCCCCACCAAAGTCCAGAAATATCCCACAAAATGACCTAAATCATTCCAAAACTCTACCAAATTCCACAAAAATCCCACCAAATCTCCACAAATTCTTACAAAATACATGAAAAATCACAGATAATTCCTCAATTCTCTGCAGAATCTCACAAAATTCCAGAAAAGACGCTCAAAGTTCCACCAACATCCAACAAAATCTCTTCAAAATCCAAAAAAATTCCAGGAAAAATCCCACAACATTCCCTAAATCTTCTCAAAACATGACCAAATTCTAAAAAAAAATCCCACCAAATCTCCACAAATTCCCACAAAATACATGAAAAATCCCTCAAGATCCCGAAATCGCCTCAATATCCCACAAAATTCCACAAAAATCACACAAAACCTCCACAAGTTTCCACAAAATCTAAGAAAAATTCCTCAAAATACTTCAACTCTCCTCAAATCCACATAAAGTCCTTGAAAAGGCCCACCAAATTCCACAAAAATCCCACCAAATTCCCTACATCTTCTCAAAACTCTACAAATTTCAACAAAAATCCCACCAAATCTCCACAAATTCTTACAAAATACATGAAAAATCACAGATAATTCCTCAATTCTCTGCAGAATCTCACAAAATTCCAGAAAAGACCCTCAAAGTTCCACCAACATCCCACAAAATGTCCACAAATGTCCACAAAATCCAAGAAAAATCCCACAAAATTCCCTAATTCTTCTAAAACACGACCAAATTCTAGAAAAATATCCCACCAAATCTCCACAAATTCCCACAAAATACATGAAAAATCCCTCAAGATCCCTAAATCGCCTCAATATCCCACAAAATTCCACAAAAATCACACAAATCCTCCACAAGTTTCCACAAAATCTAAGAAAAATTCCTCAAAATACTTCAACTCTCCTCAAAACCACACAAAGTCCTTGAAAAGGCCCACCAAATTCCACAAAAATCCCACCAAATCTCCACAAATTCTTACAAAATACATGAAAAATCACAGATAATTCCTCAATTCTCTGCAGAATCTCACAAAATTCCAGAAAAGACGCTCAAAGTTCCACCAACATCCCACAAAATGTCCACAAATGTCCACAAAATCCAAGAAAAATCCCACAGATTTCCCTAATTCTTCTAAAACACGACCAAATTCTAGAAAAATATCCCACAGAATCTACACAAATTCCCACAAAATCTACAACAAATTCCTCAAAATTCTTCAAGTCTCCTCAGAATCCCACACAATTCCAGAAAAATCCCCACAAAATTCCAGACAAGTCCCACAAAATTCCCTAAATCATTTCAAAACCCTACCAATTCACAGGAATGTCCCACAAAATCTCCACCGATTCCCAGAACATCCCACAAAAATCCCACAAAAATCCCTAAATCTTCTGAAAACTCGACCAAATTCCAGAAACGCCCCATAAAATCACCACAGTTTCCCACAAAATTCAAGAAAAACACCACAAAATTCCCTAAATCTTTTCAAAATACTACAAAATTCCTGAAAAGCCCTACCAAATTCCAGAAATATCCCACAAAATGACCTAAATCATTCCAAAACTCTACCAAATTCCACCAAAATCACACCAAATCTCCACAAATTCTTACAAAATACATGAAAAATCACAGATAATTCCTCAATTCTCTGCAGAATCTCACAAAATTCCAGAAAAGACCCTCAAAGTTCCACCAACATCCCACAAAATGTCCACAAATGTCCACAAAATCCAAGAAAAATCCCACAAAATTCCCTAATTCTTCTAAAACACGACCAAATTCTAGAAAAATATCCCACCAAATCTCCACAAATTCCCACAAAATACATGAAAAATCCCTCAAGATCCCTAAATCGCCTCAATATCCCACAAAATTCCACAAAAATCACACAAAACCTCCACAAGTTTCCACAAAATCTAAGAAAAATTCCTCAAAATACTTCAACTCTCCTCAAAACCACACAAAGTCCTTGAAAAAGCCCACCAAATTCCAGAAAAATCCCACAGAATCTACACAAATTCCCACAAAATCTAAAACAAATTCCTCAACATTCTTCAATTCTCCTCAGAATCCCACTCAATTCCAGAAAAACCCCCACAAAATTACAGACAAGTCCCACAAAATTCCCTAAATCATTTCAAAACCCTACCAATTCACAGGAATGTCCCACAAAATCTCTGCCAATTCCCAGAACATCCCACAAAAATCCCACAAAAATCCCTAAATCTTCTGAAATCTTGACCAAATTCCAGAAACGCCCCATAAAATCACCACAGTTTCCCACAAAATTCAAGAAAAACAACACAAAATTCCCTAAATCTTTTCAAAATACTACAAAATTCTTGAAAAGCCCCACCAAATTCCAGAAATATCCCACAAAATGACCTAAATCATTCCAAAACTCTACCAAATTCCACAAAAATCCCACCAAATCTCCACAAATTCTTACAAAATACATGAAAAATCACAGATAATTCCTCAATTCTCTGCCGAATCTCACAAAATTCCAGAAAAAACCCTCAAAATTCCACAAACATCCCGCAAAATCTCCTCAAAATCCAACAAAATTCCAGGAAAAATCCCACAAAATTCCCTAATTCTTCTAAAACACGACCAAATTCTAGAAAAATATCCCACCAAATCTCCACAAATTCCCACAAAATACATGAAAAATCCCTCAAGATCCCTAAATCGCCTCACTATCCCACAAAATTCCACAAAAATCACACAAAACCTCCACAAGTTTCCACAAAATCTAAGAAAAATTCCTCAAAATACTTCAACTCTCCTCAAAACCACACAAAGTCCTTGAAAAGGCCCACCAAATTCCACAAAAATCCCACCAAATTCCCTACATCTTCTCAAAACTCTACAAATTTCAACAAAAATCCCACCAAATCTCCACAAATTCTTACAAAATACATGAAAAATCACAGATAATTCCTCAATTCTCTGCAGAATCTCACAAAATTCCAGAAAAGACCCTCAAAGTTAAACAAACATCCCACAAAATCTCCTCAAAATCCAACAAAATTCCAGGAAAATTCCCACAACATTCCCGAAATCTTCTCAAAACACGACCAAATTCTAAAAAAAAATCCCACCAAATCTCCACAAATTCCCACAAAATACATGAAAAATCCCTCAAGATCCCGAAATCGCCTCAATATCCCACAAAATTCCACAAAAATCACACAAAACCTCCACAAGTTTCCACAAAATCTAAGAAAAATTCCTCAAAATACTTCAACTCTCCTCAAAACCACACAAAGTCCTTGAAAAGGCCCACCAAATTCCACAAAAATCCCACCAAATTCCCTACATCTTCTCAAAACTCTACAAATTTCAACAAAAATCCCACCAAATCTCCACAAATTCTTACAAAATACATGAAAAATCACAGATAATTCCTCAATTCTCTGCAGAATCTCACAAAATTCCAGAAAAGACCCTCAAAGTTCCACCAACATCCCACAAAATGTCCACAAATGTCCACAAAATCCAAGAAAAATCCCACAAAATTCCCTAATTCTTCTAAAACACGACCAAATTCTAGAAAAATATCCCACCAAATCTCCACAAATTCCCACAAAATACATGAAAAATCCCTCAAGATCCCTAAATCGCCTCAATATCCCACAAAATTCCACAAAAATCACACAAAACCTCCACAAGTTTCCACAAAATCTAAGAAAAATTCCTCAAAATACTTCAACTCTCCTCAAAACCACACAAAGTCCTTGAAAAAGCCCACCAAATTCCAGAAAAATCCCACAGAATCTACACAAATTCCCACAAAATCTAAAACAAATTCCTCAACATTCTTCAATTCTCCTCAGAATCCCACTCAATTCCAGAAAAACCCCCACAAAATTACAGACAAGTCCCACAAAATTCCCTAAATCATTTCAAAACCCTACCAATTCACAGGAATGTCCCACAAAATCTCTGCCAATTCCCAGAACATCCCACAAAAATCCCACAAAAATCCCTAAATCTTCTGAAATCTTGACCAAATTCCAGAAACGCCCCATAAAATCACCACAGTTTCCCACAAACTTCAAGAAAAACAACACAAAATTCCCTAAATCTTTTCAAAATACTACAAAATTCTTGAAAAGCCCCACCAAAGTCCAGAAATATCCCACAAAATGACCTAAATCATTCCAAAACTCTACCAAATTCCACAAAAATCCCACCAAATCTCCACAAATTCTTACAAAATACATGAAAAATCACAGATAATTCCTCAGTTCTCTGCAGAATCTCACAAAATTCCAGAAAAGACGCTCAAAGTTCCACCAACATCCAACAAAATCTCTTCAAAATCCAAAAAAATTCCAGGAAAAATCCCACAACATTCCCTAAATCTTCTCAAAACATGACCAAATTCTAAAAAAAAATCCCACCAAATCTCCACAAATTCCCACAAAATACATGAAAAATCCCTCAAGATCCCGAAATCGCCTCAATATCCCACAAAATTCCACAAAAATCACACAAAACCTCCACAAGTTTCCACAAAATCTAAGAAAAATTCCTCAAAATACTTCAACTCTCCTCAAATCCACATAAAGTCCTTGAAAAGGCCCACCAAATTCCACAAAAATCCCACCAAATTCCCTACATCTTCTCAAAACTCTACAAATTTCAACAAAAATCCCACCAAATCTCCACAAATTCTTACAAAATACATGAAAAATCACAGATAATTCCTCAATTCTCTGCAGAATCTCACAAAATTCCAGAAAAGACCCTCAAAGTTCCACCAACATCCCACAAAATGTCCACAAATGTCCACAAAATCCAAGAAAAATCCCACAAAATTCCCTAATTCTTCTAAAACACGACCAAATTCTAGAAAAATATCCCACCAAATCTCCACAAATTCCCACAAAATACATGAAAAATCCCTCAAGATCCCTAAATCGCCTCAATATCCCACAAAATTCCACAAAAATCACACAAATCCTCCACAAGTTTCCACAAAATCTAAGAAAAATTCCTCAAAATACTTCAACTCTCCTCAAAACCACATAAAGTCCTTGAAAAGGCCCACCAAATTCCACAAAAATCCCACCAAATTCCCTACATCTTCTCAAAACTCTACAAATTTCAACAAAAATCCCACCAAATCTCCACAAATTCTTACAAAATACATGAAAAATCACAGATAATTCCTCAATTCTCTGCAGAATCTCACAAAATTCCAGAAAAGACCCTCAAAGTTAAACAAACATCCCACAAAATCTCCTCAAAATCCAACAAAATTCCAGGAAAATTCCCACAACATTCCCGAAATCTTCTCAAAACACGACCAAATTCTAAAAAAAAATCCCACCAAATCTCCACAAATTCCCACAAAATACATGAAAAATCCCTCAAGATCCCGAAATCGCCTCAATATCCCACAAAATTCCACAAAAATCACACAAAACCTCCACAAGTTTCCACAAAATCTAAGAAAAATTCCTCAAAATACTTCAACTCTCCTCAAAACCACACAAAGTCCTTGAAAAGGCCCACCAAATTCCACAAAAATCCCACCAAATCTCCACAAATTCTTACAAAATACATGAAAAATCACAGATAATTCCTCAATTCTCTGCAGAATCTCACAAAATTCCAGAAAAGACGCTCAAAGTTCCACCAACATCCCACAAAATGTCCACAAATGTCCACAAAATCCAAGAAAAATCCCACAGATTTCCCTAATTCTTCTAAAACACGACCAAATTCTAGAAAAATATCCCACAGAATCTACACAAATTCCCACAAAATCTACAACAAATTCCTCAAAATTCTTCAAGTCTCCTCAGAATCCCACACAATTCCAGAAAAATCCCCACAAAATTCCAGACAAGTCCCACAAAATTCCCTAAATCATTTCAAAACCCTACCAATTCACAGGAATGTCCCACAAAATCTCCACCGATTCCCAGAACATCCCACAAAAATCCCACAAAAATCCCTAAATCTTCTGAAAACTCGACCAAATTCCAGAAACGCCCCATAAAATCACCACAGTTTCCCACAAAATTCAAGAAAAACACCACAAAATTCCCTAAATCTTTTCAAAATACTACAAAATTCCTGAAAAGCCCTACCAAATTCCAGAAATATCCCACAAAATGACCTAAATCATTCCAAAACTCTACCAAATTCCACCAAAATCACACCAAATCTCCACAAATTCTTACAAAATACATGAAAAATCACAGATAATTCCTCAATTCTCTGCAGAATCTCACAAAATTCCAGAAAAGACCCTCAAAGTTCCACCAACATCCCACAAAATGTCCACAAATGTCCACAAAATCCAAGAAAAATCCCACAAAATTCCCTAATTCTTCTAAAACACGACCAAATTCTAGAAAAATATCCCACCAAATCTCCACAAATTCCCACAAAATACATGAAAAATCCCTCAAGATCCCTAAATCGCCTCAATATCCCACAAAATTCCACAAAAATCACACAAAACCTCCACAAGTTTCCACAAAATCTAAGAAAAATTCCTCAAAATACTTCAACTCTCCTCAAAACCACACAAAGTCCTTGAAAAAGCCCACCAAATTCCAGAAAAATCCCACAGAATCTACACAAATTCCCACAAAATCTAAAACAAATTCCTCAACATTCTTCAATTCTCCTCAGAATCCCACTCAATTCCAGAAAAACCCCCACAAAATTACAGACAAGTCCCACAAAATTCCCTAAATCATTTCAAAACCCTACCAATTCACAGGAATGTCCCACAAAATCTCTGCCAATTCCCAGAACATCCCACAAAAATCCCACAAAAATCCCTAAATCTTCTGAAATCTTGACCAAATTCCAGAAACGCCCCATAAAATCACCACAGTTTCCCACAAAATTCAAGAAAAACAACACAAAATTCCCTAAATCTTTTCAAAATACTACAAAATTCTTGAAAAGCCCCACCAAATTCCAGAAATATCCCACAAAATGACCTAAATCATTCCAAAACTCTACCAAATTCCACAAAAATCCCACCAAATCTCCACAAATTCTTACAAAATACATGAAAAATCACAGATAATTCCTCAATTCTCTGCCGAATCTCACAAAATTCCAGAAAAAACCCTCAAAATTCCACAAACATCCCGCAAAATCTCCTCAAAATCCAACAAAATTCCAGGAAAAATCCCACAAAATTCCCTAATTCTTCTAAAACACGACCAAATTCTAGAAAAATATCCCACCAAATCTCCACAAATTCCCACAAAATACATGAAAAATCCCTCAAGATCCCTAAATCGCCTCACTATCCCACAAAATTCCACAAAAATCACACAAAACCTCCACAAGTTTCCACAAAATCTAAGAAAAATTCCTCAAAATACTTCAACTCTCCTCAAAACCACACAAAGTCCTTGAAAAGGCCCACCAAATTCCACAAAAATCCCACCAAATTCCCTACATCTTCTCAAAACTCTACAAATTTCAACAAAAATCCCACCAAATCTCCACAAATTCTTACAAAATACATGAAAAATCACAGATAATTCCTCAATTCTCTGCAGAATCTCACAAAATTCCAGAAAAGACCCTCAAAGTTAAACAAACATCCCACAAAATCTCCTCAAAATCCAACAAAATTCCAGGAAAATTCCCACAACATTCCCGAAATCTTCTCAAAACACGACCAAATTCTAAAAAAAAATCCCACCAAATCTCCACAAATTCCCACAAAATACATGAAAAATCCCTCAAGATCCCGAAATCGCCTCAATATCCCACAAAATTCCACAAAAATCACACAAAACCTCCACAAGTTTCCACAAAATCTAAGAAAAATTCCTCAAAATACTTCAACTCTCCTCAAAACCACACAAAGTCCTTGAAAAGGCCCACCAAATTCCACAAAAATCCCACCAAATCTCCACAAATTCTTACAAAATACATGAAAAATCACAGATAATTCCTCAATTCTCTGCAGAATCTCACAAAATTCCAGAAAAGACGCTCAAAGTTCCACCAACATCCCACAAAATGTCCACAAATGTCCACAAAATCCAAGAAAAATCCCACAGATTTCCCTAATTCTTCTAAAACACGACCAAATTCTAGAAAAATATCCCACCAAATCTACACAAATTCCCACAAAATCTACAACAAATTCCTCAAAATTCTTCAAGTCTCCTCAGAATCCCACACAATTCCAGAAAAATCCCCACAAAATTCCAGACAAGTCCCACAAAATTCCCTAAATCATTTCAAAACCCTACCAATTCACAGGAATGTCCCACAAAATCTCCACCGATTCCCAGAACATCCCACAAAAATCCCACAAAAATCCCTAAATCTTCTGAAAACTCGACCAAATTCCAGAAACGCCCCATAAAATCACCACAGTTTCCCACAAAATTCAAGAAAAACACCACAAAATTCCCTAAATCTTTTCAAAATACTACAAAATTCCTGAAAAGCCCTACCAAATTCCAGAAATATCCCACAAAATGACCTAAATCATTCCAAAACTCTACCAAATTCCACAAAATTCCCACCAAATCTCCACAAATTCTTACAAAATACATGAAAAATCACAGATAATTCCTCAATTCTCTGCCGAATCTCACAAAATTCCAGAAAAGACCCTCAAAGTTCCACCAACATCCCACAAAATGTCCACAAATGTCCACAAAATCCAAGAAAAATCCCACAAAATTCCCTAATTCTTCTAAAACACGACCAAATTCTAGAAAAATATCCCACCAAATCTCCACAAATTCCCACAAAATACATGAAAAATCCCTCAAGATCCCTAAATCGCCTCAATATCCCACAAAATTCCACAAAAATCACACAAAACCTCCACAAGTTTCCACAAAATCTAAGAAAAATTCCTCAAAATACTTCAACTCTCCTCAAAACCACACAAAGTCCTTGAAAAAGCCCACCAAATTCCAGAAAAATCCCACAGAATCTACACAAATTCCCACAAAATCTAAAACAAATTCCTCAACATTCTTCAATTCTCCTCAGAATCCCACTCAATTCCAGAAAAACCCCCACAAAATTACAGACAAGTCCCACAAAATTCCCTAAATCATTTCAAAACCCTACCAATTCACAGGAATGTCCCACAAAATCTCTGCCAATTCCCAGAACATCCCACAAAAATCCCACAAAAATCCCTAAATCTTCTGAAATCTTGACCAAATTCCAGAAACGCCCCATAAAATCACCACAGTTTCCCACAAACTTCAAGAAAAACAACACAAAATTCCCTAAATCTTTTCAAAATACTACAAAATTCTTGAAAAGCCCCACCAAAGTCCAGAAATATCCCACAAAATGACCTAAATCATTCCAAAACTCTACCAAATTCCACAAAAATCCCACCAAATCTCCACAAATTCTTACAAAATACATGAAAAATCACAGATAATTCCTCAATTCTCTGCCGAATCTCACAAAATTCCAGAAAAGACGCTCAAAGTTCCACCAACATCCCACAAAATCTCTTCAAAATCCAAAAAAATTCCAGGAAAAATCCCACAACATTCCCTAAATCTTCTCAAAACATGACCAAATTCTAAAAAAAAATCCCACCAAATCTCCACAAATTCCCACAAAATACATGAAAAATCCCTCAAGATCCCGAAATCGCCTCAATATCCCACAAAATTCCACAAAAATCACACAAAACCTCCACAAGTTTCCACAAAATCTAAGAAAAATTCCTCAAAATACTTCAACTCTCCTCAAATCCACACAAAGTCCTTGAAAAGGCCCACCAAATTCCACAAAAATCCCACCAAATTCCCTACATCTTCTCAAAACTCTACAAATTTCAACAAAAATCCCACCAAATCTCCACAAATTCTTACAAAATACATGAAAAATCACAGATAATTCCTCAATTCTCTGCAGAATCTCACAAAATTCCAGAAAAGACCCTCAAAGTTCCACCAACATCCCACAAAATGTCCACAAATGTCCACAAAATCCAAGAAAAATCCCACAAAATTCCCTAATTCTTCTAAAACACGACCAAATTCTAGAAAAATATCCCACCAAATCTCCACAAATTCCCACAAAATACATGAAAAATCCCTCAAGATCCCTAAATCGCCTCAATATCCCACAAAATTCCACAAAAATCACACAAAACCTCCACAAGTTTCCACAAAATCTAAGAAAAATTCCTCAAAATACTTCAACTCTCCTCAAAACCACACAAAGTCCTTGAAAAAGCCCACCAAATTCCACAAAAATCCCATCAAATTCCCTACATCTTCTCAAAACTCTACAAATTTCAACAAAAATCCCACCAAATCTCCACAAATTCTTACAAAATACATGAAAAATCACAGATAATTCCTCAATTCTCTGCAGAATCTCACAAAATTCCAGAAAAGACCCTCAAAGTTCCACAAACATCCCACAAAATCTCCTCAAAATCCAACAAAATTCCAGGAAAATTCCCACAACATTCCCGAAATCTTCTCAAAACACGACCAAATTCTAAAAAAAAATCCCACCAAATCTCCACAAATTCCCACAAAATACATGAAAAATCCCTCAAGATCCCGAAATCGCCTCAATATCCCACAAAATTCCACAAAAATCACACAAAACCTCCACAAGTTTCCACAAAATCTAAGAAAAATTCCTCAAAATACTTCAACTCTCCTCAAAACCACACAAAGTCCTTGAAAAGGCCCACCAAATTCCACAAAAATCCCACCAAATCTCCACAAATTCTTACAAAATACATGAAAAATCACAGATAATTCCTCAATTCTCTGCAGAATCTCACAAAATTCCAGAAAAGACCCTCAAAGTTCCACCAACATCCCACAAAATGTCCACAAATGTCCACAAAATCCAAGAAAAATCCCACAAAATTCCCTAATTCTTCTAAAACACGACCAAATTCTAGAAAAATATCCCACCAAATCTCCACAAATTCCCACAAAATACATGAAAAATCCCTCAAGATCCTTAAATCGCCTCAATATCCCACAAAATTCCACAAAAATCCCACCAAACCTCCACAAGTTTCCACAGAATATAAGAAAATTTCCTCAAAATTCTTCAAGTCTCCTAAAAACCACACAAAGTCCTTGAAAAGGCCCACCAAATTCCAGAAATATCCCAAAGAATCTACACAAATTCCCACAAAATCTAAAACAAATTCCTCAAAATTCTTCAAGTCTCCTCAGAATCCCACACAATTCCAGAAAAATCCCCACAAAATTCCAGACAAGTCCCACAAAATTCCCTAAATCATTTCAAAACCCTACCAATTCACAGGAATGTCCCACAAAATCTCCACCGATTCCCAGAACATCCCACAAAAATCCCACAAAAATCCCTAAATCTTCTGAAAACTCGACCAAATTCCAGAAACGCCCCATAAAATCACCACAGTTTCCCACAAAATTCAAGAAAAACACCACAAAATTCCCTAAATCTTTTCAAAATACTACAAAATTCCTGAAAAGCCCTACCAAATTCCAGAAATATCCCACAAAATGACCTAAATCATTCCAAAACTCTACCAAATTCCACCAAAATCACACCAAATCTCCACAAATTCTTACAAAATACATGAAAAATCACAGATAATTCCTCAATTCTCTGCAGAATCTCACAAAATTCCAGAAAAGACCCTCAAAGTTCCACCAACATCCCACAAAATGTCCACAAATGTCCACAAAATCCAAGAAAAATCCCACAAAATTCCCTAATTCTTCTAAAACACGACCAAATTCTAGAAAAATATCCCACCAAATCTCCACAAATTCCCACAAAATACATGAAAAATCCCTCAAGATCCCTAAATCGCCTCAATATCCCACAAAATTCCACAAAAATCACACAAAACCTCCACAAGTTTCCACAAAATCTAAGAAAAATTCCTCAAAATACTTCAACTCTCCTCAAAACCACACAAAGTCCTTGAAAAAGCCCACCAAATTCCAGAAAAATCCCACAGAATCTACACAAATTCCCACAAAATCTAAAACAAATTCCTCAACATTCTTCAATTCTCCTCAGAATCCCACTCAATTCCAGAAAAACCCCCACAAAATTACAGACAAGTCCCACAAAATTCCCTAAATCATTTCAAAACCCTACCAATTCACAGGAATGTCCCACAAAATCTCTGCCAATTCCCAGAACATCCCACAAAAATCCCACAAAAATCCCTAAATCTTCTGAAATCTTGACCAAATTCCAGAAACGCCCCATAAAATCACCACAGTTTCCCACAAAATTCAAGAAAAACAACACAAAATTCCCTAAATCTTTTCAAAATACTACAAAATTCTTGAAAAGCCCCACCAAATTCCAGAAATATCCCACAAAATGACCTAAATCATTCCAAAACTCTACCAAATTCCACAAAAATCCCACCAAATCTCCACAAATTCTTACAAAATACATGAAAAATCACAGATAATTCCTCAATTCTCTGCCGAATCTCACAAAATTCCAGAAAAAACCCTCAAAATTCCACAAACATCCCGCAAAATCTCCTCAAAATCCAACAAAATTCCAGGAAAAATCCCACAAAATTCCCTAATTCTTCTAAAACACGACCAAATTCTAGAAAAATATCCCACCAAATCTCCACAAATTCCCACAAAATACATGAAAAATCCCTCAAGATCCCTAAATCGCCTCACTATCCCACAAAATTCCACAAAAATCACACAAAACCTCCACAAGTTTCCACAAAATCTAAGAAAAATTCCTCAAAATACTTCAACTCTCCTCAAAACCACACAAAGTCCTTGAAAAGGCCCACCAAATTCCACAAAAATCCCACCAAATTCCCTACATCTTCTCAAAACTCTACAAATTTCAACAAAAATCCCACCAAATCTCCACAAATTCTTACAAAATACATGAAAAATCACAGATAATTCCTCAATTCTCTGCAGAATCTCACAAAATTCCAGAAAAGACCCTCAAAGTTAAACAAACATCCCACAAAATCTCCTCAAAATCCAACAAAATTCCAGGAAAATTCCCACAACATTCCCGAAATCTTCTCAAAACACGACCAAATTCTAAAAAAAAATCCCACCAAATCTCCACAAATTCCCACAAAATACATGAAAAATCCCTCAAGATCCCGAAATCGCCTCAATATCCCACAAAATTCCACAAAAATCACACAAAACCTCCACAAGTTTCCACAAAATCTAAGAAAAATTCCTCAAAATACTTCAACTCTCCTCAAAACCACACAAAGTCCTTGAAAAGGCCCACCAAATTCCACAAAAATCCCACCAAATCTCCACAAATTCTTACAAAATACATGAAAAATCACAGATAATTCCTCAATTCTCTGCAGAATCTCACAAAATTCCAGAAAAGACGCTCAAAGTTCCACCAACATCCCACAAAATGTCCACAAATGTCCACAAAATCCAAGAAAAATCCCACAGATTTCCCTAATTCTTCTAAAACACGACCAAATTCTAGAAAAATATCCCACCAAATCTACACAAATTCCCACAAAATCTACAACAAATTCCTCAAAATTCTTCAAGTCTCCTCAGAATCCCACACAATTCCAGAAAAATCCCCACAAAATTCCAGACAAGTCCCACAAAATTCCCTAAATCATTTCAAAACCCTACCAATTCACAGGAATGTCCCACAAAATCTCCACCGATTCCCAGAACATCCCACAAAAATCCCACAAAAATCCCTAAATCTTCTGAAAACTCGACCAAATTCCAGAAACGCCCCATAAAATCACCACAGTTTCCCACAAAATTCAAGAAAAACACCACAAAATTCCCTAAATCTTTTCAAAATACTACAAAATTCCTGAAAAGCCCTACCAAATTCCAGAAATATCCCACAAAATGACCTAAATCATTCCAAAACTCTACCAAATTCCACAAAATTCCCACCAAATCTCCACAAATTCTTACAAAATACATGAAAAATCACAGATAATTCCTCAATTCTCTGCCGAATCTCACAAAATTCCAGAAAAGACCCTCAAAGTTCCACCAACATCCCACAAAATGTCCACAAATGTCCACAAAATCCAAGAAAAATCCCACAAAATTCCCTAATTCTTCTAAAACACGACCAAATTCTAGAAAAATATCCCACCAAATCTCCACAAATTCCCACAAAATACATGAAAAATCCCTCAAGATCCCTAAATCGCCTCAATATCCCACAAAATTCCACAAAAATCACACAAAACCTCCACAAGTTTCCACAAAATCTAAGAAAAATTCCTCAAAATACTTCAACTCTCCTCAAAACCACACAAAGTCCTTGAAAAAGCCCACCAAATTCCAGAAAAATCCCACAGAATCTACACAAATTCCCACAAAATCTAAAACAAATTCCTCAACATTCTTCAATTCTCCTCAGAATCCCACTCAATTCCAGAAAAACCCCCACAAAATTACAGACAAGTCCCACAAAATTCCCTAAATCATTTCAAAACCCTACCAATTCACAGGAATGTCCCACAAAATCTCTGCCAATTCCCAGAACATCCCACAAAAATCCCACAAAAATCCCTAAATCTTCTGAAATCTTGACCAAATTCCAGAAACGCCCCATAAAATCACCA
The DNA here is from genome assembly GCF_971803275.1 of Cyanistes caeruleus. NCBI lineage: Eukaryota > Metazoa > Chordata > Aves > Passeriformes > Paridae > Cyanistes > Cyanistes caeruleus. Next base: position 954,799 of record NC_141707.1, on the reverse strand, counting down.
CAGTTTCCCACAAACTTCAAGAAAAACAACACAAAATTCCCTAAATCTTTTCAAAATACTACAAAATTCTTGAAAAGCCCCACCAAAGTCCAGAAATATCCCACAAAATGACCTAAATCATTCCAAAACTCTACCAAATTCCACAAAAATCCCACCAAATCTCCACAAATTCTTACAAAATACATGAAAAATCACAGATAATTCCTCAATTCTCTGCCGAATCTCACAAAATTCCAGAAAAGACGCTCAAAGTTCCACCAACATCCCACAAAATCTCTTCAAAATCCAAAAAAATTCCAGGAAAAATCCCACAACATTCCCTAAATCTTCTCAAAACATGACCAAATTCTAAAAAAAAATCCCACCAAATCTCCACAAATTCCCACAAAATACATGAAAAATCCCTCAAGATCCCGAAATCGCCTCAATATCCCACAAAATTCCACAAAAATCACACAAAACCTCCACAAGTTTCCACAAAATCTAAGAAAAATTCCTCAAAATACTTCAACTCTCCTCAAATCCACACAAAGTCCTTGAAAAGGCCCACCAAATTCCACAAAAATCCCACCAAATTCCCTACATCTTCTCAAAACTCTACAAATTTCAACAAAAATCCCACCAAATCTCCACAAATTCTTACAAAATACATGAAAAATCACAGATAATTCCTCAATTCTCTGCAGAATCTCACAAAATTCCAGAAAAGACCCTCAAAGTTCCACCAACATCCCACAAAATGTCCACAAATGTCCACAAAATCCAAGAAAAATCCCACAAAATTCCCTAATTCTTCTAAAACACGACCAAATTCTAGAAAAATATCCCACCAAATCTCCACAAATTCCCACAAAATACATGAAAAATCCCTCAAGATCCCTAAATCGCCTCAATATCCCACAAAATTCCACAAAAATCACACAAAACCTCCACAAGTTTCCACAAAATCTAAGAAAAATTCCTCAAAATACTTCAACTCTCCTCAAAACCACACAAAGTCCTTGAAAAAGCCCACCAAATTCCACAAAAATCCCATCAAATTCCCTACATCTTCTCAAAACTCTACAAATTTCAACAAAAATCCCACCAAATCTCCACAAATTCTTACAAAATACATGAAAAATCACAGATAATTCCTCAATTCTCTGCAGAATCTCACAAAATTCCAGAAAAGACCCTCAAAGTTCCACAAACATCCCACAAAATCTCCTCAAAATCCAACAAAATTCCAGGAAAATTCCCACAACATTCCCGAAATCTTCTCAAAACACGACCAAATTCTAAAAAAAAATCCCACCAAATCTCCACAAATTCCCACAAAATACATGAAAAATCCCTCAAGATCCCGAAATCGCCTCAATATCCCACAAAATTCCACAAAAATCACACAAAACCTCCACAAGTTTCCACAAAATCTAAGAAAAATTCCTCAAAATACTTCAACTCTCCTCAAAACCACACAAAGTCCTTGAAAAGGCCCACCAAATTCCACAAAAATCCCACCAAATCTCCACAAATTCTTACAAAATACATGAAAAATCACAGATAATTCCTCAATTCTCTGCAGAATCTCACAAAATTCCAGAAAAGACCCTCAAAGTTCCACCAACATCCCACAAAATGTCCACAAATGTCCACAAAATCCAAGAAAAATCCCACAAAATTCCCTAATTCTTCTAAAACACGACCAAATTCTAGAAAAATATCCCACCAAATCTCCACAAATTCCCACAAAATACATGAAAAATCCCTCAAGATCCTTAAATCGCCTCAATATCCCACAAAATTCCACAAAAATCCCACCAAACCTCCACAAGTTTCCACAGAATATAAGAAAATTTCCTCAAAATTCTTCAAGTCTCCTAAAAACCACACAAAGTCCTTGAAAAGGCCCACCAAATTCCAGAAATATCCCAAAGAATCTACACAAATTCCCACAAAATCTAAAACAAATTCCTCAAAATTCTTCAAGTCTCCTCAGAATCCCACACAATTCCAGAAAAATCCCCACAAAATTCCAGACAAGTCCCACAAAATTCCCTAAATCATTTCAAAACCCTACCAATTCACAGGAATGTCCCACAAAATCTCCACCGATTCCCAGAACATCCCACAAAAATCCCACAAAAATCCCTAAATCTTCTGAAAACTCGACCAAATTCCAGAAACGCCCCATAAAATCACCACAGTTTCCCACAAAATTCAAGAAAAACACCACAAAATTCCCTAAATCTTTTCAAAATACTACAAAATTCCTGAAAAGCCCTACCAAATTCCAGAAATATCCCACAAAATGACCTAAATCATTCCAAAACTCTACCAAATTCCACCAAAATCACACCAAATCTCCACAAATTCTTACAAAATACATGAAAAATCACAGATAATTCCTCAATTCTCTGCAGAATCTCACAAAATTCCAGAAAAGACCCTCAAAGTTCCACCAACATCCCACAAAATGTCCACAAATGTCCACAAAATCCAAGAAAAATCCCACAAAATTCCCTAATTCTTCTAAAACACGACCAAATTCTAGAAAAATATCCCACCAAATCTCCACAAATTCCCACAAAATACATGAAAAATCCCTCAAGATCCCTAAATCGCCTCAATATCCCACAAAATTCCACAAAAATCACACAAAACCTCCACAAGTTTCCACAAAATCTAAGAAAAATTCCTCAAAATACTTCAACTCTCCTCAAAACCACACAAAGTCCTTGAAAAAGCCCACCAAATTCCAGAAAAATCCCACAGAATCTACACAAATTCCCACAAAATCTAAAACAAATTCCTCAACATTCTTCAATTCTCCTCAGAATCCCACTCAATTCCAGAAAAACCCCCACAAAATTACAGACAAGTCCCACAAAATTCCCTAAATCATTTCAAAACCCTACCAATTCACAGGAATGTCCCACAAAATCTCTGCCAATTCCCAGAACATCCCACAAAAATCCCACAAAAATCCCTAAATCTTCTGAAATCTTGACCAAATTCCAGAAACGCCCCATAAAATCACCACAGTTTCCCACAAAATTCAAGAAAAACAACACAAAATTCCCTAAATCTTTTCAAAATACTACAAAATTCTTGAAAAGCCCCACCAAATTCCAGAAATATCCCACAAAATGACCTAAATCATTCCAAAACTCTACCAAATTCCACAAAAATCCCACCAAATCTCCACAAATTCTTACAAAATACATGAAAAATCACAGATAATTCCTCAATTCTCTGCCGAATCTCACAAAATTCCAGAAAAAACCCTCAAAATTCCACAAACATCCCGCAAAATCTCCTCAAAATCCAACAAAATTCCAGGAAAAATCCCACAAAATTCCCTAATTCTTCTAAAACACGACCAAATTCTAGAAAAATATCCCACCAAATCTCCACAAATTCCCACAAAATACATGAAAAATCCCTCAAGATCCCTAAATCGCCTCACTATCCCACAAAATTCCACAAAAATCACACAAAACCTCCACAAGTTTCCACAAAATCTAAGAAAAATTCCTCAAAATACTTCAACTCTCCTCAAAACCACACAAAGTCCTTGAAAAGGCCCACCAAATTCCACAAAAATCCCACCAAATTCCCTACATCTTCTCAAAACTCTACAAATTTCAACAAAAATCCCACCAAATCTCCACAAATTCTTACAAAATACATGAAAAATCACAGATAATTCCTCAATTCTCTGCAGAATCTCACAAAATTCCAGAAAAGACCCTCAAAGTTAAACAAACATCCCACAAAATCTCCTCAAAATCCAACAAAATTCCAGGAAAATTCCCACAACATTCCCGAAATCTTCTCAAAACACGACCAAATTCTAAAAAAAAATCCCACCAAATCTCCACAAATTCCCACAAAATACATGAAAAATCCCTCAAGATCCCGAAATCGCCTCAATATCCCACAAAATTCCACAAAAATCACACAAAACCTCCACAAGTTTCCACAAAATCTAAGAAAAATTCCTCAAAATACTTCAACTCTCCTCAAAACCACACAAAGTCCTTGAAAAGGCCCACCAAATTCCACAAAAATCCCACCAAATCTCCACAAATTCTTACAAAATACATGAAAAATCACAGATAATTCCTCAATTCTCTGCAGAATCTCACAAAATTCCAGAAAAGACGCTCAAAGTTCCACCAACATCCCACAAAATGTCCACAAATGTCCACAAAATCCAAGAAAAATCCCACAGATTTCCCTAATTCTTCTAAAACACGACCAAATTCTAGAAAAATATCCCACCAAATCTACACAAATTCCCACAAAATCTACAACAAATTCCTCAAAATTCTTCAAGTCTCCTCAGAATCCCACACAATTCCAGAAAAATCCCCACAAAATTCCAGACAAGTCCCACAAAATTCCCTAAATCATTTCAAAACCCTACCAATTCACAGGAATGTCCCACAAAATCTCCACCGATTCCCAGAACATCCCACAAAAATCCCACAAAAATCCCTAAATCTTCTGAAAACTCGACCAAATTCCAGAAACGCCCCATAAAATCACCACAGTTTCCCACAAAATTCAAGAAAAACACCACAAAATTCCCTAAATCTTTTCAAAATACTACAAAATTCCTGAAAAGCCCTACCAAATTCCAGAAATATCCCACAAAATGACCTAAATCATTCCAAAACTCTACCAAATTCCACAAAATTCCCACCAAATCTCCACAAATTCTTACAAAATACATGAAAAATCACAGATAATTCCTCAATTCTCTGCCGAATCTCACAAAATTCCAGAAAAGACCCTCAAAGTTCCACCAACATCCCACAAAATGTCCACAAATGTCCACAAAATCCAAGAAAAATCCCACAAAATTCCCTAATTCTTCTAAAACACGACCAAATTCTAGAAAAATATCCCACCAAATCTCCACAAATTCCCACAAAATACATGAAAAATCCCTCAAGATCCCTAAATCGCCTCAATATCCCACAAAATTCCACAAAAATCACACAAAACCTCCACAAGTTTCCACAAAATCTAAGAAAAATTCCTCAAAATACTTCAACTCTCCTCAAAACCACACAAAGTCCTTGAAAAAGCCCACCAAATTCCAGAAAAATCCCACAGAATCTACACAAATTCCCACAAAATCTAAAACAAATTCCTCAACATTCTTCAATTCTCCTCAGAATCCCACTCAATTCCAGAAAAACCCCCACAAAATTACAGACAAGTCCCACAAAATTCCCTAAATCATTTCAAAACCCTACCAATTCACAGGAATGTCCCACAAAATCTCTGCCAATTCCCAGAACATCCCACAAAAATCCCACAAAAATCCCTAAATCTTCTGAAATCTTGACCAAATTCCAGAAACGCCCCATAAAATCACCACAGTTTCCCACAAACTTCAAGAAAAACAACACAAAATTCCCTAAATCTTTTCAAAATACTACAAAATTCTTGAAAAGCCCCACCAAAGTCCAGAAATATCCCACAAAATGACCTAAATCATTCCAAAACTCTACCAAATTCCACAAAAATCCCACCAAATCTCCACAAATTCTTACAAAATACATGAAAAATCACAGATAATTCCTCAATTCTCTGCCGAATCTCACAAAATTCCAGAAAAGACGCTCAAAGTTCCACCAACATCCCACAAAATCTCTTCAAAATCCAAAAAAATTCCAGGAAAAATCCCACAACATTCCCTAAATCTTCTCAAAACATGACCAAATTCTAAAAAAAAATCCCACCAAATCTCCACAAATTCCCACAAAATACATGAAAAATCCCTCAAGATCCCGAAATCGCCTCAATATCCCACAAAATTCCACAAAAATCACACAAAACCTCCACAAGTTTCCACAAAATCTAAGAAAAATTCCTCAAAATACTTCAACTCTCCTCAAATCCACACAAAGTCCTTGAAAAGGCCCACCAAATTCCACAAAAATCCCACCAAATTCCCTACATCTTCTCAAAACTCTACAAATTTCAACAAAAATCCCACCAAATCTCCACAAATTCTTACAAAATACATGAAAAATCACAGATAATTCCTCAATTCTCTGCAGAATCTCACAAAATTCCAGAAAAGACCCTCAAAGTTCCACCAACATCCCACAAAATGTCCACAAATGTCCACAAAATCCAAGAAAAATCCCACAAAATTCCCTAATTCTTCTAAAACACGACCAAATTCTAGAAAAATATCCCACCAAATCTCCACAAATTCCCACAAAATACATGAAAAATCCCTCAAGATCCCTAAATCGCCTCAATATCCCACAAAATTCCACAAAAATCACACAAATCCTCCACAAGTTTCCACAAAATCTAAGAAAAATTCCTCAAAATACTTCAACTCTCCTCAAAACCACACAAAGTCCTTGAAAAGGCCCACCAAATTCCACAAAAATCCCACCAAATTCCCTACATCTTCTCAAAACTCTACAAATTTCAACAAAAATCCCACCAAATCTCCACAAATTCTTACAAAATACATGAAAAATCACAGATAATTCCTCAATTCTCTGCAGAATCTCACAAAATTCCAGAAAAGACCCTCAAAGTTAAACAAACATCCCACAAAATCTCCTCAAAATCCAACAAAATTCCAGGAAAATTCCCACAACATTCCCGAAATCTTCTCAAAACACGACCAAATTCTAAAAAAAAATCCCACCAAATCTCCACAAATTCCCACAAAATACATGAAAAATCCCTCAAGATCCCGAAATCGCCTCAATATCCCACAAAATTCCACAAAAATCACACAAAACCTCCACAAGTTTCCACAAAATCTAAGAAAAATTCCTCAAAATACTTCAACTCTCCTCAAAACCACACAAAGTCCTTGAAAAGGCCCACCAAATTCCACAAAAATCCCACCAAATCTCCACAAATTCTTACAAAATACATGAAAAATCACAGATAATTCCTCAATTCTCTGCAGAATCTCACAAAATTCCAGAAAAGACGCTCAAAGTTCCACCAACATCCCACAAAATGTCCACAAATGTCCACAAAATCCAAGAAAAATCCCACAGATTTCCCTAATTCTTCTAAAACACGACCAAATTCTAGAAAAATATCCCACAGAATCTACACAAATTCCCACAAAATCTACAACAAATTCCTCAAAATTCTTCAAGTCTCCTCAGAATCCCACACAATTCCAGAAAAATCCCCACAAAATTCCAGACAAGTCCCACAAAATTCCCTAAATCATTTCAAAACCCTACCAATTCACAGGAATGTCCCACAAAATCTCCACCGATTCCCAGAACATCCCACAAAAATCCCACAAAAATCCCTAAATCTTCTGAAAACTCGACCAAATTCCAGAAACGCCCCATAAAATCACCACAGTTTCCCACAAACTTCAAGAAAAACAACACAAAATTCCCTAAATCTTTTCAAAATACTACAAAATTCCTGAAAAGCCCTACCAAATTCCAGAAATATCCCACAAAATGACCTAAATCATTCCAAAACTCTACCAAATTCCACCAAAATCACACCAAATCTCCACAAATTCTTACAAAATACATGAAAAATCACAGATAATTCCTCAATTCTCTGCAGAATCTCACAAAATTCCAGAAAAGACCCTCAAAGTTCCACCAACATCCCACAAAATGTCCACAAATGTCCACAAAATCCAAGAAAAATCCCACAAAATTCCCTAATTCTTCTAAAACACGACCAAATTCTAGAAAAATATCCCACCAAATCTCCACAAATTCCCACAAAATACATGAAAAATCCCTCAAGATCCCTAAATCGCCTCAATATCCCACAAAATTCCACAAAAATCACACAAAACCTCCACAAGTTTCCACAAAATCTAAGAAAAATTCCTCAAAATACTTCAACTCTCCTCAAAACCACACAAAGTCCTTGAAAAAGCCCACCAAATTCCAGAAAAATCCCACAGAATCTACACAAATTCCCACAAAATCTAAAACAAATTCCTCAACATTCTTCAATTCTCCTCAGAATCCCACTCAATTCCAGAAAAACCCCCACAAAATTACAGACAAGTCCCACAAAATTCCCTAAATCATTTCAAAACCATACCAATTCACAGGAATGTCCCACAAAATCTCTGCCAATTCCCAGAACATCCCACAAAAATCCCACAAAAATCCCTAAATCTTCTGAAATCTTGACCAAATTCCAGAAACGCCCCATAAAATCACCACAGTTTCCCACAAACTTCAAGAAAAACAACACAAAATTCCCTAAATCTTTTCAAAATACTACAAAATTCTTGAAAAGCCCCACCAAAGTCCAGAAATATCCCACAAATGACCTAAATCATTCCAAAACTCTACCAAATTCCACAAAAATCCCACCAAATCTCCACAAATTCTTACAAAATACATGAAAAATCACAGATAATTCCTCAATTCTCTGCCGAATCTCACAAAATTCCAGAAAAGACGCTCAAAGTTCCACCAACATCCCACAAAATCTCTTCAAAATCCAAAAAAATTCCAGGAAAAATCCCACAACATTCCCTAAATCTTCTCAAAACATGACCAAATTCTAAAAAAAAATCCCACCAAATCTCCACAAATTCCCACAAAATACATGAAAAATCCCTCAAGATCCCGAAATCGCCTCAATATCCCACAAAATTCCACAAAAATCACACAAAACCTCCACAAGTTTCCACAAAATCTAAGAAAAATTCCTCAAAATACTTCAACTCTCCTCAAATCCACACAAAGTCCTTGAAAAGGCCCACCAAATTCCACAAAAATCCCACCAAATTCCCTACATCTTCTCAAAACTCTACAAATTTCAACAAAAATCCCACCAAATCTCCACAAATTCTTACAAAATACATGAAAAATCACAGATAATTCCTCAATTCTCTGCAGAATCTCACAAAATTCCAGAAAAGACCCTCAAAGTTCCACCAACATCCCACAAAATGTCCACAAATGTCCACAAAATCCAAGAAAAATCCCACAAAATTCCCTAATTCTTCTAAAACACGACCAAATTCTAGAAAAATATCCCACCAAATCTCCACAAATTCCCACAAAATACATGAAAAATCCCTCAAGATCCCTAAATCGCCTCAATATCCCACAAAATTCCACAAAAATCACACAAATCCTCCACAAGTTTCCACAAAATCTAAGAAAAATTCCTCAAAATACTTCAACTCTCCTCAAAACCACACAAAGTCCTTGAAAAGGCCCACCAAATTCCACAAAAATCCCACCAAATTCCCTACATCTTCTCAAAACTCTACAAATTTCAACAAAAATCCCACCAAATCTCCACAAATTCTTACAAAATACATGAAAAATCACAGATAATTCCTCAATTCTCTGCAGAATCTCACAAAATTCCAGAAAAGACCCTCAAAGTTAAACAAACATCCCACAAAATCTCCTCAAAATCCAACAAAATTCCAGGAAAATTCCCACAACATTCCCGAAATCTTCTCAAAACACGACCAAATTCTAAAAAAAAATCCCACCAAATCTCCACAAATTCCCACAAAATACATGAAAAATCCCTCAAGATCCCGAAATCGCCTCAATATCCCACAAAATTCCACAAAAATCACACAAAACCTCCACAAGTTTCCACAAAATCTAAGAAAAATTCCTCAAAATACTTCAACTCTCCTCAAAACCACACAAAGTCCTTGAAAAGGCCCACCAAATTCCACAAAAATCCCACCAAATCTCCACAAATTCTTACAAAATACATGAAAAATCACAGATAATTCCTCAATTCTCTGCAGAATCTCACAAAATTCCAGAAAAGACGCTCAAAGTTCCACCAACATCCCACAAAATGTCCACAAATGTCCACAAAATCCAAGAAAAATCCCACAGATTTCCCTAATTCTTCTAAAACACGACCAAATTCTAGAAAAATATCCCACAGAATCTACACAAATTCCCACAAAATCTACAACAAATTCCTCAAAATTCTTCAAGTCTCCTCAGAATCCCACACAATTCCAGAAAAATCCCCACAAAATTCCAGACAAGTCCCACAAAATTCCCTAAATCATTTCAAAACCCTACCAATTCACAGGAATGTCCCACAAAATCTCCACCGATTCCCAGAACATCCCACAAAAATCCCACAAAAATCCCTAAATCTTCTGAAAACTCGACCAAATTCCAGAAACGCCCCATAAAATCACCACAGTTTCCCACAAAATTCAAGAAAAACACCACAAAATTCCCTAAATCTTTTCAAAATACTACAAAATTCCTGAAAAGCCCTACCAAATTCCAGAAATATCCCACAAAATGACCTAAATCATTCCAAAACTCTACCAAATTCCACCAAAATCACACCAAATCTCCACAAATTCTTACAAAATACATGAAAAATCACAGATAATTCCTCAATTCTCTGCAGAATCTCACAAAATTCCAGAAAAGACCCTCAAAGTTCCACCAACATCCCACAAAATGTCCACAAATGTCCACAAAATCCAAGAAAAATCCCACAAAATTCCCTAATTCTTCTAAAACACGACCAAATTCTAGAAAAATATCCCACCAAATCTCCACAAATTCCCACAAAATACATGAAAAATCCCTCAAGATCCCTAAATCGCCTCAATATCCCACAAAATTCCACAAAAATCACACAAAACCTCCACAAGTTTCCACAAAATCTAAGAAAAATTCCTCAAAATACTTCAACTCTCCTCAAAACCACACAAAGTCCTTGAAAAAGCCCACCAAATTCCAGAAAAATCCCACAGAATCTACACAAATTCCCACAAAATCTAAAACAAATTCCTCAACATTCTTCAATTCTCCTCAGAATCCCACTCAATTCCAGAAAAACCCCCACAAAATTACAGACAAGTCCCACAAAATTCCCTAAATCATTTCAAAACCCTACCAATTCACAGGAATGTCCCACAAAATCTCTGCCAATTCCCAGAACATCCCACAAAAATCCCACAAAAATCCCTAAATCTTCTGAAATCTTGACCAAATTCCAGAAACGCCCCATAAAATCACCACAGTTTCCCACAAAATTCAAGAAAAACAACACAAAATTCCCTAAATCTTTTCAAAATACTACAAAATTCTTGAAAAGCCCCACCAAATTCCAGAAATATCCCACAAAATGACCTAAATCATTCCAAAACTCTACCAAATTCCACAAAAATCCCACCAAATCTCCACAAATTCTTACAAAATACATGAAAAATCACAGATAATTCCTCAATTCTCTGCCGAATCTCACAAAATTCCAGAAAAAACCCTCAAAATTCCACAAACATCCCGCAAAATCTCCTCAAAATCCAACAAAATTCCAGGAAAAATCCCACAAAATTCCCTAATTCTTCTAAAACACGACCAAATTCTAGAAAAATATCCCACCAAATCTCCACAAATTCCCACAAAATACATGAAAAATCCCTCAAGATCCCTAAATCGCCTCACTATCCCACAAAATTCCACAAAAATCACACAAAACCTCCACAAGTTTCCACAAAATCTAAGAAAAATTCCTCAAAATACTTCAACTCTCCTCAAAACCACACAAAGTCCTTGAAAAGGCCCACCAAATTCCACAAAAATCCCACCAAATTCCCTACATCTTCTCAAAACTCTACAAATTTCAACAAAAATCCCACCAAATCTCCACAAATTCTTACAAAATACATGAAAAATCACAGATAATTCCTCAATTCTCTGCAGAATCTCACAAAATTCCAGAAAAGACCCTCAAAGTTCCACCAACATCCCACAAAATGTCCACAAATGTCCACAAAATCCAAGAAAAATCCCACAAAATTCCCTAATTCTTCTAAAACACGACCAAATTCTAGAAAAATATCCCACCAAATCTCCACAAATTCCCACAAAATACATGAAAAATCCCTCAAGATCCCTAAATCGCCTCAATATCCCACAAAATTCCACAAAAATCACACAAAACCTCCACAAGTTTCCACAAAATCTAAGAAAAATTCCTCAAAATACTTCAACTCTCCTCAAAACCACACAAAGTCCTTGAAAAAGCCCACCAAATTCCACAAAAATCCCATCAAATTCCCTACATCTTCTCAAAACTCTACAAATTTCAACAAAAATCCCACCAAATCTCCACAAATTCTTACAAAATACATGAAAAATCACAGATAATTCCTCAATTCTCTGCAGAATCTCACAAAATTCCAGAAAAGACCCTCAAAGTTCCACAAACATCCCACAAAATCTCCTCAAAATCCAACAAAATTCCAGGAAAATTCCCACAACATTCCCGAAATCTTCTCAAAACACGACCAAATTCTAAAAAAAAATCCCACCAAATCTCCACAAATTCCCACAAAATACATGAAAAATCCCTCAAGATCCCGAAATCGCCTCAATATCCCACAAAATTCCACAAAAATCACACAAAACCTCCACAAGTTTCCACAAAATCTAAGAAAAATTCCTCAAAATACTTCAACTCTCCTCAAAACCACACAAAGTCCTTGAAAAGGCCCACCAAATTCCACAAAAATCCCACCAAATCTCCACAAATTCTTACAAAATACATGAAAAATCACAGATAATTCCTCAATTCTCTGCAGAATCTCACAAAATTCCAGAAAAGACCCTCAAAGTTCCACCAACATCCCACAAAATGTCCACAAATGTCCACAAAATCCAAGAAAAATCCCACAAAATTCCCTAATTCTTCTAAAACACGACCAAATTCTAGAAAAATATCCCACCAAATCTCCACAAATTCCCACAAAATACATGAAAAATCCCTCAAGATCCCTAAATCGCCTCACTATCCCACAAAATTCCACAAAAATCACACAAAACCTCCACAAGTTTCCACAAAATCTAAGAAAAATTCCTCAAAATACTTCAACTCTCCTCAAAACCACACAAAGTCCTTGAAAAAGCCCACCAAATTCCAGAAAAATCCCACAGAATCTACACAAATTCCCACAAAATCTAAAACAAATTCCTCAACATTCTTCAATTCTCCTCAGAATCCCACTCAATTCCAGAAAAACCCCCACAAAATTACAGACAAGTCCCACAAAATTCCCTAAATCATTTCAAAACCCTACCAATTCACAGGAATGTCCCACAAAATCTCCACCGATTCCCAGAACATCCCACAAAAATCCCTAAATCTTCTGAAATCTTGACCAAATTCCAGAAACGCCCCATAAAATCACCACAGTTTCCCACAAAATTCAAGAAAAACAACACAAAATTCCCTAAATCTTTTCAAAATACTACAAAATTCCTGAAAAGCCCTACCAAATTCCAGAAATATCCCACAAAATGACCTAAATCATTCCAAAACTCTACCAAATTCCACAAAAATCCCACCAAATCTCCACAAATTCTTACAAAATACATGAAAAATCACAGATAATTCCTCAATTCTCTGCCGAATCTCACAAAATTCCAGAAAAGACCCTCAAAATTCCACAACCATCCCACAAAATCTCCTCAAAATCCAAAAAAATTCCCGGAAAAATCCCACAAAATTCCCTAATTCTTCTAAAACATGACCAAATACTAGAAAAAAATCCCACCAAATCTCCACAAATTCCCACAAAATACATGAAAAATCCCTCAAGATCCCTAAATCGCCTCAATATCCCACAAAATTCCACAAAAATCACACAAAACCTCCACAAGTTTCCACAAAATCTAAGAAAAATTCCTCAAAATACTTCAACTCTCCTCAAAACCACACAAAGTCCTTGAAAAGGCCCACCAAATTCCACAAAAATCCCACCAAATTCCCTACATCTTCTCAAAACTCTACAAATTTCAACAAAAATCCCACCAAATCTCCACAAATTCTTACAAAATACATGAAAAATCACAGATAATTCCTCAATTCTCTGCAGAATCTCACAAAATTCCAGAAAAGACCCTCAAAGTTCCACCAACATCCCACAAAATGTCCACAAATGTCCACAAAATCCAAGAAAAATCCCACAGATTTCCCTAATTCTTCTAAAACAAGACCAAATTCTAGAAAAATATCCCACCAAATCTCCACAAATTCCCACAAAATACATGAAAAATCCCTCAAGATCCCTAAATCGCCTCAATATCCCACAAAATTCCACAAAAATCACACAAATCCTCCACAAGTTTCCACAAAATCTAAGAAAAATTCCTCAAAATACTTCAACTCTCCTCAAAACCACACAAAGTCCTTGAAAAGGCCCACCAAATTCCACAAAAATCCCACCAAATTCCCTACATCTTCTCAAAACTCTACAAATTTCAACAAAAATCCCACCAAATCTCCACAAATTCTTACAAAATACATGAAAAATCACAGATAATTCCTCAATTCTCTGCCGAATCTCACAAAATTCCAGAAAAGACCCGCAAAATTCCACAACCATCCCACAAAAACTCCTCAAAATCCAACAAAATTCCAGGAAAAATCCCACAACATTCCCGAAATCTTCTCAAAACACGACCAAATTCTAAAAAGAAATCCCACCAAATCTCCACAAATTCCCACAAAATACATGAAAAATCCCTCAAGATCCCTAAATCGCCTCAATATCCCACAAAATTCCACAAAAATCACACAAAACCTCCACAAGTTTCCACAAAATCTAAGAAAAATTCCTCAAAATACTTCAACTCTCCTCAAAACCACACAAAGTCCTTGAAAAGGCCCACCAAATTCCACAAAAATCCCACCAAATTCCCTACATCTTCTCAAAACTCTACAAATTTCAACAAAAATCCCACCAAATCTCCACAAATTCTTACAAAATACATGAAAAATCACAGATAATTCCTCAATTCTCTGCAGAATCTCACAAAATTCCAGAAAAGACGCTCAAAGTTCCACCAACATCCCACAAAATGTCCACAAATGTCCACAAAATCCAAGAAAAATCCCACAAAATTCCCTAATTCTTCTAAAACACGACCAAATTCTAGAAAAATATCCCACCAAATCTCCACAAATTCCCACAAAATACATGAAAAATCCCTCAAGATCCCTAAATCGCCTCAATATCCCACAAAATTCCACAAAAATCACACAAATCCTCCACAAGTTTCCACAAAATCTAAGAAAAATTCCTCAAAATACTTCAACTCTCCTCAAAACCACACAAAGTCCTTGAAAAGGCCCACCAAATTCCACAAAAATCCCACCAAATTCCCTACATCTTCTCAAAACTCTACAAATTTCAACAAAAATCCCACCAAATCTCCACAAATTCTTACAAAATACATGAAAAATCACAGATAATTCCTCAATTCTCTGCCGAATCTCACAAAATTCCAGAAATGACCCGCAAAATTCCACAACCATCCCACAAAATCTCCTCAAAATCCAACAAAATTCCAGGAAAAATCCCACAACATTCCCGAAATCTTCTCAAAACACGACCAAATTCTAAAAAGAAATCCCACCAAATCTCCACAAATTCCCACAAAATACATGAAAAATCCCTCAAGATCCCTAAATCGCCTCAATATCCCACAAAATTCCACAAAAATCACACAAAACCTCCACAAGTTTCCACAAAATCTAAGAAAAATTCCTCAAAATACTTCAACTCTCCTCAAAACCACACAAAGTCCTTGAAAAGGCCCACCAAATTCCACAAAAATCCCACCAAATTCCCTACATCTTCTCAAAACTCTACAAATTTCAACAAAAATCCCACCAAATCTCCACAAATTCTTACAAAATACATGAAAAATCACAGATAATTCCTCAATTCTCTGCAGAATCTCACAAAATTCCAGAAAAGACGCTCAAAGTTCCACCAACATCCCACAAAATGTCCACAAATGTCCACAAAATCCAAGAAAAATCCCACAGATTTCCCTAATTCTTCTAAAACACGACCAAATTCCAGAAAAATCCCACAGAATCTACACAAATTCCCACAAAATCTAAAACAAATTCCTCAACATTCTTCAAGTCTCCTCAGAATCCCACACAATTCCAGAAAAACCCCCACAAAATTACAGACAAGTCCCACAAAATTCCCTAAATCATTTCAAAACCCTACCAATTCACAGGAATGTCCCACAAAATCTCCACCGATTCCCAGAACATCCCACAAAAATCCCACAAAAATCCCTAAATCTTCTGAAAACTTGACCAAATTCCAGAAACGCCCCATAAAATCACCACAGTTTCCCACAAACTTCAAGAAAAACACCACAAAATTCCCTAAATCTTTTCAAAATACTACAAAATTCTTGAAAAGCCCCACCAAAGTCCAGAAATATCCCACAAAATGACCTAAATCATTCCAAAACTCTACCAAATTCCACCAAAATCCCACCAAATCTCCACAAATTCTTACAAAATACATGAAAAATCACAGATAATTCCTCAATTCTCTGCAGAATCTCACAAAATTCCAGAAAAGACGCTCAAAGTTCCACCAACATCCCACAAAATCTCTTCAAAATCCAAAAAAATTCCAGGAAAAATCCCACAACATTCCCTAAATCTTCTCAAAACATGACCAAATTCTAAAAAAAAATCCCACCAAATCTCCACAAATTCCCACAAAATACATGAAAAATCCCTCAAGATCCCGAAATCGCCTCAATATCCCACAAAATTCCACAAAAATCACACAAAACCTCCACAAGTTTCCACAAAATCTAAGAAAAATTCCTCAAAATACTTCAACTCTCCTCAAATCCACACAAAGTCCTTGAAAAGGCCCACCAAATTCCACAAAAATCCCACCAAATTCCCTACATCTTCTCAAAACTCTACAAATTTCAACAAAAATCCCACCAAATCTCCACAAATTCTTACAAAATACATGAAAAATCACAGATAATTCCTCAATTCTCTGCAGAATCTCACAAAATTCCAGAAAAGACCCTCAAAGTTCCACCAACATCCCACAAAATGTCCACAAATGTCCACAAAATCCAAGAAAAATCCCACAAAATTCCCTAATTCTTCTAAAACACGACCAAATTCTAGAAAAATATCCCACCAAATCTCCACAAATTCCCACAAAATACATGAAAAATCCCTCAAGATCCCTAAATCGCCTCAATATCCCACAAAATTCCACAAAAATCACACAAATCCTCCACAAGTTTCCACAAAATCTAAGAAAAATTCCTCAAAATACTTCAACTCTCCTCAAAACCACACAAAGTCCTTGAAAAGGCCCACCAAATTCCACAAAAATCCCACCAAATTCCCTACATCTTCTCAAAACTCTACAAATTTCAACAAAAATCCCACCAAATCTCCACAAATTCTTACAAAATACATGAAAAATCACAGATAATTCCTCAATTCTCTGCAGAATCTCACAAAATTCCAGAAAAGACCCTCAAAGTTAAACAAACATCCCACAAAATCTCCTCAAAATCCAACAAAATTCCAGGAAAATTCCCACAACATTCCCGAAATCTTCTCAAAACACGACCAAATTCTAAAAAAAAATCCCACCAAATCTCCACAAATTCCCACAAAATACATGAAAAATCCCTCAAGATCCCGAAATCGCCTCAATATCCCACAAAATTCCACAAAAATCACACAAAACCTCCACAAGTTTCCACAAAATCTAAGAAAAATTCCTCAAAATACTTCAACTCTCCTCAAAACCACACAAAGTCCTTGAAAAGGCCCACCAAATTCCACAAAAATCCCACCAAATCTCCACAAATTCTTACAAAATACATGAAAAATCACAGATAATTCCTCAATTCTCTGCAGAATCTCACAAAATTCCAGAAAAGACGCTCAAAGTTCCACCAACATCCCACAAAATGTCCACAAATGTCCACAAAATCCAAGAAAAATCCCACAGATTTCCCTAATTCTTCTAAAACACGACCAAATTCTAGAAAAATATCCCACAGAATCTACACAAATTCCCACAAAATCTACAACAAATTCCTCAAAATTCTTCAAGTCTCCTCAGAATCCCACACAATTCCAGAAAAATCCCCACAAAATTCCAGACAAGTCCCACAAAATTCCCTAAATCATTTCAAAACCCTACCAATTCACAGGAATGTCCCACAAAATCTCCACCGATTCCCAGAACATCCCACAAAAATCCCACAAAAATCCCTAAATCTTCTGAAAACTCGACCAAATTCCAGAAACGCCCCATAAAATCACCACAGTTTCCCACAAAATTCAAGAAAAACACCACAAAATTCCCTAAATCTTTTCAAAATACTACAAAATTCCTGAAAAGCCCTACCAAATTCCAGAAATATCCCACAAAATGACCTAAATCATTCCAAAACTCTACCAAATTCCACAAAAATCCCACCAAATCTCCACAAATTCTTACAAAATACATGAAAAATCACAGATAATTCCTCAATTCTCTGCCGAATCTCACAAAATTCCAGAAAAGACGCTCAAAGTTCCACCAACATCCCACAAAATGTCCACAAATGTCCACAAAATCCAAGAAAAATCCCACAAAATTCCCTAATTCTTCTAAAACACGACCAAATTCTAGAAAAATATCCCACCAAATCTCCACAAATTCCCACAAAATACATGAAAAATCCCTCAAGATCCCGAAATCGCCTCAATATCCCACAAAATTCCACAAAAATCACACAAAACCTCCACAAGTTTCCACAAAATCTAAGAAAAATTCCTCAAAATACTTCAACTCTCCTCAAATCCACACAAAGTCCTTGAAAAGGCCCACCAAATTCCACAAAAATCCCACCAAATTCCCTACATCTTCTCAAAACTCTACAAATTTCAACAAAAATCCCACCAAATCTCCACAAATTCTTACAAAATACATGAAAAATCACAGATAATTCCTCAATTCTCTGCAGAATCTCACAAAATTCCAGAAAAGACCCTCAAAGTTCCACCAACATCCCACAAAATGTCCACAAATGTCCACAAAATCCAAGAAAAATCCCACAAAATTCCCTAATTCTTCTAAAACACGACCAAATTCTAGAAAAATATCCCACCAAATCTCCACAAATTCCCACAAAATACATGAAAAATCCCTCAAGATCCCTAAATCGCCTCAATATCCCACAAAATTCCACAAAAATCACACAAATCCTCCACAAGTTTCCACAAAATCTAAGAAAAATTCCTCAAAATACTTCAACTCTCCTCAAAACCACACAAAGTCCTTGAAAAGGCCCACCAAATTCCACAAAAATCCCACCAAATTCCCTACATCTTCTCAAAACTCTACAAATTTCAACAAAAATCCCACCAAATCTCCACAAATTCTTACAAAATACATGAAAAATCACAGATAATTCCTCAATTCTCTGCAGAATCTCACAAAATTCCAGAAAAGACCCTCAAAGTTAAACAAACATCCCACAAAATCTCCTCAAAATCCAACAAAATTCCAGGAAAATTCCCACAACATTCCCGAAATCTTCTCAAAACACGACCAAATTCTAAAAAAAAATCCCACCAAATCTCCACAAATTCCCACAAAATACATGAAAAATCCCTCAAGATCCCGAAATCGCCTCAATATCCCACAAAATTCCACAAAAATCACACAAAACCTCCACAAGTTTCCACAAAATCTAAGAAAAATTCCTCAAAATACTTCAACTCTCCTCAAAACCACACAAAGTCCTTGAAAAGGCCCACCAAATTCCACAAAAATCCCACCAAATCTCCACAAATTCTTACAAAATACATGAAAAATCACAGATAATTCCTCAATTCTCTGCAGAATCTCACAAAATTCCAGAAAAGACGCTCAAAGTTCCACCAACATCCCACAAAATGTCCACAAATGTCCACAAAATCCAAGAAAAATCCCACAGATTTCCCTAATTCTTCTAAAACACGACCAAATTCTAGAAAAATATCCCACAGAATCTACACAAATTCCCACAAAATCTACAACAAATTCCTCAAAATTCTTCAAGTCTCCTCAGAATCCCACACAATTCCAGAAAAATCCCCACAAAATTCCAGACAAGTCCCACAAAATTCCCTAAATCATTTCAAAACCCTACCAATTCACAGGAATGTCCCACAAAATCTCCACCGATTCCCAGAACATCCCACAAAAATCCCACAAAAATCCCTAAATCTTCTGAAAACTCGACCAAATTCCAGAAACGCCCCATAAAATCACCACAGTTTCCCACAAAATTCAAGAAAAACACCACAAAATTCCCTAAATCTTTTCAAAATACTACAAAATTCCTGAAAAGCCCTACCAAATTCCAGAAATATCCCACAAAATGACCTAAATCATTCCAAAACTCTACCAAATTCCACCAAAATCACACCAAATCTCCACAAATTCTTACAAAATACATGAAAAATCACAGATAATTCCTCAATTCTCTGCAGAATCTCACAAAATTCCAGAAAAGACCCTCAAAGTTCCACCAACATCCCACAAAATGTCCACAAATGTCCACAAAATCCAAGAAAAATCCCACAAAATTCCCTAATTCTTCTAAAACACGACCAAATTCTAGAAAAATATCCCACCAAATCTCCACAAATTCCCACAAAATACATGAAAAATCCCTCAAGATCCCTAAATCGCCTCAATATCCCACAAAATTCCACAAAAATCACACAAAACCTCCACAAGTTTCCACAAAATCTAAGAAAAATTCCTCAAAATACTTCAACTCTCCTCAAAACCACACAAAGTCCTTGAAAAAGCCCACCAAATTCCAGAAAAATCCCACAGAATCTACACAAATTCCCACAAAATCTAAAACAAATTCCTCAACATTCTTCAATTCTCCTCAGAATCCCACTCAATTCCAGAAAAACCCCCACAAAATTACAGACAAGTCCCACAAAATTCCCTAAATCATTTCAAAACCCTACCAATTCACAGGAATGTCCCACAAAATCTCCACCGATTCCCAGAACATCCCACAAAAATCCCTAAATCTTCTGAAATCTTGACCAAATTCCAGAAACGCCCCATAAAATCACCACAGTTTCCCACAAAATTCAAGAAAAACAACACAAAATTCCCTAAATCTTTTCAAAATACTACAAAATTCCTGAAAAGCCCTACCAAATTCCAGAAATATCCCACAAAATGACCTAAATCATTCCAAAACTCTACCAAATTCCACAAAAATCCCACCAAATCTCCACAAATTCTTACAAAATACATGAAAAATCACAGATAATTCCTCAATTCTCTGCCGAATCTCACAAAATTCCAGAAAAGACCCTCAAAATTCCACAACCATCCCACAAAATCTCCTCAAAATCCAAAAAAATTCCCGGAAAAATCCCACAAAATTCCCTAATTCTTCTAAAACATGACCAAATACTAGAAAAAAATCCCACCAAATCTACATATAAAATCCCACAAAATACATGAAAAATCCCTCAAGATCCCTAAATCGCCTCAATATCCCACAAAATTCCACAAAAATCACACAAAACCTCCACAAGTTTCCACAAAATCTAAGAAAAATTCCTCAAAATACTTCAACTCTCCTCAAAACCACACAAAGTCCTTGAAAAGGCCCACCAAATTCCACAAAAATCCCACCAAATTCCCTACATCTTCTCAAAACTCTACAAATTTCAACAAAAATCCCACCAAATCTCCACAAATTCTTACAAAATACATGAAAAATCACAGATAATTCCTCAATTCTCTGCAGAATCTCACAAAATTCCAGAAAAGACCCTCAAAGTTCCACCAACATCCCACAAAATGTCCACAAATGTCCACAAAATCCAAGAAAAATCCCACAGATTTCCCTAATTCTTCTAAAACAAGACCAAATTCTAGAAAAATATCCCACCAAATCTCCACAAATTCCCACAAAATACATGAAAAATCCCTCAAGATCCCTAAATCGCCTCAATATCCCACAAAATTCCACAAAAATCACACAAATCCTCCACAAGTTTCCACAAAATCTAAGAAAAATTCCTCAAAATACTTCAACTCTCCTCAAAACCACACAAAGTCCTTGAAAAGGCCCACCAAATTCCACAAAAATCCCACCAAATTCCCTACATCTTCTCAAAACTCTACAAATTTCAACAAAAATCCCACCAAATCTCCACAAATTCTTACAAAATACATGAAAAATCACAGATAATTCCTCAATTCTCTGCCGAATCTCACAAAATTCCAGAAAAGACCCGCAAAATTCCACAACCATCCCACAAAAACTCCTCAAAATCCAACAAAATTCCAGGAAAAATCCCACAACATTCCCGAAATCTTCTCAAAACACGACCAAATTCTAAAAAGAAATCCCACCAAATCTCCACAAATTCCCACAAAATACATGAAAAATCCCTCAAGATCCCTAAATCGCCTCAATATCCCACAAAATTCCACAAAAATCACACAAAACCTCCACAAGTTTCCACAAAATCTAAGAAAAATTCCTCAAAATACTTCAACTCTCCTCAAAACCACACAAAGTCCTTGAAAAGGCCCACCAAATTCCACAAAAATCCCACCAAATTCCCTACATCTTCTCAAAACTCTACAAATTTCAACAAAAATCCCACCAAATCTCCACAAATTCTTACAAAATACATGAAAAATCACAGATAATTCCTCAATTCTCTGCAGAATCTCACAAAATTCCAGAAAAGACGCTCAAAGTTCCACCAACATCCCACAAAATGTCCACAAATGTCCACAAAATCCAAGAAAAATCCCACAAAATTCCCTAATTCTTCTAAAACACGACCAAATTCTAGAAAAATATCCCACCAAATCTCCACAAATTCCCACAAAATACATGAAAAATCCCTCAAGATCCCTAAATCGCCTCAATATCCCACAAAATTCCACAAAAATCACACAAATCCTCCACAAGTTTCCACAAAATCTAAGAAAAATTCCTCAAAATACTTCAACTCTCCTCAAAACCACACAAAGTCCTTGAAAAGGCCCACCAAATTCCACAAAAATCCCACCAAATTCCCTACATCTTCTCAAAACTCTACAAATTTCAACAAAAATCCCACCAAATCTCCACAAATTCTTACAAAATACATGAAAAATCACAGATAATTCCTCAATTCTCTGCCGAATCTCACAAAATTCCAGAAATGACCCGCAAAATTCCACAACCATCCCACAAAATCTCCTCAAAATCCAACAAAATTCCAGGAAAAATCCCACAACATTCCCGAAATCTTCTCAAAACACGACCAAATTCTAAAAAGAAATCCCACCAAATCTCCACAAATTCCCACAAAATACATGAAAAATCCCTCAAGATCCCTAAATCGCCTCAATATCCCACAAAATTCCACAAAAATCACACAAAACCTCCACAAGTTTCCACAAAATCTAAGAAAAATTCCTCAAAATACTTCAACTCTCCTCAAAACCACACAAAGTCCTTGAAAAGGCCCACCAAATTCCACAAAAATCCCACCAAATTCCCTACATCTTCTCAAAACTCTACAAATTTCAACAAAAATCCCACCAAATCTCCACAAATTCTTACAAAATACATGAAAAATCACAGATAATTCCTCAATTCTCTGCAGAATCTCACAAAATTCCAGAAAAGACGCTCAAAGTTCCACCAACATCCCACAAAATGTCCACAAATGTCCACAAAATCCAAGAAAAATCCCACAGATTTCCCTAATTCTTCTAAAACACGACCAAATTCCAGAAAAATCCCACAGAATCTACACAAATTCCCACAAAATCTAAAACAAATTCCTCAACATTCTTCAAGTCTCCTCAGAATCCCACACAATTCCAGAAAAACCCCCACAAAATTACAGACAAGTCCCACAAAATTCCCTAAATCATTTCAAAACCCTACCAATTCACAGGAATGTCCCACAAAATCTCCACCGATTCCCAGAACATCCCACAAAAATCCCACAAAAATCCCTAAATCTTCTGAAAACTTGACCAAATTCCAGAAACGCCCCATAAAATCACCACAGTTTCCCACAAACTTCAAGAAAAACACCACAAAATTCCCTAAATCTTTTCAAAATACTACAAAATTCTTGAAAAGCCCCACCAAAGTCCAGAAATATCCCACAAAATGACCTAAATCATTCCAAAACTCTACCAAATTCCACCAAAATCCCACCAAATCTCCACAAATTCTTACAAAATACATGAAAAATCACAGATAATTCCTCAATTCTCTGCAGAATCTCACAAAATTCCAGAAAAGACGCTCAAAGTTCCACCAACATCCCACAAAATCTCTTCAAAATCCAAAAAAATTCCAGGAAAAATCCCACAACATTCCCTAAATCTTCTCAAAACATGACCAAATTCTAAAAAAAAATCCCACCAAATCTCCACAAATTCCCACAAAATACATGAAAAATCCCTCAAGATCCCGAAATCGCCTCAATATCCCACAAAATTCCACAAAAATCACACAAAACCTCCACAAGTTTCCACAAAATCTAAGAAAAATTCCTCAAAATACTTCAACTCTCCTCAAATCCACACAAAGTCCTTGAAAAGGCCCACCAAATTCCACAAAAATCCCACCAAATTCCCTACATCTTCTCAAAACTCTACAAATTTCAACAAAAATCCCACCAAATCTCCACAAATTCTTACAAAATACATGAAAAATCACAGATAATTCCTCAATTCTCTGCAGAATCTCACAAAATTCCAGAAAAGACCCTCAAAGTTCCACCAACATCCCACAAAATGTCCACAAATGTCCACAAAATCCAAGAAAAATCCCACAAAATTCCCTAATTCTTCTAAAACACGACCAAATTCTAGAAAAATATCCCACCAAATCTCCACAAATTCCCACAAAATACATGAAAAATCCCTCAAGATCCCTAAATCGCCTCAATATCCCACAAAATTCCACAAAAATCACACAAATCCTCCACAAGTTTCCACAAAATCTAAGAAAAATTCCTCAAAATACTTCAACTCTCCTCAAAACCACACAAAGTCCTTGAAAAGGCCCACCAAATTCCACAAAAATCCCACCAAATTCCCTACATCTTCTCAAAACTCTACAAATTTCAACAAAAATCCCACCAAATCTCCACAAATTCTTACAAAATACATGAAAAATCACAGATAATTCCTCAATTCTCTGCAGAATCTCACAAAATTCCAGAAAAGACCCTCAAAGTTAAACAAACATCCCACAAAATCTCCTCAAAATCCAACAAAATTCCAGGAAAATTCCCACAACATTCCCGAAATCTTCTCAAAACACGACCAAATTCTAAAAAAAAATCCCACCAAATCTCCACAAATTCCCACAAAATACATGAAAAATCCCTCAAGATCCCGAAATCGCCTCAATATCCCACAAAATTCCACAAAAATCACACAAAACCTCCACAAGTTTCCACAAAATCTAAGAAAAATTCCTCAAAATACTTCAACTCTCCTCAAAACCACACAAAGTCCTTGAAAAGGCCCACCAAATTCCACAAAAATCCCACCAAATCTCCACAAATTCTTACAAAATACATGAAAAATCACAGATAATTCCTCAATTCTCTGCAGAATCTCACAAAATTCCAGAAAAGACGCTCAAAGTTCCACCAACATCCCACAAAATGTCCACAAATGTCCACAAAATCCAAGAAAAATCCCACAGATTTCCCTAATTCTTCTAAAACACGACCAAATTCTAGAAAAATATCCCACAGAATCTACACAAATTCCCACAAAATCTACAACAAATTCCTCAAAATTCTTCAAGTCTCCTCAGAATCCCACACAATTCCAGAAAAATCCCCACAAAATTCCAGACAAGTCCCACAAAATTCCCTAAATCATTTCAAAACCCTACCAATTCACAGGAATGTCCCACAAAATCTCCACCGATTCCCAGAACATCCCACAAAAATCCCACAAAAATCCCTAAATCTTCTGAAAACTCGACCAAATTCCAGAAACGCCCCATAAAATCACCACAGTTTCCCACAAAATTCAAGAAAAACACCACAAAATTCCCTAAATCTTTTCAAAATACTACAAAATTCCTGAAAAGCCCTACCAAATTCCAGAAATATCCCACAAAATGACCTAAATCATTCCAAAACTCTACCAAATTCCACAAAAATCCCACCAAATCTCCACAAATTCTTACAAAATACATGAAAAATCACAGATAATTCCTCAATTCTCTGCCGAATCTCACAAAATTCCAGAAAAGACGCTCAAAGTTCCACCAACATCCCACAAAATGTCCACAAATGTCCACAAAATCCAAGAAAAATCCCACAAAATTCCCTAATTCTTCTAAAACACGACCAAATTCTAGAAAAATATCCCACCAAATCTCCACAAATTCCCACAAAATACATGAAAAATCCCTCAAGATCCCGAAATCGCCTCAATATCCCACAAAATTCCACAAAAATCACACAAAACCTCCACAAGTTTCCACAAAATCTAAGAAAAATTCCTCAAAATACTTCAACTCTCCTCAAATCCACACAAAGTCCTTGAAAAGGCCCACCAAATTCCACAAAAATCCCACCAAATTCCCTACATCTTCTCAAAACTCTACAAATTTCAACAAAAATCCCACCAAATCTCCACAAATTCTTACAAAATACATGAAAAATCACAGATAATTCCTCAATTCTCTGCAGAATCTCACAAAATTCCAGAAAAGACCCTCAAAGTTCCACCAACATCCCACAAAATGTCCACAAATGTCCACAAAATCCAAGAAAAATCCCACAAAATTCCCTAATTCTTCTAAAACACGACCAAATTCTAGAAAAATATCCCACCAAATCTCCACAAATTCCCACAAAATACATGAAAAATCCCTCAAGATCCCTAAATCGCCTCAATATCCCACAAAATTCCACAAAAATCACACAAATCCTCCACAAGTTTCCACAAAATCTAAGAAAAATTCCTCAAAATACTTCAACTCTCCTCAAAACCACACAAAGTCCTTGAAAAGGCCCACCAAATTCCACAAAAATCCCACCAAATTCCCTACATCTTCTCAAAACTCTACAAATTTCAACAAAAATCCCACCAAATCTCCACAAATTCTTACAAAATACATGAAAAATCACAGATAATTCCTCAATTCTCTGCAGAATCTCACAAAATTCCAGAAAAGACCCTCAAAGTTAAACAAACATCCCACAAAATCTCCTCAAAATCCAACAAAATTCCAGGAAAATTCCCACAACATTCCCGAAATCTTCTCAAAACACGACCAAATTCTAAAAAAAAATCCCACCAAATCTCCACAAATTCCCACAAAATACATGAAAAATCCCTCAAGATCCCGAAATCGCCTCAATATCCCACAAAATTCCACAAAAATCACACAAAACCTCCACAAGTTTCCACAAAATCTAAGAAAAATTCCTCAAAATACTTCAACTCTCCTCAAAACCACACAAAGTCCTTGAAAAGGCCCACCAAATTCCACAAAAATCCCACCAAATCTCCACAAATTCTTACAAAATACATGAAAAATCACAGATAATTCCTCAATTCTCTGCAGAATCTCACAAAATTCCAGAAAAGACGCTCAAAGTTCCACCAACATCCCACAAAATGTCCACAAATGTCCACAAAATCCAAGAAAAATCCCACAGATTTCCCTAATTCTTCTAAAACACGACCAAATTCTAGAAAAATATCCCACAGAATCTACACAAATTCCCACAAAATCTACAACAAATTCCTCAAAATTCTTCAAGTCTCCTCAGAATCCCACACAATTCCAGAAAAATCCCCACAAAATTCCAGACAAGTCCCACAAAATTCCCTAAATCATTTCAAAACCCTACCAATTCACAGGAATGTCCCACAAAATCTCCACCGATTCCCAGAACATCCCACAAAAATCCCACAAAAATCCCTAAATCTTCTGAAAACTCGACCAAATTCCAGAAACGCCCCATAAAATCACCACAGTTTCCCACAAAATTCAAGAAAAACACCACAAAATTCCCTAAATCTTTTCAAAATACTACAAAATTCCTGAAAAGCCCTACCAAATTCCAGAAATATCCCACAAAATGACCTAAATCATTCCAAAACTCTACCAAATTCCACCAAAATCACACCAAATCTCCACAAATTCTTACAAAATACATGAAAAATCACAGATAATTCCTCAATTCTCTGCAGAATCTCACAAAATTCCAGAAAAGACCCTCAAAGTTCCACCAACATCCCACAAAATGTCCACAAATGTCCACAAAATCCAAGAAAAATCCCACAAAATTCCCTAATTCTTCTAAAACACGACCAAATTCTAGAAAAATATCCCACCAAATCTCCACAAATTCCCACAAAATACATGAAAAATCCCTCAAGATCCCTAAATCGCCTCAATATCCCACAAAATTCCACAAAAATCACACAAAACCTCCACAAGTTTCCACAAAATCTAAGAAAAATTCCTCAAAATACTTCAACTCTCCTCAAAACCACACAAAGTCCTTGAAAAAGCCCACCAAATTCCAGAAAAATCCCACAGAATCTACACAAATTCCCACAAAATCTAAAACAAATTCCTCAACATTCTTCAATTCTCCTCAGAATCCCACTCAATTCCAGAAAAACCCCCACAAAATTACAGACAAGTCCCACAAAATTCCCTAAATCATTTCAAAACCCTACCAATTCACAGGAATGTCCCACAAAATCTCTGCCAATTCCCAGAACATCCCACAAAAATCCCACAAAAATCCCTAAATCTTCTGAAATCTTGACCAAATTCCAGAAACGCCCCATAAAATCACCACAGTTTCCCACAAACTTCAAGAAAAACAACACAAAATTCCCTAAATCTTTTCAAAATACTACAAAATTCTTGAAAAGCCCCACCAAAGTCCAGAAATATCCCACAAAATGACCTAAATCATTCCAAAACTCTACCAAATTCCACAAAAATCCCACCAAATCTCCACAAATTCTTACAAAATACATGAAAAATCACAGATAATTCCTCAATTCTCTGCCGAATCTCACAAAATTCCAGAAAAGACGCTCAAAGTTCCACCAACATCCCACAAAATCTCTTCAAAATCCAAAAAAATTCCAGGAAAAATCCCACAACATTCCCTAAATCTTCTCAAAACATGACCAAATTCTAAAAAAAAATCCCACCAAATCTCCACAAATTCCCACAAAATACATGAAAAATCCCTCAAGATCCCGAAATCGCCTCAATATCCCACAAAATTCCACAAAAATCACACAAAACCTCCACAAGTTTCCACAAAATCTAAGAAAAATTCCTCAAAATACTTCAACTCTCCTCAAATCCACACAAAGTCCTTGAAAAGGCCCACCAAATTCCACAAAAATCCCACCAAATTCCCTACATCTTCTCAAAACTCTACAAATTTCAACAAAAATCCCACCAAATCTCCACAAATTCTTACAAAATACATGAAAAATCACAGATAATTCCTCAATTCTCTGCAGAATCTCACAAAATTCCAGAAAAGACCCTCAAAGTTCCACCAACATCCCACAAAATGTCCACAAATGTCCACAAAATCCAAGAAAAATCCCACAAAATTCCCTAATTCTTCTAAAACACGACCAAATTCTAGAAAAATATCCCACCAAATCTCCACAAATTCCCACAAAATACATGAAAAATCCCTCAAGATCCCTAAATCGCCTCAATATCCCACAAAATTCCACAAAAATCACACAAATCCTCCACAAGTTTCCACAAAATCTAAGAAAAATTCCTCAAAATACTTCAACTCTCCTCAAAACCACACAAAGTCCTTGAAAAGGCCCACCAAATTCCACAAAAATCCCACCAAATTCCCTACATCTTCTCAAAACTCTACAAATTTCAACAAAAATCCCACCAAATCTCCACAAATTCTTACAAAATACATGAAAAATCACAGATAATTCCTCAATTCTCTGCAGAATCTCACAAAATTCCAGAAAAGACCCTCAAAGTTAAACAAACATCCCACAAAATCTCCTCAAAATCCAACAAAATTCCAGGAAAATTCCCACAACATTCCCGAAATCTTCTCAAAACACGACCAAATTCTAAAAAAAAATCCCACCAAATCTCCACAAATTCCCACAAAATACATGAAAAATCCCTCAAGATCCCGAAATCGCCTCAATATCCCACAAAATTCCACAAAAATCACACAAAACCTCCACAAGTTTCCACAAAATCTAAGAAAAATTCCTCAAAATACTTCAACTCTCCTCAAAACCACACAAAGTCCTTGAAAAGGCCCACCAAATTCCACAAAAATCCCACCAAATCTCCACAAATTCTTACAAAATACATGAAAAATCACAGATAATTCCTCAATTCTCTGCAGAATCTCACAAAATTCCAGAAAAGACGCTCAAAGTTCCACCAACATCCCACAAAATGTCCACAAATGTCCACAAAATCCAAGAAAAATCCCACAGATTTCCCTAATTCTTCTAAAACACGACCAAATTCTAGAAAAATATCCCACAGAATCTACACAAATTCCCACAAAATCTACAACAAATTCCTCAAAATTCTTCAAGTCTCCTCAGAATCCCACACAATTCCAGAAAAATCCCCACAAAATTCCAGACAAGTCCCACAAAATTCCCTAAATCATTTCAAAACCCTACCAATTCACAGGAATGTCCCACAAAATCTCCACCAATTCCCAGAACATCCCACAAAAATCCCACAAAAATCCCTAAATCTTCTGAAAACTCGACCAAATTCCAGAAACGCCCCATAAAATCACCACAGTTTCCCACAAAATTCAAGAAAAACACCACAAAATTCCCTAAATCTTTTCAAAATACTACAAAATTCCTGAAAAGCCCTACCAAATTCCAGAAATATCCCACAAAATGACCTAAATCATTCCAAAACTCTACCAAATTCCACCAAAATCACACCAAATCTCCACAAATTCTTACAAAATACATGAAAAATCACAGATAATTCCTCAATTCTCTGCAGAATCTCACAAAATTCCAGAAAAGACCCTCAAAGTTCCACCAACATCCCACAAAATGTCCACAAATGTCCACAAAATCCAAGAAAAATCCCACAAAATTCCCTAATTCTTCTAAAACACGACCAAATTCTAGAAAAATATCCCACCAAATCTCCACAAATTCCCACAAAATACATGAAAAATCCCTCAAGATCCCTAAATCGCCTCAATATCCCACAAAATTCCACAAAAATCACACAAAACCTCCACAAGTTTCCACAAAATCTAAGAAAAATTCCTCAAAATACTTCAACTCTCCTCAAAACCACACAAAGTCCTTGAAAAAGCCCACCAAATTCCAGAAAAATCCCACAGAATCTACACAAATTCCCACAAAATCTAAAACAAATTCCTCAACATTCTTCAATTCTCCTCAGAATCCCACTCAATTCCAGAAAAACCCCCACAAAATTACAGACAAGTCCCACAAAATTCCCTAAATCATTTCAAAACCCTACCAATTCACAGGAATGTCCCACAAAATCTCTGCCAATTCCCAGAACATCCCACAAAAATCCCACAAAAATCCCTAAATCTTCTGAAATCTTGACCAAATTCCAGAAACGCCCCATAAAATCACCACAGTTTCCCACAAACTTCAAGAAAAACAACACAAAATTCCCTAAATCTTTTCAAAATACTACAAAATTCTTGAAAAGCCCCACCAAATTCCAGAAATATCCCACAAAATGACCTAAATCATTCCAAAACTCAACCAAATTCCACAAAAATCCCACCAAATCTCCACAAATTCTTACAAAATACATGAAAAATCACAGATAATTCCTCAATTCTCTGCCGAATCTCACAAAATTCCAGAAAAAACCCTCAAAATTCCACAAACATCCCGCAAAATCTCCTCAAAATCCAACAAAATTCCAGGAAAAATCCCACAAAATTCCCTAATTCTTCTAAAACACGACCAAATTCTAGAAAAATATCCCACCAAATCTCCACAAATTCCCACAAAATACATGAAAAATCCCTCAAGATCCCTAAATCGCCTCACTATCCCACAAAATTCCACAAAAATCACACAAAACCTCCACAAGTTTCCACAAAATCTAAGAAAAATTCCTCAAAATACTTCAACTCTCCTCAAAACCACACAAAGTCCTTGAAAAGGCCCACCAAATTCCACAAAAATCCCACCAAATTCCCTACATCTTCTCAAAACTCTACAAATTTCAACAAAAATCCCACCAAATCTCCACAAATTCTTACAAAATACATGAAAAATCACAGATAATTCCTCAATTCTCTGCAGAATCTCACAAAATTCCAGAAAAGACCCTCAAAGTTCCACCAACATCCCACAAAATGTCCACAAATGTCCACAAAATCCAAGAAAAATCCCACAAAATTCCCTAATTCTTCTAAAACACGACCAAATTCTAGAAAAATATCCCACCAAATCTCCACAAATTCCCACAAAATACATGAAAAATCCCTCAAGATCCCTAAATCGCCTCAATATCCCACAAAATTCCACAAAAATCACACAAAACCTCCACAAGTTTCCACAAAATCTAAGAAAAATTCCTCAAAATACTTCAACTCTCCTCAAAACCACACAAAGTCCTTGAAAAAGCCCACCAAATTCCACAAAAATCCCATCAAATTCCCTACATCTTCTCAAAACTCTACAAATTTCAACAAAAATCCCACCAAATCTCCACAAATTCTTACAAAATACATGAAAAATCACAGATAATTCCTCAATTCTCTGCAGAATCTCACAAAATTCCAGAAAAGACCCTCAAAGTTCCACAAACATCCCACAAAATCTCCTCAAAATCCAACAAAATTCCAGGAAAATTCCCACAACATTCCCGAAATCTTCTCAAAACACGACCAAATTCTAAAAAAAAATCCCACCAAATCTCCACAAATTCCCACAAAATACATGAAAAATCCCTCAAGATCCCGAAATCGCCTCAATATCCCACAAAATTCCACAAAAATCACACAAAACCTCCACAAGTTTCCACAAAATCTAAGAAAAATTCCTCAAAATACTTCAACTCTCCTCAAAACCACACAAAGTCCTTGAAAAGGCCCACCAAATTCCACAAAAATCCCACCAAATCTCCACAAATTCTTACAAAATACATGAAAAATCACAGATAATTCCTCAATTCTCTGCAGAATCTCACAAAATTCCAGAAAAGACGCTCAAAGTTCCACCAACATCCCACAAAATGTCCACAAATGTCCACAAAATCCAAGAAAAATCCCACAAAATTCCCTAATTCTTCTAAAACACGACCAAATTCTAGAAAAATATCCCACCAAATCTCCACAAATTCCCACAAAATACATGAAAAATCCCTCAAGATCCCTAAATCGCCTCACTATCCCACAAAATTCCACAAAAATCACACAAAACCTCCACAAGTTTCCACAAAATCTAAGAAAAATTCCTCAAAATACTTCAACTCTCCTCAAAACCACACAAAGTCCTTGAAAAAGCCCACCAAATTCCAGAAAAATCCCACAGAATCTACACAAATTCCCACAAAATCTAAAACAAATTCCTCAACATTCTTCAATTCTCCTCAGAATCCCACTCAATTCCAGAAAAACCCCCACAAAATTACAGACAAGTCCCACAAAATTCCCTAAATCATTTCAAAACCCTACCAATTCACAGGAATGTCCCACAAAATCTCCACCGATTCCCAGAACATCCCACAAAAATCCCTAAATCTTCTGAAATCTTGACCAAATTCCAGAAACGCCCCATAAAATCACCACAGTTTCCCACAAAATTCAAGAAAAACAACACAAAATTCCCTAAATCTTTTCAAAATACTACAAAATTCCTGAAAAGCCCCACCAAAGTCCAGAAATATCCCACAAAATGACCTAAATCATTCCAAAACTCTACCAAATTCCACAAAAATCCCACCAAATCTCCACAAATTCTTACAAAATACATGAAAAATCACAGATAATTCCTCAATTCTCTGCCGAATCTCACAAAATTCCAGAAAAGACCCTCAAAATTCCACAACCATCCCACAAAATCTCCTCAAAATCCAAAAAAATTCCCGGAAAAATCCCACAAAATTCCCTAATTCTTCTAAAACATGACCAAATACTAGAAAAAAATCCCACCAAATCTCCACAAATTCCCACAAAATACATGAAAAATCCCTCAAGATCCCGAAATCGCCTCAATATCCCACAAAATTCCACAAAAATCACACAAAACCTCCACAAGTTTCCACAAAATCTAAGAAAAATTCCTCAAAATACTTCAACTCTCCTCAAAACCACACAAAGTCCTTGAAAAGGCCCACCAAATTCCACAAAAATCCCACCAAATTCCCTACATCTTCTCAAAACTCTACAAATTTCAACAAAAATCCCACCAA
The DNA here is from genome assembly GCF_971803275.1 of Cyanistes caeruleus. Taxonomy (NCBI): domain Eukaryota; kingdom Metazoa; phylum Chordata; class Aves; order Passeriformes; family Paridae; genus Cyanistes; species Cyanistes caeruleus. The sequence goes on along the minus strand of NC_141707.1, from coordinate 920,495 downwards.
ATCTCCACAAATTCTTACAAAATACATGAAAAATCACAGATAATTCCTCAATTCTCTGCAGAATCTCACAAAATTCCAGAAAAGACCCTCAAAGTTCCACCAACATCCCACAAAATGTCCACAAATGTCCACAAAATCCAAGAAAAATCCCACAGATTTCCCTAATTCTTCTAAAACAAGACCAAATTCTAGAAAAATATCCCACCAAATCTCCACAAATTCCCACAAAATACATGAAAAATCCCTCAAGATCCCTAAATCGCCTCAATATCCCACAAAATTCCACAAAAATCACACAAATCCTCCACAAGTTTCCACAAAATCTAAGAAAAATTCCTCAAAATACTTCAACTCTCCTCAAAACCACACAAAGTCCTTGAAAAGGCCCACCAAATTCCACAAAAATCCCACCAAATTCCCTACATCTTCTCAAAACTCTACAAATTTCAACAAAAATCCCACCAAATCTCCACAAATTCTTACAAAATACATGAAAAATCACAGATAATTCCTCAATTCTCTGCCGAATCTCACAAAATTCCAGAAAAGACCCGCAAAATTCCACAACCATCCCACAAAATCTCCTCAAAATCCAACAAAATTCCAGGAAAAATCCCACAACATTCCCGAAATCTTCTCAAAACACGACCAAATTCTAAAAAGAAATCCCACCAAATCTCCACAAATTCCCACAAAATACATGAAAAATCCCTCAAGATCCCTAAATCGCCTCAATATCCCACAAAATTCCACAAAAATCACACAAAACCTCCACAAGTTTCCACAAAATCTAAGAAAAATTCCTCAAAATACTTCAACTCTCCTCAAAACCACACAAAGTCCTTGAAAAGGCCCACCAAATTCCACAAAAATCCCACCAAATTCCCTACATCTTCTCAAAACTCTACAAATTTCAACAAAAATCCCACCAAATCTCCACAAATTCTTACAAAATACATGAAAAATCACAGATAATTCCTCAATTCTCTGCAGAATCTCACAAAATTCCAGAAAAGACGCTCAAAGTTCCACCAACATCCCACAAAATGTCCACAAATGTCCACAAAATCCAAGAAAAATCCCACAAAATTCCCTAATTCTTCTAAAACACGACCAAATTCTAGAAAAATATCCCACCAAATCTCCACAAATTCCCACAAAATACATGAAAAATCCCTCAAGATCCCTAAATCGCCTCAATATCCCACAAAATTCCACAAAAATCACACAAATCCTCCACAAGTTTCCACAAAATCTAAGAAAAATTCCTCAAAATACTTCAACTCTCCTCAAAACCACACAAAGTCCTTGAAAAGGCCCACCAAATTCCACAAAAATCCCACCAAATTCCCTACATCTTCTCAAAACTCTACAAATTTCAACAAAAATCCCACCAAATCTCCACAAATTCTTACAAAATACATGAAAAATCACAGATAATTCCTCAATTCTCTGCCGAATCTCACAAAATTCCAGAAATGACCCGCAAAATTCCACAACCATCCCACAAAATCTCCTCAAAATCCAACAAAATTCCAGGAAAAATCCCACAACATTCCCGAAATCTTCTCAAAACACGACCAAATTCTAAAAAGAAATCCCACCAAATCTCCACAAATTCCCACAAAATACATGAAAAATCCCTCAAGATCCCTAAATCGCCTCAATATCCCACAAAATTCCACAAAAATCACACAAAACCTCCACAAGTTTCCACAAAATCTAAGAAAAATTCCTCAAAATACTTCAACTCTCCTCAAAACCACACAAAGTCCTTGAAAAGGCCCACCAAATTCCACAAAAATCCCACCAAATTCCCTACATCTTCTCAAAACTCTACAAATTTCAACAAAAATCCCACCAAATCTCCACAAATTCTTACAAAATACATGAAAAATCACAGATAATTCCTCAATTCTCTGCAGAATCTCACAAAATTCCAGAAAAGACGCTCAAAGTTCCACCAACATCCCACAAAATGTCCACAAATGTCCACAAAATCCAAGAAAAATCCCACAGATTTCCCTAATTCTTCTAAAACACGACCAAATTCCAGAAAAATCCCACAGAATCTACACAAATTCCCACAAAATCTAAAACAAATTCCTCAACATTCTTCAAGTCTCCTCAGAATCCCACACAATTCCAGAAAAACCCCCACAAAATTACAGACAAGTCCCACAAAATTCCCTAAATCATTTCAAAACCCTACCAATTCACAGGAATGTCCCACAAAATCTCCACCGATTCCCAGAACATCCCACAAAAATCCCACAAAAATCCCTAAATCTTCTGAAAACTTGACCAAATTCCAGAAACGCCCCATAAAATCACCACAGTTTCCCACAAACTTCAAGAAAAACACCACAAAATTCCCTAAATCTTTTCAAAATACTACAAAATTCTTGAAAAGCCCCACCAAAGTCCAGAAATATCCCACAAAATGACCTAAATCATTCCAAAACTCTACCAAATTCCACCAAAATCCCACCAAATCTCCACAAATTCTTACAAAATACATGAAAAATCACAGATAATTCCTCAATTCTCTGCAGAATCTCACAAAATTCCAGAAAAGACCCTCAAAATTCCACAACCATCCCACAAAATCTCCTCAAAATCCAAAAACATTCCAGGAAAAATCCCACAACATTCCCTAAATCTTCTCAAAACATGACCAAATTCTAAAAAAAAAATCCCACCAAATCTCCACAAATTCCCACAAAATACATGAAAAATCCCTGAAGATCCCTAAATCGCCTCAATATCCCACAAAATTCCACAAAAATCACACAAAACCTCCACAAGTTTCCACAAAATCTAAGAAAAATTCCTCAAAATACTTCAACTCTCCTCAAAACCACACAAAGTCCTTGAAAAGGCCCACCAAATTCCACAAAAATCCCACCAAATTCCCTACATCTTCTCAAAACTCTACAAATTTCAACAAAAATCCCACCAAATCTCCACAAATTCTTACAAAATACATGAAAAATCACAGATAATTCCTCAATTCTCTGCAGAATCTCACAAAATTCCAGAAAAGACCCTCAAAGTTCCACCAACATCCCACAAAATGTCCACAAATGTCCACAAAATCCAAGAAAAATCCCACAAAATTCCCAAATTCTTCTAAAACACGACCAAATTCTAGAAAAATATCCCACCAAATCTCCACAAATTCCCACAAAATACATGAAAAATCCCTCAAGATCCCTAAATCGCCTCAATATCCCACAAAATTCCACAAAAATCACACAAATCCTCCACAAGTTTCCACAAAATCTAAGAAAAATTCCTCAAAATACTTCAACTCTCCTCAAAACCACACAAAGTCCTTGAAAAAGCCCACCAAATTCCACAAAAATCCCACCAAATTCCCTACATCTTCTCAAAACTCTACAAATTTCAACAAAAATCCCACCAAATCTCCACAAATTCTTACAAAATACATGAAAAATCACAGATAATTCCTCAATTCTCTGCCGAATCTCACAAAATTCCAGAAAAGACCCGCAAAATTCCACAACCATCCCACAAAATCTCCTCAAAATCCAACAAAATTCCAGGAAAAATCCCACAACATTCCCGAAATCTTCTCAAAACACGACCAAATTCTAAAAAGAAATCCCACCAAATCTCCACAAATTCCCACAAAATACATGAAAAATCCCTCAAGATCCCTAAATCGCCTCAATATCCCACAAAATTCCACAAAAATCACACAAAACCTCCACAAGTTTCCACAAAATCTAAGAAAAATTCCTCAAAATACTTCAACTCTCCTCAAAACCACACAAAGTCCTTGAAAAGGCCCACCAAATTCCACAAAAATCCCACCAAATTCCCTACATCTTCTCAAAACTCTACAAATTTCAACAAAAATCCCACCAAATCTCCACAAATTCTTACAAAATACATGAAAAATCACAGATAATTCCTCAATTCTCTGCAGAATCTCACAAAATTCCAGAAAAGACGCTCAAAGTTCCACCAACATCCCACAAAATGTCCACAAATGTCCACAAAATCCAAGAAAAATCCCACAGATTTCCCTAATTCTTCTAAAACACGACCAAATTCCAGAAAAATCCCACAGAATCTACACAAATTCCCACAAAATCTAAAACAAATTCCTCAACATTCTTCAAGTCTCCTCAGAATCCCACACAATTCCAGAAAAACCCCCACAAAATTACAGACAAGTCCCACAAAATTCCCTAAATCATTTCAAAACCCTACCAATTCACAGGAATGTCCCACAAAATCTCCACCGATTCCCAGAACATCCCACAAAAATCCCACAAAAATCCCTAAATCTTCTGAAATCTTGACCAAATTCCAGAAACGCCCCATAAAATCACCAGTTTCCCACAAACTTCAAGAAAAACACCACAAAATTCCCTAAATCTTTTCAAAATACTACAAAATTCTTGAAAAGCCCCACCAAAGTCCAGAAATATCCCACAAAATGACCTAAATCATTCCAAAACTCTACCAAATTCCACAAAAATCCCACCAAATCTCCACAAATTCTTACAAAATACATGAAAAATCACAGATAATTCCTCAATTCTCTGCAGAATCTCACAAAATTCCAGAAAAGACCCTCAAAATTCCACAACCATCCCACAAAATCTCCTCAAAATCCAAAAACATTCCAGGAAAAATCCCACAACATTCCCTAAATCTTCTCAAAACATGACCAAATTCTAAAAAAAAAATCCCACCAAATCTCCACAAATTCCCACAAAATACATGAAAAATCCCTGAAGATCCCTAAATCGCCTCAATATCCCACAAAATTCCACAAAAATCACACAAAACCTCCACAAGTTTCCACAAAATCTAAGAAAAATTCCTCAAAATACTTCAACTCTCCTCAAAACCACACAAAGTCCTTGAAAAGGCCCACCAAATTCCACAAAAATCCCACCAAATTCCCTACATCTTCTCAAAACTCTACAAATTTCAACAAAAATCCAATCAAATCTCCACAAATTCTTACAAAATACATGAAAAATCACAGATAATTCCTCAATTCTCTGCAGAATCTCACAAAATTCCAGAAAAGACCCTCAAAGTTCCACCAACATCCCACAAAATGTCCACAAATGTCCACAAAATCCAAGAAAAATCCCACAGATTTCCCTAATTCTTCTAAAACAAGACCAAATTCTAGAAAAATATCCCACCAAATCTCCACAAATTCCCACAAAATACATGAAAAATCCCTCAAGATCCCTAAATCGCCTCAATATCCCACAAAATTCCACAAAAATCACACAAATCCTCCACAAGTTTCCACAAAATCTAAGAAAAATTCCTCAAAATACTTCAACTCTCCTCAAAACCACACAAAGTCCTTGAAAAGGCCCACCAAATTCCACAAAAATCCCACAGAATCTACACAAATTCCCACAAAATCTAAAACAAATTCCTCAACATTCTTCAAGTCTCCTCAGAATCCCACACAATTCCAGAAAAACCCCCACAAAATTACAGACAAGTCCCACAAAATTCCCTAAATCATTTCAAAACCCTACCAATTCACAGGAATGTCCCACAAAATCTCCACCGATTCCCAGAACATCCCACAAAAATCCCACAAAAATCCCTAAATCTTCTGAAAACTTCACCAAATTCCAGAAACGCCCCATAAAATCACCACAGTTTCCCACAAACTTCAAGAAAAACAACACAAAATTCCCTAAATCTTTTCAAAATACTACAAAATTCTTGAAAAGCCCCACCAAAGTCCAGAAATATCCCACAAAATGACCTAAATCATTCCAAAACTCTACCAAATTCCACAAAAATCCCACCAAATCTCCACAAATTCTTACAAAATACATGAAAAATCACAGATAATTCCTCAATTCTCTGCAGAATCTCACAAAATTCCAGAAAAGACCCTCAAAATTCCACAACCATCCCACAAAATCTCCTCAAAATCCAAAAACATTCCAGGAAAAATCCCACAACATTCCCTAAATCTTCTCAAAACATGACCAAATTCTAAAAAAAAAATCCCACCAAATCTCCACAAATTCCCACAAAATACATGAAAAATCCCTGAAGATCCCTAAATCGCCTCAATATCCCACAAAATTCCACAAAAATCACACAAAACCTCCACAAGTTTCCACAAAATCTAAGAAAAATTCCTCAAAATACTTCAACTCTCCTCAAAACCACACAAAGTCCTTGAAAAGGCCCACCAAATTCCACAAAAATCCCACCAAATTCCCTACATCTTCTCAAAACTCTACAAATTTCAACAAAAATCCCACCAAATCTCCACAAATTCTTACAAAATACATGAAAAATCACAGATAATTCCTCAATTCTCTGCAGAATCTCACAAAATTCCAGAAAAGACCCTCAAAGTTCCACCAACATCCCACAAAATGTCCACAAATGTCCACAAAATCCAAGAAAAATCCCACAAAATTCCCTAATTCTTCTAAAACACGACCAAATTCTAGAAAAATATCCCACCAAATCTCCACAAATTCCCACAAAATACATGAAAAATCCCTCAAGATCCCTAAATCGCCTCAATATCCCACAAAATTCCACAAAAATCACACAAATCCTCCACAAGTTTCCACAAAATCTAAGAAAAATTCCTCAAAATACTTCAACTCTCCTCAAAACCACACAAAGTCCTTGAAAAAGCCCACCAAATTCCACAAAAATCCCACCAAATTCCCTACATCTTCTCAAAACTCTACAAATTTCAACAAAAATCCCACCAAATCTCCACAAATTCTTACAAAATACATGAAAAATCACAGATAATTCCTCAATTCTCTGCCGAATCTCACAAAATTCCAGAAAAGACCCGCAAAATTCCACAACCATCCCACAAAATCTCCTCAAAATCCAACAAAATTCCAGGAAAAATCCCACAACATTCCCGAAATCTTCTCAAAATACGACCAAATTCTAAAAAGAAATCCCACCAAATCTCCACAAATTCCCACAAAATACATGAAAAATCCCTCAAGATCCCTAAATCGCCTCAATATCCCACAAAATTCCACAAAAATCACACAAAACCTCCACAAGTTTCCACAAAATCTAAGAAAAATTCCTCAAAATACTTCAACTCTCCTCAAAACCACACAAAGTCCTTGAAAAGGCCCACCAAATTCCACAAAAATCCCACCAAATTCCCTACATCTTCTCAAAACTCTACAAATTTCAACAAAAATCCCACCAAATCTCCACAAATTGTTACAAAATACATGAAAAATCACAGATAATTCCTCAATTCTCTGCAGAATCTCACAAAATTCCAGAAAAGACGCTCAAAGTTCCACCAACATCCCACAAAATGTCCACAAATGTCCACAAAATCCAAGAAAAATCCCACAGATTTCCCTAATTCTTCTAAAACACGACCAAATTCCAGAAAAATCCCACAGAATCTACACAAATTCCCACAAAATCTAAAACAAATTCCTCAACATTCTTCAAGTCTCCTCAGAATCCCACACAATTCCAGAAAAACCCCCACAAAATTACAGACAAGTCCCACAAAATTCCCTAAATCATTTCAAAACCCTACCAATTCACAGGAATGTCCCACAAAATCTCCACCGATTCCCAGAACATCCCACAAAAATCCCACAAAAATCCCTAAATCTTCTGAAATCTTGACCAAATTCCAGAAACGCCCCATAAAATCACCAGTTTCCCACAAACTTCAAGAAAAACACCACAAAATTCCCTAAATCTTTTCAAAATACTACAAAATTCTTGAAAAGCCCCACCAAAGTCCAGAAATATCCCACAAAATGACCTAAATCATTCCAAAACTCTACTAAATTCCACAAAAATCCCACCAAATCTCCACAAATTCTTACAAAATACATGAAAAATCACAGATAATTCCTCAATTCTCTGCAGAATCTCACAAAATTCCAGAAAAGACCCTCAAAATTCCACAACCATCCCACAAAATCTCCTCAAAATCCAAAAACATTCCAGGAAAAATCCCACAACATTCCCTAAATCTTCTCAAAACATGACCAAATTCTAAAAAAAAAATCCCACCAAATCTCCACAAATTCCCACAAAATACATGAAAAATCCCTGAAGATCCCTAAATCGCCTCAATATCCCACAAAATTCCACAAAAATCACACAAAACCTCCACAAGTTTCCACAAAATCTAAGAAAAATTCCTCAAAATACTTCAACTCTCCTCAAAACCACACAAAGTCCTTGAAAAGGCCCACCAAATTCCACAAAAATCCCACCAAATTCCCTACATCTTCTCAAAACTCTACAAATTTCAACAAAAATCCAATCAAATCTCCACAAATTCTTACAAAATACATGAAAAATCACAGATAATTCCTCAATTCTCTGCAGAATCTCACAAAATTCCAGAAAAGACCCTCAAAGTTCCACCAACATCCCACAAAATGTCCACAAATGTCCACAAAATCCAAGAAAAATCCCACAGATTTCCCTAATTCTTCTAAAACAAGACCAAATTCTAGAAAAATATCCCACCAAATCTCCACAAATTCCCACAAAATACATGAAAAATCCCTCAAGATCCCTAAATCGCCTCAATATCCCACAAAATTCCACAAAAATCACACAAATCCTCCACAAGTTTCCACAAAATCTAAGAAAAATTCCTCAAAATACTTCAACTCTCCTCAAAACCACACAAAGTCCTTGAAAAGGCCCACCAAATTCCACAAAAATCCCACAGAATCTCCACAAATTCCCACAAAATCTAAAACGAATTCCTCATAATTCTTCAAGTCTCCTCAGAATCCCACACAATTCCAGAAAAACCCCCACAAAATTACAGACAAGTCCCACAAAATTCCCTAAATCATTTCAAAACCCTACCAATTCACAGGAATGTCCCACAAAATCTCCACCGATTCCCAGAACATCCCACAAAAATCCCACAAAAATCCCTAAATCTTCTGAAATCTTGACCAAATTCCAGAAACGCCCCATAAAATCACCACAGTTTCCCACAAACTTCAAGAAAAACAACACAAAATTCCCTAAATCTTTTCAAAATACTACAAAATTCTTGAAAAGCCCCACCAAAGTCCAGAAATATCCCACAAAATGACCTAAATCATTCCAAAACTCTACCAAATTCCACAAAAATCCCACCAAATCTCCACAAATTCTTACAAAATACATGAAAAATCACAGATAATTCCTCAATTCTCTGCCGAATCTCACAAAATTCCAGAAAAGACGCTCAAAGTTCCACCAACATCCCACAAAATCTCTTCAAAATCCAAAAAAATTCCAGGAAAAATCCCACAACATTCCCTAAATCTTCTCAAAACATGACCAAATTCTAAAAAAAAATCCCACCAAATCTAAAACAAATTCCCACAAAATACATGAAAAATCCCTCAAGATCCCGAAATCGCCTCAATATCCCACAAAATTCCACAAAAATCACACAAAACCTCCACAAGTTTCCACAAAATCTAAGAAAAATTCCTCAAAATACTTCAACTCTCCTCAAAACCACACAAAGTCCTTGAAAAGGCCCACCAAATTCCACAAAAATCCCACCAAATTCCCTACATCTTCTCAAAACTCTACAAATTTCAACAAAAATCCCACCAAATCTCCACAAATTCTTACAAAATACATGAAAAATCACAGATAATTCCTCAATTCTCTGCAGAATCTCACAAAATTCCAGAAAAGACCCTCAAAGTTCCACCAACATCCCACAAAATGTCCACAAATGTCCACAAAATCCAAGAAAAATCCCACAAAATTCCCTAATTCTTCTAAAACAAGACCAAATTCTAGAAAAATATCCCACCAAATCTCCACAAATTCCCACAAAATACATGAAAAATCCCTCAAGATCCCTAAATCGCCTCAATATCCCACAAAATTCCACAAAAATCACACAAATCCTCCACAAGTTTCCACAAAATCTAAGAAAAATTCCTCAAAATACTTCAACTCTCCTCAAAACCACACAAAGTCCTTGAAAAGGCCCACCAAATTCCACAAAAATCCCACCAAATTCCCTACATCTTCTCAAAACTCTACAAATTTCAACAAAAATCCCACCAAATCTCCACAAATTCTTACAAAATACATGAAAAATCACAGATAATTCCTCAATTCTCTGCAGAATCTCACAAAATTCCAGAAAAGACCCTCAAAGTTCCACAAACATCCCACAAAATCTCCTCAAAATCCAACAAAATTCCAGGAAAATTCCCACAACATTCCCGAAATCTTCTCAAAACACGACCAAATTCTAAAAAAAAATCCCACCAAATCTCCACAAATTCCCACAAAATACATGAAAAATCCCTCAAGATCCCGAAATCACCTCAATATCCCACAAAATTCCACAAAAATCACACAAAACCTCCACAAGTTTCCACAGAATCTAAGAAAAATTCCTCAAAATACTTCAACTCTCCTCAAAACCACACAAAGTCCTTGAAAAGGCCCACCAAATTCCACAAAAATCCCACCAAATCTCCACAAATTCTTACAAAATACATGAAAAATCACAGATAATTCCTCAATTCTCTGCAGAATCTCACAAAATTCCAGAAAAGACGCTCAAAGTTCCACCAACATCCCACAAAATGTCCACAAATGTCCACAAAATCCAAGAAAAATCCCACAGATTTCCCTAATTCTTCTAAAACACGACCAAATTCTAGAAAAATATCCCACAGAATCTACACAAATTCCCACAAAATCTACAACAAATTCCTCAAAATTCTTCAAGTCTCCTCAGAATCCCACACAATTCCAGAAAAATCCCCACAAAATTCCAGACAAGTCCCACAAAATTCCCTAAATCATTTCAAAACCCTACCAATTCACAGGAATGTCCCACAAAATCTCCACCGATTCCCAGAACATCCCACAAAAATCCCACAAAAATCCCTAAATCTTCTGAAAACTCGACCAAATTCCAGAAACGCCCCATAAAATCACCACAGTTTCCCACAAAATTCAAGAAAAACACCACAAAATTCCCTAAATCTTTTCAAAATACTACAAAATTCCTGAAAAGCCCTACCAAATTCCAGAAATATCCCACAAAATGACCTAAATCATTCCAAAACTCTACCAAATTCCACCAAAATCACACCAAATCTCCACAAATTCTTACAAAATACATGAAAAATCACAGATAATTCCTCAATTCTCTGCAGAATCTCACAAAATTCCAGAAAAGACCCTCAAAGTTCCACCAACATCCCACAAAATGTCCACAAATGTCCACAAAATCCAAGAAAAATCCCACAAAATTCCCTAATTCTTCTAAAACACGACCAAATTCTAGAAAAATATCCCACCAAATCTCCACAAATTCCCACAAAATACATGAAAAATCCCTCAAGATCCCTAAATCGCCTCAATATCCCACAAAATTCCACAAAAATCACACAAAACCTCCACAAGTTTCCACAAAATCTAAGAAAAATTCCTCAAAATACTTCAACTCTCCTCAAAACCACACAAAGTCCTTGAAAAGGCCCACCAAATTCCACAAAAATCCCACCAAATTCCCTACATCTTCTCAAAACACGACCAAATTCTAAAAAAAAATCCCACCAAATCTCCACAAATTCTTACAAAATACATGAAAAATCACAGATAATTCCTCAATTCTCTGCAGAATCTCACAAAATTCCAGAAAAGACCCTCAAAGTTCCACCAACATCCCACAAAATGTCCACAAATGTCCACAAAATCCAAGAAAAATCCCACAAAATTCCCTAATTCTTCTAAAACACGACCAAATTCTAGAAAAATATCCCACCAAATCTCCACAAATTCCCACAAAATACATGAAAAATCCCTCAAGATCCCTAAATCGCCTCACTATCCCACAAAATTCCACAAAAATCACACAAAACCTCCACAAGTTTCCACAAAATCTAAGAAAAATTCCTCAAAATACTTCAACTCTCCTCAAAACCACACAAAGTCCTTGAAAAGGCCCACCAAATTCCACAAAAATCCCACCAAATTCCCTACATCTTCTCAAAACTCTACAAATTTCAACAAAAATCCCACCAAATCTCCACAAATTGTTACAAAATACATGAAAAATCACAGATAATTCCTCAATTCTCTGCAGAATCTCACAAAATTCCAGAAAAGACGCTCAAAGTTCCACCAACATCCCACAAAATGTCCACAAATGTCCACAAAATCCAAGAAAAATCCCACAGATTTCCCTAATTCTTCTAAAACACGACCAAATTCCAGAAAAATCCCACAGAATCTACACAAATTCCCACAAAATCTAAAACAAATTCCTCAACATTCTTCAAGTCTCCTCAGAATCCCACACAATTCCAGAAAAACCCCCACAAAATTACAGACAAGTCCCACAAAATTCCCTAAATCATTTCAAAACCCTACCAATTCACAGGAATGTCCCACAAAATCTCCACCGATTCCCAGAACATCCCACAAAAATCCCACAAAAATCCCTAAATCTTCTGAAATCTTGACCAAATTCCAGAAACGCCCCATAAAATCACCAGTTTCCCACAAACTTCAAGAAAAACACCACAAAATTCCCTAAATCTTTTCAAAATACTACAAAATTCTTGAAAAGCCCCACCAAAGTCCAGAAATATCCCACAAAATGACCTAAATCATTCCAAAACTCTACTAAATTCCACAAAAATCCCACCAAATCTCCACAAATTCTTACAAAATACATGAAAAATCACAGATAATTCCTCAATTCTCTGCAGAATCTCACAAAATTCCAGAAAAGACCCTCAAAATTCCACAACCATCCCACAAAATCTCCTCAAAATCCAAAAACATTCCAGGAAAAATCCCACAACATTCCCTAAATCTTCTCAAAACATGACCAAATTCTAAAAAAAAAATCCCACCAAATCTCCACAAATTCCCACAAAATACATGAAAAATCCCTGAAGATCCCTAAATCGCCTCAATATCCCACAAAATTCCACAAAAATCACACAAAACCTCCACAAGTTTCCACAAAATCTAAGAAAAATTCCTCAAAATACTTCAACTCTCCTCAAAACCACACAAAGTCCTTGAAAAGGCCCACCAAATTCCACAAAAATCCCACCAAATTCCCTACATCTTCTCAAAACTCTACAAATTTCAACAAAAATCCAATCAAATCTCCACAAATTCTTACAAAATACATGAAAAATCACAGATAATTCCTCAATTCTCTGCAGAATCTCACAAAATTCCAGAAAAGACCCTCAAAGTTCCACCAACATCCCACAAAATGTCCACAAATGTCCACAAAATCCAAGAAAAATCCCACAGATTTCCCTAATTCTTCTAAAACAAGACCAAATTCTAGAAAAATATCCCACCAAATCTCCACAAATTCCCACAAAATACATGAAAAATCCCTCAAGATCCCTAAATCGCCTCAATATCCCACAAAATTCCACAAAAATCACACAAATCCTCCACAAGTTTCCACAAAATCTAAGAAAAATTCCTCAAAATACTTCAACTCTCCTCAAAACCACACAAAGTCCTTGAAAAGGCCCACCAAATTCCACAAAAATCCCACAGAATCTCCACAAATTCCCACAAAATCTAAAACGAATTCCTCATAATTCTTCAAGTCTCCTCAGAATCCCACACAATTCCAGAAAAACCCCCACAAAATTACAGACAAGTCCCACAAAATTCCCTAAATCATTTCAAAACCCTACCAATTCACAGGAATGTCCCACAAAATCTCCACCGATTCCCAGAACATCCCACCAAAATCCCACAAAAATCCCTAAATCTTCTGAAAACTTGACCAAATTCCAGAAACGCCCCATAAAATCACCACAGTTTCCCACAAACTTCAAGAAAAACAACACAAAATTCCCTAAATCTTTTCAAAATACTACAAAATTCTTGAAAAGCCCCACCAAAGTCCAGAAATATCCCACAAAATGACCTAAATCATTCCAAAACTCTACCAAATTCCACAAAAATCCCACCAAATCTCCACAAATTCTTACAAAATACATGAAAAATCACAGATAATTCCTCAATTCTCTGCCGAATCTCACAAAATTCCAGAAAAGACGCTCAAAGTTCCACCAACATCCCACAAAATCTCTTCAAAATCCAAAAAAATTCCAGGAAAAATCCCACAACATTCCCTAAATCTTCTCAAAACATGACCAAATTCTAAAAAAAAATCCCACCAAATCTAAAACAAATTCCCACAAAATACATGAAAAATCCCTCAAGATCCCGAAATCGCCTCAATATCCCACAAAATTCCACAAAAATCACACAAAACCTCCACAAGTTTCCACAAAATCTAAGAAAAATTCCTCAAAATACTTCAACTCTCCTCAAAACCACACAAAGTCCTTGAAAAGGCCCACCAAATTCCACAAAAATCCCACCAAATTCCCTACATCTTCTCAAAACTCTACAAATTTCAACAAAAATCCCACCAAATCTCCACAAATTCTTACAAAATACATGAAAAATCACAGATAATTCCTCAATTCTCTGCAGAATCTCACAAAATTCCAGAAAAGACCCTCAAAGTTCCACCAACATCCCACAAAATGTCCACAAATGTCCACAAAATCCAAGAAAAATCCCACAAAATTCCCTAATTCTTCTAAAACACGACCAAATTCTAGAAAAATATCCCACCAAATCTCCACAAATTCCCACAAAATACATGAAAAATCCCTCAAGATCCCTAAATCGCCTCAATATCCCACAAAATTCCACAAAAATCACACAAATCCTCCACAAGTTTCCACAAAATCTAAGAAAAATTCCTCAAAATACTTCAACTCTCCTCAAAACCACACAAAGTCCTTGAAAAGGCCCACCAAATTCCACAAAAATCCCACCAAATTCCCTACATCTTCTCAAAACTCTACAAATTTCAACAAAAATCCCACCAAATCTCCACAAATTCTTACAAAATACATGAAAAATCACAGATAATTCCTCAATTCTCTGCAGAATCTCACAAAATTCCAGAAAAGACCCTCAAAGTTCCACAAACATCCCACAAAATCTCCTCAAAATCCAACAAAATTCCAGGAAAATTCCCACAACATTCCCGAAATCTTCTCAAAACACGACCAAATTCTAAAAAAAAATCCCACCAAATCTCCACAAATTCCCACAAAATACATGAAAAATCCCTCAAGATCCCGAAATCACCTCAATATCCCACAAAATTCCACAAAAATCACACAAAACCTCCACAAGTTTCCACAGAATCTAAGAAAAATTCCTCAAAATACTTCAACTCTCCTCAAAACCACACAAAGTCCTTGAAAAGGCCCACCAAATTCCACAAAAATCCCACCAAATCTCCACAAATTCTTACAAAATACATGAAAAATCACAGATAATTCCTCAATTCTCTGCAGAATCTCACAAAATTCCAGAAAAGACGCTCAAAGTTCCACCAACATCCCACAAAATGTCCACAAATGTCCACAAAATCCAAGAAAAATCCCACAGATTTCCCTAATTCTTCTAAAACACGACCAAATTCTAGAAAAATATCCCACAGAATCTACACAAATTCCCACAAAATCTACAACAAATTCCTCAAAATTCTTCAAGTCTCCTCAGAATCCCACACAATTCCAGAAAAATCCCCACAAAATTCCAGACAAGTCCCACAAAATTCCCTAAATCATTTCAAAACCCTACCAATTCACAGGAATGTCCCACAAAATCTCCACCGATTCCCAGAACATCCCACAAAAATCCCACAAAAATCCCTAAATCTTCTGAAAACTCGACCAAATTCCAGAAACGCCCCATAAAATCACCACAGTTTCCCACAAAATTCAAGAAAAACACCACAAAATTCCCTAAATCTTTTCAAAATACTACAAAATTCCTGAAAAGCCCTACCAAATTCCAGAAATATCCCACAAAATGACCTAAATCATTCCAAAACTCTACCAAATTCCACCAAAATCACACCAAATCTCCACAAATTCTTACAAAATACATGAAAAATCACAGATAATTCCTCAATTCTCTGCAGAATCTCACAAAATTCCAGAAAAGACCCTCAAAGTTCCACCAACATCCCACAAAATGTCCACAAATGTCCACAAAATCCAAGAAAAATCCCACAAAATTCCCTAATTCTTCTAAAACACGACCAAATTCTAGAAAAATATCCCACCAAATCTCCACAAATTCCCACAAAATACATGAAAAATCCCTCAAGATCCCTAAATCGCCTCAATATCCCACAAAATTCCACAAAAATCACACAAAACCTCCACAAGTTTCCACAAAATCTAAGAAAAATTCCTCAAAATACTTCAACTCTCCTCAAAACCACACAAAGTCCTTGAAAAGGCCCACCAAATTCCACAAAAATCCCACCAAATTCCCTACATCTTCTCAAAACACGACCAAATTCTAAAAAAAAATCCCACCAAATCTCCACAAATTCTTACAAAATACATGAAAAATCACAGATAATTCCTCAATTCTCTGCAGAATCTCACAAAATTCCAGAAAAGACCCTCAAAGTTCCACCAACATCCCACAAAATGTCCACAAATGTCCACAAAATCCAAGAAAAATCCCACAAAATTCCCTAATTCTTCTAAAACACGACCAAATTCTAGAAAAATATCCCACCAAATCTCCACAAATTCCCACAAAATACATGAAAAATCCCTCAAGATCCCTAAATCGCCTCACTATCCCACAAAATTCCACAAAAATCACACAAAACCTCCACAAGTTTCCACAAAATCTAAGAAAAATTCCTCAAAATACTTCAACTCTCCTCAAAACCACACAAAGTCCTTGAAAAGGCCCACCAAATTCCACAAAAATCCCACCAAATTCCCTACATCTTCTCAAAACTCTACAAATTTCAACAAAAATCCCACCAAATCTCCACAAATTCTTACAAAATACATGAAAAATCACAGATAATTCCTCAATTCTCTGCAGAATCTCACAAAATTCCAGAAAAGACCCTCAAAGTTCCTCAAACATCCCACAAAATCTCCTCAAAATCCAACAAAATTCCAGGAAAATTCCCACAACATTCCCGAAATCTTCTCAAAACACGACCAAATTCTAAAAAAAAATCCCACCAAATCTCCACAAATTCCCACAAAATACATGAAAAATCCCTCAAGATCCCGAAATGGCCTCAATATCCCACAAAATTCCACAAAAATCACACAAAACCTCCACAAGTTTCCACAAAATCTAAGAAAAATTCCTCAAAATACTTCAACTCTCCTCAAAACCACACAAAGTCCTTGAAAAGGCCCACCAAATTCCACAAAAATCCCACCAAATCTCCACAAATTCTTACAAAATACATGAAAAATCACAGATAATTCCTCAATTCTCGGCAGAATCTCACAAAATTCCAGAAAAGACCCTCAAAGTTCCACCAACATCCCACAAAAGGTCCACAAATGTCCACAAAATCCAAGAAAAATCCCACAGATTTCCCTAATTCTTCTAAAACACGACCAAATTCTAGAAAAATATCCCACAGAATCTACACAAATTCCCACAAAATCTACAACAAATTCCTCAAAATTCTTCAAGTCTCCTCAGAATCCCACACAATTCCAGAAAAATCCCCACAAAATTCCAGACAAGTCCCACAAAATTCCCTAAATCATTTCAAAACCCTACCAATTCACAGGAATGTCCCACAAAATCTCCACCGATTCCCAGAACATCCCACAAAAATCCCACAAAAATCCCTAAATCTTCTGAAAACTCGACCAAATTCCAGAAACGCCCCATAAAATCACCACAGTTTCCCACAAAATTCAAGAAAAACACCACAAAATTCCCTAAATCTTTTCAAAATACTACAAAATTTTTGAAAAGCCCTACCAAATTCCAGAAATATCCCACAAAATGACCTAAATCATTCCAAAACTCTACCAAATTCCACCAAAATCACACCAAATCTCCACAAATTCTTACAAAATACATGAAAAATCACAGATAATTCCTCAATTCTCTGCAGAATCTCACAAAATTCCAGAAAAGACCCTCAAAGTTCCACCAACATCCCACAAAATGTCCACAAATGTCCACAAAATCCAAGAAAAATCCCACAAAATTCCCTAATTCTTCTAAAACACGACCAAATTCTAGAAAAATATCCCACCAAATCTCCACAAATTCCCACAAAATACATGAAAAATCCCTCAAGATCCCTAAATCGCCTCAATATCCCACAAAATTCCACAAAAATCACACAAAACCTCCACAAGTTTCCACAAAATCTAAGAAAAATTCCTCAAAATACTTCAACTCTCCTCAAAACCACACAAAGTCCTTGAAAAAGCCCACCAAATTCCACAAAAATCCCACAGAATCTACACAAATTCCCACAAAATCTAAAACAAATTCCTCAACATTCTTCAATTCTCCTCAGAATCCCACTCAATTCCAGAAAAACCCCCACAAAATTACAGACAAGTCCCACAAAATTCCCTAAATCATTTCAAAACCCTACCAATTCACAGGAATGTCCCACAAAATCTCTGCCAATTCCCAGAACATCCCACAAAAATCCCACAAAAATCCCTAAATCTTCTGAAATCTTGACCAAATTCCAGAAACGCCCCATAAAATCACCACAGTTTCCCACAAAATTCAAGAAAAACAACACAAAATTCCCTAAATCTTTTCAAAATACTACAAAATTCTTGAAAAGCCCCACCAAATTCCAGAAATATCCCACAAAATGACCTAAATCATTCCAAAACTCTACCAAATTCCACAAAAATCCCACCAAATCTCCACAAATTCTTACAAAATACATGAAAAATCACAGATAATTCCTCAATTCTCTGCCGAATCTCACAAAATTCCAGAAAAAACCCTCAAAATTCCACAAACATCCCGCAAAATCTCCTCAAAATCCAACAAAATTCCAGGAAAAATCCCACAAAATTCCCTAATTCTTCTAAAACACGACCAAATTCTAGAAAAATATCCCACCAAATCTCCACAAATTCCCACAAAATACATGAAAAATCCCTCAAGATCCCTAAATCGCCTCAATATCCCACAAAATTCCACAAAAATCACACAAAACCTCCACAAGTTTCCACAAAATCTAAGAAAAATTCCTCAAAATACTTCAACTCTCCTCAAAACCACACAAAGTCCTTGAAAAAGCCCACCAAATTCCACAAAAATCCCACCAAATTCCCTACATCTTCTCAAAACTCTACAAATTTCAACAAAAATCCCACCAAATCTCCACAAATTCTTACAAAATACATGAAAAATCACAGATAATTCCTCAATTCTCTGCAGAATCTCACAAAATTCCAGAAAAGACCCTCAAAGTTCCACAAACATCCCACAAAATCTCCTCAAAATCCAACAAAATTCCAGGAAAATTCCCACAACATTCCCGAAATCTTCTCAAAACACGACCAAATTCTAAAAAAAAATCCCACCAAATCTCCACAAATTCCCACAAAATACATGAAAAATCCCTCAAGATCCCGAAATCGCCTCAATATCCCACAAAATTCCACAAAAATCACACAAAACCTCCACAAGTTTCCACAAAATCTAAGAAAAATTCCTCAAAATACTTCAACTCTCCTCAAAACCACACAAAGTCCTTGAAAAGGCCCACCAAATTCCACAAAAATCCCACCAAATCTCCACAAATTCTTACAAAATACATGAAAAATCACAGATAATTCCTCAATTCTCTGCAGAATCTCACAAAATTCCAGAAAAGACCCTCAAAGTTCCACCAACATCCCACAAAATGTCCACAAATGTCCACAAAATCCAAGAAAAATCCCACAAAATTCCCTTATTCTTCTAAAACACGACCAAATTCTAGAAAAATATCCCACCAAATCTCCACAAATTCCCACAAAATCTACAACAAATTCCTCAAAATTCTTCAAGTCTCCTCAGAATCCCACACAATTCCAGAAAAATCCCCACAAAATTCCAGACAAGTCCCACAAAATTCCCTAAATCATTTCAAAACCCTACCAATTCACAGGAATGTCCCACAAAATCTCCACCGATTCCCAGAACATCCCACAAAAATCCCACAAAAATCCCTAAATCTTCTGAAAACTCGACCAAATTCCAGAAACGCCCCATAAAATCACCACAGTTTCCCACAAAATTCAAGAAAAACACCACAAAATTCCCTAAATCTTTTCAAAATACTACAAAATTCCTGAAAAGCCCTACCAAATTCCAGAAATATCCCACAAAATGACCTAAATCATTCCAAAACTCTACCAAATTCCACCAAAATCACACCAAATCTCCACAAATTCTTACAAAATACATGAAAAATCACAGATAATTCCTCAATTCTCTGCAGAATCTCACAAAATTCCAGAAAAGACCCTCAAAGTTCCACCAACATCCCACAAAATGTCCACAAATGTCCACAAAATCCAAGAAAAATCCCACAAAATTCCCTAATTCTTCTAAAACACGACCAAATTCTAAAAAAATATCCCACCAAATCTCCACAAATTCCCACAAAATACATGAAAAATCCCTCAAGATCCCTAAATCGCCTCACTATCCCACAAAATTCCACAAAAATCACACAAAACCTCCACAAGTTTCCACAAAATCTAAGAAAAATTCCTCAAAATACTTCAACTCTCCTCAAAACCACACAAAGTCCTTGAAAAGGCCCACCAAATTCCACAAAAATCCCACCAAATTCCCTACATCTTCTCAAAACTCTACAAATTTCAACAAAAATCCCACCAAATCTCCACAAATTCTTACAAAATACATGAAAAATCACAGATAATTCCTCAATTCTCTGCAGAATCTCACAAAATTCCAGAAAAGACCCTCAAAGTTCCACCAACATCCCACAAAATGTCCACAAATGTCCACAAAATCCAAGAAAAATCCCACAAAATTCCCTAATTCTTCTAAAACACGACCAAATTCTAGAAAAATATCCCACCAAATCTCCACAAATTCCCACAAAATACATGAAAAATCCCTCAAGATCCCTAAATCGCCTCAATATCCCACAAAATTCCACAAAAATCACACAAAACCTCCACAAGTTTCCACAAAATCTAAGAAAAATTCCTCAAAATACTTCAACTCTCCTCAAAACCACACAAAGTCCTTGAAAAGGCCCACCAAATTCCACAAAAATCCCACAGAATCTACACAAATTCCCACAAAATCTAAAACAAATTCCTCAACATTCTTCAATTCTCCTCAGAATCCCACTCAATTCCAGAAAAACCCCCACAAAATTACAGACAAGTCCCACAAAATTCCCTAAATCATTTCAAAACCCTACCAATTCACAGGAATGTCCCACAAAATCTCTGCCAATTCCCAGAACATCCCACAAAAATCCCACAAAAATCCCTAAATCTTCTGAAATCTTGACCAAATTCCAGAAACGCCCCATAAAATCACCACAGTTTCCCACAAAATTCAAGAAAAACACCACAAAATTCCCTAAATCTTTTCAAAATACTACAAAATTCCTGAAAAGCCCTACCAAATTCCAGAAATATCCCACAAAATGACCTAAATCATTCCAAAACTCTACCAAATTCCACAAAAATCCCACCAAATCTCCACAAATTCTTACAAAATACATGAAAAATCACAGATAATTCCTCAATTCTCTGCCGAATCTCACAAAATTCCAGAAAAGACCCTCAAAATTCCACAAACATCCCGCAAAATCTCCTCAAAATCCAACAAAATTCCAGGAAAAATCCCACAAAATTCCCTAATTCTTCTAAAACATGACCAAATTCTAAAAAAAAATCCCACCAAATCTCCACAAATTCCCACAAAATACATGAAAAATCCCTCAAGATCCCTAAATCGCCTCAATATCCCACAAAATTCCACAAAAATCACACAAAACCTCCACAAGTTTCCACAAAATCTAAGAAAAATTCCTCAAAATACTTCAACTCTCCTCAAAACCACACAAAGTCCTTGAAAAGGCCCACCAAATTCCACAAAAATCCCACCAAATTCCCTACATCTTCTCAAAACTCTACAAATTTCAACAAAAATCCCACCAAATCTCCACAAATTCTTACAAAATACATGAAAAATCACAGATAATTCCTCAATTCTCTGCAGAATCTCACAAAATTCCAGAAAAGACCCTCAAAGTTCCACCAACATCCCACAAAATGTCCACAAATGTCCACAAAATCCAAGAAAAATCCCACAAAATTCCCTAATTCTTCTAAAACACGACCAAATTCTAGAAAAATATCCCACCAAATCTCCACAAATTCCCACAAAATACATGAAAAATCCCTCAAGATCCCTAAATCGCCTCAATATCCCACAAAATTCCACAAAAATCACACAAAACCTCCACAAGTTTCCACAAAATCTAAGAAAAATTCCTCAAAATACTTCAACTCTCCTCAAAACCACACAAAGTCCTTGAAAAAGCCCACCAAATTCCAGAAAAATCCCACAGAATCTACACAAATTCCCACAAAATCTAAAACAAATTCCTCAACATTCTTCAATTCTCCTCAGAATCCCACTCAATTCCAGAAAAACCCCCACAAAATTACAGACAAGTCCCACAAAATTCCCTAAATCATTTCAAAACCCTACCAATTCACAGGAATGTCCCACAAAATCTCTGCCAATTCCCAGAACATCCCACAAAAATCCCACAAAAATCCCTAAATCTTCTGAAATCTTGACCAAATTCCAGAAACGCCCCATAAAATCACCACAGTTTCCCACAAAATTCAAGAAAAACAACACAAAATTCCCTAAATCTTTTCAAAATACTACAAAATTCCTGAAAAGCCCTACCAAATTCCAGAAATATCCCACAAAATGACCTAAATCATTCCAAAACTCTACCAAATTCCACAAAAATCCCACCAAATCTCCACAAATTCTTACAAAATACATGAAAAATCACAGATAATTCCTCAATTCTCTGCCGAATCTCACAAAATTCCAGAAAAGACCCTCAAAATTCCACAACCATCCCGCAAAATCTCCTCAAAATCCAACAAAATTCCAGGAAAAATCCCACAAAATTCCCTAATTCTTCTAAAACATGACCAAATTCTAAAAAAAAATCCCACCAAATCTCCACAAATTCCCACAAAATACATGAAAAATCCCTCAAGATCCCTAAATCGCCTCAATATCCCACAAAATTCCACAAAAATCACACAAAACCTCCACAAGTTTCCACAAAATCTAAGAAAAATTCCTCAAAATACTTCAACTCTCCTCAAAACCACACAAAGTCCTTGAAAAGGCCCACCAAATTCCACAAAAATCCCACCAAATTCCCTACATCTTCTCAAAACTCTACAAATTTCAACAAAAATCCCACCAAATCTCCACAAATTCTTACAAAATACATGAAAAATCACAGATAATTCCTCAATTCTCTGCCGAATCTCACAAAATTCCAGAAAAGACCCTCAAAGTTCCACCAACATCCCACAAAATGTCCACAAATGTCCACAAAATCCAAGAAAAATCCCACAAAATTCCCTAATTCTTCTAAAACACGACCAAATTCTAGAAAAATATCCCACCAAATCTCCACAAATTCCCACAAAATACATGAAAAATCCCTCAAGATCCCTAAATCGCCTCAATATCCCACAAAATTCCACAAAAATCACACAAAACCTCCACAAGTTTCCACAAAATCTAAGAAAAATTCCTCAAAATACTTCAACTCTCCTCAAAACCACACAAAGTCCTTGAAAAAGCCCACCAAATTCCATAAAAATCCCACCAAATTCCCTACATCTTCCCAAAACTCTACAAATTTCAACAAAAATCCCACCAAATCTCCACAAATTCTTACAAAATACATGAAAAATCACAGATAATTCCTCAATTCTCTGCAGAATCTCACAAAATTCCAGAAAAGACCCTCAAAGTTCCACCAACATCCCACAAAATGTCCACAAATGTCCACAAAATCCAAGAAAAATCCCACAAAATTCCCTAATTCTTCTAAAACACGACCAAATTCTAGAAAAATATCCCACCAAATCTCCACAAATTCCCACAAAATACATGAAAAATCCCTCAAGATCCCTAAATCGCCTCACTATCCCACAAAATTCCACAAAAATCACACAAAACCTCCACAAGTTTCCACAAAATCTAAGAAAAATTCCTCAAAATACTTCAACTCTCCTCAAAACCACACAAAGTCCTTGAAAAGGCCCACCAAATTCCACAAAAATCCCACCAAATTCCCTACATCTTCTCAAAACTCTACAAATTTCAACAAAAATCCCACCAAATCTCCACAAATTCTTACAAAATACATGAAAAATCACAGATAATTCCTCAATTCTCTGCAGAATCTCACAAAATTCCAGAAAAGACCCTCAAAGTTCCACCAACATCCCACAAAATGTCCACAAATGTCCACAAAATCCAAGAAAAATCCCACAAAATTCCCTAATTCTTCTAAAACACGACCAAATTCTAGAAAAATATCCCACCAAATCTCCACAAATTCCCACAAAATACATGAAAAATCCCTCAAGATCCCTAAATCGCCTCAATATCCCACAAAATTCCACAAAAATCACACAAAACCTCCACAAGTTTCCACAAAATCTAAGAAAAATTCCTCAAAATACTTCAACTCTCCTCAAAACCACACAAAGTCCTTGAAAAAGCCCACCAAATTCCATAAAAATCCCACCAAATTCCCTACATCTTCTCAAAACTCTACAAATTTCAACAAAAATCCCACCAAATCTCCACAAATTCTTACAAAATACATGAAAAATCACAGATAATTCCTCAATTCTCTGCAGAATCTCACAAAATTCCAGAAAAGACCCTCAAAGTTCCACCAACATCCCACAAAATGTCCACAAATGTCCACAAAATCCAAGAAAAATCCCACAAAATTCCCTAATTCTTCTAAAACACGACCAAATTCTAGAAAAATATCCCACCAAATCTCCACAAATTCCCACAAAATACATGAAAAATCCCTCAAGATCCCTAAATCGCCTCACTATCCCACAAAATTCCACAAAAATCACACAAAACCTCCACAAGTTTCCACAAAATCTAAGAAAAATTCCTCAAAATACTTCAACTCTCCTCAAAACCACACAAAGTCCTTGAAAAGGCCCACCAAATTCCACAAAAATCCCACCAAATTCCCTACATCTTCTCAAAACTCTACAAATTTCAACAAAAATCCCACCAAATCTCCACAAATTCTTACAAAATACATGAAAAATCACAGATAATTCCTCAATTCTCTGCAGAATCTCACAAAATTCCAGAAAAGACCCTCAAAGTTCCACCAACATCCCACAAAATGTCCACAAATGTCCACAAAATCCAAGAAAAATCCCACAAAATTCCCTAATTCTTCTAAAACACGACCAAATTCTAGAAAAATATCCCACCAAATCTCCACAAATTCCCACAAAATACATGAAAAATCCCTCAAGATCCCTAAATCGCCTCACTATCCCACAAAATTCCACAAAAATCACACAAAACCTCCACAAGTTTCCACAAAATCTAAGAAAAATTCCTCAAAATACTTCAACTCTCCTCAAAACCACACAAAGTCCTTGAAAAAGCCCACCAAATTCCACAAAAATCCCACCAAATTCCCTACATCTTCCCAAAACTCTACAAATTTCAACAAAAATCCCACCAAATCTCCACAAATTCTTACAAAATACATGAAAAATCACAGATAATTCCTCAATTCTCTGCAGAATCTCACAAAATTCCAGAAAAGACCCTCAAAGTTCCACCAACATCCCACAAAATGTCCACAAATGTCCACAAAATCCAAGAAAAATCCCACAAAATTCCCTAATTCTTCTAAAACACGACCAAATTCTAGAAAAATATCCCACCAAATCTCCACAAATTCCCACAAAATACATGAAAAATCCCTCAAGATCCCTAAATCGCCTCACTATCCCACAAAATTCCACAAAAATCACACAAAACCTCCACAAGTTTCCACAAAATCTAAGAAAAATTCCTCAAAATACTTCAACTCTCCTCAAAACCACACAAAGTCCTTGAAAAGGCCCACCAAATTCCACAAAAATCCCACAGAATCTACACAAATTCCCACAAAATCTAAAACAAATTCCTCAACATTCTTCAAGTCTCCTCAGAATCCCACACAATTCCAGAAAAATCCCCACAAAATTACAGACAAGTCCCACAAAGTTCCCTAAATCATTTCAAAACCCTACCAATTCACAGGAATGTCCCACAAAATCTCCACCGATTCCCAGAACATCCCACAAAAATCCCACAAAAATCCCTAAATCTTCTGAAATCTTGACCAAATTCCAGAAACGCCCCATAAAATCACCACAGTTTCCCACAAACTTCAAGAAAAACAACACAAAATTCCCTAAATCTTTTCAAAATACTACAAAATTCTTGAAAAGCCCCACCAAAGTCCAGAAATATCCCACAAATGACCTAAATCATTCCAAAACTCTACCAAATTCCACAAAAATCCCACCAAATCTCCACAAATTCTTACAAAATACATGAAAAATCACAGATAATTCCTCAATTCTCTGCAAAATCTTACAAAATTCCAGAAAAGACCCTCAAAATTCCACAACCATCCCGCAAAATCTCCTCAAAATCCAACAAAATTCCAGGAAAAATCCCACAAAATACCCTAATTCTTCTAAAACACGACCAAATTCTAGAAAAATATCCCACCAAATCTCCACAAATTCCCACAAAATACATGAAAAATCCCTCAAGATCCCTAAATCGCCTCACTATCCCACAAAATTCCACAAAAATCACACAAAACCTCCACAAGTTTCCACAAAATCTAAGAAAAATTCCTCAAAATACTTCAACTCTCCTCAAAACCACACAAAGTCCTTGAAAAGGCCCACCAAATTCCACAAAAATCCCACCAAATTCCCTACATCTTCTCAAAACTCTACAAATTTCAACAAAAATCCCACCAAATCTCCACAAATTCTTACAAAATACATGAAAAATCACAGATAATTCCTCAATTCTCTGCAGAATCTCACAAAATTCCAGAAAAGACCCTCAAAGTTCCACAAACATCCCACAAAATCTCCTCAAAATCCAACAAAATTCCAGGAAAATTCCCACAACATTCCCGAAATCTTCTCAAAACACGACCAAATTCTAAAAAAAAATCCCACCGAATCTCCACAAATTCCCACAAAATACATGAAAAATCCCTCAAGATCCCGAAATCGCCTCAATATCCCACAAAATTCCACAAAAATCACACAAAACCTCCACAAGTTTCCACAAAATCTAAGAAAAATTCCTCAAAATACTTCAACTCTCCTCAAAACCACACAAAGTCCTTGAAAAGGCCCACCAAATTCCACAAAAATCCCACCAAATTCCCTACATCTTCTCAAAACTCTACAAATTTCAACAAAAATCCCACCAAATCTCCACAAATTCTTACAAAATACATGAAAAATCACAGATAATTCCTCAATTCTCTGCAGAATCTCACAAAATTCCAGAAAAGACCCTCAAAGTTCCACCAACATCCCACAAAATGTCCACAAATGTCCACAAAATCCAAGAAAAATCCCACAAAATTCCCTAATTCTTCTAAAACACGACCAAATTCTAGAAAAATATCCCACCAAATCTCCACAAATTCCCACAAAATACATGAAAAATCCCTCAAGATCCCTAAATCGCCTCAATATCCCACAAAATTCCACAAAAATCACACAAAACCTCCACAAGTTTCCACAAAATCTAAGAAAAATTCCTCAAAATACTTCAACTCTCCTCAAAACCACACAAAGTCCTTGAAAAAGCCCACCAAATTCCAGAAAAATCCCACAGAATCTACACAAATTCCCACAAAATCTAAAACAAATTCCTCAACATTCTTCAATTCTCCTCAGAATCCCACTCAATTCCAGAAAAACCCCCACAAAATTACAGACAAGTCCCACAAAATTCCCTAAATCATTTCAAAACCCTACCAATTCACAGGAATGTCCCACAAAATCTCCACCGATTCCCAGAACATCCCACAAAAATCCCTAAATCTTCTGAAATCTTGACCAAATTCCAGAAACGCCCCATAAAATCACCACAGTTTCCCACAAAATTCAAGAAAAACAACACAAAATTCCCTAAATCTTTTCAAAATACTACAAAATTCCTGAAAAGCCCTACCAAATTCCAGAAATATCCCACAAAATGACCTAAATCATTCCAAAACTCTACCAAATTCCACAAAAATCCCACCAAATCTCCACAAATTCTTACAAAATACATGAAAAATCACAGATAATTCCTCAATTCTCTGCCGAATCTCACAAAATTCCAGAAAAGACCCTCAAAATTCCACAAACATCCCGCAAAATCTCCTCAAAATCCAACAAAATTCCAGGAAAAATCCCACAAAATTCCCTAATTCTTCTAAAACATGACCAAATTCTAAAAAAAAATCCCACCAAATCTCCACAAATTCCCACAAAATACATGAAAAATCCCTCAAGATCCCTAAATCGCCTCAATATCCCACAAAATTCCACAAAAATCACACAAAACCTCCACAAGTTTCCACAAAATCTTAGAAAAATTCCTCAAAATACTTCAACTCTCCTCAAAACCACACAAAGTCCTTGAAAAGGCCCACCAAATTCCAGAAAAATCCCACCAAATTCCCTACATCTTCTCAAAACTCTACAAATTTCAACAAAAATCCCACCAAATCTCCACAAATTCTTACAAAATACATGAAAAATCACAGATAATTCCTCAATTCTCTGCAGAATCTCACAAAATTCCAGAAAAGACCCTCAAAGTTCCACCAACATCCCACAAAATGTCCACAAATGTCCACAAAATCCAAGAAAAATCCCACAAAATTCCCTAATTCTTCTAAAACACGACCAAATTCTAGAAAAATATCCCACCAAATCTCCACAAATTCCCACAAAATACATGAAAAATCCCTCAAGATCCCTAAATCGCCTCAATATCCCACAAAATTCCACAAAAATCACACAAAACCTCCACAAGTTTCCACAAAATCTAAGAAAAATTCCTCAAAATACTTCAACTCTCCTCAAAACCACACAAAGTCCTTGAAAAAGCCCACCAAATTCCACAAAAATCCCACCAAATTCCCTACATCTTCCCAAAACTCTACAAATTTCAACAAAAATCCCACCAAATCTCCACAAATTCTTACAAAATACATGAAAAATCACAGATAATTCCTCAATTCTCTGCAGAATCTCACAAAATTCCAGAAAAGACCCTCAAAGTTCCACCAACATCCCACAAAATGTCCACAAATGTCCACAAAATCCAAGAAAAATCCCACAAAATTCCCTAATTCTTCTAAAACACGACCAAATTCTAGAAAAATATCCCACCAAATCTCCACAAATTCCCACTAAATACATGAAAATTCCCTCAAGATCCCTAAATCGCCTCACTATCCCACAAAATTCCACAAAAATCACACAAAACCTCCACAAGTTTCCACAAAATCTAAGAAAAATTCCTCAAAATACTTCAACTCTCCTCAAAACCACACAAAGTCCTTGAAAAGGCCCACCAAATTCCACAAAAATCCCACCAAATTCCCTACATCTTCTCAAAACTCTACAAATTTCAACAAAAATCCCACCAAATCTCCACAAATTCTTACAAAATACATGAAAAATCACAGATAATTCCTCAATTCTCTGCAGAATCTCACAAAATTCCAGAAAAGACCCTCAAAGTTCCACCAACATCCCACAAAATGTCCACAAATGTCCACAAAATCCAAGAAAAATCCCACAAAATTCCCTAATTCTTCTAAAACACGACCAAATTCTAGAAAAATATCCCACCAAATCTCCACAAATTCCCACAAAATACATGAAAAATCCCTCAAGATCCCTAAATCGCCTCAATATCCCACAAAATTCCACAAAAATCACACAAAACCTCCACAAGTTTCCACAAAATCTAAGAAAAATTCCTCAAAATACTTCAACTCTCCTCAAAACCACACAAAGTCCTTGAAAAAGCCCACCAAATTCCATAAAAATCCCACCAAATTCCCTACATCTTCTCAAAACTCTACAAATTTCAACAAAAATCCCACCAAATCTCCACAAATTCTTACAAAATACATGAAAAATCACAGATAATTCCTCAATTCTCTGCAGAATCTCACAAAATTCCAGAAAAGACCCTCAAAGTTCCACCAACATCCCACAAAATGTCCACAAATGTCCACAAAATCCAAGAAAAATCCCACAAAATTCCCTAATTCTTCTAAAACACGACCAAATTCTAGAAAAATATCCCACCAAATCTCCACAAATTCCCACAAAATACATGAAAAATCCCTCAAGATCCCTAAATCGCCTCACTATCCCACAAAATTCCACAAAAATCACACAAAACCTCCACAAGTTTCCACAAAATCTAAGAAAAATTCCTCAAAATACTTCAACTCTCCTCAAAACCACACAAAGTCCTTGAAAAGGCCCACCAAATTCCACAAAAATCCCACCAAATTCCCTACATCTTCTCAAAACTCTACAAATTTCAACAAAAATCCCACCAAATCTCCACAAATTCTTACAAAATACATGAAAAATCACAGATAATTCCTCAATTCTCTGCAGAATCTCACAAAATTCCAGAAAAGACCCTCAAAGTTCCACCAACATCCCACAAAATGTCCACAAATGTCCACAAAATCCAAGAAAAATCCCACAAAATTCCCTAATTCTTCTAAAACACGACCAAATTCTAGAAAAATATCCCACCAAATCTCCACAAATTCCCACAAAATACATGAAAAATCCCTCAAGATCCCTAAATCGCCTCACTATCCCACAAAATTCCACAAAAATCACACAAAACCTCCACAAGTTTCCACAAAATCTAAGAAAAATTCCTCAAAATACTTCAACTCTCCTCAAAACCACACAAAGTCCTTGAAAAGGCCCACCAAATTCCACAAAAATCCCACAGAATCTACACAAATTCCCACAAAATCTAAAACAAATTCCTCAACATTCTTCAAGTCTCCTCAGAATCCCACACAATTCCAGAAAAATCCCCACAAAATTACAGACAAGTCCCACAAAGTTCCCTAAATCATTTCAAAACCCTACCAATTCACAGGAATGTCCCACAAAATCTCCACCGATTCCCAGAACATCCCACAAAAATCCCACAAAAATCCCTAAATCTTCTGAAATCTTGACCAAATTCCAGAAACGCCCCATAAAATCACCACAGTTTCCCACAAACTTCAAGAAAAACAACACAAAATTCCCTAAATCTTTTCAAAATACTACAAAATTCTTGAAAAGCCCCACCAAAGTCCAGAAATATCCCACAAATGACCTAAATCATTCCAAAACTCTACCAAATTCCACAAAAATCCCACCAAATCTCCACAAATTCTTACAAAATACATGAAAAATCACAGATAATTCCTCAATTCTCTGCAAAATCTTACAAAATTCCAGAAAAGACCCTCAAAATTCCACAACCATCCCGCAAAATCTCCTCAAAATCCAACAAAATTCCAGGAAAAATCCCACAAAATACCCTAATTCTTCTAAAACACGACCAAATTCTAGAAAAATATCCCACCAAATCTCCACAAATTCCCACAAAATACATGAAAAATCCCTCAAGATCCCTAAATCGCCTCACTATCCCACAAAATTCCACAAAAATCACACAAAACCTCCACAAGTTTCCACAAAATCTAAGAAAAATTCCTCAAAATACTTCAACTCTCCTCAAAACCACACAAAGTCCTTGAAAAGGCCCACCAAATTCCAGAAAAATCCCACCAAATTCCCTACATCTTCTCAAAACTCTACAAATTTCAACAAAAATCCCACCAAATCTCCACAAATTCTTACAAAATACATGAAAAATCACAGATAATTCCTCAATTCTCTGCAGAATCTCACAAAATTCCAGAAAAGACCCTCAAAGTTCCACCAACATCCCACAAAATGTCCACAAATGTCCACAAAATCCAAGAAAAATCCCACAAAATTCCCTAATTCTTCTAAAACACGACCAAATTCTAGAAAAATATCCCACCAAATCTCCACAAATTCCCACAAAATACATGAAAAATCCCTCAAGATCCCTAAATCGCCTCAATATCCCACAAAATTCCACAAAAATCACACAAAACCTCCACAAGTTTCCACAAAATCTAAGAAAAATTCCTCAAAATACTTCAACTCTCCTCAAAACCACACAAAGTCCTTGAAAAAGCCCACCAAATTCCAGAAAAATCCCACAGAATCTACACAAATTCCCACAAAATCTAAAACAAATTCCTCAACATTCTTCAATTCTCCTCAGAATCCCACTCAATTCCAGAAAAACCCCCACAAAATTACAGACAAGTCCCACAAAATTCCCTAAATCATTTCAAAACCCTACCAATTCACAGGAATGTCCCACAAAATCTCCACCGATTCCCAGAACATCCCACAAAAATCCCTAAATCTTCTGAAATCTTGACCAAATTCCAGAAACGCCCCATAAAATCACCACAGTTTCCCACAAAATTCAAGAAAAACAACACAAAATTCCCTAAATCTTTTCAAAATACTACAAAATTCCTGAAAAGCCCTACCAAATTCCAGAAATATCCCACAAAATGACCTAAATCATTCCAAAACTCTACCAAATTCCACAAAAATCCCACCAAATCTCCACAAATTCTTACAAAATACATGAAAAATCACAGATAATTCCTCAATTCTCTGCCGAATCTCACAAAATTCCAGAAAAGACCCTCAAAATTCCACAAACATCCCGCAAAATCTCCTCAAAATCCAACAAAATTCCAGGAAAAATCCCACAAAATTCCCTAATTCTTCTAAAACATGACCAAATTCTAAAAAAAAATCCCACCAAATCTCCACAAATTCCCACAAAATACATGAAAAATCCCTCAAGATCCCTAAATCGCCTCAATATCCCACAAAATTCCACAAAAATCACACAAAACCTCCACAAGTTTCCACAAAATCTAAGAAAAATTCCTCAAAATACTTCAACTCTCCTCAAAACCACACAAAGTCCTTGAAAAGGCCCACCAAATTCCAGAAAAATCCCACCAAATTCCCTACATCTTCTCAAAACTCTACAAATTTCAACAAAAATCCCACCAAATCTCCACAAATTCTTACAAAATACATGAAAAATCACAGATAATTCCTCAATTCTCTGCAGAATCTCACAAAATTCCAGAAAAGACCCTCAAAGTTCCACCAACATCCCACAAAATCTCCTCAAAATCCAACAAAATTCCAGGAAAATTCCCACAACATTCCCGAAATCTTCTCAAAACACGACCAAATTCTAAAAAAAAATCCCACCAAATCTCCACAAATTCCCACAAAATACATGAAAAATCCCTCAAGATCCCGAAATCGCCTCAATATCCCACAAAATTCCACAAAAGTCACACAAAACCTCCAGAAGTTTCCACAAAATCTAAGAAAAATTCCTCAAAATACTTCAACTCTCCTCAAAACCACACAAAGTCCTTGAAAAGGCCCACCAAATTCCACAAAAATCCCACCAAATCTCCACAAATTCTTACAAAATACATGAAAAATCACAGATAATTCCTCAATTCTCTGCAGAATCTCACAAAATTCCAGAAAAGACCCTCAAAGTTCCACAAACATCCCACAAAATCTCCTCAAAATCCAACAAAATTCCAGGAAAATTCCCACAACATTCCCGAAATCTTCTCAAAACACGACCAAATTCTAAAAAAAAATCCCACCGAATCTCCACAAATTCCCACAAAATACATGAAAAATCCCTCAAGATCCCGAAATCGCCTCAATATCCCACAAAATTCCACAAAAATCACACAAAACCTCCACAAGTTTCCACAAAATCTAAGAAAAATTCCTCAAAATACTTCAACTCTCCTCAAAACCACACAAAGTCCTTGAAAAGGCCCACCAAATTCCACAAAAATCCCACCAAATTCCCTACATCTTCTCAAAACTCTACAAATTTCAACAAAAATCCCACCAAATCTCCACAAATTCTTACAAAATACATGAAAAATCACAGATAATTCCTCAATTCTCTGCAGAATCTCACAAAATTCCAGAAAAGACCCTCAAAGTTCCACCAACATCCCACAAAATGTCCACAAATGTCCACAAAATCCAAGAAAAATCCCACAAAATTCCCTAATTCTTCTAAAACACGACCAAATTCTAGAAAAATATCCCACCAAATCTCCACAAATTCCCACAAAATACATGAAAAATCCCTCAAGATCCCTAAATCGCCTCAATATCCCACAAAATTCCACAAAAATCACACAAAACCTCCACAAGTTTCCACAAAATCTAAGAAAAATTCCTCAAAATACTTCAACTCTCCTCAAAACCACACAAAGTCCTTGAAAAAGCCCACCAAATTCCAGAAAAATCCCACAGAATCTACACAAATTCCCACAAAATCTAAAACAAATTCCTCAACATTCTTCAATTCTCCTCAGAATCCCACTCAATTCCAGAAAAACCCCCACAAAATTACAGACAAGTCCCACAAAATTCCCTAAATCATTTCAAAACCCTACCAATTCACAGGAATGTCCCACAAAATCTCCACCGATTCCCAGAACATCCCACAAAAATCCCTAAATCTTCTGAAATCTTGACCAAATTCCAGAAACGCCCCATAAAATCACCACAGTTTCCCACAAAATTCAAGAAAAACAACACAAAATTCCCTAAATCTTTTCAAAATACTACAAAATTCCTGAAAAGCCCTACCAAATTCCAGAAATATCCCACAAAATGACCTAAATCATTCCAAAACTCTACCAAATTCCACAAAAATCCCACCAAATCTCCACAAATTCTTACAAAATACATGAAAAATCACAGATAATTCCTCAATTCTCTGCCGAATCTCACAAAATTCCAGAAAAGACCCTCAAAATTCCACAAACATCCCGCAAAATCTCCTCAAAATCCAACAAAATTCCAGGAAAAATCCCACAAAATTCCCTAATTCTTCTAAAACATGACCAAATTCTAAAAAAAAATCCCACCAAATCTCCACAAATTCCCACAAAATACATGAAAAATCCCTCAAGATCCCTAAATCGCCTCAATATCCCACAAAATTCCACAAAAATCACACAAAACCTCCACAAGTTTCCACAAAATCTAAGAAAAATTCCTCAAAATACTTCAACTCTCCTCAAAACCACACAAAGTCCTTGAAAAGGCCCACCAAATTCCACAAAAATCCCACCAAATTCCCTACATCTTCTCAAAACTCTACAAATTTCAACAAAAATCCCACCAAATCTCCACAAATTCTTACAAAATACATGAAAAATCACAGATAATTCCTCAATTCTCTGCAGAATCTCACAAAATTCCAGAAAAGACCCTCAAAGTTCCACCAACATCCCACAAAATGTCCACAAATGTCCACAAAATCCAAGAAAAATCCCACAAAATTCCCTAATTCTTCTAAAACACGACCAAATTCTAGAAAAATATCCCACCAAATCTCCACAAATTCCCACAAAATACATGAAAAATCCCTCAAGATCCCTAAATCGCCTCAATATCCCACAAAATTCCACAAAAATCACACAAAACCTCCACAAGTTTCCACAAAATCTAAGAAAAATTCCTCAAAATACTTCAACTCTCCTCAAAACCACACAAAGTCCTTGAAAAGGCCCACCAAATTCCACAAAAATCCCACCAAATTCCCTACATCTTCTCAAAACTCTACAAATTTCAACAAAAATCCCACCAAATCTCCACAAATTCTTACAAAATACATGAAAAATCACAGATAATTCCTCAATTCTCTGCAGAATCTCACAAAATTCCAGAAAAGACCCTCAAAGTTCCACCAACATCCCACAAAATGTCCACAAATGTCCACAAAATCCAAGAAAAATCCCACAAAATTCCCTAATTCTTCTAAAACACGACCAAATTCTAGAAAAATATCCCACCAAATCTCCACAAATTCCCACAAAATACATGAAAAATCCCTCAAGATCCCTAAATCGCCTCAATATCCCACAAAATTCCACAAAAATCACACAAAACCTCCACAAGTTTCCACAAAATCTAAGAAAAATTCCTCAAAATACTTCAACTCTCCTCAAAACCACACAAAGTCCTTGAAAAAGCCCACCAAATTCCAGAAAAATCCCACAGAATCTACACAAATTCCCACAAAATCTAAAACAAATTCCTCAACATTCTTCAATTCTCCTCAGAATCCCACTCAATTCCAGAAAAACCCCCACAAAATTACAGACAAGTCCCACAAAATTCCCTAAATCATTTCAAAACCCTACCAATTCACAGGAATGTCCCACAAAATCTCCACCGATTCCCAGAACATCCCACAAAAATCCCTAAATCTTCTGAAATCTTGACCAAATTCCAGAAACGCCCCATAAAATCACCACAGTTTCCCACAAAATTCAAGAAAAACAACACAAAATTCCCTAAATCTTTTCAAAATACTACAAAATTCCTGAAAAGCCCTACCAAATTCCAGAAATATCCCACAAAATGACCTAAATCATTCCAAAACTCTACCAAATTCCACAAAAATCCCACCAAATCTCCACAAATTCTTACAAAATACATGAAAAATCACAGATAATTCCTCAATTCTCTGCCGAATCTCACAAAATTCCAGAAAAGACCCTCAAAATTCCACAAACATCCCGCAAAATCTCCTCAAAATCCAACAAAATTCCAGGAAAAATCCCACAAAATTCCCTAATTCTTCTAAAACATGACCAAATTCTAAAAAAAAATCCCACCAAATCTCCACAAATTCCCACAAAATACATGAAAAATCCCTCAAGATCCCTAAATCGCCTCAATATCCCACAAAATTCCACAAAAATCACACAAAACCTCCACAAGTTTCCACAAAATCTAAGAAAAATTCCTCAAAATACTTCAACTCTCCTCAAAACCACACAAAGTCCTTGAAAAGGCCCACCAAATTCCAGAAAAATCCCACCAAATTCCCTACATCTTCTCAAAACTCTACAAATTTCAACAAAAATCCCACCAAATCTCCACAAATTCTTACAAAATACATGAAAAATCACAGATAATTCCTCAATTCTCTGCAGAATCTCACAAAATTCCAGAAAAGACCCTCAAAGTTCCACCAACATCCCACAAAATCTCCTCAAAATCCAACAAAATTCCAGGAAAATTCCCACAACATTCCCGAAATCTTCTCAAAACACGACCAAATTCTAAAAAAAAATCCCACCAAATCTCCACAAATTCCCACAAAATACATGAAAAATCCCTCAAGATCCCGAAATCGCCTCAATATCCCACAAAATTCCACAAAAGTCACACAAAACCTCCAGAAGTTTCCACAAAATCTAAGAAAAATTCCTCAAAATACTTCAACTCTCCTCAAAACCACACAAAGTCCTTGAAAAGGCCCACCAAATTCCACAAAAATCCCACCAAATCTCCACAAATTCTTACAAAATACATGAAAAATCACAGATAATTCCTCAATTCTCTGCAGAATCTCACAAAATTCCAGAAAAGACCCTCAAAGTTCCACAAACATCCCACAAAATCTCCTCAAAATCCAACAAAATTCCAGGAAAATTCCCACAACATTCCCGAAATCTTCTCAAAACACGACCAAATTCTAAAAAAAAATCCCACCGAATCTCCACAAATTCCCACAAAATACATGAAAAATCCCTCAAGATCCCGAAATCGCCTCAATATCCCACAAAATTCCACAAAAATCACACAAAACCTCCACAAGTTTCCACAAAATCTAAGAAAAATTCCTCAAAATACTTCAACTCTCCTCAAAACCACACAAAGTCCTTGAAAAGGCCCACCAAATTCCACAAAAATCCCACCAAATTCCCTACATCTTCTCAAAACTCTACAAATTTCAACAAAAATCCCACCAAATCTCCACAAATTCTTACAAAATACATGAAAAATCACAGATAATTCCTCAATTCTCTGCAGAATCTCACAAAATTCCAGAAAAGACCCTCAAAGTTCCACCAACATCCCACAAAATGTCCACAAATGTCCACAAAATCCAAGAAAAATCCCACAAAATTCCCTAATTCTTCTAAAACACGACCAAATTCTAGAAAAATATCCCACCAAATCTCCACAAATTCCCACAAAATACATGAAAAATCCCTCAAGATCCCTAAATCGCCTCAATATCCCACAAAATTCCACAAAAATCACACAAAACCTCCACAAGTTTCCACAAAATCTAAGAAAAATTCCTCAAAATACTTCAACTCTCCTCAAAACCACACAAAGTCCTTGAAAAAGCCCACCAAATTCCAGAAAAATCCCACAGAATCTACACAAATTCCCACAAAATCTAAAACAAATTCCTCAACATTCTTCAATTCTCCTCAGAATCCCACTCAATTCCAGAAAAACCCCCACAAAATTACAGACAAGTCCCACAAAATTCCCTAAATCATTTCAAAACCCTACCAATTCACAGGAATGTCCCACAAAATCTCCACCGATTCCCAGAACATCCCACAAAAATCCCTAAATCTTCTGAAATCTTGACCAAATTCCAGAAACGCCCCATAAAATCACCACAGTTTCCCACAAAATTCAAGAAAAACAACACAAAATTCCCTAAATCTTTTCAAAATACTACAAAATTCCTGAAAAGCCCTACCAAATTCCAGAAATATCCCACAAAATGACCTAAATCATTCCAAAACTCTACCAAATTCCACAAAAATCCCACCAAATCTCCACAAATTCTTACAAAATACATGAAAAATCACAGATAATTCCTCAATTCTCTGCCGAATCTCACAAAATTCCAGAAAAGACCCTCAAAATTCCACAAACATCCCGCAAAATCTCCTCAAAATCCAACAAAATTCCAGGAAAAATCCCACAAAATTCCCTAATTCTTCTAAAACATGACCAAATTCTAAAAAAAAATCCCACCAAATCTCCACAAATTCCCACAAAATACATGAAAAATCCCTCAAGATCCCTAAATCGCCTCAATATCCCACAAAATTCCACAAAAATCACACAAAACCTCCACAAGTTTCCACAAAATCTAAGAAAAATTCCTCAAAATACTTCAACTCTCCTCAAAACCACACAAAGTCCTTGAAAAGGCCCACCAAATTCCACAAAAATCCCACCAAATTCCCTACATCTTCTCAAAACTCTACAAATTTCAACAAAAATCCCACCAAATCTCCACAAATTCTTACAAAATACATGAAAAATCACAGATAATTCCTCAATTCTCTGCAGAATCTCACAAAATTCCAGAAAAGACCCTCAAAGTTCCACCAACATCCCACAAAATGTCCACAAATGTCCACAAAATCCAAGAAAAATCCCACAAAATTCCCTAATTCTTCTAAAACACGACCAAATTCTAGAAAAATATCCCACCAAATCTCCACAAATTCCCACAAAATACATGAAAAATCCCTCAAGATCCCTAAATCGCCTCAATATCCCACAAAATTCCACAAAAATCACACAAAACCTCCACAAGTTTCCACAAAATCTAAGAAAAATTCCTCAAAATACTTCAACTCTCCTCAAAACCACACAAAGTCCTTGAAAAAGCCCACCAAATTCCACAAAAATCCCACCAAATTCCCTACATCTTCCCAAAACTCTACAAATTTCAACAAAAATCCCACCAAATCTCCACAAATTCTTACAAAATACATGAAAAATCACAGATAATTCCTCAATTCTCTGCAGAATCTCACAAAATTCCAGAAAAGACCCTCAAAGTTCCACCAACATCCCACAAAATGTCCACAAATGTCCACAAAATCCAAGAAAAATCCCACAAAATTCCCTAATTCTTCTAAAACACGACCAAATTCTAGAAAAATATCCCACCAAATCTCCACAAATTCCCACAAAATACATGAAAAATCCCTCAAGATCCCTAAATCGCCTCACTATCCCACAAAATTCCACAAAAATCACACAAAACCTCCACAAGTTTCCACAAAATCTAAGAAAAATTCCTCAAAATACTTCAACTCTCCTCAAAACCACACAAAGTCCTTGAAAAGGCCCACCAAATTCCACAAAAATCCCACCAAATTCCCTACATCTTCTCAAAACTCTACAAATTTCAACAAAAATCCCACCAAATCTCCACAAATTCTTACAAAATACATGAAAAATCACAGATAATTCCTCAATTCTCTGCAGAATCTCACAAAATTCCAGAAAAGACCCTCAAAGTTCCACCAACATCCCACAAAATGTCCACAAATGTCCACAAAATCCAAGAAAAATCCCACAAAATTCCCTAATTCTTCTAAAACACGACCAAATTCTAGAAAAATATCCCACCAAATCTCCACAAATTCCCACAAAATACATGAAAAATCCCTCAAGATCCCTAAATCGCCTCAATATCCCACAAAATTCCACAAAAATCACACAAAACCTCCACAAGTTTCCACAAAATCTAAGAAAAATTCCTCAAAATACTTCAACTCTCCTCAAAACCACACAAAGTCCTTGAAAAAGCCCACCAAATTCCATAAAAATCCCACCAAATTCCCTACATCTTCTCAAAACTCTACAAATTTCAACAAAAATCCCACCAAATCTCCACAAATTCTTACAAAATACATGAAAAATCACAGATAATTCCTCAATTCTCTGCAGAATCTCACAAAATTCCAGAAAAGACCCTCAAAGTTCCACAAACATCCCACAAAATCTCCTCAAAATCCAACAAAATTCCAGGAAAATTCCCACAACATTCCCGAAATCTTCTCAAAACACGACCAAATTCTAAAAAAAAATCCCACCAAATCTCCACAAATTCCCACAAAATACATGAAAAATCCCTCAAGATCCCGAAATCGCCTCAATATCCCACAAAATTCCACAAAAATCACACAAAACCTCCACAAGTTTCCACAAAATCTAAGAAAAATTCCTCAAAATACTTCAACTCTCCTCAAAACCACACAAAGTCCTTGAAAAGGCCCACCAAATTCCACAAAAATCCCACCAAATCTCCACAAATTCTTACAAAATACATGAAAAATCACAGATAATTCCTCAATTCTCGGCAGAATCTCACAAAATTCCAGAAAAGACCCTCAAAGTTCCACCAACATCCCACAAAATGTCCACAAATGTCCACAAAATCCAAGAAAAATCCCACAAAATTCCCTAATTCTTCTAAAACACGACCAAATTCTAGAAAAATATCCCACCAAATCTCCACAAATTCCCACAAAATCTACAACAAATTCCTCAAAATTCTTCAAGTCTCCTCAGAATCCCACACAATTCCAGAAAAATCCCCACAAAATTCCAGACAAGTCCCACAAAATTCCCTAAATCATTTCAAAACCCTACCAATTCACAGGAATGTCCCACAAAATCTCCACCGATTCCCAGAACATCCCACAAAAATCCCACAAAAATCCCTAAATCTTCTGAAAACTCGACCAAATTCCAGAAACGCCCCATAAAATCACCACAGTTTCCCACAAAATTCAAGAAAAACACCACAAAATTCCCTAAATCTTTTCAAAATACTACAAAATTCCTGAAAAGCCCTACCAAATTCCAGAAATATCCCACAAAATGACCTAAATCATTCCAAAACTCTACCAAATTCCACCAAAATCACACCAAATCTCCACAAATTCTTACAAAATACATGAAAAATCACAGATAATTCCTCAATTCTCTGCAGAATCTCACAAAATTCCAGAAAAGACCCTCAAAGTTCCACCAACATCCCACAAAATGTCCACAAATGTCCACAAAATCCAAGAAAAATCCCACAAAATTCCCTAATTCTTCTAAAACACGACCAAATTCTAGAAAAATATCCCACCAAATCTCCACAAATTCCCACAAAATACATGAAAAATCCCTCAAGATCCCTAAATCGCCTCAATATCCCACAAAATTCCACAAAAATCACACAAAACCTCCACAAGTTTCCACAAAATCTAAGAAAAATTCCTCAAAATACTTCAACTCTCCTCAAAACCACACAAAGTCCTTGAAAAGGCCCACCAAATTCCACAAAAATCCCACCAAATTCCCTACATCTTCTCAAAACTCTACAAATTTCAACAAAAATCCCACCAAATCTCCACAAATTCTTACAAAATACATGAAAAATCACAGATAATTCCTCAATTCTCTGCAGAATCTCACAAAATTCCAGAAAAGACCCTCAAAGTTCCACCAACATCCCACAAAATGTCCACAAATGTCCACAAAATCCAAGAAAAATCCCACAAAATTCCCTAATTCTTCTAAAACACGACCAAATTCTAGAAAAATATCCCACCAAATCTCCACAAATTCCCACAAAATACATGAAAAATCCCTCAAGATCCCTAAATCGCCTCAATATCCCACAAAATTCCACAAAAATCACACAAAACCTCCACAAGTTTCCACAAAATCTAAGAAAAATTCCTCAAAATACTTCAACTCTCCTCAAAACCACACAAAGTCCTTGAAAAAGCCCACCAAATTCCAGAAAAATCCCACAGAATCTACACAAATTCCCACAAAATCTAAAACAAATTCCTCAACATTCTTCAATTCTCCTCAGAATCCCACTCAATTCCAGAAAAACCCCCACAAAATTACAGACAAGTCCCACAAAATTCCCTAAATCATTTCAAAACCCTACCAATTCACAGGAATGTCCCACAAAATCTCTGCCAATTCCCAGAACATCCCACAAAAATCCCACAAAAATCCCTAAATCTTCTGAAATCTTGACCAAATTCCAGAAACGCCCCATAAAATCACCACAGTTTCCCACAAAATTCAAGAAAAACAACACAAAATTCCCTAAATCTTTTCAAAATACTACAAAATTCCTGAAAAGCCCTACCAAATTCCAGAAATATCCCACAAAATGACCTAAATCATTCCAAAACTCTACCAAATTCCACAAAAATCCCACCAAATCTCCACAAATTCTTACAAAATACATGAAAAATCACAGATAATTCCTCAATTCTCTGCCGAATCTCACAAAATTCCAGAAAAGACCCTCAAAATTCCACAAACATCCCGCAAAATCTCCTCAAAATCCAACAAAATTCCAGGAAAAATCCCACAAAATTCCCTAATTCTTCTAAAACATGACCAAATTCTAAAAAAAAATCCCACCAAATCTCCACAAATTCCCACAAAATACATGAAAAATCCCTCAAGATCCCTAAATCGCCTCAATATCCCACAAAATTCCACAAAAATCACACAAAACCTCCACAAGTTTCCACAAAATCTAAGAAAAATTCCTCAAAATACTTCAACTCTCCTCAAAACCACACAAAGTCCTTGAAAAAGCCCACCAAATTCCAGAAAAATCCCACAGAATCTACACAAATTCCCACAAAATCTAAAACAAATTCCTCAACATTCTTCAATTCTCCTCAGAATCCCACTCAATTCCAGAAAAACCCCCACAAAATTACAGACAAGTCCCACAAAATTCCCTAAATCATTTCAAAACCCTACCAATTCACAGGAATGTCCCACAAAATCTCTGCCAATTCCCAGAACATCCCACAAAAATCCCACAAAAATCCCTAAATCTTCTGAAATCTTGACCAAATTCCAGAAACGCCCCATAAAATCACCACAGTTTCCCACAAAATTCAAGAAAAACAACACAAAATTCCCTAAATCTTTTCAAAATACTACAAAATT
The DNA here is from genome assembly GCF_971803275.1 of Cyanistes caeruleus. Taxonomy (NCBI): domain Eukaryota; kingdom Metazoa; phylum Chordata; class Aves; order Passeriformes; family Paridae; genus Cyanistes; species Cyanistes caeruleus. The sequence goes on along the minus strand of NC_141707.1, from coordinate 876,651 downwards.
CCTGAAAAGCCCTACCAAATTCCAGAAATATCCCACAAAATGACCTAAATCATTCCAAAACTCTACCAAATTCCACAAAAATCCCACCAAATCTCCACAAATTCTTACAAAATACATGAAAAATCACAGATAATTCCTCAATTCTCTGCCGAATCTCACAAAATTCCAGAAAAGACCCTCAAAATTCCACAAACATCCCGCAAAATCTCCTCAAAATCCAACAAAATTCCAGGAAAAATCCCACAAAATTCCCTAATTCTTCTAAAACATGACCAAATTCTAAAAAAAAATCCCACCAAATCTCCACAAATTCCCACAAAATACATGAAAAATCCCTCAAGATCCCTAAATCGCCTCAATATCCCACAAAATTCCACAAAAATCACACAAAACCTCCACAAGTTTCCACAAAATCTAAGAAAAATTCCTCAAAATACTTCAACTCTCCTCAAAACCACACAAAGTCCTTGAAAAGGCCCACCAAATTCCAGAAAAATCCCACCAAATTCCCTACATCTTCTCAAAACTCTACAAATTTCAACAAAAATCCCACCAAATCTCCACAAATTCTTACAAAATACATGAAAAATCACAGATAATTCCTCAATTCTCTGCAGAATCTCACAAAATTCCAGAAAAGACCCTCAAAGTTCCACCAACATCCCACAAAATGTCCACAAATGTCCACAAAATCCAAGAAAAATCCCACAAAATTCCCTAATTCTTCTAAAACACGACCAAATTCTAGAAAAATATCCCACCAAATCTCCACAAATTCCCACAAAATACATGAAAAATCCCTCAAGATCCCTAAATCGCCTCAATATCCCACAAAATTCCACAAAAATCACACAAAACCTCCACAAGTTTCCACAAAATCTAAGAAAAATTCCTCAAAATACTTCAACTCTCCTCAAAACCACACAAAGTCCTTGAAAAAGCCCACCAAATTCCATAAAAATCCCACCAAATTCCCTACATCTTCTCAAAACTCTACAAATTTCAACAAAAATCCCACCAAATCTCCACAAATTCTTACAAAATACATGAAAAATCACAGATAATTCCTCAATTCTCTGCAGAATCTCACAAAATTCCAGAAAAGACCCTCAAAGTTCCACCAACATCCCACAAAATGTCCACAAATGTCCACAAAATCCAAGAAAAATCCCACAAAATTCCCTAATTCTTCTAAAACACGACCAAATTCTAGAAAAATATCCCACCAAATCTCCACAAATTCCCACAAAATACATGAAAAATCCCTCAAGATCCCTAAATCGCCTCACTATCCCACAAAATTCCACAAAAATCACACAAAACCTCCACAAGTTTCCACAAAATCTAAGAAAAATTCCTCAAAATACTTCAACTCTCCTCAAAACCACACAAAGTCCTTGAAAAGGCCCACCAAATTCCACAAAAATCCCACCAAATTCCCTACATCTTCTCAAAACTCTACAAATTTCAACAAAAATCCCACCAAATCTCCACAAATTCTTACAAAATACATGAAAAATCACAGATAATTCCTCAATTCTCTGCAGAATCTCACAAAATTCCAGAAAAGACCCTCAAAGTTCCACCAACATCCCACAAAATGTCCACAAATGTCCACAAAATCCAAGAAAAATCCCACAAAATTCCCTAATTCTTCTAAAACACGACCAAATTCTAGAAAAATATCCCACCAAATCTCCACAAATTCCCACAAAATACATGAAAAATCCCTCAAGATCCCTAAATCGCCTCAATATCCCACAAAATTCCACAAAAATCACACAAAACCTCCACAAGTTTCCACAAAATCTAAGAAAAATTCCTCAAAATACTTCAACTCTCCTCAAAACCACACAAAGTCCTTGAAAAAGCCCACCAAATTCCATAAAAATCCCACCAAATTCCCTACATCTTCTCAAAACTCTACAAATTTCAACAAAAATCCCACCAAATCTCCACAAATTCTTACAAAATACATGAAAAATCACAGATAATTCCTCAATTCTCTGCAGAATCTCACAAAATTCCAGAAAAGACCCTCAAAGTTCCACCAACATCCCACAAAATGTCCACAAATGTCCACAAAATCCAAGAAAAATCCCACAAAATTCCCTAATTCTTCTAAAACACGACCAAATTCTAGAAAAATATCCCACCAAATCTCCACAAATTCCCACAAAATACATGAAAAATCCCTCAAGATCCCTAAATCGCCTCACTATCCCACAAAATTCCACAAAAATCACACAAAACCTCCACAAGTTTCCACAAAATCTAAGAAAAATTCCTCAAAATACTTCAACTCTCCTCAAAACCACACAAAGTCCTTGAAAAGGCCCACCAAATTCCACAAAAATCCCACCAAATTCCCTACATCTTCTCAAAACTCTACAAATTTCAACAAAAATCCCACCAAATCTCCACAAATTCTTACAAAATACATGAAAAATCACAGATAATTCCTCAATTCTCTGCAGAATCTCACAAAATTCCAGAAAAGACCCTCAAAGTTCCACCAACATCCCACAAAATGTCCACAAATGTCCACAAAATCCAAGAAAAATCCCACAAAATTCCCTAATTCTTCTAAAACACGACCAAATTCTAGAAAAATATCCCACCAAATCTCCACAAATTCCCACAAAATACATGAAAAATCCCTCAAGATCCCTAAATCGCCTCAATATCCCACAAAATTCCACAAAAATCACACAAAACCTCCACAAGTTTCCACAAAATCTAAGAAAAATTCCTCAAAATACTTCAACTCTCCTCAAAACCACACAAAGTCCTTGAAAAAGCCCACCAAATTCCATAAAAATCCCACCAAATTCCCTACATCTTCTCAAAACTCTACAAATTTCAACAAAAATCCCACCAAATCTCCACAAATTCTTACAAAATACATGAAAAATCACAGATAATTCCTCAATTCTCTGCAGAATCTCACAAAATTCCAGAAAAGACCCTCAAAGTTCCACAAACATCCCACAAAATCTCCTCAAAATCCAACAAAATTCCAGGAAAATTCCCACAACATTCCCGAAATCTTCTCAAAACACGACCAAATTCTAAAAAAAAATCCCACCAAATCTCCACAAATTCCCACAAAATACATGAAAAATCCCTCAAGATCCCGAAATCGCCTCAATATCCCACAAAATTCCACAAAAATCACACAAAACCTCCACAAGTTTCCACAAAATCTAAGAAAAATTCCTCAAAATACTTCAACTCTCCTCAAAACCACACAAAGTCCTTGAAAAGGCCCACCAAATTCCACAAAAATCCCACCAAATCTCCACAAATTCTTACAAAATACATGAAAAATCACAGATAATTCCTCAATTCTCGGCAGAATCTCACAAAATTCCAGAAAAGACCCTCAAAGTTCCACCAACATCCCACAAAATGTCCACAAATGTCCACAAAATCCAAGAAAAATCCCAGAAAATTCCCTAATTCTTCTAAAACACGACCAAATTCTAGAAAAATATCCCACCAAATCTCCACAAATTCCCACAAAATCTACAACAAATTCCTCAAAATTCTTCAAGTCTCCTCAGAATCCCACACAATTCCAGAAAAATCCCCACAAAATTCCAGACAAGTCCCACAAAATTCCCTAAATCATTTCAAAACCCTACCAATTCACAGGAATGTCCCACAAAATCTCCACCGATTCCCAGAACATCCCACAAAAATCCCACAAAAATCCCTAAATCTTCTGAAAACTCGACCAAATTCCAGAAACGCCCCATAAAATCACCACAGTTTCCCACAAAATTCAAGAAAAACACCACAAAATTCCCTAAATCTTTTCAAAATACTACAAAATTCCTGAAAAGCCCTACCAAATTCCAGAAATATCCCACAAAATGACCTAAATCATTCCAAAACTCTACCAAATTCCACCAAAATCACACCAAATCTCCACAAATTCTTACAAAATACATGAAAAATCACAGATAATTCCTCAATTCTCTGCAGAATCTCACAAAATTCCAGAAAAGACCCTCAAAGTTCCACCAACATCCCACAAAATGTCCACAAATGTCCACAAAATCCAAGAAAAATCCCACAAAATTCCCTAATTCTTCTAAAACACGACCAAATTCTAGAAAAATATCCCACCAAATCTCCACAAATTCCCACAAAATACATGAAAAATCCCTCAAGATCCCTAAATCGCCTCAATATCCCACAAAATTCCACAAAAATCACACAAAACCTCCACAAGTTTCCACAAAATACATGAAAAATTCCTCAAAATACTTCAACTCTCCTCAAAACCACACAAAGTCCTTGAAAAAGCCCACCAAATTCCAGAAAAATCCCACAGAATCTACACAAATTCCCACAAAATCTAAAACAAATTCCTCAACATTCTTCAATTCTCCTCAGAATCCCACTCAATTCCAGAAAAACCCCCACAAAATTACAGACAAGTCCCACAAAATTCCCTAAATCATTTCAAAACCCTACCAATTCACAGGAATGTCCCACAAAATCTCTGCCAATTCCCAGAACATCCCACAAAAATCCCACAAAAATCCCTAAATCTTCTGAAATCTTGACCAAATTCCAGAAACGCCCCATAAAATCACCACAGTTTCCCACAAAATTCAAGAAAAACAACACAAAATTCCCTAAATCTTTTCAAAATACTACAAAATTCCTGAAAAGCCCTACCAAATTCCAGAAATATCCCACAAAATGACCTAAATCATTCCAAAACTCTACCAAATTCCACAAAAATCCCACCAAATCTCCACAAATTCTTACAAAATACATGAAAAATCACAGATAATTCCTCAATTCTCTGCCGAATCTCACAAAATTCCAGAAAAGACCCTCAAAATTCCACAAACATCCCGCAAAATCTCCTCAAAATCCAACAAAATTCCAGGAAAAATCCCACAAAATTCCCTAATTCTTCTAAAACATGACCAAATTCTAAAAAAAAATCCCACCAAATCTCCACAAATTCCCACAAAATACATGAAAAATCCCTCAAGATCCCTAAATCGCCTCAATATCCCACAAAATTCCACAAAAATCACACAAAACCTCCACAAGTTTCCACAAAATCTAAGAAAAATTCCTCAAAATACTTCAACTCTCCTCAAAACCACACAAAGTCCTTGAAAAGGCCCACCAAATTCCAGAAAAATCCCACCAAATTCCCTACATCTTCTCAAAACTCTACAAATTTCAACAAAAATCCCACCAAATCTCCACAAATTCTTACAAAATACATGAAAAATCACAGATAATTCCTCAATTCTCTGCAGAATCTCACAAAATTCCAGAAAAGACCCTCAAAGTTCCACCAACATCCCACAAAATGTCCACAAATGTCCACAAAATCCAAGAAAAATCCCACAAAATTCCCTAATTCTTCTAAAACACGACCAAATTCTAGAAAAATATCCCACCAAATCTCCACAAATTCCCACAAAATACATGAAAAATCCCTCAAGATCCCTAAATCGCCTCAATATCCCACAAAATTCCACAAAAATCACACAAAACCTCCACAAGTTTCCACAAAATCTAAGAAAAATTCCTCAAAATACTTCAACTCTCCTCAAAACCACACAAAGTCCTTGAAAAAGCCCACCAAATTCCATAAAAATCCCACCAAATTCCCTACATCTTCTCAAAACTCTACAAATTTCAACAAAAATCCCACCAAATCTCCACAAATTCTTACAAAATACATGAAAAATCACAGATAATTCCTCAATTCTCTGCAGAATCTCACAAAATTCCAGAAAAGACCCTCAAAGTTCCACAAACATCCCACAAAATCTCCTCAAAATCCAACAAAATTCCAGGAAAATTCCCACAACATTCCCGAAATCTTCTCAAAACACGACCAAATTCTAAAAAAAAATCCCACCAAATCTCCACAAATTCCCACAAAATACATGAAAAATCCCTCAAGATCCCGAAATCGCCTCAATATCCCACAAAATTCCACAAAAATCACACAAAACCTCCACAAGTTTCCACAAAATCTAAGAAAAATTCCTCAAAATACTTCAACTCTCCTCAAAACCACACAAAGTCCTTGAAAAGGCCCACCAAATTCCACAAAAATCCCACCAAATCTCCACAAATTCTTACAAAATACATGAAAAATCACAGATAATTCCTCAATTCTCGGCAGAATCTCACAAAATTCCAGAAAAGACCCTCAAAGTTCCACCAACATCCCACAAAATGTCCACAAATGTCCACAAAATCCAAGAAAAATCCCAGAAAATTCCCTAATTCTTCTAAAACACGACCAAATTCTAGAAAAATATCCCACCAAATCTCCACAAATTCCCACAAAATCTACAACAAATTCCTCAAAATTCTTCAAGTCTCCTCAGAATCCCACACAATTCCAGAAAAATCCCCACAAAATTCCAGACAAGTCCCACAAAATTCCCTAAATCATTTCAAAACCCTACCAATTCACAGGAATGTCCCACAAAATCTCCACCGATTCCCAGAACATCCCACAAAAATCCCACAAAAATCCCTAAATCTTCTGAAAACTCGACCAAATTCCAGAAACGCCCCATAAAATCACCACAGTTTCCCACAAAATTCAAGAAAAACACCACAAAATTCCCTAAATCTTTTCAAAATACTACAAAATTCCTGAAAAGCCCTACCAAATTCCAGAAATATCCCACAAAATGACCTAAATCATTCCAAAACTCTACCAAATTCCACCAAAATCACACCAAATCTCCACAAATTCTTACAAAATACATGAAAAATCACAGATAATTCCTCAATTCTCTGCAGAATCTCACAAAATTCCAGAAAAGACCCTCAAAGTTCCACCAACATCCCACAAAATGTCCACAAATGTCCACAAAATCCAAGAAAAATCCCACAAAATTCCCTAATTCTTCTAAAACACGACCAAATTCTAGAAAAATATCCCACCAAATCTCCACAAATTCCCACAAAATACATGAAAAATCCCTCAAGATCCCTAAATCGCCTCAATATCCCACAAAATTCCACAAAAATCACACAAAACCTCCACAAGTTTCCACAAAATACATGAAAAATTCCTCAAAATACTTCAACTCTCCTCAAAACCACACAAAGTCCTTGAAAAAGCCCACCAAATTCCAGAAAAATCCCACAGAATCTACACAAATTCCCACAAAATCTAAAACAAATTCCTCAACATTCTTCAATTCTCCTCAGAATCCCACTCAATTCCAGAAAAACCCCCACAAAATTACAGACAAGTCCCACAAAATTCCCTAAATCATTTCAAAACCCTACCAATTCACAGGAATGTCCCACAAAATCTCTGCCAATTCCCAGAACATCCCACAAAAATCCCACAAAAATCCCTAAATCTTCTGAAATCTTGACCAAATTCCAGAAACGCCCCATAAAATCACCACAGTTTCCCACAAAATTCAAGAAAAACAACACAAAATTCCCTAAATCTTTTCAAAATACTACAAAATTCCTGAAAAGCCCTACCAAATTCCAGAAATATCCCACAAAATGACCTAAATCATTCCAAAACTCTACCAAATTCCACAAAAATCCCACCAAATCTCCACAAATTCTTACAAAATACATGAAAAATCACAGATAATTCCTCAATTCTCTGCCGAATCTCACAAAATTCCAGAAAAGACCCTCAAAATTCCACAAACATCCCGCAAAATCTCCTCAAAATCCAACAAAATTCCAGGAAAAATCCCACAAAATTCCCTAATTCTTCTAAAACATGACCAAATTCTAAAAAAAAATCCCACCAAATCTCCACAAATTCCCACAAAATACATGAAAAATCCCTCAAGATCCCTAAATCGCCTCAATATCCCACAAAATTCCACAAAAATCACACAAAACCTCCACAAGTTTCCACAAAATCTAAGAAAAATTCCTCAAAATACTTCAACTCTCCTCAAAACCACACAAAGTCCTTGAAAAGGCCCACCAAATTCCAGAAAAATCCCACCAAATTCCCTACATCTTCTCAAAACTCTACAAATTTCAACAAAAATCCCACCAAATCTCCACAAATTCTTACAAAATACATGAAAAATCACAGATAATTCCTCAATTCTCTGCAGAATCTCACAAAATTCCAGAAAAGACCCTCAAAGTTCCACCAACATCCCACAAAATGTCCACAAATGTCCACAAAATCCAAGAAAAATCCCACAAAATTCCCTAATTCTTCTAAAACACGACCAAATTCTAGAAAAATATCCCACCAAATCTCCACAAATTCCCACAAAATACATGAAAAATCCCTCAAGATCCCTAAATCGCCTCAATATCCCACAAAATTCCACAAAAATCACACAAAACCTCCACAAGTTTCCACAAAATCTAAGAAAAATTCCTCAAAATACTTCAACTCTCCTCAAAACCACACAAAGTCCTTGAAAAACCCCACCAAATTCCATAAAAATCCCACCAAATTCCCTACATCTTCTCAAAACTCTACAAATTTCAACAAAAATCCCACCAAATCTCCACAAATTCTTACAAAATACATGAAAAATCACAGATAATTCCTCAATTCTCTGCAGAATCTCACAAAATTCCAGAAAAGACCCTCAAAGTTCCACCAACATCCCACAAAATGTCCACAAATGTCCACAAAATCCAAGAAAAATCCCACAAAATTCCCTAATTCTTCTAAAACACGACCAAATTCTAGAAAAATATCCCACCAAATCTCCACAAATTCCCACAAAATACATGAAAAATCCCTCAAGATCCCTAAATCGCCTCACTATCCCACAAAATTCCACAAAAATCACACAAAACCTCCACAAGTTTCCACAAAATCTAAGAAAAATTCCTCAAAATACTTCAACTCTCCTCAAAACCACACAAAGTCCTTGAAAAGGCCCACCAAATTCCACAAAAATCCCACCAAATTCCCTACATCTTCTCAAAACTCTACAAATTTCAACAAAAATCCCACCAAATCTCCACAAATTCTTACAAAATACATGAAAAATCACAGATAATTCCTCAATTCTCTGCAGAATCTCACAAAATTCCAGAAAAGACCCTCAAAGTTCCACCAACATCCCACAAAATGTCCACAAATGTCCACAAAATCCAAGAAAAATCCCACAAAATTCCCTAATTCTTCTAAAACACGACCAAATTCTAGAAAAATATCCCACCAAATCTCCACAAATTCCCACAAAATACATGAAAAATCCCTCAAGATCCCGAAATCGCCTCACTATCCCACAAAATTCCACAAAAATCACACAAAACCTCCACAAGTTTCCACAAAATCTAAGAAAAATTCCTCAAAATACTTCAACTCTCCTCAAAACCACACAAAGTCCTTGAAAAGGCCCACCAAATTCCAGAAAAATCCCACAGAATCTACACAAATTCCCACAAAATCTAAAACAAATTCCTCAACATTCTTCAAGTCTCCTCAGAATCCCACACAATTCCAGAAAAATCCCCACAAAATTACAGACAAGTCCCACAAAGTTCCCTAAATCATTTCAAAACCCTACCAATTCACAGGAATGTCCCACAAAATCTCCACCGATTCCCAGAACATCCCACAAAAATCCCACAAAAATCCCTAAATCTTCTGAAATCTTGACCAAATTCCAGAAACGCCCCATAAAATCACCACAGTTTCCCACAAACTTCAAGAAAAACAACACAAAATTCCCTAAATCTTTTCAAAATACTACAAAATTCTTGAAAAGCCCCACCAAAGTCCAGAAATATCCCACAAATGACCTAAATCATTCCAAAACTCTACCAAATTCCACAAAAATCCCACCAAATCTCCACAAATTCTTACAAAATACATGAAAAATCACAGATAATTCCTCAATTCTCTGCAAAATCTTACAAAATTCCAGAAAAGACCCTCAAAATTCCACAACCATCCCGCAAAATCTCCTCAAAATCCAACAAAATTCCAGGAAAAATCCCACAAAATACCCTAATTCTTCTAAAACACGACCAAATTCTAGAAAAATATCCCACCAAATCTCCACAAATTCCCACAAAATACATGAAAAATCCCTCAAGATCCCTAAATCGCCTCACTATCCCACAAAATTCCACAAAAATCACACAAAACCTCCACAAGTTTCCACAAAATCTAAGAAAAATTCCTCAAAATACTTCAACTCTCCTCAAAACCACACAAAGTCCTTGAAAAGGCCCACCAAATTCCACAAAAATCCCACCAAATTCCCTACATCTTCTCAAAACTCTACAAATTTCAACAAAAATCCCACCAAATCTCCACAAATTCTTACAAAATACATGAAAAATCACAGATAATTCCTCAATTCTCTGCAGAATCTCACAAAATTCCAGAAAAGACCCTCAAAGTTCCACCAACATCCCACAAAATCTCCTCAAAATCCAACAAAATTCCAGGAAAATTCCCACAACATTCCCGAAATCTTCTCAAAACACGACCAAATTCTAAAAAAAAATCCCACCAAATCTCCACAAATTCCCACAAAATACATGAAAAATCCCTCAAGATCCCGAAATCACCTCAATATCCCACAAAATTCCACAAAAGTCACACAAAACCTCCACAAGTTTCCACAAAATCTAAGAAAAATTCCTCAAAATACTTCAACTCTCCTCAAAACCACACAAAGTCCTTGAAAAGGCCCACCAAATTCCACAAAAATCCCACCAAATCTCCACAAATTCTTACAAAATACATGAAAAATCACAGATAATTCCTCAATTCTCTGCAGAATCTCACAAAATTCCAGAAAAGACCCTCAAAGTTCCACAAACATCCCACAAAATCTCCTCAAAATCCAACAAAATTCCAGGAAAATTCCCACAACATTCCCGAAATCTTCTCAAAACACGACCAAATTCTAAAAAAAAATCCCACCGAATCTCCACAAATTCCCACAAAATACATGAAAAATCCCTCAAGATCCCGAAATCGCCTCAATATCCCACAAAATTCCACAAAAATCACACAAAACCTCCACAAGTTTCCACAAAATCTAAGAAAAATTCCTCAAAATACTTCAACTCTCCTCAAAACCACACAAAGTCCTTGAAAAGGCCCACCAAATTCCACAAAAATCCCACCAAATTCCCTACATCTTCTCAAAACTCTACAAATTTCAACAAAAATCCCACCAAATCTCCACAAATTCTTACAAAATACATGAAAAATCACAGATAATTCCTCAATTCTCTGCAGAATCTCACAAAATTCCAGAAAAGACCCTCAAAGTTCCACCAACATCCCACAAAATGTCCACAAATGTCCACAAAATCAAAGAAAAATCCCACAAAATTCCCTAATTCTTCTAAAACACGACCAAATTCTAGAAAAATATCCCACCAAATCTCCACAAATTCCCACAAAATACATGAAAAATCCCTCAAGATCCCTAAATCGCCTCAATATCCCACAAAATTCCACAAAAATCACACAAAACCTCCACAAGTTTCCACAAAATCTAAGAAAAATTCCTCAAAATACTTCAACTCTCCTCAAAACCACACAAAGTCCTTGAAAAAGCCCACCAAATTCCAGAAAAATCCCACAGAATCTACACAAATTCCCACAAAATCTAAAACAAATTCCTCAACATTCTTCAATTCTCCTCAGAATCCCACTCAATTCCAGAAAAACCCCCACAAAATTACAGACAAGTCCCACAAAATTCCCTAAATCATTTCAAAACCCTACCAATTCACAGGAATGTCCCACAAAATCTCCACCGATTCCCAGAACATCCCACAAAAATCCCTAAATCTTCTGAAATCTTGACCAAATTCCAGAAACGCCCCATAAAATCACCACAGTTTCCCACAAAATTCAAGAAAAACAACACAAAATTCCCTAAATCTTTTCAAAATACTACAAAATTCCTGAAAAGCCCTACCAAATTCCAGAAATATCCCACAAAATGACCTAAATCATTCCAAAACTCTACCAAATTCCACAAAAATCCCACCAAATCTCCACAAATTCTTACAAAATACATGAAAAATCACAGATAATTCCTCAATTCTCTGCCGAATCTCACAAAATTCCAGAAAAGACCCTCAAAATTCCACAAACATCCCGCAAAATCTCCTCAAAATCCAACAAAATTCCAGGAAAAATCCCACAAAATTCCCTAATTCTTCTAAAACATGACCAAATTCTAAAAAAAAATCCCACCAAATCTCCACAAATTCCCACAAAATACATGAAAAATCCCTCAAGATCCCTAAATCGCCTCAATATCCCACAAAATTCCACAAAAATCACACAAAACCTCCACAAGTTTCCACAAAATCTAAGAAAAATTCCTCAAAATACTTCAACTCTCCTCAAAACCACACAAAGTCCTTGAAAAGGCCCACCAAATTCCAGAAAAATCCCACCAAATTCCCTACATCTTCTCAAAACTCTACAAATTTCAACAAAAATCCCACCAAATCTCCACAAATTCTTACAAAATACATGAAAAATCACAGATAATTCCTCAATTCTCTGCAGAATCTCACAAAATTCCAGAAAAGACCCTCAAAGTTCCACCAACATCCCACAAAATGTCCACAAATGTCCACAAAATCCAAGAAAAATCCCACAAAATTCCCTAATTCTTCTAAAACACGACCAAATTCTAGAAAAATATCCCACCAAATCTCCACAAATTCCCACAAAATACATGAAAAATCCCTCAAGATCCCTAAATCGCCTCAATATCCCACAAAATTCCACAAAAATCACACAAAACCTCCACAAGTTTCCACAAAATCTAAGAAAAATTCCTCAAAATACTTCAACTCTCCTCAAAACCACACAAAGTCCTTGAAAAAGCCCACCAAATTCCATAAAAATCCCACCAAATTCCCTACATCTTCTCAAAACTCTACAAATTTCAACAAAAATCCCACCAAATCTCCACAAATTCTTACAAAATACATGAAAAATCACAGATAATTCCTCAATTCTCTGCAGAATCTCACAAAATTCCAGAAAAGACCCTCAAAGTTCCACAAACATCCCACAAAATCTCCTCAAAATCCAACAAAATTCCAGGAAAATTCCCACAACATTCCCGAAATCTTCTCAAAACACGACCAAATTCTAAAAAAAAATCCCACCAAATCTCCACAAATTCCCACAAAATACATGAAAAATCCCTCAAGATCCCGAAATCGCCTCAATATCCCACAAAATTCCACAAAAATCACACAAAACCTCCACAAGTTTCCACAAAATCTAAGAAAAATTCCTCAAAATACTTCAACTCTCCTCAAAACCACACAAAGTCCTTGAAAAGGCCCACCAAATTCCACAAAAATCCCACCAAATCTCCACAAATTCTTACAAAATACATGAAAAATCACAGATAATTCCTCAATTCTCGGCAGAATCTCACAAAATTCCAGAAAAGACCCTCAAAGTTCCACCAACATCCCACAAAATGTCCACAAATGTCCACAAAATCCAAGAAAAATCCCAGAAAATTCCCTAATTCTTCTAAAACACGACCAAATTCTAGAAAAATATCCCACCAAATCTCCACAAATTCCCACAAAATCTACAACAAATTCCTCAAAATTCTTCAAGTCTCCTCAGAATCCCACACAATTCCAGAAAAATCCCCACAAAATTCCAGACAAGTCCCACAAAATTCCCTAAATCATTTCAAAACCCTACCAATTCACAGGAATGTCCCACAAAATCTCCACCGATTCCCAGAACATCCCACAAAAATCCCACAAAAATCCCTAAATCTTCTGAAAACTCGACCAAATTCCAGAAACGCCCCATAAAATCACCACAGTTTCCCACAAAATTCAAGAAAAACACCACAAAATTCCCTAAATCTTTTCAAAATACTACAAAATTCCTGAAAAGCCCTACCAAATTCCAGAAATATCCCACAAAATGACCTAAATCATTCCAAAACTCTACCAAATTCCACCAAAATCACACCAAATCTCCACAAATTCTTACAAAATACATGAAAAATCACAGATAATTCCTCAATTCTCTGCAGAATCTCACAAAATTCCAGAAAAGACCCTCAAAGTTCCACCAACATCCCACAAAATGTCCACAAATGTCCACAAAATCCAAGAAAAATCCCACAAAATTCCCTAATTCTTCTAAAACACGACCAAATTCTAGAAAAATATCCCACCAAATCTCCACAAATTCCCACAAAATACATGAAAAATCCCTCAAGATCCCTAAATCGCCTCAATATCCCACAAAATTCCACAAAAATCACACAAAACCTCCACAAGTTTCCACAAAATACATGAAAAATTCCTCAAAATACTTCAACTCTCCTCAAAACCACACAAAGTCCTTGAAAAAGCCCACCAAATTCCAGAAAAATCCCACAGAATCTACACAAATTCCCACAAAATCTAAAACAAATTCCTCAACATTCTTCAATTCTCCTCAGAATCCCACTCAATTCCAGAAAAACCCCCACAAAATTACAGACAAGTCCCACAAAATTCCCTAAATCATTTCAAAACCCTACCAATTCACAGGAATGTCCCACAAAATCTCTGCCAATTCCCAGAACATCCCACAAAAATCCCACAAAAATCCCTAAATCTTCTGAAATCTTGACCAAATTCCAGAAACGCCCCATAAAATCACCACAGTTTCCCACAAAATTCAAGAAAAACAACACAAAATTCCCTAAATCTTTTCAAAATACTACAAAATTCCTGAAAAGCCCTACCAAATTCCAGAAATATCCCACAAAATGACCTAAATCATTCCAAAACTCTACCAAATTCCACAAAAATCCCACCAAATCTCCACAAATTCTTACAAAATACATGAAAAATCACAGATAATTCCTCAATTCTCTGCCGAATCTCACAAAATTCCAGAAAAGACCCTCAAAATTCCACAAACATCCCGCAAAATCTCCTCAAAATCCAACAAAATTCCAGGAAAAATCCCACAAAATTCCCTAATTCTTCTAAAACATGACCAAATTCTAAAAAAAAATCCCACCAAATCTCCACAAATTCCCACAAAATACATGAAAAATCCCTCAAGATCCCTAAATCGCCTCAATATCCCACAAAATTCCACAAAAATCACACAAAACCTCCACAAGTTTCCACAAAATCTAAGAAAAATTCCTCAAAATACTTCAACTCTCCTCAAAACCACACAAAGTCCTTGAAAAGGCCCACCAAATTCCAGAAAAATCCCACCAAATTCCCTACATCTTCTCAAAACTCTACAAATTTCAACAAAAATCCCACCAAATCTCCACAAATTCTTACAAAATACATGAAAAATCACAGATAATTCCTCAATTCTCTGCAGAATCTCACAAAATTCCAGAAAAGACCCTCAAAGTTCCACCAACATCCCACAAAATGTCCACAAATGTCCACAAAATCCAAGAAAAATCCCACAAAATTCCCTAATTCTTCTAAAACACGACCAAATTCTAGAAAAATATCCCACCAAATCTCCACAAATTCCCACAAAATACATGAAAAATCCCTCAAGATCCCTAAATCGCCTCAATATCCCACAAAATTCCACAAAAATCACACAAAACCTCCACAAGTTTCCACAAAATCTAAGAAAAATTCCTCAAAATACTTCAACTCTCCTCAAAACCACACAAAGTCCTTGAAAAACCCCACCAAATTCCATAAAAATCCCACCAAATTCCCTACATCTTCTCAAAACTCTACAAATTTCAACAAAAATCCCACCAAATCTCCACAAATTCTTACAAAATACATGAAAAATCACAGATAATTCCTCAATTCTCTGCAGAATCTCACAAAATTCCAGAAAAGACCCTCAAAGTTCCACCAACATCCCACAAAATGTCCACAAATGTCCACAAAATCCAAGAAAAATCCCACAAAATTCCCTAATTCTTCTAAAACACGACCAAATTCTAGAAAAATATCCCACCAAATCTCCACAAATTCCCACAAAATACATGAAAAATCCCTCAAGATCCCTAAATCGCCTCACTATCCCACAAAATTCCACAAAAATCACACAAAACCTCCACAAGTTTCCACAAAATCTAAGAAAAATTCCTCAAAATACTTCAACTCTCCTCAAAACCACACAAAGTCCTTGAAAAGGCCCACCAAATTCCACAAAAATCCCACCAAATTCCCTACATCTTCTCAAAACTCTACAAATTTCAACAAAAATCCCACCAAATCTCCACAAATTCTTACAAAATACATGAAAAATCACAGATAATTCCTCAATTCTCTGCAGAATCTCACAAAATTCCAGAAAAGACCCTCAAAGTTCCACCAACATCCCACAAAATGTCCACAAATGTCCACAAAATCCAAGAAAAATCCCACAAAATTCCCTAATTCTTCTAAAACACGACCAAATTCTAGAAAAATATCCCACCAAATCTCCACAAATTCCCACAAAATACATGAAAAATCCCTCAAGATCCCGAAATCGCCTCACTATCCCACAAAATTCCACAAAAATCACACAAAACCTCCACAAGTTTCCACAAAATCTAAGAAAAATTCCTCAAAATACTTCAACTCTCCTCAAAACCACACAAAGTCCTTGAAAAGGCCCACCAAATTCCAGAAAAATCCCACAGAATCTACACAAATTCCCACAAAATCTAAAACAAATTCCTCAACATTCTTCAAGTCTCCTCAGAATCCCACACAATTCCAGAAAAATCCCCACAAAATTACAGACAAGTCCCACAAAGTTCCCTAAATCATTTCAAAACCCTACCAATTCACAGGAATGTCCCACAAAATCTCCACCGATTCCCAGAACATCCCACAAAAATCCCACAAAAATCCCTAAATCTTCTGAAATCTTGACCAAATTCCAGAAACGCCCCATAAAATCACCACAGTTTCCCACAAACTTCAAGAAAAACAACACAAAATTCCCTAAATCTTTTCAAAATACTACAAAATTCTTGAAAAGCCCCACCAAAGTCCAGAAATATCCCACAAATGACCTAAATCATTCCAAAACTCTACCAAATTCCACAAAAATCCCACCAAATCTCCACAAATTCTTACAAAATACATGAAAAATCACAGATAATTCCTCAATTCTCTGCAAAATCTTACAAAATTCCAGAAAAGACCCTCAAAATTCCACAACCATCCCGCAAAATCTCCTCAAAATCCAACAAAATTCCAGGAAAAATCCCACAAAATACCCTAATTCTTCTAAAACACGACCAAATTCTAGAAAAATATCCCACCAAATCTCCACAAATTCCCACAAAATACATGAAAAATCCCTCAAGATCCCTAAATCGCCTCACTATCCCACAAAATTCCACAAAAATCACACAAAACCTCCACAAGTTTCCACAAAATCTAAGAAAAATTCCTCAAAATACTTCAACTCTCCTCAAAACCACACAAAGTCCTTGAAAAGGCCCACCAAATTCCACAAAAATCCCACCAAATTCCCTACATCTTCTCAAAACTCTACAAATTTCAACAAAAATCCCACCAAATCTCCACAAATTCTTACAAAATACATGAAAAATCACAGATAATTCCTCAATTCTCTGCAGAATCTCACAAAATTCCAGAAAAGACCCTCAAAGTTCCACCAACATCCCACAAAATCTCCTCAAAATCCAACAAAATTCCAGGAAAATTCCCACAACATTCCCGAAATCTTCTCAAAACACGACCAAATTCTAAAAAAAAATCCCACCAAATCTCCACAAATTCCCACAAAATACATGAAAAATCCCTCAAGATCCCGAAATCACCTCAATATCCCACAAAATTCCACAAAAGTCACACAAAACCTCCACAAGTTTCCACAAAATCTAAGAAAAATTCCTCAAAATACTTCAACTCTCCTCAAAACCACACAAAGTCCTTGAAAAGGCCCACCAAATTCCACAAAAATCCCACCAAATCTCCACAAATTCTTACAAAATACATGAAAAATCACAGATAATTCCTCAATTCTCTGCAGAATCTCACAAAATTCCAGAAAAGACCCTCAAAGTTCCACAAACATCCCACAAAATCTCCTCAAAATCCAACAAAATTCCAGGAAAATTCCCACAACATTCCCGAAATCTTCTCAAAACACGACCAAATTCTAAAAAAAAATCCCACCGAATCTCCACAAATTCCCACAAAATACATGAAAAATCCCTCAAGATCCCGAAATCGCCTCAATATCCCACAAAATTCCACAAAAATCACACAAAACCTCCACAAGTTTCCACAAAATCTAAGAAAAATTCCTCAAAATACTTCAACTCTCCTCAAAACCACACAAAGTCCTTGAAAAGGCCCACCAAATTCCACAAAAATCCCACCAAATTCCCTACATCTTCTCAAAACTCTACAAATTTCAACAAAAATCCCACCAAATCTCCACAAATTCTTACAAAATACATGAAAAATCACAGATAATTCCTCAATTCTCTGCAGAATCTCACAAAATTCCAGAAAAGACCCTCAAAGTTCCACCAACATCCCACAAAATGTCCACAAATGTCCACAAAATCAAAGAAAAATCCCACAAAATTCCCTAATTCTTCTAAAACACGACCAAATTCTAGAAAAATATCCCACCAAATCTCCACAAATTCCCACAAAATACATGAAAAATCCCTCAAGATCCCTAAATCGCCTCAATATCCCACAAAATTCCACAAAAATCACACAAAACCTCCACAAGTTTCCACAAAATCTAAGAAAAATTCCTCAAAATACTTCAACTCTCCTCAAAACCACACAAAGTCCTTGAAAAAGCCCACCAAATTCCAGAAAAATCCCACAGAATCTACACAAATTCCCACAAAATCTAAAACAAATTCCTCAACATTCTTCAATTCTCCTCAGAATCCCACTCAATTCCAGAAAAACCCCCACAAAATTACAGACAAGTCCCACAAAATTCCCTAAATCATTTCAAAACCCTACCAATTCACAGGAATGTCCCACAAAATCTCCACCGATTCCCAGAACATCCCACAAAAATCCCTAAATCTTCTGAAATCTTGACCAAATTCCAGAAACGCCCCATAAAATCACCACAGTTTCCCACAAAATTCAAGAAAAACAACACAAAATTCCCTAAATCTTTTCAAAATACTACAAAATTCCTGAAAAGCCCTACCAAATTCCAGAAATATCCCACAAAATGACCTAAATCATTCCAAAACTCTACCAAATTCCACAAAAATCCCACCAAATCTCCACAAATTCTTACAAAATACATGAAAAATCACAGATAATTCCTCAATTCTCTGCCGAATCTCACAAAATTCCAGAAAAGACCCTCAAAATTCCACAAACATCCCGCAAAATCTCCTCAAAATCCAACAAAATTCCAGGAAAAATCCCACAAAATTCCCTAATTCTTCTAAAACATGACCAAATTCTAAAAAAAAATCCCACCAAATCTCCACAAATTCCCACAAAATACATGAAAAATCCCTCAAGATCCCTAAATCGCCTCAATATCCCACAAAATTCCACAAAAATCACACAAAACCTCCACAAGTTTCCACAAAATCTAAGAAAAATTCCTCAAAATACTTCAACTCTCCTCAAAACCACACAAAGTCCTTGAAAAGGCCCACCAAATTCCAGAAAAATCCCACCAAATTCCCTACATCTTCTCAAAACTCTACAAATTTCAACAAAAATCCCACCAAATCTCCACAAATTCTTACAAAATACATGAAAAATCACAGATAATTCCTCAATTCTCTGCAGAATCTCACAAAATTCCAGAAAAGACCCTCAAAGTTCCACCAACATCCCACAAAATGTCCACAAATGTCCACAAAATCCAAGAAAAATCCCACAAAATTCCCTAATTCTTCTAAAACACGACCAAATTCTAGAAAAATATCCCACCAAATCTCCACAAATTCCCACAAAATACATGAAAAATCCCTCAAGATCCCTAAATCGCCTCAATATCCCACAAAATTCCACAAAAATCACACAAAACCTCCACAAGTTTCCACAAAATCTAAGAAAAATTCCTCAAAATACTTCAACTCTCCTCAAAACCACACAAAGTCCTTGAAAAGGCTCACCAAATTCCACAAAAATCCCACCAAATTCCCTACATCTTCTCAAAACTCTACAAATTTCAACAAAAATCCCACCAAATCTCCACAAATTCTTACAAAATACATGAAAAATCACAGATAATTCCTCAATTCTCTGCAGAATCTCACAAAATTCCAGAAAAGACCCTCAAAGTTCCACCAACATCCCACAAAATGTCCACAAATGTCCACAAAATCCAAGAAAAATCCCACAAAATTCCCTAATTCTTCTAAAACACGACCAAATTCTAGAAAAATATCCCACCAAATCTCCACAAATTCCCACAAAATACATGAAAAATCCCTCAAGATCCCTAAATCGCCTCACTATCCCACAAAATTCCACAAAAATCACACAAAACCTCCACAAGTTTCCACAAAATCTAAGAAAAATTCCTCAAAATACTTCAACTCTCCTCAAAACCACACAAAGTCCTTGAAAAGGCCCACCAAATTCCACAAAAATCCCACCAAATTCCCTACATCTTCTCAAAACTCTACAAATTTCAACAAAAATCCCACCAAATCTCCACAAATTCTTACAAAATACATGAAAAATCACAGATAATTCCTCAATTCTCTGCAGAATCTCACAAAATTCCAGAAAAGACCCTCAAAGTTCCACCAACATCCCACAAAATGTCCACAAATGTCCACAAAATCCAAGAAAAATCCCACAAAATTCCCTAATTCTTCTAAAACACGACCAAATTCTAGAAAAATATCCCACCAAATCTCCACAAATTCCCACAAAATACATGAAAAATCCCTCAAGATCCCTAAATCGCCTCAATATCCCACAAAATTCCACAAAAATCACACAAAACCTCCACAAGTTTCCACAAAATCTAAGAAAAATTCCTCAAAATACTTCAACTCTCCTCAAAACCACACAAAGTCCTTGAAAAAGCCCACCAAATTCCATAAAAATCCCACCAAATTCCCTACATCTTCTCAAAACTCTACAAATTTCAACAAAAATCCCACCAAATCTCCACAAATTCTTACAAAATACATGAAAAATCACAGATAATTCCTCAATTCTCTGCAGAATCTCAAAAAATTCCAGAAAAGACCCTCAAAGTTCCACAAACATCCCACAAAATCTCCTCAAAATCCAACAAAATTCCAGGAAAATTCCCACAACATTCCCGAAATCTTCTCAAAACACGACCAAATTCTAAAAAAAAATCCCACCAAATCTCCACAAATTCCCACAAAATACATGAAAAATCCCTCAAGATCCCGAAATCGCCTCAATATCCCACAAAATTCCACAAAAATCACACAAAACCTCCACAAGTTTCCACAAAATCTAAGAAAAATTCCTCAAAATACTTCAACTCTCCTCAAAACCACACAAAGTCCTTGAAAAGGCCCACCAAATTCCACAAAAATCCCACCAAATCTCCACAAATTCTTACAAAATACATGAAAAATCACAGATAATTCCTCAATTCTCGGCAGAATCTCACAAAATTCCAGAAAAGACCCTCAAAGTTCCACCAACATCCCACAAAAGGTCCACAAATGTCCACAAATACCAAGAAAAATCCCAGAAAATTCCCTAATTCTTCTAAAACACGACCAAATTCTAGAAAAATATCCCACCAAATCTCCACAAATTCCCACAAAATCTACAACAAATTCCTCAAAATTCTTCAAGTCTCCTCAGAATCCCACACAATTCCAGAAAAATCCCCACAAAATTCCAGACAAGTCCCACAAAATTCCCTAAATCATTTCAAAACCCTACCAATTCACAGGAATGTCCCACAAAATCTCCACCGATTCCCAGAACATCCCACAAAAATCCCACAAAAATCCCTAAATCTTCTGAAAACTCGACCAAATTCCAGAAACGCCCCATAAAATCACCACAGTTTCCCACAAAATTCAAGAAAAACAACACAAAATTCCCTAAATCTTTTCAAAATACTACAAAATTCCTGAAAAGCCCTACCAAATTCCAGAAATATCCCACAAAATGACCTAAATCATTCCAAAACTCTACCAAATTCCACCAAAATCACACCAAATCTCCACAAATTCTTACAAAATACATGAAAAATCACAGATAATTCCTCAATTCTCTGCCGAATCTCACAAAATTCCAGAAAAGACCCTCAAAGTTCCACCAACATCCCACAAAATGTCCACAAATGTCCACAAAATCCAAGAAAAATCCCACAAAATTCCCTAATTCTTCTAAAACACGACCAAATTCTAGAAAAATATCCCACCAAATCTCCACAAATTCCCACAAAATACATGAAAAATCCCTCAAGATCCCTAAATCGCCTCAATATCCCACAAAATTCCACAAAAATCACACAAAACCTCCACAAGTTTCCACAAAATCTAAGAAAAATTCCTCGAAATACTTCAACTCTCCTCAAAACCACACAAAGTCCTTGAAAAGGCCCACCAAATTCCACAAAAATCCCACCAAATTCCCTACATCTTCCCAAAACTCTACAAATTTCAACAAAAATCCCACCAAATCTCCACAAATTCTTACAAAATACATGAAAAATCACAGATAATTCCTCAATTCTCTGCAGAATCTCACAAAATTCCAGAAAAGACCCTCAAAGTTCCACCAACATCCCACAAAATGTCCACAAATGTCCACAAAATCCAAGAAAAATCCCACAAAATTCCCTAATTCTTCTAAAACACGACCAAATTCTAGAAAAATATCCCACCAAATCTCCACAAATTCCCACAAAATACATGAAAAATCCCTCAAGATCCCTAAATCGCCTCAATATCCCACAAAATTCCACAAAAATCACACAAAACCTCCACAAGTTTCCACAAAATCTAAGAAAAATTCCTCAAAATACTTCAACTCTCCTCAAAACCACACAAAGTCCTTGAAAAAGCCCACCAAATTCCATAAAAATCCCACCAAATTCCCTACATCTTCTCAAAACTCTACAAATTTCAACAAAAATCCCACCAAATCTCCACAAATTCTTACAAAATACATGAAAAATCACAGATAATTCCTCAATTCTCTGCAGAATCTCACAAAATTCCAGAAAAGACCCTCAAAGTTCCACCAACATCCCACAAAATGTCCACAAATGTCCACAAAATCCAAGAAAAATCCCACAAAATTCCCTAATTCTTCTAAAACACGACCAAATTCTAGAAAAATATCCCACCAAATCTCCACAAATTCCCACAAAATACATGAAAAATCCCTCAAGATCCCTAAATCGCCTCACTATCCCACAAAATTCCACAAAAATCACACAAAACCTCCACAAGTTTCCACAAAATCTAAGAAAAATTCCTCAAAATACTTCAACTCTCCTCAAAACCACACAAAGTCCTTGAAAAGGCCCACCAAATTCCACAAAAATCCCACCAAATTCCCTACATCTTCTCAAAACTCTACAAATTTCAACAAAAATCCCACCAAATCTCCACAAATTCTTACAAAATACATGAAAAATCACAGATAATTCCTCAATTCTCTGCAGAATCTCACAAAATTCCAGAAAAGACCCTCAAAGTTCCACCAACATCCCACAAAATGTCCACAAATGTCCACAAAATCCAAGAAAAATCCCACAAAATTCCCTAATTCTTCTAAAACACGACCAAATTCTAGAAAAATATCCCACCAAATCTCCACAAATTCCCACAAAATACATGAAAAATCCCTCAAGATCCCTAAATCGCCTCACTATCCCACAAAATTCCACAAAAATCACACAAAACCTCCACAAGTTTCCACAAAATCTAAGAAAAATTCCTCAAAATACTTCAACTCTCCTCAAAACCACACAAAGTCCTTGAAAAGGCCCACCAAATTCCACAAAAATCCCACCAAATCTCCACAAATTCTTACAAAATACATGAAAAATCACAGATAATTCCTCAATTCTCTGCAGAATCTCACAAAATTCCAGAAAAGACCCTCAAAGTTCCACAAACATCCCACAAAATCTCCTCAAAATCCAACAAAATTCCAGGAAAATTCCCACAACATTCCCGAAATCTTCTCAAAACACGACCAAATTCTAAAAAAAAATCCCACCGAATCTCCACAAATTCCCACAAAATACATGAAAAATCCCTCAAGATCCCGAAATCGCCTCAATATCCCACAAAATTCCACAAAAATCACACAAAACCTCCACAAGTTTCCACAAAATCTAAGAAAAATTCCTCAAAATACTTCAACTCTCCTCAAAACCACACAAAGTCCTTGAAAAGGCCCACCAAATTCCACAAAAATCCCACCAAATTCCCTACATCTTCTCAAAACTCTACAAATTTCAACAAAAATCCCACCAAATCTCCACAAATTCTTACAAAATACATGAAAAATCACAGATAATTCCTCAATTCTCTGCAGAATCTCACAAAATTCCAGAAAAGACCCTCAAAGTTCCACCAACATCCCACAAAATGTCCACAAATGTCCACAAAATCCAAGAAAAATCCCACAAAATTCCCTAATTCTTCTAAAACACGACCAAATTCTAGAAAAATATCCCACCAAATCTCCACAAATTCCCACAAAATACATGAAAAATCCCTCAAGATCCCTAAATCGCCTCAATATCCCACAAAATTCCACAAAAATCACACAAAACCTCCACAAGTTTCCACAAAATCTAAGAAAAATTCCTCAAAATACTTCAACTCTCCTCAAAACCACACAAAGTCCTTGAAAAAGCCCACCAAATTCCAGAAAAATCCCACAGAATCTACACAAATTCCCACAAAATCTAAAACAAATTCCTCAACATTCTTCAATTCTCCTCAGAATCCCACTCAATTCCAGAAAAACCCCCACAAAATTACAGACAAGTCCCACAAAATTCCCTAAATCATTTCAAAACCCTACCAATTCACAGGAATGTCACACAAAATCTCTGCCAATTCCCAGAACATCCCACAAAAATCCCACAAAAATCCCTAAATCTTCTGAAATCTTGACCAAATTCCAGAAACGCCCCATAAAATCACCACAGTTTCCCACAAAATTCAAGAAAAACAACACAAAATTCCCTAAATCTTTTCAAAATACTACAAAATTCCTGAAAAGCCCTACCAAATTCCAGAAATATCCCACAAAATGACCTAAATCATTCCAAAACTCTACCAAATTCCACAAAAATCCCACCAAATCTCCACAAATTCTTACAAAATACATGAAAAATCACAGATAATTCCTCAATTCTCTGCCGAATCCCACAAAATTCCAGAAAAGACCCTCAAAATTCCACAAACATCCCGCAAAATCTCCTCAAAATCCAACAAAATTCCAGGAAAAATCCCACAAAATTCCCTAATTCTTCTAAAACATGACCAAATTCTAAAAAAAAATCCCACCAAATCTCCACAAATTCCCACAAAATACATGAAAAATCCCTCAAGATCCCTAAATCGCCTCAATATCCCACAAAATTCCACAAAAATCACACAAAACCTCCACAAGTTTCCACAAAATCTAAGAAAAATTCCTCAAAATACTTCAACTCTCCTCAAAACCACACAAAGTCCTTGAAAAGGCCCACCAAATTCCAGAAAAATCCCACCAAATTCCCTACATCTTCTCAAAACTCTACAAATTTCAACAAAAATCCCACCAAATCTCCACAAATTCTTACAAAATACATGAAAAATCACAGATAATTCCTCAATTCTCTGCAGAATCTCACAAAATTCCAGAAAAGACCCTCAAAGTTCCACCAACATCCCACAAAATGTCCACAAATGTCCACAAAATCCAAGAAAAATCCCACAAAATTCCCTAATTCTTCTAAAACACGACCAAATTCTAGAAAAATATCCCACCAAATCTCCACAAATTCCCACAAAATACATGAAAAATCCCTCAAGATCCCTAAATCGCCTCAATATCCCACAAAATTCCACAAAAATCACACAAAACCTCCACAAGTTTCCACAAAATCTAAGAAAAATTCCTCAAAATACTTCAACTCTCCTCAAAACCACACAAAGTCCTTGAAAAAGCCCACCAAATTCCACAAAAATCCCACCAAATTCCCTACATCTTCCCAAAACTCTACAAATTTCAACAAAAATCCCACCAAATCTCCACAAATTCTTACAAAATACATGAAAAATCACAGATAATTCCTCAATTCTCTGCAGAATCTCACAAAATTCCAGAAAAGACCCTCAAAGTTCCACCAACATCCCACAAAATGTCCACAAATGTCCACAAAATCCAAGAAAAATCCCACAAAATTCCCTAATTCTTCTAAAACACGACCAAATTCTAGAAAAATATCCCACCAAATCTCCACAAATTCCCACAAAATACATGAAAAATCCCTCAAGATCCCTAAATCGCCTCACTATCCCACAAAATTCCACAAAAATCACACAAAACCTCCACAAGTTTCCACAAAATCTAAGAAAAATTCCTCAAAATACTTCAACTCTCCTCAAAACCACACAAAGTCCTTGAAAAGGCCCACCAAATTCCACAAAAATCCCACCAAATTCCCTACATCTTCTCAAAACTCTACAAATTTCAACAAAAATCCCACCAAATCTCCACAAATTCTTACAAAATACATGAAAAATCACAGATAATTCCTCAATTCTCTGCAGAATCTCACAAAATTCCAGAAAAGACCCTCAAAGTTCCACCAACATCCCACAAAATGTCCACAAATGTCCACAAAATCCAAGAAAAATCCCACAAAATTCCCTAATTCTTCTAAAACACGACCAAATTCTAGAAAAATATCCCACCAAATCTCCACAAATTCCCACAAAATACATGAAAAATCCCTCAAGATCCCTAAATCGCCTCAATATCCCACAAAATTCCACAAAAATCACACAAAACCTCCACAAGTTTCCACAAAATCTAAGAAAAATTCCTCAAAATACTTCAACTCTCCTCAAAACCACACAAAGTCCTTGAAAAAGCCCACCAAATTCCATAAAAATCCCACCAAATTCCCTACATCTTCTCAAAACTCTACAAATTTCAACAAAAATCCCACCAAATCTCCACAAATTCTTACAAAATACATGAAAAATCACAGATAATTCCTCAATTCTCTGCAGAATCTCAAAAAATTCCAGAAAAGACCCTCAAAGTTCCACCAACATCCCACAAAATCTCCTCAAAATCCAACAAAATTCCAGGAAAATTCCCACAACATTCCCGAAATCTTCTCAAAACACGACCAAATTCTAAAAAAAAATCCCACCAAATCTCCACAAATTCCCTCAAAATACATGAAAAATCCCTCAAGATCCCGAAATCGCCTCAATATCCCACAAAATTCCACAAAAATCACACAAAACCTCCACAAGTTTCCACAAAATCTAAGAAAAATTCCTCAAAATACTTCAACTCTCCTCAAAACCACACAAAGTCCTTGAAAAGGCCCACCAAATTCCACAAAAATCCCACCAAATCTCCACAAATTCTTACAAAATACATGAAAAATCACAGATAATTCCTCAATTCTCGGCAGAATCTCACAAAATTCCAGAAAAGACCCTCAAAGTTCCACCAACATCCCACAAAAGGTCCACAAATGTCCACAAATACCAAGAAAAATCCCAGAAAATTCCCTAATTCTTCTAAAACACGACCAAATTCTAGAAAAATATCCCACCAAATCTCCACAAATTCCCACAAAATCTACAACAAATTCCTCAAAATTCTTCAAGTCTCCTCAGAATCCCACACAATTCCAGAAAAATCCCCACAAAATTCCAGACAAGTCCCACAAAATTCCCTAAATCATTTCAAAACCCTACCAATTCACAGGAATGTCCCACAAAATCTCCACCGATTCCCAGAACATCCCACAAAAATCCCACAAAAATCCCTAAATCTTCTGAAAACTCGACCAAATTCCAGAAACGCCCCATAAAATCACCACAGTTTCCCACAAAATTCAAGAAAAACAACACAAAATTCCCTAAATCTTTTCAAAATACTACAAAATTCCTGAAAAGCCCTACCAAATTCCAGAAATATCCCACAAAATGACCTAAATCATTCCAAAACTCTACCAAATTCCACCAAAATCACACCAAATCTCCACAAATTCTTACAAAATACATGAAAAATCACAGATAATTCCTCAATTCTCTGCAGAATCTCACAAAATTCCAGAAAAGACCCTCAAAGTTCCACCAACATCCCACAAAATGTCCACAAATGTCCACAAAATCCAAGAAAAATCCCACAAAATTCCCTAATTCTTCTAAAACACGACCAAATTCTAGAAAAATATCCCACCAAATCTCCACAAATTCCCACAAAATACATGAAAAATCCCTCAAGATCCCTAAATCGCCTCAATATCCCACAAAATTCCACAAAAATCACACAAAACCTCCACAAGTTTCCACAAAATCTAAGAAAAATTCCTCAAAATACTTCAACTCTCCTCAAAACCACACAAAGTCCTTGAAAAGGCCCACCAAATTCCACAAAAATCCCACCAAATTCCCTACATCTTCTCAAAACTCTACAAATTTCAACAAAAATCCCACCAAATCTCCACAAATTCTTACAAAATACATGAAAAATCACAGATAATTCCTCAATTCTCTGCAGAATCTCACAAAATTCCAGAAAAGACCCTCAAAGTTCCACCAACATCCCACAAAATGTCCACAAATGTCCACAAAATCCAAGAAAAATCCCACAAAATTCCCTAATTCTTCTAAAACACGACCAAATTCTAGAAAAATATCCCACCAAATCTCCACAAATTCCCACAAAATACATGAAAAATCCCTCAAGATCCCTAAATCGCCTCAATATCCCACAAAATTCCACAAAAATCACACAAAACCTCCACAAGTTTCCACAAAATCTAAGAAAAATTCCTCAAAATACTTCAACTCTCCTCAAAACCACACAAAGTCCTTGAAAAAGCCCACCAAATTCCAGAAAAATCCCACAGAATCTACACAAATTCCCACAAAATCTAAAACAAATTCCTCAACATTCTTCAATTCTCCTCAGAATCCCACTCAATTCCAGAAAAACCCCCACAAAATTACAGACAAGTCCCACAAAATTCCCTAAATCATTTCAAAACCCTACCAATTCACAGGAATGTCCCACAAAATCTCTGCCAATTCCCAGAACATCCCACAAAAATCCCACAAAAATCCCTAAATCTTCTGAAATCTTGACCAAATTCCAGAAACGCCCCGTAAAATCACCACAGTTTCCCACAAACTTCAAGAAAAACAACACAAAATTCCCTAAATCTTTTCAAAATACTACAAAATTCCTGAAAAGCCCCACCAAATTCCAGAAATGTCCCACAAAATGACCTAAATCATTCCAAAACTCTACCAAATTCCACAAAAATCCCACCAAATCTCCACAAATTCTTACAAAATACATGAAAAATCACAGATAATTCCTCAATTCTCTGCCGAATCTCACAAAATTCCAGAAAAGACCCTCAAAGTTCCACCAACATCCCACAAAATGTCCACAAATGTCCACAAAATCCAAGAAAAATCCCACAAAATTCCCTAATTCTTCTAAAACACGACCAAATTCTAGAAAAATATCCCACCAAATCTCCACAAATTCCCACAAAATACATGAAAAATCCCTCAAGATCCCTAAATCGCCTCAATATCCCACAAAATTCCACAAAAATCACACAAAACCTCCACAAGTTTCCACAAAATCTAAGAAAAATTCCTCAAAATACTTCAACTCTCCTCAAAACCACACAAAGTCCTTGAAAAGGCCCACCAAATTCCACAAAAATCCCACCAAATTCCCTACATCTTCCCAAAACTCTACAAATTTCAACAAAAATCCCACCAAATCTCCACAAATTCTTACAAAATACATGAAAAATCACAGATAATTCCTCAATTCTCTGCAGAATCTCACAAAATTCCAGAAAAGACCCTCAAAGTTCCACCAACATCCCACAAAATGTCCACAAATGTCCACAAAATCCAAGAAAAATCCCACAAAATTCCCTAATTCTTCTAAAACACGACCAAATTCTAGAAAAATATCCCACCAAATCTCCACAAATTCCCACAAAATACATGAAAAATCCCTCAAGATCCCTAAATCGCCTCACTATCCCACAAAATTCCACAAAAATCACACAAAACCTCCACAAGTTTCCACAAAATCTAAGAAAAATTCCTCAAAATACTTCAACTCTCCTCAAAACCACACAAAGTCCTTGAAAAGGCCCACCAAATTCCACAAAAATCCCACCAAATTCCCTACATCTTCTCAAAACTCTACAAATTTCAACAAAAATCCCACCAAATCTCCACAAATTCTTACAAAATACATGAAAAATCACAGATAATTCCTCAATTCTCTGCAGAATCTCACAAAATTCCAGAAAAGACCCTCAAAGTTCCACCAACATCCCACAAAATGTCCACAAATGTCCACAAAATCCAAGAAAAATCCCACAAAATTCCCTAATTCTTCTAAAACACGACCAAATTCTAGAAAAATATCCCACCAAATCTCCACAAATTCCCACAAAATACATGAAAAATCCCTCAAGATCCCTAAATCGCCTCACTATCCCACAAAATTCCACAAAAATCACACAAAACCTCCACAAGTTTCCACAAAATCTAAGAAAAATTCCTCAAAATACTTCAACTCTCCTCAAAACCACACAAAGTCCTTGAAAAGGCCCACCAAATTCCACAAAAATCCCACAGAATCTACACAAATTCCCACAAAATCTAAAACAAATTCCTCAACATTCTTCAAGTCTCCTCAGAATCCCACACAATTCCAGAAAAATCCCCACAAAATTACAGACAAGTCCCACAAAGTTCCCTAAATCATTTCAAAACCCTACCAATTCACAGGAATGTCCCACAAAATCTCCACCGATTCCCAGAACATCCCACAAAAATCCCACAAAAATCCCTAAATCTTCTGAAATCTTGACCAAATTCCAGAAACGCCCCATAAAATCACCACAGTTTCCCACAAACTTCAAGAAAAACAACACAAAATTCCCTAAATCTTTTCAAAATACTACAAAATTCTTGAAAAGCCCCACCAAAGTCCAGAAATATCCCACAAATGACCTAAATCATTCCAAAACTCTACCAAATTCCACAAAAATCCCACCAAATCTCCACAAATTCTTACAAAATACATGAAAAATCACAGATAATTCCTCAATTCTCTGCAAAATCTTACAAAATTCCAGAAAAGACCCTCAAAATTCCACAACCATCCCGCAAAATCTCCTCAAAATCCAACAAAATTCCAGGAAAAATCCCACAAAATACCCTAATTCTTCTAAAACACGACCAAATTCTAGAAAAATATCCCACCAAATCTCCACAAATTCCCACAAAATACATGAAAAATCCCTCAAGATCCCTAAATCGCCTCACTATCCCACAAAATTCCACAAAAATCACACAAAACCTCCACAAGTTTCCACAAAATCTAAGAAAAATTCCTCAAAATACTTCAACTCTCCTCAAAACCACACAAAGTCCTTGAAAAGGCCCACCAAATTCCACAAAAATCCCACCAAATTCCCTACATCTTCTCAAAACTCTACAAATTTCAACAAAAATCCCACCAAATCTCCACAAATTCTTACAAAATACATGAAAAATCACAGATAATTCCTCAATTCTCTGCAGAATCTCACAAAATTCCAGAAAAGACCCTCAAAGTTCCACCAACATCCCACAAAATCTCCTCAAAATCCAACAAAATTCCAGGAAAATTCCCACAACATTCCCGAAATCTTCTCAAAACACGACCAAATTCTAAAAAAAAATCCCACCAAATCTCCACAAATTCCCACAAAATACATGAAAAATCCCTCAAGATCCCGAAATCGCCTCAATATCCCACAAAATTCCACAAAAGTCACACAAAACCTCCACAAGTTTCCACAAAATCTAAGAAAAATTCCTCAAAATACTTCAACTCTCCTCAAAACCACACAAAGTCCTTGAAAAGGCCCACCAAATTCCACAAAAATCCCACCAAATCTCCACAAATTCTTACAAAATACATGAAAAATCACAGATAATTCCTCAATTCTCTGCAGAATCTCACAAAATTCCAGAAAAGACCCTCAAAGTTCCACAAACATCCCACAAAATCTCCTCAAAATCCAACAAAATTCCAGGAAAATTCCCACAACATTCCCGAAATCTTCTCAAAACACGACCAAATTCTAAAAAAAAATCCCACCGAATCTCCACAAATTCCCACAAAATACATGAAAAATCCCTCAAGATCCCGAAATCGCCTCAATATCCCACAAAATTCCACAAAAATCACACAAAACCTCCACAAGTTTCCACAAAATCTAAGAAAAATTCCTCAAAATACTTCAACTCTCCTCAAAACCACACAAAGTCCTTGAAAAGGCCCACCAAATTCCACAAAAATCCCACCAAATTCCCTACATCTTCTCAAAACTCTACAAATTTCAACAAAAATCCCACCAAATCTCCACAAATTCTTACAAAATACATGAAAAATCACAGATAATTCCTCAATTCTCTGCAGAATCTCACAAAATTCCAGAAAAGACCCTCAAAGTTCCACCAACATCCCACAAAATGTCCACAAATGTCCACAAAATCCAAGAAAAATCCCACAAAATTCCCTAATTCTTCTAAAACACGACCAAATTCTAGAAAAATATCCCACCAAATCTCCACAAATTCCCACAAAATACATGAAAAATCCCTCAAGATCCCTAAATCGCCTCAATATCCCACAAAATTCCACAAAAATCACACAAAACCTCCACAAGTTTCCACAAAATCTAAGAAAAATTCCTCAAAATACTTCAACTCTCCTCAAAACCACACAAAGTCCTTGAAAAAGCCCACCAAATTCCAGAAAAATCCCACAGAATCTACACAAATTCCCACAAAATCTAAAACAAATTCCTCAACATTCTTCAATTCTCCTCAGAATCCCACTCAATTCCAGAAAAACCCCCACAAAATTACAGACAAGTCCCACAAAATTCCCTAAATCATTTCAAAACCCTACCAATTCACAGGAATGTCCCACAAAATCTCCACCGATTCCCAGAACATCCCACAAAAATCCCTAAATCTTCTGAAATCTTGACCAAATTCCAGAAACGCCCCATAAAATCACCACAGTTTCCCACAAAATTCAAGAAAAACAACACAAAATTCCCTAAATCTTTTCAAAATACTACAAAATTCCTGAAAAGCCCTACCAAATTCCAGAAATATCCCACAAAATGACCTAAATCATTCCAAAACTCTACCAAATTCCACAAAAATCCCACCAAATCTCCACAAATTCTTACAAAATACATGAAAAATCACAGATAATTCCTCAATTCTCTGCCGAATCTCACAAAATTCCAGAAAAGACCCTCAAAATTCCACAAACATCCCGCAAAATCTCCTCAAAATCCAACAAAATTCCAGGAAAAATCCCACAAAATTCCCTAATTCTTCTAAAACATGACCAAATTCTAAAAAAAAATCCCACCAAATCTCCACAAATTCCCACAAAATACATGAAAAATCCCTCAAGATCCCTAAATCGCCTCAATATCCCACAAAATTCCACAAAAATCACACAAAACCTCCACAAGTTTCCACAAAATCTAAGAAAAATTCCTCAAAATACTTCAACTCTCCTCAAAACCACACAAAGTCCTTGAAAAGGCCCACCAAATTCCAGAAAAATCCCACCAAATTCCCTACATCTTCTCAAAACTCTACAAATTTCAACAAAAATCCCACCAAATCTCCACAAATTCTTACAAAATACATGAAAAATCACAGATAATTCCTCAATTCTCTGCAGAATCTCACAAAATTCCAGAAAAGACCCTCAAAGTTCCACCAACATCCCACAAAATGTCCACAAATGTCCACAAAATCCAAGAAAAATCCCACAAAATTCCCTAATTCTTCTAAAACACGACCAAATTCTAGAAAAATATCCCACCAAATCTCCACAAATTCCCACAAAATACATGAAAAATCCCTCAAGATCCCTAAATCGCCTCAATATCCCACAAAATTCCACAAAAATCACACAAAACCTCCACAAGTTTCCACAAAATCTAAGAAAAATTCCTCAAAATACTTCAACTCTCCTCAAAACCACACAAAGTCCTTGAAAAAGCCCACCAAATTCCACAAAAATCCCACCAAATTCCCTACATCTTCCCAAAACTCTACAAATTTCAACAAAAATCCCACCAAATCTCCACAAATTCTTACAAAATACATGAAAAATCACAGATAATTCCTCAATTCTCTGCAGAATCTCACAAAATTCCAGAAAAGACCCTCAAAGTTCCACCAACATCCCACAAAATGTCCACAAATGTCCACAAAATCCAAGAAAAATCCCACAAAATTCCCTAATTCTTCTAAAACACGACCAAATTCTAGAAAAATATCCCACCAAATCTCCACAAATTCCCACAAAATACATGAAAAATCCCTCAAGATCCCTAAATCGCCTCACTATCCCACAAAATTCCACAAAAATCACACAAAACCTCCACAAGTTTCCACAAAATCTAAGAAAAATTCCTCAAAATACTTCAACTCTCCTCAAAACCACACAAAGTCCTTGAAAAGGCCCACCAAATTCCACAAAAATCCCACCAAATTCCCTACATCTTCTCAAAACTCTACAAATTTCAACAAAAATCCCACCAAATCTCCACAAATTCTTACAAAATACATGAAAAATCACAGATAATTCCTCAATTCTCTGCAGAATCTCACAAAATTCCAGAAAAGACCCTCAAAGTTCCACCAACATCCCACAAAATGTCCACAAATGTCCACAAAATCCAAGAAAAATCCCACAAAATTCCCTAATTCTTCTAAAACACGACCAAATTCTAGAAAAATATCCCACCAAATCTCCACAAAATCCCACAAAATACATGAAAAATCCCTCAAGATCCCTAAATCGCCTCAATATCCCACAAAATTCCACAAAAATCACACAAAACCTCCACAAGTTTCCACAAAATCTAAGAAAAATTCCTCAAAATACTTCAACTCTCCTCAAAACCACACAAAGTCCTTGAAAAGGCCCACCAAATTCCACAAAAATCCCACCAAATTCCCTACATCTTCTCAAAACTCTACAAATTTCAACAAAAATCCCACCAAATCTCCACAAATTCTTACAAAATACATGAAAAATCACAGATAATTCCTCAATTCTCTGCAGAATCTCACAAAATTCCAGAAAAGACCCTCAAAGTTCCACAAACATCCCACAAAATCTCCTCAAAATCCAACAAAATTCCAGGAAAATTCCCACAACATTCCCGAAATCTTCTCAAAACACGACCAAATTCTAAAAAAAAATCCCACCAAATCTCCACAAATTCCCACAAAATACATGAAAAATCCCTCAAGATCCCGAAATCGCCTCAATATCCCACAAAATTCCACAAAAATCACACAAAACCTCCACAAGTTTCCACAAAATCTAAGAAAAATTCCTCAAAATACTTCAACTCTCCTCAAAACCACACAAAGTCCTTGAAAAGGCCCACCAAATTCCACAAAAATCCCACCAAATCTCCACAAATTCTTACAAAATACATGAAAAATCACAGATAATTCCTCAATTCTCGGCAGAATCTCACAAAATTCCAGAAAAGACCCTCAAAGTTCCACCAACATCCCACAAAAGGTCCACAAATGTCCACAAATACCAAGAAAAATCCCAGAAAATTCCCTAATTCTTCTAAAACACGACCAAATTCTAGAAAAATATCCCACCAAATCTCCACAAATTCCCACAAAATCTACAACAAATTCCTCAAAATTCTTCAAGTCTCCTCAGAATCCCACACAATTCCAGAAAAATCCCCACAAAATTCCAGACAAGTCCCACAAAATTCCCTAAATCATTTCAAAACCCTACCAATTCACAGGAATGTCCCACAAAATCTCCACCGATTCCCAGAACATCCCACAAAAATCCCACAAAAATCCCTAAATCTTCTGAAAACTCGACCAAATTCCAGAAACGCCCCATAAAATCACCACAGTTTCCCACAAAATTCAAGAAAAACAACACAAAATTCCCTAAATCTTTTCAAAATACTACAAAATTCCTGAAAAGCCCTACCAAATTCCAGAAATATCCCACAAAATGACCTAAATCATTCCAAAACTCTACCAAATTCCACCAAAATCACACCAAATCTCCACAAATTCTTACAAAATACATGAAAAATCACAGATAATTCCTCAATTCTCTGCAGAATCTCACAAAATTCCAGAAAAGACCCTCAAAGTTCCACCAACATCCCACAAAATGTCCACAAATGTCCACAAAATCCAAGAAAAATCCCACAAAATTCCCTAATTCTTCTAAAACACGACCAAATTCTAGAAAAATATCCCACCAAATCTCCACAAATTCCCACAAAATACATGAAAAATCCCTCAAGATCCCTAAATCGCCTCAATATCCCACAAAATTCCACAAAAATCACACAAAACCTCCACAAGTTTCCACAAAATCTAAGAAAAATTCCTCAAAATACTTCAACTCTCCTCAAAACCACACAAAGTCCTTGAAAAGGCCCACCAAATTCCACAAAAATCCCACCAAATTCCCTACATCTTCTCAAAACTCTACAAATTTCAACAAAAATCCCACCAAATCTCCACAAATTCTTACAAAATACATGAAAAATCACAGATAATTCCTCAATTCTCTGCAGAATCTCACAAAATTCCAGAAAAGACCCTCAAAGTTCCACCAACATCCCACAAAATGTCCACAAATGTCCACAAAATCCAAGAAAAATCCCACAAAATTCCCTAATTCTTCTAAAACACGACCAAATTCTAGAAAAATATCCCACCAA
This sequence comes from Cyanistes caeruleus, assembly GCF_971803275.1. NCBI lineage: Eukaryota > Metazoa > Chordata > Aves > Passeriformes > Paridae > Cyanistes > Cyanistes caeruleus. The sequence goes on along the minus strand of NC_141707.1, from coordinate 839,672 downwards.
ATCTCCACAAATTCCCACAAAATACATGAAAAATCCCTCAAGATCCCTAAATCGCCTCAATATCCCACAAAATTCCACAAAAATCACACAAAACCTCCACAAGTTTCCACAAAATCTAAGAAAAATTCCTCAAAATACTTCAACTCTCCTCAAAACCACACAAAGTCCTTGAAAAAGCCCACCAAATTCCAGAAAAATCCCACAGAATCTACACAAATTCCCACAAAATCTAAAACAAATTCCTCAACATTCTTCAATTCTCCTCAGAATCCCACTCAATTCCAGAAAAACCCCCACAAAATTACAGACAAGTCCCACAAAATTCCCTAAATCATTTCAAAACCCTACCAATTCACAGGAATGTCCCACAAAATCTCCACCGATTCCCAGAACATCCCACAAAAATCCCACAAAAATCCCTAAATCTTCTGAAATCTTGACCAAATTCCAGAAACGCCCCATAAAATCACCACAGTTTCCCACAAAATTCAAGAAAAACAACACAAAATTCCCTAAATCTTTTCAAAATACTACAAAATTCCTGAAAAGCCCTACCAAATTCCAGAAATATCCCACAAAATGACCTAAATCATTCCAAAACTCTACCAAATTCCACAAAAATCCCACCAAATCTCCACAAATTCTTACAAAATACATGAAAAATCACAGATAATTCCTCAATTCTCTGCAGAATCTCACAAAATTCCAGAAAAGACCCTCAAAATTCCACAAACATCCCGCAAAATCTCCTCAAAATCCAACAAAATTCCAGGAAAAATCCCACAAAATTCCCTAATTCTTCTAAAACATGACCAAATTCTAAAAAAAAATCCCACCAAATCTCCACAAATTCCCACAAAATACATGAAAAATCCCTCAAGATCCCTAAATCGCCTCAATATCCCACAAACTTCCACAAAAATCACACAAAACCTCCACAAGTTTCCACAAAATCTAAGAAAAATTCCTCAAAATACTTCAACTCTCCTCAAAACCACACAAAGTCCTTGAAAAGGCCCACCAAATTCCACAAAAATCCCACCAAATTCCCTACATCTTCTCAAAACTCTACAAATTTCAACAAAAATCCCACCAAATCTCCACAAATTCTTACAAAATACATGAAAAATCACAGATAATTCCTCAATTCTCTGCAGAATCTCACAAAATTCCAGAAAAGACCCTCAAAGTTCCACCAACATCCCACAAAATGTCCACAAATGTCCACAAAATCCAAGAAAAATCCCACAAAATTCCCTAATTCTTCTAAAACACGACCAAATTCTAGAAAAATATCCCACCAAATCTCCACAAATTCCCACAAAATACATGAAAAATCCCTCAAGATCCCTAAATCGCCTCAATATCCCACAAAATTCCACAAAAATCACACAAAACCTCCACAAGTTTCCACAAAATCTAAGAAAAATTCCTCAAAATACTTCAACTCTCCTCAAAACCACACAAAGTCCTTGAAAAAGCCCACCAAATTCCATAAAAATCCCACCAAATTCCCTACATCTTCTCAAAACTCTACAAATTTCAACAAAAATCCCACCAAATCTCCACAAATTCTTACAAAATACATGAAAAATCACAGATAATTCCTCAATTCTCTGCAGAATCTCACAAAATTCCAGAAAAGACCCTCAAAGTTCCACCAACATCCCACAAAATGTCCACAAATGTCCACAAAATCCAAGAAAAATCCCACAAAATTCCCTAATTCTTCTAAAACACGACCAAATTCTAGAAAAATATCCCACCAAATCTCCACAAATTCCCACAAAATACATGAAAAATCCCTCAAGATCCCTAAATCGCCTCAATATCCCACAAAATTCCACAAAAATCACACAAAACCTCCACAAGTTTCCACAAAATCTAAGAAAAATTCCTCAAAATACTTCAACTCTCCTCAAAACCACACAAAGTCCTTGAAAAGGCCCACCAAATTCCACAAAAATCCCACCAAATTCCCTACATCTTCTCAAAACTCTACAAATTTCAACAAAAATCCCACCAAATCTCCACAAATTCTTACAAAATACATGAAAAATCACAGATAATTCCTCAATTCTCTGCAGAATCTCACAAAATTCCAGAAAAGACCCTCAAAGTTCCACCAACATCCCACAAAATGTCCACAAATGTCCACAAAATCCAAGAAAAATCCCACAAAATTCCCTAATTCTTCTAAAACACGACCAAATTCTAGAAAAATATCCCACCAAATCTCCACAAATTCCCACAAAATACATGAAAAATCCCTCAAGATCCCTAAATCGCCTCACTATCCCACAAAATTCCACAAAAATCACACAAAACCTCCACAAGTTTCCACAAAATCTAAGAAAAATTCCTCAAAATACTTCAACTCTCCTCAAAACCACACAAAGTCCTTGAAAAGGCCCACCAAATTCCACAAAAATCCCACAGAATCTACACAAATTCCCACAAAATCTAAAACAAATTCCTCAACATTCTTCAAGTCTCCTCAGAATCCCACACAATTCCAGAAAAATCCCCACAAAATTACAGACAAGTCCCACAAAGTTCCCTAAATCATTTCAAAACCCTACCAATTCACAGGAATGTCCCACAAAATCTCCACCGATTCCCAGAACATCCCACAAAAATCCCACAAAAATCCCTAAATCTTCTGAAAACTCGACCAAATTCCAGAAACGCCCCATAAAATCACCACAGTTTCCCACAAAATTCAAGAAAAACAACACAAAATTCCCTAAATCTTTTCAAAATACTACAAAATTCTTGAAAAGCCCCACCAAAGTCCAGAAATATCCCACAAATGACCTAAATCATTCCAAAACTCTACCAAATTCCACAAAAATCCCACCAAATCTCCACAAATTCTTACAAAATACATGAAAAATCACAGATAATTCCTCAATTCTCTGCAAAATCTTACAAAATTCCAGAAAAGACCCTCAAAATTCCACAACCATCCCGCAAAATCTCCTCAAAATCCAACAAAATTCCAGGAAAAATCCCACAATATACCCTAATTCTTCTAAAACACGACCAAATTCTAGAAAAATATCCCACCAAATCTCCACAAATTCCCACAAAATACATGAAAAATCCCTCAAGATCCCTAAATCGCCTCACTATCCCACAAAATTCCACAAAAATCACACAAAACCTCCACAAGTTTCCACAAAATCTAAGAAAAATTCCTCAAAATACTTCAACTCTCCTCAAAACCACACAAAGTCCTTGAAAAGGCCCACCAAATTCCACAAAAATCCCACCAAATTCCCTACATCTTCTCAAAACTCTACAAATTTCAACAAAAATCCCACCAAATCTCCACAAATTCTTACAAAATACATGAAAAATCACAGATAATTCCTCAATTCTCTGCAGAATCTCACAAAATTCCAGAAAAGACCCTCAAAGTTCCACCAACATCCCACAAAATGTCCACAAATGTCCACAAAATCCAAGAAAAATCCCACAAAATTCCCTAATTCTTCTAAAACACGACCAAATTCTAGAAAAATATCCCACCAAATCTCCACAAATTCCCACAAAATACATGAAAAATCCCTCAAGATCCCTAAATCGCCTCACTATCCCACAAAATTCCACAAAAATCACACAAAACCTCCACAAGTTTCCACAAAATCTAAGAAAAATTCCTCAAAATACTTCAACTCTCCTCAAAACCACACAAAGTCCTTGAAAAGGCCCACCAAATTCCACAAAAATCCCACCAAATTCCCTACATCTTCTCAAAACTCTACAAATTTCAACAAAAATCACACCAAATCTCCACAAATTCTTACAAAATACATGAAAAATCACAGATAATTCCTCAATTCTCTGCAGAATCTCACAAAATTCCAGAAAAGACCCTCAAAGTTCCACCAACATCCCACAAAATGTCCACAAATGTCCACAAAATCCAAGAAAAATCCCACAAAATTCCCTAATTCTTCTAAAACACGACCAAATTCTAGAAAAATATCCCACCAAATCTCCACAAATTCCCACAAAATACATGAAAAATCCCTCAAGATCCCTAAATCGCCTCACTATCCCACAAAATTCCACAAAAATCACACAAAACCTCCACAAGTTTCCACAAAATCTAAGAAAAATTCCTCAAAATACTTCAACTCTCCTCAAAACCACACAAAGTCCTTGAAAAGGCCCACCAAATTCCACAAAAATCCCACAGAATCTACACAAATTCCCACAAAATCTAAAACAAATTCCTCAACATTCTTCAAGTCTCCTCAGAATCCCACACAATTCCAGAAAAATCCCCACAAAATTACAGACAAGTCCCACAAAGTTCCCTAAATCATTTCAAAACCCTACCAATTCACAGGAATGTCCCACAAAATCTCCACCGATTCCCAGAACATCCCACAAAAATCCCACAAAAATCCCTAAATCTTCTGAAATCTTGACCAAATTCCAGAAACGCCCCATAAAATCACCACAGTTTCCCACAAAATTCAAGAAAAACAACACAAAATTCCCTAAATCTTTTCAAAATACTACAAAATTCTTGAAAAGCCCCACCAAAGTCCAGAAATATCCCACAAATGACCTAAATCATTCCAAAACTCTACCAAATTCCACAAAAATCCCACCAAATCTCCACAAATTCTTACAAAATACATGAAAAATCACAGATAATTCCTCAATTCTCTGCAAAATCTTACAAAATTCCAGAAAAGACCCTCAAAATTCCACAACCATCCCACAAAATCTCCCCAAAATCCAAAAAAATTCCCGGAAAAATCCCACAACATTCCCGAAATCTTCTCAAAACACTACCAAATTCTAAAAAAAAAATCCCACCAAATCTCCACAAATTCCCACAAAATACATGAAAAATCCCTCAAGATCCCTAAATCGCCTCAATATCCCACAAAATTCCACAAAAATCACACAAAACCTCCACAAGTTTCCACAAAATCTAAGAAAAATTCCTCAAAATACTTCAACTCTCCTCAAAACCACACAAAGTCCTTGAAAAGGCCCACCAAATTCCACAAAAATCCCACCAAATTCCCTACATCTTCTCAAAACTCTACAAATTTCAACAAAAATCCCACCAAATCTCCACAAATTCTTACAAAATACATGAAAAATCACAGATAATTCCTCAATTCTCTGCAGAATCTCACAAAATTCCAGAAAAGACCCTCAAAGTTCCACCAACATCCCACAAAATGTCCACAAATGTCCACAAAATCCAAGAAAAATCCCACAAAATTCCCTAATTCTTCTAAAACACGACCAAATTCTAGAAAAATATCCCACCAAATCTCCACAAATTCCCACAAAATCTACAACAAATTCCTCAAAATTCTTCAAGTCTCCTCAGAATCCCACACAATTCCAGAAAAATCCCCACAAAATTCCAGACAAGTCCCACAAAATTCCCTAAATCATTTCAAAACCCTACCAATTCACAGGAATGTCCCACAAAATCTCCACCGATTCCCAGAACATCCCACAAAAATCCCACAAAAATCCCTAAATCTTCTGAAAACTCGACCAAATTCCAGAAACGCCCCATAAAATCACCACAGTTTCCCACAAAATTCAAGAAAAAGAACACAAAATTCCCTAAATCTTTTCAAAATACTACAAAATTCCTGAAAAGCCCTACCAAATTCCAGAAATATCCCACAAAATGACCTAAATCATTCCAAAACTCTACCAAATTCCACCAAAATCACACCAAATCTCCACAAATTCTTACAAAATACATGAAAAATCACAGATAATTCCTCAATTCTCTGCAGAATCTCACAAAATTCCAGAAAAGACCCTCAAAGTTCCACCAACATCCCACAAAATGTCCACAAATGTCCACAAAATCCAAGAAAAATCCCACAAAATTCCCTAATTCTTCTAAAACACGACCAAATTCTAGAAAAATATCCCACCAAATCTCCACAAATTCCCACAAAATACAGGAAAAATCCCTCAAGATCCCTAAATCGCCTCAATATCCCACAAAATTCCACAAAAATCACACAAAACCTCCACAAGTTTCCACAAAATCTAAGGAAAATTCCTCAAAATACTTCAACTCTCCTCAAAACCACACAAAGTCCTTGAAAAAGCCCACCAAATTCCAGAAAAATCCCACAGAATCTACACAAATTCCCACAAAATCTAAAACAAATTCCTCAACATTCTTCAATTCTCCTCAGAATCCCACTCAATTCCAGAAAAACCCCCACAAAATTACAGACAAGTCCCACAAAATTCCCTAAATCATTTCAAAACCCTACCAATTCACAGGAATGTCCCACAAAATCTCTGCCAATTCCCAGAACATCCCACAAAAATCCCACAAAAATCCCTAAATCTTCTGAAATCTTGACCAAATTCCAGAAACGCCCCATAAAATCACCACAGTTTCCCACAAACTTCAAGAAAAACAACACAAAATTCCCTAAATCTTTTCAAAATACTACAAAATTCTTGAAAAGCCCCACCAAATTCCAGAAATATCCCACAAAATGACCTAAATCATTCCAAAACTCTACCAAATTCCACAAAAATCCCACCAAATCTCCACAAATTCTTACAAAATACATGAAAAATCACAGATAATTCCTCAATTCTCTGCCGAATCTCACAAAATTCCAGAAAAGACCCTCAAAGTTCCACCAACATCCCACAAAATGTCCACAAATGTCCACAAAATCCAAGAAAAATCCCACAAAATTCCCTAATTCTTCTAAAACACGACCAAATTCTAGAAAAATATCCCACCAAATCTCCACAAATTCCCACAAAATACATGAAAAATCCCTCAAGATCCCTAAATCGCCTCAATATCCCACAAAATTCCACAAAAATCACACAAAACCTCCACAAGTTTCCACAAAATCTAAGAAAAATTCCTCAAAATACTTCAACTCTCCTCAAAACCACACAAAGTCCTTGAAAAGGCCCACCAAATTCCACAAAAATCCCACCAAATTCCCTACATCTTCTCAAAACTCTACAAATTTCAACAAAAATCCCACCAAATCTCCACAAATTCTTACAAAATACATGAAAAATCACAGATAATTCCTCAATTCTCTGCAGAATCTCACAAAATTCCAGAAAAGACCCTCAAAGTTCCACAAACATCCCACAAAATCTCCTCAAAATCCAACAAAATTCCAGGAAAATTCCCACAACATTCCCGAAATCTTCTCAAAACACGACCAAATTCTAAAAAAAAATCCCACCAAATCTCCACAAATTCCCACAAAATACATGAAAAATCCCTCAAGATCCCTAAATCGCCTCAATATCCCACAAAATTCCACAAAAATCACACAAAACCTCCACAAGTTTCCACAAAATCTAAGAAAAATTCCTCAAAATACTTCAACTCTCCTCAAAACCACACAAAGTCCTTGAAAAGGCCCACCAAATTCCACAAAAATCCCACCAAATTCCCTACATCTTCTCAAAACTCTACAAATTTCAACAAAAATCCCACCAAATCTCCACAAATTCTTACAAAATACATGAAAAATCACAGATAATTCCTCAATTCTCTGCAGAATCTCACAAAATTCCAGAAAAGACCCTCAAAGTTCCACCAACATCCCACAAAATGTCCACAAATGTCCACAAAATCCAAGAAAAATCCCACAAAATTCCCAAATTCTTCTAAAACACGACCAAATTCTAGAAAAATATCCCACCAAATCTCCACAAATTCCCACAAAATACATGAAAAATCCCTCAAGATCCCTAAATCGCCTCAATATCCCACAAAATTCCACAAAAATCACACAAAACCTCCACAAGTTTCCACAAAATCTAAGAAAAATTCCTCAAAATACTTCAACTCTCCTCAAAACCACACAAAGTCCTTGAAAAAGCCCACCAAATTCCAGAAAAATCCCACAGAATCTACACAAATTCCCACAAAATCTAAAACAAATTCCTCAACATTCTTCAATTCTCCTCAGAATCCCACTCAATTCCAGAAAAACCCCCACAAAATTACAGACAAGTCCCACAAAATTCCCTAAATCATTTCAAAACCCTACCAATTCACAGGAATGTCCCACAAAATCTCTGCCAATTCCCAGAACATCCCACAAAAATCCCACAAAAATCCCTAAATCTTCTGAAATCTTGACCAAATTCCAGAAACGCCCCATAAAATCACCACAGTTTCCCACAAAATTCAAGAAAAACAACACAAAATTCCCTAAATCTTTTCAAAATACTACAAAATTCCTGAAAAGCCCTACCAAATTCCAGAAATATCCCACAAAATGACCTAAATCATTCCAAAACTCTACCAAATTCCACAAAAATCCCACCAAATCTCCACAAATTCTTACAAAATACATGAAAAATCACAGATAATTCCTCAATTCTCTGCCGAATCTCACAAAATTCCAGAAAAGACCCTCAAAATTCCACAAACATCCCGCAAAATCTCCTCAAAATCCAACAAAATTCCAGGAAAAATCCCACAAAATTCCCTAATTCTTCTAAAACATGACCAAATTCTAAAAAAAAATCCCACCAAATCTCCACAAATTCCCACAAAATACATGAAAAATCCCTCAAGATCCCTAAATCGCCTCAATATCCCACAAAATTCCACAAAAATCACACAAAACCTCCACAAGTTTCCACAAAATCTAAGAAAAATTCCTCAAAATACTTCAACTCTCCTCAAAACCACACAAAGTCCTTGAAAAGGCCCACCAAATTCCACAAAAATCCCACCAAATTCCCTACATCTTCTCAAAACTCTACAAATTTCAACAAAAATCCCACCAAATCTCCACAAATTCTTACAAAATACATGAAAAATCACAGATAATTCCTCAATTCTCTGCAGAATCTCACAAAATTCCAGAAAAGACCCTCAAAGTTCCACCAACATCCCACAAAATGTCCACAAATGTCCACAAAATCCAAGAAAAATCCCACAAAATTCCCTAATTCTTCTAAAACACGACCAAATTCTAGAAAAATATCCCACCAAATCTCCACAAATTCCCACAAAATACATGAAAAATCCCTCAAGATCCCTAAATCGCCTCAATATCCCACAAAATTCCACAAAAATCACACAAAACCTCCACAAGTTTCCACAAAATCTAAGAAAAATTCCTCAAAATACTTCAACTCTCCTCAAAACCACACAAAGTCCTTGAAAAAGCCCACCAAATTCCACAAAAATCCCACCAAATTCCCTACATCTTCTCAAAACTCTACAAATTTCAACAAAAATCCCACCAAATCTCCACAAATTCTTACAAAATACATGAAAAATCACAGATAATTCCTCAATTCTCTGCAGAATCTCACAAAATTCCAGAAAAGACCCTCAAAGTTCCACCAACATCCCACAAAATGTCCACAAATGTCCACAAAATCCAAGAAAAATCCCACAAAATTCCCTAATTCTTCTAAAACACGACCAAATTCTAGAAAAATATCCCACCAAATCTCCACAAATTCCCACAAAATACATGAAAAATCCCTCAAGATCCCTAAATCGCCTCACTATCCCACAAAATTCCACAAAAATCACACAAAACCTCCACAAGTTTCCACAAAATCTAAGAAAAATTCCTCAAAATACTTCAACTCTCCTCAAAACCACACAAAGTCCTTGAAAAGGCCCACCAAATTCCACAAAAATCCCACCAAATTCCCTACATCTTCTCAAAACTCTACAAATTTCAACAAAAATCCCACCAAATCTCCACAAATTCTTACAAAATACATGAAAAATCACAGATAATTCCTCAATTCTCTGCAGAATCTCACAAAATTCCAGAAAAGACCCTCAAAGTTCCACCAACATCCCACAAAATGTCCACAAATGTCCACAAAATCCAAGAAAAATCCCACAAAATTCCCTAATTCTTCTAAAACACGACCAAATTCTAGAAAAATATCCCACCAAATCTCCACAAATTCCCACAAAATACATGAAAAATCCCTCAAGATCCCTAAATCGCCTCACTATCCCACAAAATTCCACAAAAATCACACAAAACCTCCACAAGTTTCCACAAAATCTAAGAAAAATTCCTCAAAATACTTCAACTCTCCTCAAAACCACACAAAGTCCTTGAAAAGGCCCACCAAATTCCACAAAAATCCCACAGAATCTACACAAATTCCCACAAAATCTAAAACAAATTCCTCAACATTCTTCAAGTCTCCTCAGAATCCCACACAATTCCAGAAAAATCCCCACAAAATTACAGACAAGTCCCACAAAGTTCCCTAAATCATTTCAAAACCCTACCAATTCACAGGAATGTCCCACAAAATCTCCACCGATTCCCAGAACATCCCACAAAAATCCCACAAAAATCCCTAAATCTTCTGAAATCTTGACCAAATTCCAGAAACGCCCCATAAAATCACCACAGTTTCCCACAAACTTCAAGAAAAACAACACAAAATTCCCTAAATCTTTTCAAAATACTACAAAATTCTTGAAAAGCCCCACCGAAGTCCAGAAATATCCCACAAATGACCTAAATCATTCCAAAACTCTACCAAATTCCACAAAAATCCCACCAAATCTCCACAAATTCTTACAAAATACATGAAAAATCACAGATAATTCCTCAATTCTCTGCAAAATCTTACAAAATTCCAGAAAAGACCCTCAAAATTCCACAACCATCCCGCAAAATCTCCTCAAAATCCAACAAAATTCCAGGAAAAATCCCACAAAATACCCTAATTCTTCTAAAACACGACCAAATTCTAGAAAAATATCCCACCAAATCTCCACAAATTCCCACAAAATACATGAAAAATCCCTCAAGATCCCTAAATCGCCTCACTATCCCACAAAATTCCACAAAAATCACACAAAACCTCCACAAGTTTCCACAAAATCTAAGAAAAATTCCTCAAAATACTTCAACTCTCCTCAAAACTACACAAAGTCCTTGAAAAGGCCCACCAAATTCCACAAAAATCCCACCAAATTCCCTACATCTTCTCAAAACTCTACAAATTTCAACAAAAATCCCACCAAATCTCCACAAATTCTTACAAAATACATGAAAAATCACAGATAATTCCTCAATTCTCTGCAGAATCTCACAAAATTCCAGAAAAGACCCTCAAAGTTCCACCAACATCCCACAAAATCTCCTCAAAATCCAACAAAATTCCAGGAAAATTCCCACAACATTCCCGAAATCTTCTCAAAACACGACCAAATTCTAAAAAAAAATCCCACCAAATCTCCACAAATTCCCACAAAATACATGAAAAATCCCTCAAGATCCCTAAATCGCCTCAATATCCCACAAAATTCCACAAAAATCACACAAAACCTCCACAAGTTTCCACAAAATCTAAGAAAAATTCCTCAAAATACTTCAACTCTCCTCAAAACCACACAAAGTCCTTGAAAAGGCCCACCAAATTCCACAAAAATCCCACCAAATCTCCACAAATACTTACAAAATACATGAAAAATCACAGATAATTCCTCAATTCTCTGCAGAATCTCACAAAATTCCAGAAAAGACCCTCAAAGTTCCACAAACATCCCACAAAATCTCCTCAAAATCCAACAAAATTCCAGGAAAATTCCCACAACATTCCCGAAATCTTATCAAAACACGACCAAATTCTAAAAAAAAATCCCACCGAATCTCCACAAATTCCCACAAAATACATGAAAAATCCCTCAAGATCCCGAAATCGCCTCAATATCCCACAAAATTCCACAAAAATCACACAAAACCTCCACAAGTTTCCACAAAATCTAAGGAAAATTCCTCAAAATACTTCAACTCTCCTCAAAACCACACAAAGTCCTTGAAAAAGCCCACCAAATTCCAGAAAAATCCCACAGAATCTACACAAATTCCCACAAAATCTAAAACAAATTCCTCAACATTCTTCAATTCTCCTCAGAATCCCACTCAATTCCAGAAAAACCCCCACAAAATTACAGACAAGTCCCACAAAATTCCCTAAATCATTTCAAAACCCTACCAATTCACAGGAATGTCCCACAAAATCTCTGCCAATTCCCAGAACATCCCACAAAAATCCCACAAAAATCCCTAAATCTTCTGAAATCTTGACCAAATTCCAGAAACGCCCCATAAAATCACCACAGTTTCCCACAAACTTCAAGAAAAACAACACAAAATTCCCTAAATCTTTTCAAAATACTACAAAATTCTTGAAAAGCCCCACCAAATTCCAGAAATATCCCACAAAATGACCTAAATCATTCCAAAACTCTACCAAATTCCACAAAAATCCCACCAAATCTCCACAAATTCTTACAAAATACATGAAAAATCACAGATAATTCCTCAATTCTCTGCAAAATCTCACAAAATTCCAGAAAAGACCCTCAAAGTTCCACCAACATCCCACAAAATGTCCACAAATGTCCACAAAATCCAAGAAAAATCCCACAAAATTCCCTAATTCTTCTAAAACACGACCAAATTCTAGAAAAATATCCCACCAAATCTCCACAAATTCCCACAAAATACATGAAAAATCCCTCAAGATCCCTAAATCGCCTCAATATCCCACAAAATTCCACAAAAATCACACAAAACCTCCACAAGTTTCCACAAAATCTAAGAAAAATTCCTCAAAATACTTCAACTCTCCTCAAAACCACACAAAGTCCTTGAAAAGGCCCACCAAATTCCACAAAAATCCCACCAAATTCCCTACATCTTCTCAAAACTCTACAAATTTCAACAAAAATCCCACCAAATCTCCACAAATTCTTACAAAATACATGAAAAATCACAGATAATTCCTCAATTCTCTGCAGAATCTCACAAAATTCCAGAAAAGACCCTCAAAGTTCCACCAACATCCCACAAAATGTCCACAAATGTCCACAAAATCCAAGAAAAATCCCACAAAATTCCCTAATTCTTCTAAAACACGACCAAATTCTAGAAAAATATCCCACCAAATCTCCACAAATTCCCACAAAATACATGAAAAATCCCTCAAGATCCCTAAATCGCCTCACTATCCCACAAAATTCCACAAAAATCACACAAAACCTCCACAAGTTTCCACAAAATCTAAGAAAAATTCCTCAAAATACTCCAACTCTCCTCAAAACCACACAAAGTCCTTGAAAAGGCCCACCAAATTCCACAAAAATCCCACCAAATTCCCTACATCTTCTCAAAACTCTACAAATTTCAACAAAAATCCCACCAAATCTCCACAAATTCTTACAAAATACATGAAAAATCACAGATAATTCCTCAATTCTCTGCAGAATCTCACAAAATTCCAGAAAAGACCCTCAAAGTTCCACCAACATCCCACAAAATGTCCACAAATGTCCACAAAATCCAAGAAAAATCCCACAAAATTCCCTAATTCTTCTAAAACACGACCAAATTCTAGAAAAATATCCCACCAAATCTCCACAAATTCCCACAAAATACATGAAAAATCCCTCAAGATCCCTAAATCGCCTCACTATCCCACAAAATTCCACAAAAATCACACAAAACCTCCACAAGTTTCCACAAAATCTAAGAAAAATTCCTCAAAATACTTCAACTCTCCTCAAAACCACACAAAGTCCTTGAAAAGGCCCACCAAATTCCACAAAAATCCCACAGAATCTACACAAATTCCCACAAAATCTAAAACAAATTCCTCAACATTCTTCAAGTCTCCTCAGAATCCCACACAATTCCAGAAAAATCCCCACAAAATTACAGACAAGTCCCACAAAGTTCCCTAAATCATTTCAAAACCCTACCAATTCACAGGAATGTCCCACAAAATCTCCACCGATTCCCAGAACATCCCACAAAAATCCCACAAAAATCCCTAAATCTTCTGAAATCTTGACCAAATTCCAGAAACGCCCCATAAAATCACCACAGTTTCCCACAAACTTCAAGAAAAACAACACAAAATTCCCTAAATCTTTTCAAAATACTACAAAATTCTTGAAAAGCCCCACCGAAGTCCAGAAATATCCCACAAATGACCTAAATCATTCCAAAACTCTACCAAATTCCACAAAAATCCCACCAAATCTCCACAAATTCTTACAAAATACATGAAAAATCACAGATAATTCCTCAATTCTCTGCAAAATCTTACAAAATTCCAGAAAAGACCCTCAAAATTCCACAACCATCCCGCAAAATCTCCTCAAAATCCAACAAAATTCCAGGAAAAATCCCACAAAATACCCTAATTCTTCTAAAACACGACCAAATTCTAGAAAAATATCCCACCAAATCTCCACAAATTCCCACAAAATACATGAAAAATCCCTCAAGATCCCTAAATCGCCTCACTATCCCACAAAATTCCACAAAAATCACACAAAACCTCCACAAGTTTCCACAAAATCTAAGAAAAATTCCTCAAAATACTTCAACTCTCCTCAAAACTACACAAAGTCCTTGAAAAGGCCCACCAAATTCCACAAAAATCCCACCAAATTCCCTACATCTTCTCAAAACTCTACAAATTTCAACAAAAATCCCACCAAATCTCCACAAATTCTTACAAAATACATGAAAAATCACAGATAATTCCTCAATTCTCTGCAGAATCTCACAAAATTCCAGAAAAGACCCTCAAAGTTCCACCAACATCCCACAAAATCTCCTCAAAATCCAAAAAAATTCCAGGAAAAATCCCACAACATTCCCGAAATCTTCTCAAAACACTACCAAATTCTAAAAAAAAAATCCCACCAAATCTCCACAAATTCCCACAAAATACATGAAAAATCCCTCAAGATCCCTAAATCGCCTCAATATCCCACAAAATTCCACAAAAATCACACAAAACCTCCACAAGTTTCCACAAAATCTAAGAAAAATTCCTCAAAATACTTCAACTCTCCTCAAAACCACACAAAGTCCTTGAAAAGGCCCACCAAATTCCACAAAAATCCCACCAAATTCCCTACATCTTCTCAAAACTCTAAAAATTTCAACAAAAATCCCACCAAATCTCCACAAATTCTTACAAAATACATGAAAAATCACAGATAATTCCTCAATTCTCTGCAGAATCTCACAAAATTCCAGAAAAGACCCTCAAAGTTCCACCAACATCCCACAAAATGTCCACAAATGTCCACAAAATCCAAGAAAAATCCCACAAAATTCCCTAATTCTTCTAAAACACGACCAAACTCTAGAAAAATATCCCACCAAATCTCCACAAATTCCCACAAAATCTACAACAAATTCCTCAAAATTCTTCAAGTCTCCTCAGAATCTTACACAATTCCAGAAAAATCCCCACAAAATTCCAGACAAGTCCCACAAAATTCCCTAAATCATTTCAAAACCCTACCAATTCACAGGAATGTCCCACAAAATCTCCACCGATTCCCAGAACATCCCACAAAAATCCCACAAAAATCCCTAAATCTTCTGAAAACTCGACCAAATTCCAGAAACGCCCCATAAAATCACCACAGTTTCCCACAAAATTCAAGAAAAACAACACAAAATTCCCTAAATCTTTTCAAAATACTACAAAATTCCTGAAAAGCCCTACCAAATTCCAGAAATATCCCACAAAATGACCTAAATCATTCCAAAACTCTACCAAATTCCACCAAAATCACACCAAATCTCCACAAATTCTTACAAAATACATGAAAAATCACAGATAATTCCTCAATTCTCTGCAGAATCTCACAAAATTCCAGAAAAGACCCTCAAAGTTCCACCAACATCCCACAAAATGTCCACAAATGTCCACAAAATCCAAGAAAAATCCCACAAAATTCCCTAATTCTTCTAAAACACGACCAAATTCTAGAAAAATATCCCACCAAATCTCCACAAATTCCCACAAAATACATGAAAAATCCCTCAAGATCCCTAAATCGCCTCAATATCCCACAAAATTCCACAAAAATCACACAAAACCTCCACAAGTTTCCACAAAATCTAAGAAAAATTCCTCAAAATACTTCAACTCTCCTCAAAACCACACAAAGTCCTTGAAAAAGCCCACCAAATTCCAGAAAAATCCCACAGAATCTACACAAATTCCCACAAAATCTAAAACAAATTCCTCAACATTCTTCAATTCTCCTCAGAATCCCACTCAATTCCAGAAAAACCCCCACAAAATTACAGACAAGTCCCACAAAATTCCCTAAATCATTTCAAAACCCTACCAATTCACAGGAATGTCCCACAAAATCTCTGCCAATTCCCAGAACATCCCACAAAAATCCCACAAAAATCCCTAAATCTTCTGAAATCTTGACCAAATTCCAGAAACGCCCCATAAAATCACCACAGTTTCCCACAAACTTCAAGAAAAACAACACAAAATTCCCTAAATATTTTCAAAATACTACAAAATTCTTGAAAAGCCCCACCAAATTCCAGAAATATCCCACAAAATGACCTAAATCATTCCAAAACTCTACCAAATTCCACAAAAATCCCACCAAATCTCCACAAATTCTTACAAAATACATGAAAAATCACAGATAATTCCTCAATTCTCTGCCGAATCTCACAAAATTCCAGAAAAAACCCTCAAAGTTCCACCAACATCCCACAAAATGTCCACAAATGTCCACAAAATCCAAGAAAAATCCCACAAAATTCCCTAATTCTTCTAAAACACGACCAAATTCTAGAAAAATATCCCACCAAATCTCCACAAATTCCCACAAAATACATGAAAAATCCCTCAAGATCCCTAAATCGCCTCAATATCCCACAAAATTCCACAAAAATCACACAAAACCTCCACAAGTTTCCACAAAATCTAAGAAAAATTCCTCAAAATACTTCAACTCTCCTCAAAACCACACAAAGTCCTTGAAAAGGCCCACCAAATTCCACAAAAATCCCACCAAATTCCCTACATCTTCTCAAAACTCTACAAATTTCAACAAAAATCCCACCAAATCTCCACAAATTCTTACAAAATACATGAAAAATCACAGATAATTCCTCAATTCTCTGCAGAATCTCACAAAATTCCAGAAAAGACCCTCAAAGTTCCACAAACATCCCACAAAATCTCCTCAAAATCCAACAAAATTCCAGGAAAATTCCCACAACATTCCCGAAATCTTCTCAAAACACGACCAAATTCTAAAAAAAAATCCCACCAAATCTCCACAAATTCCCACAAAATACATGAAAAATCCCTCAAGATCCCTAAATCGCCTCAATATCCCACAAAATTCCACAAAAATCACACAAAACCTCCACAAGTTTCCACAAAATCTAAGAAAAATTCCTCAAAATACTTCAACTCTCCTCAAAACCACACAAAGTCCTTGAAAAGGCCCACCAAATTCCACAAAAATCCCACCAAATTCCCTACATCTTCTCAAAACTCTACAAATTTCAACAAAAATCCCACCAAATCTCCACAAATTCTTACAAAATACATGAAAAATCACAGATAATTCCTCAATTCTCTGCAGAATCTCACAAAATTCCAGAAAAGACCCTCAAAGTTCCACCAACATCCCACAAAATGTCCACAAATGTCCACAAAATCCAAGAAAAATCCCACAAAATTCCCTAATTCTTCTAAAACACGACCAAATTCTAGAAAAATATCCCACCAAATCTCCACAAATTCCCACAAAATACATGAAAAATCCCTCAAGATCCCTAAATCGCCTCAATATCCCACAAAATTCCACAAAAATCACACAAAACCTCCACAAGTTTCCACAAAATCTAAGAAAAATTCCTCAAAATACTTCAACTCTCCTCAAAACAACACAAAGTCCTTGAAAAAGCCCACCAAATTCCAGAAAAATCCCACAGAATCTACACAAATTCCCACAAAATCTAAAACAAATTCCTCAACATTCTTCAATTCTCCTCAGAATCCCACTCAATTCCAGAAAAACCCCCACAAAATTACAGACAAGTCCCACAAAATTCCCTAAATCATTTCAAAACCCTACCAATTCACAGGAATGTCCCACAAAATCTCTGCCAATTCCCAGAACATCCCACAAAAATCCCACAAAAATCCCTAAATCTTCTGAAATCTTGACCAAATTCCAGAAACGCCCCATAAAATCACCACAGTTTCCCACAAAATTCAAGAAAAACACCACTAAATTCCCTAAATCTTTTCAAAATACTACAAAATTCCTGAAAAGCCCTACCAAATTCCAGAAATATCCCACAAAATGACCTAAATCATTCCAAAACTCTACCAAATTCCACAAAAATCCCACCAAATCTCCACAAATTCTTACAAAATACATGAAAAATCACAGATAATTCCTCAATTCTCTGCCGAATCTCACAAAATTCCAGAAAAGACCCTCAAAATTCCACAAACATCCCGCAAAATCTCCTCAAAATCCAACAAAATTCCAGGAAAAATCCCACAAAATTCCCTAATTCTTCTAAAACATGACCAAATTCTAAAAAAAAATCCCACCAAATCTCCACAAATTCCCACAAAATACATGAAAAATCCCTCAAGATCCCTAAATCGCCTCACTATCCCACAAAATTCCACAAAAATCACACAAAACCTCCACAAGTTTCCACAAAATCTAAGAAAAATTCCTCAAAATACTTCAACTCTCCTCAAAACCACACAAAGTCCTTGAAAAGGCCCACCAAATTCCAGAAAAATCCCACCAAATTCCCTACATCTTCTCAAAACTCTACAAATTTCAACAAAAATCCCACCAAATCTCCACAAATTCTTACAAAATACATGAAAAATCACAGATAATTCCTCAATTCTCTGCAAAATCTCACAAAATTCCAGAAAAGACCCTCAAAGTTCCACCAACATCCCACAAAATCTCCTCAAAATCCAACAAAATTCCAGGAAAAATCCCACAACATTCCCGAAATCTTCTCAAAACATGACCAAATTCTAAAAAAAAATCCCACCAAATCTCCACAAATTCCCACAAAATACATGAAAAATCCCTCAAGATCCCTAAATCGCCTCACTATCCCACAAAATTCCACAAAAATCACACAAAACCTCCACAAGTTTCCACAAAATCTAAGAAAAATTCCTCAAAATACTTCAACTCTCCTCAAAACCACACAAAGTCCTTGAAAAGGCCCACCAAATTCCACAAAAATCCCACAGAATCTACACAAATTCCCACAAAATCTAAAACAAATTCCTCAACATTCTTCAAGTCTCCTCAGAATCCCACACAATTCCAGAAAAATCCCCACAAAATTACAGACAAGTCCCACAAAATTCCCTAAATCATTTCAAAACCCTACCAATTCACAGGAATGTCCCACAAAATCTCCACCGATTCCCAGAACATCCCACAAAAATCCCACAAAAATCCCTAAATCTTCTGAAAACTCGACCAAATTCCAGAAACGCCCCATAAAATCACCACAGTTTCCCACAAAATTCAAGAAAAACACCACAAAATTCCCTAAATCTTTTCAAAATACTACAAAATTCCTGAAAAGCCCTACCAAATTCCAGAAATGTCCCACAAAATGACCTAAATCATTCCAAAACTCTACCAAATTCCACCAAAATCCCACCAAATCTCCACAAATTCTTACAAAATACATGAAAAATCACAGATAATTCCTCAATTCTCTGCAAAATCTCACAAAATTCCACAAAAGACCCTCAAAATTCCACAACCATCCCACAAAATCTCCTCAAAATCCAACAAAATTCCAGGAAAAATCCCACAACATTCCCGAAATCTTCTCAAAACACGACCAAATTCTAAAAAAAAATCCCACCAAATCTCCACAAATTCCCACAAAATACATGAAAAATCCCTCAAGATCCCTAAATCGCCTCACTATCCCACAAAATTCCACAAAAATCACACAAAACCTCCACAAGTTTCCACAAAATCTAAGAAAAATTCCTCAAAATACTTCAACTCTCCTCAAAACCACACAAAGTCCTTGAAAAGGCCCACCAAATTCCACAAAAATCCCACCAAATTCCCTACATCTTCTCAAAACTCTACAAATTTCAACAAAAATCCCACCAAATCTCCACAAATTCTTACAAAATACATGAAAAATCACAGATAATTCCTCAATTCTCTGCAGAATCTCACAAAATTCCAGAAAAGACCCTCAAAGTTCCACCAACATCCCACAAAATGTCCACAAATGTCCACAAAATCCAAGAAAAATCCCACAAAATTCCCTAATTCTTCTAAAACACGACCAAATTCTAGAAAAATATCCCACCAAATCTCCACAAATTCCCACAAAATACATGAAAAATCCCTCAAGATCCCTAAATCGCCTCAATATCCCACAAAATTCCACAAAAATCACACAAAACCTCCACAAGTTTCCACAAAATCTAAGAAAAATTCCTCAAAATACTTCAACTCTCCTCAAAACCACACAAAGTCCTTGAAAAGGCCCACCAAATTCCACAAAAATCCCACAGAATCTACACAAATTCCCACAAAATCTAAAACAAATTCCTCAACATTCTTCAAGTCTCCTCAGAATCCCACACAATTCCAGAAAAATCCCCACAAAATTACAGACAAGTCCCACAAAATTCCCTAAATCATTTCAAAACCCTACCAATTCACAGGAATGTCCCACAAAATCTCCACCGATTCCCAGAACATCCCACAAAAATCCCACAAAAATCCCTAAATCTTCTGAAAACTCGACCAAATTCCAGAAACGCCCCATAAAATCACCACAGTTTCCCACAAAATTCAAGAAAAACAACACAAAATTCCCTAAATCTTTTCAAAATACTACAAAATTCCTGAAAAGCCCTACCAAATTCCAGAAATATCCCACAAAATGACCTAAATCATTCCAAAACTCTACCAAATTCCACAAAAATCCCACCAAATCTCCACAAATTCTTACAAAATACATGAAAAATCACAGATAATTCCTCAATTCTCTGCCGAATCTCACAAAATTCCAGAAAAGACCCTCAAAATTCCACAAACATCCCGCAAAATCTCCTCAAAATCCAACAAAATTCCAGGAAAAATCCCACAAAATTCCCTAATTCTTCTAAAACATGACCAAATTCTAAAAAAAAATCCCACCAAATCTCCACAAATTCCCACAAAATACATGAAAAATCCCTCAAGATCCCTAAATCGCCTCACTATCCCACAAAATTCCACAAAAATCACACAAAACCTCCACAAGTTTCCACAAAATCTAAGAAAAATTCCTCAAAATACTTCAACTCTCCTCAAAACCACACAAAGTCCTTGAAAAGGCCCACCAAATTCCAGAAAAATCCCACCAAATTCCCTACATCTTCTCAAAACTCTACAAATTTCAACAAAAATCCCACCAAATCTCCACAAATTCTTACAAAATACATGAAAAATCACAGATAATTCCTCAATTCTCTGCAGAATCTCACAAAATTCCAGAAAAGACCCTCAAAGTTCCACCAACATCCCACAAAATGTCCACAAATGTCCACAAAATCCAAGAAAAATCCCACAACATTCCCTAATTCTTCTAAAACACGACCAAATTCTAGAAAAATATCCCACCAAATCTCCACAAATTCCCACAAAATACATGAAAAATCCCTCAAGATCCCTAAATCGCCTCACTATCCCACAAAATTCCACAAAAATCACACAAAACCTCCACAAGTTTCCACAAAATCTAAGAAAAATTCCTCAAAATACTTCAACTCTCCTCAAAACCACACAAAGTCCTTGAAAAGGCCCACCAAATTCCACAAAAATCCCACAGAATCTACACAAATTCCCACAAAATCTAAAACAAATTCCTCAACATTCTTCAAGTCTCCTCAGAATCCCACACAATTCCAGAAATCCCCCACAAAATTACAGACAAGTCCCACAAAATTCCCTAAATCATTTCAAAACCCTACCAATTCACAGGAATGTCCCACAAAATCTCCACCGATTCCCAGAACATCCCACAAAAATCCCACAAAAATCCCTAAATCTTCTGAAATCTTGACCAAATTCCAGAAACGCCCCATAAAATCACCACAGTTTCCCACAGAATTCAAGAAAAACACCACTAAATTCCCTAAATCTTTTCAAAATACTACAAAATTCCTGAAAAGCCCTACCAAATTCCAGAAATATCCCACAAAATGACCTAAATCATTCCAAAACTCTACCAAATTCCACAAAAATCCCACCAAATCTCCACAAATTCTTACAAAATACATGAAAAATCACAGATAATTCCTCAATTCTCTGCAGAATCTCACAAAATTCCAGAAAAGACCCTCAAAGTTCCACCAACATCCCACAAAATGTCCACAAATGTCCACAAAATCCAAGAAAAATCCCACAAAATTCCCTAATTCTTCTAAAACACGACCAAATTCTAGAAAAATATCCCACCAAATCTCCACAAATTCCCACAAAATACATGAAAAATCCCTCAAGATCCCTAAATCGCCTCACTATCCCACAAAATTCCACAAAAATCACACAAAACCTCCACAAGTTTCCACAAAATCTAAGAAAAATTCCTCAAAATACTTCAACTCTCCTCAAAACCACACAAAGTCCTTGAAAAGGCCCACCAAATTCCACAAAAATCCCACAGAATCTACACAAATTCCCACAAAATCTAAAACAAATTCCTCAACATTCTTCAAGTCTCCTCAGAATCCCACACAATTCCAGAAAAATCCCCACAAAATTACAGACAAGTCCCACAAAATTCCCTAAATCATTTCAAAACCCTACCAATTCACAGGAATGTCCCACAAAATCTCCACCGATTCCCAGAACATCCCACAAAAATCCCACAAAAATCCCTAAATCTTCTGAAAACTCGACCAAATTCCAGAAACGCCCCATAAAATCACCACAGTTTCCCACAAAATTCAAGAAAAACAACACAAAATTCCCTAAATCTTTTCAAAATACTACAAAATTCCTGAAAAGCCCTACCAAATTCCAGAAATGTCCCACAAAATGACCTAAATCATTCCAAAACTCTACCAAATTCCACCAAAATCCCACCAAATCTCCACAAATTCTTACAAAATACATGAAAAATCACAGATAATTCCTCAATTCTCTGCAAAATCTCACAAAATTCCACAAAAGACCCTCAAAATTCCACAACCATCCCGCAAAATCTCCTCAAAATCCAACAAAATTCCAGGAAAAATCCCACAACATTCCCGAAATCTTCTCAAAACCCGACCAAATTCTAAAAAAAAATCCCACCAAATCTCCACAAATTCCCACAAAATACATGAAAAATCCCTCAAGATCCCTAAATCGCCTCAATATCCCACAAAATTCCACAAAAATCACACAAAACCTCCACAAGTTTCCACAAAATCTAAGAAAAATTCCTCAAAATACTTCAACTCTCCTCAAAACCACACAAAGTCCTTGAAAAGGCCCACCAAATTCCACAAAAATCCCACAGAATCTACACAAATTCCCACAAAATCTAAAACAAATTCCTCAACATTCTTCAAGTCTCCTCAGAATCCCACACAATTCCAGAAAAATCCCCACAAAATTACAGACAAGTCCCACAAAATTCCCTAAATCATTTCAAAACCCTACCAATTCACAGGAATGTCCCACAAAATCTCCACCGATTCCCAGAACATCCCACAAAAATCCCACAAAAATCCCTAAATCTTCTGAAATCTTGACCAAATTCCAGAAACGCCCCATAAAATCACCACAGTTTCCCACAAACTTCAAGAAAAACAACACAAAATTCCCTAAATCTTTTCAAAATACTACAAAATTCTTGAAAAGCCCCACCAAATTCCAGAAATATCCCACAAAATGACCTAAATCATTCCAAAACTCTACCAAATTCCACAAAAATCCCACCAAATCTCCACAAATTCTTACAAAATACATGAAAAATCACAGATAATTCCTCAATTCTCTGCCGAATCTCACAAAATTCCAGAAAAAACCCTCAAAGTTCCACCAACATCCCACAAAATGTCCACAAATGTCCACAAAATCCAAGAAAAATCCCACAAAATTCCCTAATTCTTCTAAAACACGACCAAATTCTAGAAAAATATCCCACCAAATCTCCACAAATTCCCACAAAATACATGAAAAATCCCTCAAGATCCCTAAATCGCCTCAATATCCCACAAAATTCCACAAAAATCACACAAAACCTCCACAAGTTTCCACAAAATCTGAGAAAAATTCCTCAAAATACTTCAACTCTCCTCAAAACCACACAAAGTCCTTGAAAAGGCCCACCAAATTCCACAAAAATCCCACCAAATTCCCTACATCTTCTCAAAACTCTACAAATTTCAACAAAAATCCCACCAAATCTCCACAAATTCTTACAAAATACATGAAAAATCACAGATAATTCCTCAATTCTCTGCAGAATCTCACAAAATTCCAGAAAAGACCCTCAAAGTTCCACAAACATCCCACAAAATCTCCTCAAAATCCAACAAAATTCCAGGAAAATTCCCACAACATTCCCGAAATCTTCTCAAAACACGACCAAATTCTAAAAAGAAATCCCACCAAATCTCCACAAATTCCCACAAAATACATGAAAAATCCCTCAAGATCCCTAAATCGCCTCACTATCCCACAAAATTCCACAAAAATCACACAAAACCTCCACAAGTTTCCACAAAATCTAAGAAAAATTCCTCAAAATACTTCAACTCTCCTCAAAACCACACAAAGTCCTTGAAAAGGCCCACCAAATTCCACAAAAATCCCACAGAATCTACACAAATTCCCACAAAATCTAAAACAAATTCCTCAACATTCTTCAAGTCTCCTCAGAATCCCACACAATTCCAGAAAAATCCCCACAAAATTACAGACAAGTCCCACAAAATTCCCTAAATCATTTCAAAACCCTACCAATTCACAGGAATGTCCCACAAAATCTCCACCGATTCCCAGAACATCCCACAAAAATCCCACAAAAATCCCTAAATCTTCTGAAAACTCGACCAAATTCCAGAAACGCCCCATAAAATCACCACAGTTTCCCACAAAATTCAAGAAAAACAACACAAAATTCCCTAAATCTTTTCAAAATACTACAAAATTCCTGAAAAGCCCTACCAAATTCCAGAAATGTCCCACAAAATGACCTAAATCATTCCAAAACTCTACCAAATTCCACCAAAATCCCACCAAATCTCCACAAATTCTTACAAAATACATGAAAAATCACAGATAATTCCTCAATTCTCTGCAAAATCTCACAAAATTCCACAAAAGACCCTCAAAATTCCACAACCATCCCGCAAAATCTCCTCAAAATCCAACAAAATTCCAGGAAAAATCCCACAACATTCCCGAAATCTTCTCAAAACCCGACCAAATTCTAAAAAAAAATCCCACCAAATCTCCACAAATTCCCACAAAATACATGAAAAATCCCTCAAGATCCCTAAATCGCCTCACTATCCCACAAAATTCCACAAAAATCACACAAAACCTCCACAAGTTTCCACAAAATCTAAGAAAAATTCCTCAAAATACTTCAACTCTCCTCAAAACCACACAAAGTCCTTGAAAAGGCCCACCAAATTCCACAAAAATCCCACCAAATTCCCTACATCTTCTCAAAACTCTACAAATTTCAACAAAAATCCCACCAAATCTCCACAAATTCTTACAAAATACATGAAAAATCACAGATAATTCCTCAATTCTCTGCAGAATCTCACAAAATTCCAGAAAAGACCCTCAAAGTTCCACCAACATCCCACAAAATGTCCACAAATGTCCACAAAATCCAAGAAAAATCCCACAAAATTCCCTAATTCTTCTAAAACACGACCAAATTCTAGAAAAATATCCCACCAAATCTCCACAAATTCCCACAAAATACATGAAAAATCCCTCAAGATCCCTAAATCGCCTCAATATCCCACAAAATTCCACAAAAATCACACAAAACCTCCACAAGTTTCCACAAAATCTAAGAAAAATTCCTCAAAATACTTCAACTCTCCTCAAAACCACACAAAGTCCTTGAAAAGGCCCACCAAATTCCACAAAAATCCCACAGAATCTACACAAATTCCCACAAAATCTAAAACAAATTCCTCAACATTCTTCAAGTCTCCTCAGAATCCCACACAATTCCAGAAAAATCCCCACAAAATTACAGACAAGTCCCACAAAATTCCCTAAATCATTTCAAAACCCTACCAATTCACAGGAATGTCCCACAAAATCTCCACCGATTCCCAGAACATCCCACAAAAATCCCACAAAAATCCCTAAATCTTCTGAAAACTCGACCAAATTCCAGAAACGCCCCATAAAATCACCACAGTTTCCCACAAAATTCAAGAAAAACAACACAAAATTCCCTAAATCTTTTCAAAATACTACAAAATTCCTGAAAAGCCCTACCAAATTCCAGAAATATCCCACAAAATGACCTAAATCATTCCAAAACTCTACCAAATTCCACCAAAATCACACCAAATCTCCACAAATTCTTACAAAATACATGAAAAATCACAGATAATTCCTCAATTCTCTGCAGAATCTCACAAAATTCCAGAAAAGACCCTCAAAGTTCCACCAACATCCCACAAAATGTCCACAAATGTCCACAAAATCCAAGAAAAATCCCACAAAATTCCCTAATTCTTCTAAAACACGACCAAATTCTAGAAAAATATCCCACCAAATCTCCACAAATTCCCACAAAATACATGAAAAATCCCTCAAGATCCCTAAATCGCCTCAATATCCCACAAAATTCCACAAAAATCACACAAAACCTCCACAAGTTTCCACAAAATCTAAGAAAAATTCCTCAAAATACTTCAACTCTCCTCAAAACCACACAAAGTCCTTGAAAAGGCCCACCAAATTCCACAAAAATCCCACCAAATTCCCTACATCTTCTCAAAACTCTACAAATTTCAACAAAAATCCCACCAAATCTCCACAAATTCTTACAAAATACATGAAAAATCACAGATAATTCCTCAATTCTCTGCAGAATCTCACAAAATTCCAGAAAAGACCCTCAAAGTTCCACAAACATCCCACAAAATCTCCTCAAAATCCAACAAAATTCCAGGAAAATTCCCACAACATTCCCGAAATCTTCTCAAAACACGACCAAATTCTAAAAAGAAATCCCACCAAATCTCCACAAATTCCCACAAAATACATGAAAAATCCCTCAAGATCCCTAAATCGCCTCAATATCCCACAAAATTCCACAAAAATCACACAAAACCTCCACAAGTTTCCACAAAATCTAAGAAAAATTCCTCAAAATACTTCAACTCTCCTCAAAACCACACAAAGTCCTTGAAAAGGCCCACCAAATTCCACAAAAATCCCACCAAATTCCCTACATCTTCTCAAAACTCTACAAATTTCAACAAAAA
The DNA here is from genome assembly GCF_971803275.1 of Cyanistes caeruleus. Classification (NCBI taxonomy): domain Eukaryota; kingdom Metazoa; phylum Chordata; class Aves; order Passeriformes; family Paridae; genus Cyanistes; species Cyanistes caeruleus. The sequence continues at coordinate 812,312 of NC_141707.1, read as the reverse complement.
TCCCACCAAATCTCCACAAATTCTTACAAAATACATGAAAAATCACAGATAATTCCTCAATTCTCTGCAGAATCTCACAAAATTCCAGAAAAGACCCTCAAAGTTCCACAAACATCCCACAAAATGTCCACAAATGTCCACAAAATCCAAGAAAAATCCCACAAAATTCCCTAATTCTTCTAAAACACGACCAAAGTCTAGAAAAATATCCCACCAAATCTCCACAAATTCCCACAAAATACATGAAAAATCCCTCAAGATCCCTAAATCGCCTCAATATCCCACAAAATTCCACAAAAATCACACAAAACCTCCACAAGTTTCCACAAAATCTAAGAAAAATTCCTCAAAATACTTCAACTCTCCTCAAAACAACACAAAGTCCTTGAAAAAGCCCACCAAATTCCAGAAAAATCCCACAGAATCTACACAAATTCCCACAAAATCTAAAACAAATTCCTCAACATTCTTCAATTCTCCTCAGAATCCCACTCAATTCCAGAAAAACCCCCACAAAATTACAGACAAGTCCCACAAAATTCCCTAAATCATTTCAAAACCCTACCAATTCACAGGAATGTCCCACAAAATCTCTGCCAATTCCCAGAACATCCCACAAAAATCCCACAAAAATCCCTAAATCTTCTGAAATCTTGACCAAATTCCAGAAACGCCCCATAAAATCACCACAGTTTCCCACAAACTTCAAGAAAAACAACACAAAATTCCCTAAATCTTTTCAAAATACTACAAAATTCTTGAAAAGCCCCACCAAATTCCAGAAATATCCCACAAAATGACCTAAATCATTCCAAAACTCTACCAAATTCCACAAAAATCCCACCAAATCTCCACAAATTCTTACAAAATACATGAAAAATCACAGATAATTCCTCAATTCTCTGCCGAATCTCACAAAATTCCAGAAAAAACCCTCAAAGTTCCACCAACATCCCACAAAATGTCCACAAATGTCCACAAAATCCAAGAAAAATCCCACAAAATTCCCTAATTCTTCTAAAACACGACCAAATTCTAGAAAAATATCCCACCAAATCTCCACAAATTCCCACAAAATACATGAAAAATCCCTCAAGATCCCTAAATCGCCTCAATATCCCACAAAATTCCACAAAAATCACACAAAACCTCCACAAGTTTCCACAAAATCTAAGAAAAATTCCTCAAAATACTTCAACTCTCCTCAAAACCACACAAAGTCCTTGAAAAGGCCCACCAAATTCCACAAAAATCCCACCAAATTCCCTACATCTTCTCAAAACTCTACAAATTTCAACAAAAATCCCACCAAATCTCCACAAATTCTTACAAAATACATGAAAAATCACAGATAATTCCTCAATTCTCTGCAGAATCTCACAAAATTCCAGAAAAGACCCTCAAAGTTCCACAAACATCCCACAAAATCTCCTCAAAATCCAACAAAATTCCAGGAAAATTCCCACAACATTCCCGAAATCTTCTCAAAACACGACCAAATTCTAAAAAGAAATCCCACCAAATCTCCACAAATTCCCACAAAATACATGAAAAATCCCTCAAGATCCCTAAATCGCCTCAATATCCCACAAAATTCCACAAAAATCACACAAAACCTCCACAAGTTTCCACAAAATCTAAGAAAAATTCCTCAAAATACTTCAACTCTCCTCAAAACCACACAAAGTCCTTGAAAAGGCCCACCAAATTCCACAAAAATCCCACCAAATTCCCTACATCTTCTCAAAACTCTACAAATTTCAACAAAAATCCCACCAAATCTCCACAAATTCTTACAAAATACATGAAAAATCACAGATAATTCCTCAATTCTCTGCAGAATCTCACAAAATTCCAGAAAAGACCCTCAAAGTTCCACAAACATCCCACAAAATGTCCACAAATGTCCACAAAATCCAAGAAAAATCCCACAAAATTCCCTAATTCTTCTAAAACACGACCAAAGTCTAGAAAAATATCCCACCAAATCTCCACAAATTCCCACAAAATACATGAAAAATCCCTCAAGATCCCTAAATCGCCTCAATATCCCACAAAATTCCACAAAAATCACACAAAACCTCCACAAGTTTCCACAAAATCTAAGAAAAATTCCTCAAAATACTTCAACTCTCCTCAAAACAACACAAAGTCCTTGAAAAAGCCCACCAAATTCCAGAAAAATCCCACAGAATCTACACAAATTCCCACAAAATCTAAAACAAATTCCTCAACATTCTTCAATTCTCCTCAGAATCCCACTCAATTCCAGAAAAACCCCCACAAAATTACAGACAAGTCCCACAAAATTCCCTAAATCATTTCAAAACCCTACCAATTCACAGGAATGTCCCACAAAATCTCTGCCAATTCCCAGAACATCCCACAAAAATCCCACAAAAATCCCTAAATCTTCTGAAATCTTGACCAAATTCCAGAAACGCCCCATAAAATCACCACAGTTTCCCACAAAATTCAAGAAAAACAACACAAAATTCCCTAAATCTTTTCAAAATACTACAAAATTCCTGAAAAGCCCTACCAAATTCCAGAAATATCCCACAAAATGACCTAAATCATTCCAAAACTCTACCAAATTCCACAAAAATCCCACCAAATCTCCACAAATTCTTACAAAATACATGAAAAATCACAGATAATTCCTCAATTCTCTGCCGAATCTCACAAAATTCCAGAAAAGACCCTCAAAATTCCACAAACATCCCGCAAAATCTCCTCAAAATCCAACAAAATTCCAGGAAAAATCCCACAAAATTCCCTAATTCTTCTAAAACATGACCAAATTCTAAAAAAAAATCCCACCTAATCTCCACAAATTCCCACAAAATACATGAAAAATCCCTCAAGATCCCTAAATCGCCTCACTATCCCACAAAATTCCACAAAAATCACACAAAACCTCCACAAGTTTCCACAAAATCTAAGAAAAATTCCTCAAAATACTTCAACTCTCCTCAAAACCACACAAAGTCCTTGAAAAGGCCCACCAAATTCCAGAAAAATCCCACCAAATTCCCTACATCTTCTCAAAACTCTACAAATTTCAACAAAAATCCCACCAAATCTCCACAAATTCTTACAAAATACATGAAAAATCACAGATAATTCCTCAGTTCTCTGCAGAATCTCACAAAATTCCAGAAAAGACCCTCAAAGTTCCACCAACATCCCACAAAATGTCCACAAATGTCCACAAAATCCAAGAAAAATCCCACAACATTCCCTAATTCTTCTAAAACACGACCAAATTCTAGAAAAATATCCCACCAAATCTCCACAAATTCCCACAAAATACATGAAAAATCCCTCAAGATCCCTAAATCGCCTCACTATCCCACAAAATTCCACAAAAATCACACAAAACCTCCACAAGTTTCCACAAAATCTAAGAAAAATTCCTCAAAATACTTCAACTCTCCTCAAAACCACACAAAGTCCTTGAAAAGGCCCACCAAATTCCACAAAAATCCCACAGAATCTACACAAATTCCCACAAAATCTAAAACAAATTCCTCAACATTCTTCAAGTCTCCTCAGAATCCCACACAATTCCAGAAATCCCCCACAAAATTACAGACAAGTCCCACAAAATTCCCTAAATCATTTCAAAACCCTACCAATTCACAGGAATGCCCCACAAAATCTCCACCGATTCCCAGAACATCCCACAAAAATCCCACAAAAATCCCTAAATCTTCTGAAATCTTGACCAAATTCCAGAAACGCCCCATAAAATCACCACAGTTTCCCACAAAATTCAAGAAAAACACCACTAAATTCCCTAAATCTTTTCAAAATACTACAAAATTCCTGAAAAGCCCTACCAAATTCCAGAAATATCCCACAAAATGACCTAAATCATTCCAAAACTCTACCAAATTCCACAAAAATCCCACCAAATCTCCACAAATTCTTACAAAATACATGAAAAATCACAGATAATTCCTCAATTCTCTGCAAAATCTCACAAAATTCCAGAAAAGACCCTCAAAATTCCACAACCATCCCACAAAATCTCCTCAAAATCCAACAAAATTCCAGGAAAAATCCCACAACATTCCCGAAATCTTCTCAAAACACAACCAAATTCTAAAAAAGAATCCCACCAAATCTCCACAAATTCTTACAAAATACATGAAAAATCCCTCAAGATCCCTAAATCGCCTCAATATCCCACAAAATTCCACAAAAATCACACAAAACCTCCACAAGTTTCCACAAAATCTAAGAAAAATTCCTCAAAATACTTCAACTCTCCTCAAAACCACACAAAGTCCTTGAAAAGGCCCACCAAATTCCACAAAAATCCCACCAAATTCCCTACATCTTCTCAAAACTCTACAAATTTCAACAAAAATCCCACCAAATCTCCACAAATTCTTACAAAATACATGAAAAATCACAGATAATTCCTCAATTCTCTGCAGAATCTCACAAAATTCCAGAAAAGACCCTCAAAGTTCCACAAACATCCCACAAAATGTCCACAAATGTCCACAAAATCCAAGAAAAATCCCACAAAATTCCCTAATTCTTCTAAAACACGACCAAATTCTAGAAAAATATCCCACCAAATCTCCACAAATTCCCACAAAATACATGAAAAATCCCTCAAGATCCCTAAATCGCCTCAATATCCCACAAAATTCCACAAAAATCACACAAAACCTCCACAAGTTTCCACAAAATCTAAGAAAAATTCCTCAAAATACTTCAACTCTCCTCAAAACCACACAAAGTCCTTGAAAAGGCCCACCAAATTCCACAAAAATCCCACAGAATCTACACAAATTCCCACAAAATCTAAAACAAATTCCTCAACATTCTTCAAGTCTCCTCAGAATCCCACACAATTCCAGAAATCCCCCACAAAATTACAGACAAGTCCCACAAAATTCCCTAAATCATTTCAAAACCCTACCAATTCACAGGAATGTCCCACAAAATCTCCACCGATTCCCAGAACATCCCACAAAAATCCCACAAAAATCCCTAAATCTTCTGAAATCTTGACCAAATTCCAGAAACGCCCCATAAAATCACCACAGTTTCCCACAAAATTCAAGAAAAACACCACTAAATTCCCTAAATCTTTTCAAAATACTACAAAATTCCTGAAAAGCCCTACCAAATTCCAGAAATATCCCACAAAATGACCTAAATCATTCCAAAACTCTACCAAATTCCACAAAAATCCCACCAAATCTCCACAAATTCTTACAAAATACATGAAAAATCACAGATAATTCCTCAATTCTCTGCAAAATCTCACAAAATTCCACAAAAGACCCTCAAAATTCCACAACCATCCCGCAAAATCTCCTCAAAATCCAACAAAATTCCAGGAAAAATCCCACAACATTCCCGAAATCTTCTCAAAACACGACCAAATTCTAAAAAAAAATCCCACCAAATCTCCACAAATTCCCACAAAATACATGAAAAATCCCTCAAGATCCCTAAATCGCCTCAATATCCCACAAAATTCCACAAAAATCACACAAAACCTCCACAAGTTTCCACAAAATCTAAGAAAAATTCCTAAAAATACTTCAACTCTCCGCAAAACCACACAAAGTCCTTGAAAAGGCCCACCAAATTCCACAAAAATCCCACCAAATTCCCTACATCTTCTCAAAACTCTACAAATTTCAACAAAAATCCCACCAAATCTCCACAAATTCTTACAAAATACATGAAAAATCACAGATAATTCCTCAATTCTCTGCAGAATCTCACAAAATTCCAGAAAAGACCCTCAAAGTTCCACAAACATCCCACAAAATCTTCTCAAAATCCAACAAAATTCCAGGAAAAATCCCACAACAATCCCGAAATCTTCTCAAAACACGACCAAATTCTAAAAAAAAATCCCACCAAATCTCCACAAATTCTTACAAAATACATGAAAAATCACAGATAATTCCTCAATTCTCTGCCGAATCTCACAAAATTCCAGAAAAGACCCTCAAAATTCCACAAACATCCCACAAAATCTCCTCAAAATCCAACAAAATTCCAGGAAAAATCCCACAACATTCCCGAAATCTTCTCAAAACACGACCAAATTCTAAAAAAAAATCCCACCAAATCTCCACAAATTCCCACAAAATACATGAAAAATCCCTCAAGATCCCTAAATCGCCTCAATATCCCACAAAATTCCACAAAAATCACACAAAACCTCCACAAGTTTCCACAAAATCTAAGAAAAATTCCTCAAAATACTTCAACTCTCCTCAAAACCACACAAAGTCCTTGAAAAGGCCCACCAAATTCCACAAAAATCCCACCAAATTCCCTACATCTTCTCAAAACTCTACAAATTTCAACAAAAATCCCACCAAATCTCCACAAATTCTTACAAAATACATGAAAAATCACAGATAATTCCTCAATTCTCTGCAGAATCTCACAAAATTCCAGAAAAGACCCTCAAAGTTCCACCAACATCCCACAAAATGTCCACAAATGTCCACAAAATCCAAGAAAAATCCCAAAAAATTCCCTAATTCTTCTAAAACACGACCAAATTCTAGAAAAATATCCCACCAAATCTCCACAAATTCCCACAAAATACATGAAAAATCCCTCAAGATCCCTAAATCGCCTCACTATCCCACAAAATTCCACAAAAATCACACAAAACCTCCACAAGTTTCCACAAAATCTAAGAAAAATTCCTCAAAATACTTCAACTCTCCTCAAAACCACACAAAGTCCTTGAAAAGGCCCACCAAATTCCACAAAAATCCCACAGAATCTACACAAATTCCCACAAAATCTAAAACAAATTCCTCAACATTCTTCAAGTCTCCTCAGAATCCCACACAATTCCAGAAAAATCCCCACAAAATTACAGACAAGTCCCACAAAGTTCCCTAAATCATTTCAAAACCCTACCAATTCACAGGAATGTCCCACAAAATCTCCACCGATTCCCAGAACATCCCACAAAAATCCCACAAAAATCCCTAAATCTTCTGAAATCTTGACCAAATTCCAGAAACGCCCCATAAAATCACCACAGTTTCCCACAAAATTCAAGAAAAACAACACAAAATTCCCTAAATCTTTTCAAAATACTACAAAATTCTTGAAAAGCCCCACCAAATTCCAGAAATATCCCACAAAATGACCTAAATCATTCCAAAACTCTACCAAATTCCACAAAAATCCCACCAAATCTCCACAAATTCTTACAAAATACATGAAAAATCACAGATAATTCCTCAATTCTCTGCAAAATCTCACAAAATTCCAGAAAAGACCCTCAAAATTCCACAACCATCCCACAAAATCTCCTCAAAATCCAACAAAATTCCAGGAAAAATCCCACAACATTCCCGAAATCTTCTCAAAACACAACCAAATTCTAAAAAAGAATCCCACCAAATCTCCACAAATTCTTACAAAATACATGAAAAATCCCTCAAGATCCCTAAATCGCCTCAATATCCCACAAAATTCCACAAAAATCACACAAAACCTCCACAAGTTTCCACAAAATCTAAGAAAAATTCCTCAAAATACTTCAACTCTCCTCAAAACCACACAAAGTCCTTGAAAAGGCCCACCAAATTCCACAAAAATCCCACCAAATTCCCTACATCTTCTCAAAACTCTACAAATTTCAACAAAAATCCCACCAAATCTCCACAAATTCTTACAAAATACATGAAAAATCACAGATAATTCCTCAATTCTCTGCAGAATCTCACAAAATTCCAGAAAAGACCCTCAAAGTTCCACAAACATCCCACAAAATGTCCACAAATGTCCACAAAATCCAAGAAAAATCCCACAAAATTCCCTAATTCTTCTAAAACACGACCAAATTCTAGAAAAATATCCCACCAAATCTCCACAAATTCCCACAAAATACATGAAAAATCCCTCAAGATCCCTAAATCGCCTCAATATCCCACAAAATTCCACAAAAATCACACAAAACCTCCACAAGTTTCCACAAAATCTAAGAAAAATTCCTCAAAATACTTCAACTCTCCTCAAAACCACACAAAGTCCTTGAAAAGGCCCACCAAATTCCACAAAAATCCCACAGAATCTACACAAATTCCCACAAAATCTAAAACAAATTCCTCAACATTCTTCAAGTCTCCTCAGAATCCCACACAATTCCAGAAATCCCCCACAAAATTACAGACAAGTCCCACAAAATTCCCTAAATCATTTCAAAACCCTACCAATTCACAGGAATGTCCCACAAAATCTCCACCGATTCCCAGAACATCCCACAAAAATCCCACAAAAATCCCTAAATCTTCTGAAATCTTGACCAAATTCCAGAAACGCCCCATAAAATCACCACAGTTTCCCACAAAATTCAAGAAAAACACCACTAAATTCCCTAAATCTTTTCAAAATACTACAAAATTCCTGAAAAGCCCTACCAAATTCCAGAAATATCCCACAAAATGACCTAAATCATTCCAAAACTCTACCAAATTCCACAAAAATCCCACCAAATCTCCACAAATTCTTACAAAATACATGAAAAATCACAGATAATTCCTCAATTCTCTGCAAAATCTCACAAAATTCCACAAAAGACCCTCAAAATTCCACAACCATCCCGCAAAATCTCCTCAAAATCCAACAAAATTCCAGGAAAAATCCCACAACATTCCCGAAATCTTCTCAAAACACGACCAAATTCTAAAAAAAAATCCCACCAAATCTCCACAAATTCCCACAAAATACATGAAAAATCCCTCAAGATCCCTAAATCGCCTCACTATCCCACAAAATTCCACAAAAATCACACAAAACCTCCACAAGTTTCCACAAAATCTAAGAAAAATTCCTAAAAATACTTCAACTCTCCGCAAAACCACACAAAGTCCTTGAAAAGGCCCACCAAATTCCACAAAAATCCCACCAAATTCCCTACATCTTCTCAAAACTCTACAAATTTCAACAAAAATCCCACCAAATCTCCACAAATTCTTACAAAATACATGAAAAATCACAGATAATTCCTCAATTCTCTGCAGAATCTCACAAAATTCCAGAAAAGACCCTCAAAGTTCCACAAACATCCCACAAAATCTTCTCAAAATCCAACAAAATTCCAGGAAAAATCCCACAACAATCCCGAAATCTTCTCAAAACACGACCAAATTCTAAAAAAAAATCCCACCAAATCTCCACAAATTCTTACAAAATACATGAAAAATCACAGATAATTCCTCAATTCTCTGCCGAATCTCACAAAATTCCAGAAAAGACCCTCAAAATTCCACAAACATCCCACAAAATCTCCTCAAAATCCAACAAAATTCCAGGAAAAATCCCACAACATTCCCGAAATCTTCTCAAAACACGACCAAATTCTAAAAAAAAATCCCACCAAATCTCCACAAATTCCCACAAAATACATGAAAAATCCCTCAAGATCCCTAAATCGCCTCAATATCCCACAAAATTCCACAAAAATCACACAAAACCTCCACAAGTTTCCACAAAATCTAAGAAAAATTCCTCAAAATACTTCAACTCTCCTCAAAACCACACAAAGTCCTTGAAAAGGCCCACCAAATTCCACAAAAATCCCACCAAATTCCCTACATCTTCTCAAAACTCTACAAATTTCAACAAAAATCCCACCAAATCTCCACAAATTCTTACAAAATACATGAAAAATCACAGATAATTCCTCAATTCTCTGCAGAATCTCACAAAATTCCAGAAAAGACCCTCAAAGTTCCACCAACATCCCACAAAATGTCCACAAATGTCCACAAAATCCAAGAAAAATCCCACAAAATTCCCTAATTCTTCTAAAACACGACCAAATTCTAGAAAAATATCCCACCAAATCTCCACAAATTCCCACAAAATACATGAAAAATCCCTCAAGATCCCTAAATCGCCTCACTATCCCACAAAATTCCACAAAAATCACACAAAACCTCCACAAGTTTCCACAAAATCTAAGAAAAATTCCTCAAAATACTTCAACTCTCCTCAAAACCACACAAAGTCCTTGAAAAGGCCCACCAAATTCCACAAAAATCCCACAGAATCTACACAAATTCCCACAAAATCTAAAACAAATTCCTCAACATTCTTCAAGTCTCCTCAGAATCCCACACAATTCCAGAAAAATCCCCACAAAATTACAGACAAGTCCCACAAAGTTCCCTAAATCATTTCAAAACCCTACCAATTCACAGGAATGTCCCACAAAATCTCCACCGATTCCCAGAACATCCCACAAAAATCCCACAAAAATCCCTAAATCTTCTGAAATCTTGACCAAATTCCAGAAACGCCCCATAAAATCACCACAGTTTCCCACAAAATTCAAGAAAAACAACACAAAATTCCCTAAATCTTTTCAAAATACTACAAAATTCTTGAAAAGCCCCACCAAATTCCAGAAATATCCCACAAAATGACCTAAATCATTCCAAAACTCTACCAAATTCCACAAAAATCCCACCAAATCTCCACAAATTCTTACAAAATACATGAAAAATCACAGATAATTCCTCAATTCTCTGCAAAATCTCACAAAATTCCAGAAAAGACCCTCAAAATTCCACAACCATCCCACAAAATCTCCTCAAAATCCAACAAAATTCCAGGAAAAATCCCACAACATTCCCGAAATCTTCTCAAAACACAACCAAATTCTAAAAAAGAATCCCACCAAATCTCCACAAATTCTTACAAAATACATGAAAAATCCCTCAAGATCCCTAAATCGCCTCAATATCCCACAAAATTCCACAAAAATCACACAAAACCTCCACAAGTTTCCACAAAATCTAAGAAAAATTCCTCAAAATACTTCAACTCTCCTCAAAACCACACAAAGTCCTTGAAAAGGCCCACCAAATTCCACAAAAATCCCACCAAATTCCCTACATCTTCTCAAAACTCTACAAATTTCAACAAAAATCCCACCAAATCTCCACAAATTCTTACAAAATACATGAAAAATCACAGATAATTCCTCAATTCTCTGCAGAATCTCACAAAATTCCAGAAAAGACCCTCAAAGTTCCACAAACATCCCACAAAATGTCCACAAATGTCCACAAAATCCAAGAAAAATCCCACAAAATTCCCTAATTCTTCTAAAACACGACCAAATTCTAGAAAAATATCCCACCAAATCTCCACAAATTCCCACAAAATACATGAAAAATCCCTCAAGATCCCTAAATCGCCTCAATATCCCACAAAATTCCACAAAAATCACACAAAACCTCCACAAGTTTCCACAAAATCTAAGAAAAATTCCTCAAAATACTTCAACTCTCCTCAAAACCACACAAAGTCCTTGAAAAGGCCCACCAAATTCCACAAAAATCCCACAGAATCTACACAAATTCCCACAAAATCTAAAACAAATTCCTCAACATTCTTCAAGTCTCCTCAGAATCCCACACAATTCCAGAAATCCCCCACAAAATTACAGACAAGTCCCACAAAATTCCCTAAATCATTTCAAAACCCTACCAATTCACAGGAATGTCCCACAAAATCTCCACCGATTCCCAGAACATCCCACAAAAATCCCACAAAAATCCCTAAATCTTCTGAAATCTTGACCAAATTCCAGAAACGCCCCATAAAATCACCACAGTTTCCCACAAAATTCAAGAAAAACACCACTAAATTCCCTAAATCTTTTCAAAATACTACAAAATTCCTGAAAAGCCCTACCAAATTCCAGAAATATCCCACAAAATGACCTAAATCATTCCAAAACTCTACCAAATTCCACAAAAATCCCACCAAATCTCCACAAATTCTTACAAAATACATGAAAAATCACAGATAATTCCTCAATTCTCTGCAAAATCTCACAAAATTCCACAAAAGACCCTCAAAATTCCACAACCATCCCGCAAAATCTCCTCAAAATCCAACAAAATTCCAGGAAAAATCCCACAACATTCCCGAAATCTTCTCAAAACACGACCAAATTCTAAAAAAAAATCCCACCAAATCTCCACAAATTCCCACAAAATACATGAAAAATCCCTCAAGATCCCTAAATCGCCTCACTATCCCACAAAATTCCACAAAAATCACACAAAACCTCCACAAGTTTCCACAAAATCTAAGAAAAATTCCTAAAAATACTTCAACTCTCCGCAAAACCACACAAAGTCCTTGAAAAGGCCCACCAAATTCCACAAAAATCCCACCAAATTCCCTACATCTTCTCAAAACTCTACAAATTTCAACAAAAATCCCACCAAATCTCCACAAATTCTTACAAAATACATGAAAAATCACAGATAATTCCTCAATTCTCTGCAGAATCTCACAAAATTCCAGAAAAGACCCTCAAAGTTCCACAAACATCCCACAAAATCTTCTCAAAATCCAACAAAATTCCAGGAAAAATCCCACAACAATCCCGAAATCTTCTCAAAACACGACCAAATTCTAAAAAAAAATCCCACCAAATCTCCACAAATTCTTACAAAATACATGAAAAATCACAGATAATTCCTCAATTCTCTGCCGAATCTCACAAAATTCCAGAAAAGACCCTCAAAATTCCACAAACATCCCACAAAATCTCCTCAAAATCCAACAAAATTCCAGGAAAAATCCCACAACATTCCCGAAATCTTCTCAAAACACGACCAAATTCTAAAAAAAAATCCCACCAAATCTCCACAAATTCCCACAAAATACATGAAAAATCCCTCAAGATCCCTAAATCGCCTCAATATCCCACAAAATTCCACAAAAATCACACAAAACCTCCACAAGTTTCCACAAAATCTAAGAAAAATTCCTCAAAATACTTCAACTCTCCTCAAAACCACACAAAGTCCTTGAAAAGGCCCACCAAATTCCACAAAAATCCCACCAAATTCCCTACATCTTCTCAAAACTCTACAAATTTCAACAAAAATCCCACCAAATCTCCACAAATTCTTACAAAATACATGAAAAATCACAGATAATTCCTCAATTCTCTGCAGAATCTCACAAAATTCCAGAAAAGACCCTCAAAGTTCCACCAACATCCCACAAAATGTCCACAAATGTCCACAAAATCCAAGAAAAATCCCACAAAATTCCCTAATTCTTCTAAAACACGACCAAATTCTAGAAAAATATCCCACCAAATCTCCACAAATTCCCACAAAATACATGAAAAATCCCTCAAGATCCCTAAATCGCCTCACTATCCCACAAAATTCCACAAAAATCACACAAAACCTCCACAAGTTTCCACAAAATCTAAGAAAAATTCCTCAAAATACTTCAACTCTCCTCAAAACCACACAAAGTCCTTGAAAAGGCCCACCAAATTCCACAAAAATCCCACAGAATCTACACAAATTCCCACAAAATCTAAAACAAATTCCTCAACATTCTTCAAGTCTCCTCAGAATCCCACACAATTCCAGAAAAATCCCCACAAAATTACAGACAAGTCCCACAAAATTCCCTAAATCATTTCAAAACCCTACCAATTCACAGGAATGTCCCACAAAATCTCCACCGATTCCCAGAACATCCCACAAAAATCCCACAAAAATCCCTAAATCTTCTGAAAACTCGACCAAATTCCAGAAACGCCCCATAAAATCACCACAGTTTCCCACAAAATTCAAGAAAAACAACACAAAATTCCCTAAATCTTTTCAAAATACTACAAAATTCCTGAAAAGCCCTACCAAATTCCAGAAATGTCCCACAAAATGACCTAAATCATTCCAAAACTCTACCAAATTCCACCAAAATCCCACCAAATCTCCACAAATTCTTACAAAATACATGAAAAATCACAGATAATTCCTCAATTCTCTGCAAAATCTCACAAAATTCCACAAAAGACCCTCAAAATTCCACAACCATCCCGCAAAATCTCCTCAAAATCCAACAAAATTCCAGGAAAAATCCCACAACATTCCCGAAATCTTCTCAAAACACGACCAAATTCTAAAAAAAAATCCCACCAAATCTCCACAAATTCCCACAAAATACATGAAAAATCCCTCAAGATCCCTAAATCGCCTCACTATCCCACAAAATTCCACAAAAATCACACAAAACCTCCACAAGTTTCCACAAAATCTAAGAAAAATTCCTCAAAATACTTCAACTCTCCTCAAAACCACACAAAGTCCTTGAAAAGGCCCACCAAATTCCACAAAAATCCCACCAAATTCCCTACATCTTCTCAAAACTCTACAAATTTCAACAAAAATCCCACCAAATCTCCACAAATTCTTACAAAATACATGAAAAATCACAGATAATTCCTCAATTCTCTGCAGAATCTCACAAAATTCCAGAAAAGACCCTCAAAGTTCCACCAACATCCCACAAAATGTCCACAAATGTCCACAAAATCCAAGAAAAATCCCACAAAATTCCCTAATTCTTCTAAAACACGACCAAATTCTAGAAAAATATCCCACCAAATCTCCACAAATTCCCACAAAATACATGAAAAATCCCTCAAGATCCCTAAATCGCCTCAATATCCCACAAAATTCCACAAAAATCACACAAAACCTCCACAAGTTTCCACAAAATCTAAGAAAAATTCCTCAAAATACTTCAACTCTCCTCAAAACCACACAAAGTCCTTGAAAAGGCCCACCAAATTCCACAAAAATCCCACCAAATTCCCTACATCTTCTCAAAACTCTACAAATTTCAACAAAAATCCCACCAAATCTCCACAAATTCTTACAAAATACATGAAAAATCACAGATAATTCCTCAATTCTCTGCAGAATCTCACAAAATTCCAGAAAAGACCCTCAAAGTTCCACAAACATCCCACAAAATCTTCTCAAAATCCAACAAAATTCCAGGAAAAATCCCACAACAATCCCGAAATCTTCTCAAAACACGACCAAATTCTAAAAAAAAATCCCACCAAATCTCCACAAATTCTTACAAAATACATGAAAAATCACAGATAATTCCTCAATTGTCTGCCGAATCTCACAAAATTCCAGAAAAGACCCTCAAAATTCCACAAACATCCCACAAAATCTCCTCAAAATCCAACAAAATTCCAGGAAAAATCCCACAACATTCCCGAAATCTTCTCAAAACACGACCAAATTCTAAAAAAAAATCCCACCAAATCTCCACAAATTCCCACAAAATACATGAAAAATCCCTCAAGATCCCTAAATCGCCTCAATATCCCACAAAATTCCACAAAAATCACACAAAACCTCCACAAGTTTCCACAAAATCTAAGAAAAATTCCTCAAAATACTTCAACTCTCCTCAAAACCACACAAAGTCCTTGAAAAGGCCCACCAAATTCCACAAAAATCCCACCAAATTCCCTACATCTTCTCAAAACTCTACAAATTTCAACAAAAATCCCACCAAATCTCCACAAATTCTTACAAAATACATGAAAAATCACAGATAATTCCTCAATTCTCTGCAGAATCTCACAAAATTCCAGAAAAGACCCTCAAAGTTCCACCAACATCCCACAAAATGTCCACAAATGTCCACAAAATCCAAGAAAAATCCCACAAAATTCCCTAATTCTTCTAAAACACGACCAAATTCTAGAAAAATATCCCACCAAATCTCCACAAATTCCCACAAAATACATGAAAAATCCCTCAAGATCCCTAAATCGCCTCACTATCCCACAAAATTCCACAAAAATCACACAAAACCTCCACAAGTTTCCACAAAATCTAAGAAAAATTCCTCAAAATACTTCAACTCTCCTCAAAACCACACAAAGTCCTTGAAAAGGCCCACCAAATTCCACAAAAATCCCACAGAATCTACACAAATTCCCACAAAATCTAAAACAAATTCCTCAACATTCTTCAAGTCTCCTCAGAATCCCACACAATTCCAGAAAAATCCCCACAAAATTACAGACAAGTCCCACAAAGTTCCCTAAATCATTTCAAAACCCTACCAATTCACAGGAATGTCCCACAAAATCTCCACCGATTCCCAGAACATCCCACAAAAATCCCACAAAAATCCCTAAATCTTCTGAAATCTTGACCAAATTCCAGAAACGCCCCATAAAATCACCACAGTTTCCCACAAAATTCAAGAAAAACAACACAAAATTCCCTAAATCTTTTCAAAATACTACAAAATTCTTGAAAAGCCCCACCAAAGTCCAGAAATATCCCACAAAATGACCTAAATCATTCCAAAACTCTACCAAATTCCACAAAAATCCCACCAAATCTCCACAAATTCTTACAAAATACATGAAAAATCACAGATAATTCCTCAATTCTCTGCAAAATCTCACAAAATTCCAGAAAAGACCCTCAAAATTCCACAACCATCCCACAAAATCTCCTCAAAATCCAAAAAAATTCCAGGAAAAATCCCACAACATTCCCGAAATCTTCTCAAAACACGACCAAATTCTAAAAAAAAATCCCACCAAATCTCCACAAATTCCCACAAAATACATGAAAAATCCCTCAAGATCCCTAAATCGCCTCAATATCCCACAAAATTCCACAAAAATCACACAAAACCTCCACAAGTTTCCACAAAATCTAAGAAAAATTCCTCAAAATACTTCAACTCTCCTCAAAACCACACAAAGTCCTTGAAAAGGCCCACCAAATTCCACAAAAATCCCACCAAATTCCCTACATCTTCTCAAAACTCTACAAATTTCAACAAAAATCCCACCAAATCTCCACAAATTCTTACAAAATACATGAAAAATCACAGATAATTCCTCAATTCTCTGCAGAATCTCACAAAATTCCAGAAAAGACCCTCAAAGTTCCACAAACATCCCACAAAATGTCCACAAATGTCCACAAAATCCAAGAAAAATCCCACAAAATTCCCTAATTCTTCTAAAACACGACCAAATTCTAGAAAAATATCCCACCAAATCTCCACAAATTCCCACAAAATACATGAAAAATCCCTCAAGATCCCTAAATCGCCTCAATATCCCACAAAATTCCACAAAAATCACACAAAACCTCCACAAGTTTCCACAAAATCTAAGAAAAATTCCTCAAAATACTTCAACTCTCCTCAAAACCACACAAAGTCCTTGAAAAGGCCCACCAAATTCCACAAAAATCCCACAGAATCTACACAAATTCCCACAAAATCTAAAACAAATTCCTCAACATTCTTCAAGTCTCCTCAGAATCCCACACAATTCCAGAAATCCCCCACAAAATTACAGACAAGTCCCACAAAATTCCCTAAATCATTTCAAAACCCTACCAATTCACAGGAATGTCCCACAAAATCTCCACCGATTCCCAGAACATCCCACAAAAATCCCACAAAAATCCCTAAATCTTCTGAAATCTTGACCAAATTCCAGAAACGCCCCATAAAATCACCACAGTTTCCCACAAAATTCAAGAAAAACACCACTAAATTCCCTAAATCTTTTCAAAATACTACAAAATTCCTGAAAAGCCCTACCAAATTCCAGAAATATCCCACAAAATGACCTAAATCATTCCAAAACTCTACCAAATTCCACAAAAATCCCACCAAATCTCCACAAATTCTTACAAAATACATGAAAAATCACAGATAATTCCTCAATTCTCTGCAAAATCTCACAAAATTCCAGAAAAGACCCTCAAAGTTCCACCAACATCCCACAAAATCTCCTCAAAATCCAACAAAATTCCAGGAAAAATCCCACAACATTCCCGAAATCTTCTCAAAACATGACCAAATTCTAAAAAAAAATCCCACCAAATCTCCACAAATTCCCACAAAATACATGAAAAATCCCTCAAGATCCCTAAATCGCCTCACTATCCCACAAAATTCCACAAAAATCACACAAAACCTCCACAAGTTTCCACAAAATCTAAGAAAAATTCCTCAAAATACTTCAACTCTCCTCAAAACCACACAAAGTCCTTGAAAAGGCCCACCAAATTCCACAAAAATCCCACAGAATCTACACAAATTCCCACAAAATCTAAAACAAATTCCTCAACATTCTTCAAGTCTCCTCAGAATCCCACACAATTCCAGAAAAATCCCCACAAAATTACAGACAAGTCCCACAAAATTCCCTAAATCATTTCAAAACCCTACCAATTCACAGGAATGTCCCACAAAATCTCCACCGATTCCCAGAACATCCCACAAAAATCCCACAAAAATCCCTAAATCTTCTGAAAACTCGACCAAATTCCAGAAACGCCCCATAAAATCACCACAGTTTCCCACAAAATTCAAGAAAAACACCACAAAATTCCCTAAATCTTTTCAAAATACTACAAAATTCCTGAAAAGCCCTACCAAATTCCAGAAATGTCCCACAAAATGACCTAAATCATTCCAAAACTCTACCAAATTCCACCAAAATCCCACCAAATCTCCACAAATTCTTACAAAATACATGAAAAATCACAGATAATTCCTCAATTCTCTGCAAAATCTCACAAAATTCCACAAAAGACCCTCAAAATTCCACAACCATCCCGCAAAATCTCCTCAAAATCCAACAAAATTCCAGGAAAAATCCCACAACATTCCCGAAATCTTCTCAAAACACGACCAAATTCTAAAAAAAAATCCCACCAAATCTCCACAAATTCCCACAAAATACATGAAAAATCCCTCAAGATCCCTAAATCGCCTCACTATCCCACAAAATTCCACAAAAATCACACAAAACCTCCACAAGTTTCCACAAAATCTAAGAAAAATTCCTCAAAATACTTCAACTCTCCTCAAAACCACACAAAGTCCTTGAAAAGGCCCACCAAATTCCACAAAAATCCCACCAAATTCCCTACATCTTCTCAAAACTCTACAAATTTCAACAAAAATCCCACCAAATCTCCACAAATTCTTACAAAATACATGAAAAATCACAGATAATTCCTCAATTCTCTGCAGAATCTCACAAAATTCCAGAAAAGACCCTCAAAGTTCCACCAACATCCCACAAAATGTCCACAAATGTCCACAAAATCCAAGAAAAATCCCACAAAATTCCCTAATTCTTCTAAAACACGACCAAATTCTAGAAAAATATCCCACCAAATCTCCACAAATTCCCACAAAATACATGAAAAATCCCTCAAGATCCCTAAATCGCCTCAATATCCCACAAAATTCCACAAAAATCACACAAAACCTCCACAAGTTTCCACAAAATCTAAGAAAAATTCCTCAAAATACTTCAACTCTCCTCAAAACCACACAAAGTCCTTGAAAAGGCCCACCAAATTCCACAAAAATCCCACCAAATTCCCTACATCTTCTCAAAACTCTACAAATTTCAACAAAAATCCCACCAAATCTCCACAAATTCTTACAAAATACATGAAAAATCACAGATAATTCCTCAATTCTCTGCAGAATCTCACAAAATTCCAGAAAAGACCCTCAAAGTTCCACAAACATCCCACAAAATCTTCTCAAAATCCAACAAAATTCCAGGAAAAATCCCACAACATTCCCGAAATCTTCTCAAAACACGACCAAATTCTAAAAAAAAATCCCACCAAATCTCCACAAATTCCCACAAAATACATGAAAAATCCCTCAAGATCCCTAAATCGCCTCAATATCCCACAAAATTCCACAAAAATCACACAAAACCTCCACAAGTTTCCACAAAATCTAAGAAAAATTCCTCAAAATACTTCAACTCTCCTCAAAACCACACAAAGTCCTTGAAAAGGCCCACCAAATTCCACAAAAATCCCACCAAATTCCCTACATCTTCTCAAAACTCTACAAATTTCAACAAAAATCCCACCAAATCTCCACAAATTCTTACAAAATACATGAAAAATCACAGATAATTCCTCAATTCTCTGCAGAATCTCACAAAATTCCAGAAAAGACCCTCAAAGTTCCACCAACATCCCACAAAATGTCCACAAATGTCCACAAAATCCAAGAAAAATCCCACAAAATTCCCTAATTCTTCTAAAACACGACCAAATTCTAGAAAAATATCCCACCAAATCTCCACAAATTCCCACAAAATACATGAAAAATCCCTCAAGATCCCTAAATCGCCTCACTATCCCACAAAATTCCACAAAAATCACACAAAACCTCCACAAGTTTCCACAAAATCTAAGAAAAATTCCTCAAAATACTTCAACTCTCCTCAAAACCACACAAAGTCCTTGAAAAGGCCCACCAAATTCCACAAAAATCCCACAGAATCTACACAAATTCCCACAAAATCTAAAACAAATTCCTCAACATTCTTCAAGTCTCCTCAGAATCCCACACAATTCCAGAAAAATCCCCACAAAATTACAGACAAGTCCCACAAAGTTCCCTAAATCATTTCAAAACCCTACCAATTCACAGGAATGTCCCACAAAATCTCCACCGATTCCCAGAACATCCCACAAAAATCCCACAAAAATCCCTAAATCTTCTGAAATCTTGACCAAATTCCAGAAACGCCCCATAAAATCACCACAGTTTCCCACAAAATTCAAGAAAAACAACACAAAATTCCCTAAATCTTTTCAAAATACTACAAAATTCTTGAAAAGCCCCACCAAAGTTCAGAAATATCCCACAAAATGACCTAAATCATTCCAAAACTCTACCAAATTCCACAAAAATCCCACCAAATCTCCACAAATTCTTACAAAATACATGAAAAATCACAGATAATTCCTCAATTCTCTGCAAAATCTCACAAAATTCCAGAAAAGACCCTCAAAATTCCACAACCATCCCACAAAATCTCCTCAAAATCCAAAAAAATTCCAGGAAAAATCCCACAACATTCCCGAAATCTTCTCAAAACACGACCAAATTCTAAAAAAAAATCCCACCAAATCTCCACAAATTCCCACAAAATACATGAAAAATCCCTCAAGATCCCTAAATCGCCTCAATATCCCACAAAATTCCACAAAAATCACACAAAACCTCCACAAGTTTCCACAAAATCTAAGAAAAATTCCTCAAAATACTTCAACTCTCCTCAAAACCACACAAAGTCCTTGAAAAGGCCCACCAAATTCCACAAAAATCCCACCAAATTCCCTACATCTTCTCAAAACTCTACAAATTTCAACAAAAATCCCACCAAATCTCCACAAATTCTTACAAAATACATGAAAAATCACAGATAATTCCTCAATTCTCTGCAGAATCTCACAAAATTCCAGAAAAGACCCTCAAAGTTCCACCAACATCCCACAAAATGTCCACAAATGTCCACAAAATCCAAGAAAAATCCCACAAAATTCCCTAATTCTTCTAAAACACGACCAAATTCTAGAAAAATATCCCACCAAATCTCCACAAATTCCCACAAAATACATGAAAAATCCCTCAAGATCCCTAAATCGCCTCAATATCCCACAAAATTCCACAAAAATCACACAAAACCTCCACAAGTTTCCACAAAATCTAAGAAAAATTCCTCAAAATACTTCAACTCTCCTCAAAACCACACAAAGTCCTTGAAAAGGCCCACCAAATTCCACAAAAATCCCACAGAATCTACACAAATTCCCACAAAATCTAAAACAAATTCCTCAACATTCTTCAAGTCTCCTCAGAATCCCACACAATTCCAGAAATCCCCCACAAAATTACAGACAAGTCCCACAAAATTCCCTAAATCATTTCAAAACCCTACCAATTCACAGGAATGTCCCACAAAATCTCCACCGATTCCCAGAACATCCCACAAAAATCCCACAAAAATCCCTAAATCTTCTGAAATCTTGACCAAATTCCAGAAACGCCCCATAAAATCACCACAGTTTCCCACAAAATTCAAGAAAAACACCACTAAATTCCCTAAATCTTTTCAAAATACTACAAAATTCCTGAAAAGCCCTACCAAATTCCAGAAATATCCCACAAAATGACCTAAATCATTCCAAAACTCTACCAAATTCCACAAAAATCCCACCAAATCTCCACAAATTCTTACAAAATACATGAAAAATCACAGATAATTCCTCAATTCTCTGCAAAATCTCACAAAATTCCAGAAAAGACCCTCAAAGTTCCACCAACATCCCACAAAATCTCCTCAAAATCCAACAAAATTCCAGGAAAAATCCCACAACATTCCCGAAATCTTCTCAAAACATGACCAAATTCTAAAAAAAAATCCCACCAAATCTCCACAAATTCCCACAAAATACATGAAAAATCCCTCAAGATCCCTAAATCGCCTCACTATCCCACAAAATTCCACAAAAATCACACAAAACCTCCACAAGTTTCCACAAAATCTAAGAAAAATTCCTCAAAATACTTCAACTCTCCTCAAAACCACACAAAGTCCTTGAAAAGGCCCACCAAATTCCACAAAAATCCCACAGAATCTACACAAATTCCCACAAAATCTAAAACAAATTCCTCAACATTCTTCAAGTCTCCTCAGAATCCCACACAATTCCAGAAAAATCCCCACAAAATTACAGACAAGTCCCACAAAATTCCCTAAATCATTTCAAAACCCTACCAATTCACAGGAATGTCCCACAAAATCTCCACCGATTCCCAGAACATCCCACAAAAATCCCACAAAAATCCCTAAATCTTCTGAAAACTCGACCAAATTCCAGAAACGCCCCATAAAATCACCACAGTTTCCCACAAAATTCAAGAAAAACACCACAAAATTCCCTAAATCTTTTCAAAATACTACAAAATTCCTGAAAAGCCCTACCAAATTCCAGAAATGTCCCACAAAATGACCTAAATCATTCCAAAACTCTACCAAATTCCACCAAAATCCCACCAAATCTCCACAAATTCTTACAAAATACATGAAAAATCACAGATAATTCCTCAATTCTCTGCAAAATCTCACAAAATTCCACAAAAGACCCTCAAAATTCCACAACCATCCCGCAAAATCTCCTCAAAATCCAACAAAATTCCAGGAAAAATCCCACAACATTCCCGAAATCTTCTCAAAACACGACCAAATTCTAAAAAAAAATCCCACCAAATCTCCACAAATTCCCACAAAATACATGAAAAATCCCTCAAGATCCCTAAATCGCCTCACTATCCCACAAAATTCCACAAAAATCACACAAAACCTCCACAAGTTTCCACAAAATCTAAGAAAAATTCCTCAAAATACTTCAACTCTCCTCAAAACCACACAAAGTCCTTGAAAAGGCCCACCAAATTCCACAAAAATCCCACCAAATTCCCTACATCTTCTCAAAACTCTACAAATTTCAACAAAAATCCCACCAAATCTCCACAAATTCTTACAAAATACATGAAAAATCACAGATAATTCCTCAATTCTCTGCAGAATCTCACAAAATTCCAGAAAAGACCCTCAAAGTTCCACCAACATCCCACAAAATGTCCACAAATGTCCACAAAATCCAAGAAAAATCCCACAAAATTCCCTAATTCTTCTAAAACACGACCAAATTCTAGAAAAATATCCCACCAAATCTCCACAAATTCCCACAAAATACATGAAAAATCCCTCAAGATCCCTAAATCGCCTCAATATCCCACAAAATTCCACAAAAATCACACAAAACCTCCACAAGTTTCCACAAAATCTAAGAAAAATTCCTCAAAATACTTCAACTCTCCTCAAAACCACACAAAGTCCTTGAAAAGGCCCACCAAATTCCACAAAAATCCCACCAAATTCCCTACATCTTCTCAAAACTCTACAAATTTCAACAAAAATCCCACCAAATCTCCACAAATTCTTACAAAATACATGAAAAATCACAGATAATTCCTCAATTCTCTGCAGAATCTCACAAAATTCCAGAAAAGACCCTCAAAGTTCCACCAACATCCCACAAAATGTCCACAAATGTCCACAAAATCCAAGAAAAATCCCACAAAATTCCCTAATTCTTCTAAAACACGACCAAATTCTAGAAAAATATCCCACCAAATCTCCACAAATTCCCACAAAATACATGAAAAATCCCTCAAGATCCCTAAATCGCCTCACTATCCCACAAAATTCCACAAAAATCACACAAAACCTCCACAAGTTTCCACAAAATCTAAGAAAAATTCCTCAAAATACTTCAACTCTCCTCAAAACCACACAAAGTCCTTGAAAAGGCCCACCAAATTCCACAAAAATCCCACAGAATCTACACAAATTCCCACAAAATCTAAAACAAATTCCTCAACATTCTTCAAGTCTCCTCAGAATCCCACACAATTCCAGAAAAACCCCCACAAAATTACAGACAAGTCCCACAAAGTTCCCTAAATCATTTCAAAACCCTACCAATTCACAGGAATGTCCCACAAAATCTCCACCGATTCCCAGAACATCCCACAAAAATCCCACAAAAATCCCTAAATCTTCTGAAATCTTGACCAAATTCCAGAAACGCCCCATAAAATCACCACAGTTTCCCACAAAATTCAAGAAAAACAACACAAAATTCCCTAAATCTTTTCAAAATACTACAAAATTCTTGAAAAGCCCCACCAAAGTCCAGAAATATCCCACAAAATGACCTAAATCATTCCAAAACTCTACCAAATTCCACCAAAATCCCACCAAATCTCCACAAATTCTTACAAAATACATGAAAAATCACAGATAATTCCTCAATTCTCTGCAAAATCTCACAAAATTCCACAAAAGACCCTCAAAATTCCACAACCATCCCGCAAAATCTCCTCAAAATCCAACAAAATTCCAGGAAAAATCCCACAACATTCCCGAAATCTTCTCAAAACACGACCAAATTCTAAAAAAAAATCCCACCAAATCTCCACAAATTCCCACAAAATACATGAAAAATCCCTCAAGATCCCTAAATCGCCTCACTATCCCACAAAATTCCACAAAAATCACACAAAACCTCCACAAGTTTCCACAAAATCTAAGAAAAATTCCTCAAAATACTTCAACTCTCCTCAAAACCACACAAAGTCCTTGAAAAGGCCCACCAAATTCCACAAAAATCCCACCAAATTCCCTACATCTTCTCAAAACTCTACAAATTTCAACAAAAATCCCACCAAATCTCCACAAATTCTTACAAAATACATGAAAAATCACAGATAATTCCTCAATTCTCTGCAGAATCTCACAAAATTCCAGAAAAGACCCTCAAAGTTCCACCAACATCCCACAAAATGTCCACAAATGTCCACAAAATCCAAGAAAAATCCCACAAAATTCCCTAATTCTTCTAAAACACGACCAAATTCTAGAAAAATATCCCACCAAATCTCCACAAATTCCCACAAAATACATGAAAAATCCCTCAAGATCCCTAAATCGCCTCACTATCCCACAAAATTCCACAAAAATCACACAAAACCTCCACAAGTTTCCACAAAATCTAAGAAAAATTCCTCAAAATACTTCAACTCTCCTCAAAACCACACAAAGTCCTTGAAAAGGCCCACCAAATTCCACAAAAATCCCACAGAATCTACACAAATTCCCACAAAATCTAAAACAAATTCCTCAACATTCTTCAAGTCTCCTCAGAATCCCACACAATTCCAGAAAAATCCCCACAAAATTACAGACAAGTCCCACAAAGTTCCCTAAATCATTTCAAAACCCTACCAATTCACAGGAATGTCCCACAAAATCTCCACCGATTCCCAGAACATCCCACAAAAATCCCACAAAAATCCCTAAATCTTCTGAAATCTTGACCAAATTCCAGAAACGCCCCATAAAATCACCACAGTTTCCCACAAAATTCAAGAAAAACAACACAAAATTCCCTAAATCTTTTCAAAATACTACAAAATTCTTGAAAAGCCCCACCAAAGTCCAGAAATATCCCACAAAATGACCTAAATCATTCCAAAACTCTACCAAATTCCACAAAAATCCCACCAAATCTCCACAAATTCTTACAAAATACATGAAAAATCACAGATAATTCCTCAATTCTCTGCAAAATCTCACAAAATTCCAGAAAAGACCCTCAAAATTCCACAACCATCCCACAAAATCTCCTCAAAATCCAAAAAAATTCCAGGAAAAATCCCACAACATTCCCGAAATCTTCTCAAAACACGACCAAATTCTAAAAAAAAATCCCACCAAATCTCCACAAATTCCCACAAAATACATGAAAAATCCCTCAAGATCCCTAAATCGCCTCAATATCCCACAAAATTCCACAAAAATCACACAAAACCTCCACAAGTTTCCACAAAATCTAAGAAAAATTCCTCAAAATACTTCAACTCTCCTCAAAACCACACAAAGTCCTTGAAAAGGCCCACCAAATTCCACAAAAATCCCACCAAATTCCCTACATCTTCTCAAAACTCTACAAATTTCAACAAAAATCCCACCAAATCTCCACAAATTCTTACAAAATACATGAAAAATCACAGATAATTCCTCAATTCTCTGCAGAATCTCACAAAATTCCAGAAAAGACCCTCAAAGTTCCACCAACATCCCACAAAATGTCCACAAATGTCCACAAAATCCAAGAAAAATCCCACAAAATTCCCTAATTCTTCTAAAACACGACCAAATTCTAGAAAAATATCCCACCAAATCTCCACAAATTCCCACAAAATACATGAAAAATCCCTCAAGATCCCTAAATCGCCTCAATATCCCACAAAATTCCACAAAAATCACACAAAACCTCCACAAGTTTCCACAAAATACATGAAAAATTCCTCAAAATACTTCAACTCTCCTCAAAACCACACAAAGTCCTTGAAAAGGCCCACCAAATTCCACAAAAATCCCACAGAATCTACACAAATTCCCACAAAATCTAAAACAAATTCCTCAACATTCTTCAAGTCTCCTCAGAATCCCACACAATTCCAGAAAAATCCCCACAAAATTACAGACAAGTCCCACAAAATTCCCTAAATCATTTCAAAACCCTACCAATTCACAGGAATGTCCCACAAAATCTCCACCGATTCCCAGAACATCCCACAAAAATCCCACAAAAATCCCTAAATCTTCTGAAATCTTGACCAAATTCCAGAAACGCCCCATAAAATCACCACAGTTTCCCACAAAATTCAAGAAAAACAACAGAAAATTCCCTAAATCTTTTCAAAATACTACAAAATTCCTGAAAAGCCCTACCAAATTCCAGAAATATCCCACAAAATGACCTAAATCATTCCAAAACTCTACCAAATTCCACAAAAATCCCACCAAATCTCCACAAATTCTTACAAAATACATGAAAAATCACAGATAATTCCTCAATTCTCTGCCGAATCTCACAAAATTCCAGAAAAGACCCTCAAAATTCCACAACCATCCCGCAAAATCTCCTCAAAATCCAACAAAATTCCAGGAAAAATCCCACAACATTCCCGAAATCTTCTCAAAACACGACCAAATTCTAAAAAAAAATCCCACCAAATCTCCACAAATTCCCACAAAATACATGAAAAATCCCTCAAGATCCCTAAATCGCCTCACTATCCCACAAAATTCCACAAAAATCACACAAAACCTCCACAAGTTTCCACAAAATCTAAGAAAAATTCCTCAAAATACTTCAACTCTCCTCAAAACCACACAAAGTCCTTGAAAAGGCCCACCAAATTCCACAAAAATCCCACCAAATTCCCTACATCTTCTCAAAACTCTACAAATTTCAACAAAAATCCCACCAAATCTCCACAAATTCTTACAAAATACATGAAAAATCACAGATAATTCCTCAATTCTCTGCAGAATCTCACAAAATTCCAGAAAAGACCCTCAAAGTTCCACCAACATCCCACAAAATGTCCACAAATGTCCACAAAATCCAAGAAAAATCCCACAAAATTCCCTAATTCTTCTAAAACACGACCAAATTCTAGAAAAATATCCCACCAAATCTCCACAAATTCCCACAAAATACATGAAAAATCCCTCAAGATCCCTAAATCGCCTCAATATCCCACAAAATTCCACAAAAATCACACAAAACCTCCACAAGTTTCCACAAAATCTAAGAAAAATTCCTCAAAATACTTCAACTCTCCTCAAAACCACACAAAGTCCTTGAAAAGGCCCACCAAATTCCACAAAAATCCCACCAAATTCCCTACATCTTCTCAAAACTCTACAAATTTCAACAAAAATCCCACCAAATCTCCACAAATTCTTACAAAATACATGAAAAATCACAGATAATTCCTCAATTCTCTGCAGAATCTCACAAAATTCCAGAAAAGACCCTCAAAGTTCCACAAACATCCCACAAAATCTTCTCAAAATCCAACAAAATTCCAGGAAAAATCCCACAACAATCCCGAAATCTTCTCAAAACACGACCAAATTCTAAAAAAAAATCCCACCAAATCTCCACAAATTCTTACAAAATACATGAAAAATCACAGATAATTCCTCAATTCTCTGCAGAATCTGACAAAATTCCATAAAAGACCCTCAAAGTTCCACCAACATCCCACAAAATGTCCACAAATGTCCACAAAATCCAAGAAAAATCCCACAAAATTCCCTAATTCTTCTAAAACACGACCAAATTCTAGAAAAATATCCCACCAAATCTCCACAAATTCCCACAAAATACATGAAAAATCCCTCAAGATCCCTAAATCGCCTCACTATCCCACAAAATTCCACAAAAATCACACAAAACCTCCACAAGTTTCCACAAAATCTAAGAAAAATTCCTCAAAATACTTCAACTCTCCTCAAAACCACACAAAGTCCTTGAAAAGGCCCACCAAATTCCACAAAAATCCCACAGAATCTACACAAATTCCCACAAAATCTAAAACAAATTCCTCAACATTCTTCAAGTCTCCTCAGAATCCCACACAATTCCAGAAAAATCCCCACAAAATTACAGACAAGTCCCACAAAGTTCCCTAAATCATTTCAAAACCCTACCAATTCACAGGAATGTCCCACAAAATCTCCACCGATTCCCAGAACATCCCACAAAAATCCCACAAAAATCCCTAAATCTTCTGAAATCTTGACCAAATTCCAGAAACGCCCCATAAAATCACCACAGTTTCCCACAAAATTCAAGAAAAACAACACAAAATTCCCTAAATCTTTTCAAAATACTACAAATTTCTTGAAAAGCCCCACCAAAGTCCAGAAATATCCCACAAAATGACCTAAATCATTCCAAAACTCTACCAAATTCCACAAAAATCCCACCAAATCTCCACAAATTCTTACAAAATACATGAAAAATCACAGATAATTCCTCAATTCTCTGCAAAATCTCACAAAATTCCAGAAAAGACCCTCAAAATTCCACAACCATCCCACAAAATCTCCTCAAAATCCAAAAAAATTCCAGGAAAAATCCCACAACATTCCCGAAATCTTCTCAAAACACGACCAAATTCTAAAAAAAAATCCCACCAAATCTCCACAAATTCCCACAAAATACATGAAAAATCCCTCAAGATCCCTAAATCGCCTCAATATCCCACAAAATTCCACAAAAATCACACAAAACCTCCACAAGTTTCCACAAAATCTAAGAAAAATTCCTCAAAATACTTCAACTCTCCTCAAAACCACACAAAGTCCTTGAAAAGGCCCACCAAATTCCACAAAAATCCCACCAAATTCCCTACATCTTCTCAAAACTCTACAAATTTCAACAAAAATCCCACCAAATCTCCACAAATTCTTACAAAATACATGAAAAATCACAGATAATTCCTCAATTCTCTGCAGAATCTCACAAAATTCCAGAAAAGACCCTCAAAGTTCCACCAACATCCCACAAAATGTCCACAAATGTCCACAAAATCCAAGAAAAATCCCACAAAATTCCCTAATTCTTCTAAAACACGACCAAATTCTAGAAAAATATCCCACCAAATCTCCACAAATTCCCACAAAATACATGAAAAATCCCTCAAGATCCCTAAATCGCCTCAATATCCCACAAAATTCCACAAAAATCACACAAAACCTCCACAAGTTTCCACAAAATCTAAGAAAAATTCCTCAAAATACTTCAACTCTCCTCAAAACCACACAAAGTCCTTGAAAAGGCCCACCAAATTCCACAAAAATCCCACCAAATTCCCTACATCTTCTCAAAACTCTACAAATTTCAACAAAAATCCCACCAAATCTCCACAAATTCTTACAAAATACATGAAAAATCACAGATAATTCCTCAATTCTCTGCAGAATCTCACAAAATTCCAGAAAAGACCCTCAAAGTTCCACCAACATCCCACAAAATGTCCACAAATGTCCACAAAATCCAAGAAAAATCCCACAAAATTCCCTAATTCTTCTAAAACACGACCAAATTCTAGAAAAATATCCCACCAAATCTCCACAAATTCCCACAAAATACATGAAAAATCCCTCAAGATCCCTAAATCACCTCAATATCCCACAAAATTCCACAAAAATCACACAAAACCTCCACAAGTTTCCACAAAATACATGAAAAATTCCTCAAAATACTTCAACTCTCCTCAAAACCACACAAAGTCCTTGAAAAGGCCCACCAAATTCCACAAAAATCCCACAGAATCTACACAAATTCCCACAAAATCTAAAACAAATTCCTCAACATTCTTCAAGTCTCCTCAGAATCCCACACAATTCCAGAAAAATCCCCACAAAATTACAGACAAGTCCCACAAAATTCCCTAAATCATTTCAAAACCCTACCAATTCACAGGAATGTCCCACAAAATCTCCACCGATTCCCAGAACATCCCACAAAAATCCCACAAAAATCCCTAAATCTTCTGAAATCTTGACCAAATTCCAGAAACGCCCCATAAAATCACCACAGTTTCCCACAAAATTCAAGAAAAACAACACAAAATTCCCTAAATCTTTTCAAAATACTACAAAATTCCTGAAAAGCCCTACCAAATTCCAGAAATATCCCACAAAATGACCTAAATCATTCCAAAACTCTACCAAATTCCACAAAAATCCCACCAAATCTCCACAAATTCTTACAAAATACATGAAAAATCACAGATAATTCCTCAATTCTCTGCCGAATCTCACAAAATTCCAGAAAAGACCCTCAAAATTCCACAACCATCCCGCAAAATCTCCTCAAAATCCAACAAAATTCCAGGAAAAATCCCACAACATTCCCGAAATCTTCTCAAAACACGACCAAATTCTAAAAAAAAATCCCACCAAATCTCCACAAATTCCCACAAAATACATGAAAAATCCCTCAAGATCCCTAAATCGCCTCACTATCCCACAAAATTCCACAAAAATCACACAAAACCTCCACAAGTTTCCACAAAATCTAAGAAAAATTCCTCAAAATACTTCAACTCTCCTCAAAACCACACAAAGTCCTTGAAAAGGCCCACCAAATTCCACAAAAATCCCACCAAATTCCCTACATCTTCTCAAAACTCTACAAATTTCAACAAAAATCCCACCAAATCTCCACAAATTCTTACAAAATACATGAAAAATCACAGATAATTCCTCAATTCTCTGCAGAATCTCACAAAATTCCAGAAAAGACCCTCAAAGTTCCACCAACATCCCACAAAATGTCCACAAATGTCCACAAAATCCAAGAAAAATCCCACAAAATTCCCTAATTCTTCTAAAACACGACCAAATTCTAGAAAAATATCCCACCAAATCTCCACAAATTCCCACAAAATACATGAAAAATCCCTCAAGATCCCTAAATCGCCTCAATATCCCACAAAATTCCACAAAAATCACACAAAACCTCCACAAGTTTCCACAAAATCTAAGAAAAATTCCTCAAAATACTTCAACTCTCCTCAAAACCACACAAAGTCCTTGAAAAGGCCCACCAAATTCCACAAAAATCCCACCAAATTCCCTACATCTTCTCAAAACTCTACAAATTTCAACAAAAATCCCACCAAATCTCCACAAATTCTTACAAAATACATGAAAAATCACAGATAATTCCTCAATTCTCTGCAGAATCTCACAAAATTCCAGAAAAGACCCTCAAAGTTCCACAAACATCCCACAAAATCTTCTCAAAATCCAACAAAATTCCAGGAAAAATCCCACAACAATCCCGAAATCTTCTCAAAACACGACCAAATTCTAAAAAAAAATCCCACCAAATCTCCACAAATTCTTACAAAATACATGAAAAATCACAGATAATTCCTCAATTCTCTGCCGAATCTCACAAAATTCCAGAAAAGACCCTCAAAATTCCACAACCATCCCGCAAAATCTCCTCAAAATCCAACAAAATTCCAGGAAAAATCCCACAACATTCCCGAAATCTTCTCAAAACACGACCAAATTCTAAAAAAAAATCCCACCAAATCTCCACAAATTCCCACAAAATACATGAAAAATCCCTCAAGATCCCTAAATCGCCTCACTATCCCACAAAATTCCACAAAAATCACACAAAACCTCCACAAGTTTCCACAAAATCTAAGAAAAATTCCTCAAAATACTTCAACTCTCCTCAAAACCACACAAAGTCCTTGAAAAGGCCCACCAAATTCCACAAAAATCCCACCAAATTCCCTACATCTTCTCAAAACTCTACAAATTTCAACAAAAATCCCACCAAATCTCCACAAATTCTTACAAAATACATGAAAAATCACAGATAATTCCTCAATTCTCTGCAGAATCTCACAAAATTCCAGAAAAGACCCTCAAAGTTCCACCAACATCCCACAAAATGTCCACAAATGTCCACAAAATCCAAGAAAAATCCCACAAAATTCCCTAATTCTTCTAAAACACGACCAAATTCTAGAAAAATATCCCACCAAATCTCCACAAATTCCCACAAAATACATGAAAAATCCCTCAAGATCCCTAAATCGCCTCAATATCCCACAAAATTCCACAAAAATCACACAAAACCTCCACAAGTTTCCACAAAATCTAAGAAAAATTCCTCAAAATACTTCAACTCTCCTCAAAACCACACAAAGTCCTTGAAAAGGCCCACCAAATTCCACAAAAATCCCACCAAATTCCCTACATCTTCTCAAAACTCTACAAATTTCAACAAAAATCCCACCAAATCTCCACAAATTCTTACAAAATACATGAAAAATCACAGATAATTCCTCAATTCTCTGCAGAATCTCACAAAATTCCAGAAAAGACCCTCAAAGTTCCACAAACATCCCACAAAATGTCCACAAATGTCCACAAAATCCAAGAAAAATCCCACAAAATTCCCTAATTCTTCTAAAACACGACCAAATTCTAGAAAAATATCCCACCAAATCTCCACAAATTCCCACAAAATACATGAAAAATCCCTCAAGATCCCTAAATCGCCTCAATATCCCACAAAATTCCACAAAAATCACACAAAACCTCCACAAGTTTCCACAAAATACATGAAAAATTCCTCAAAATACTTCAACTCTCCTCAAAACCACACAAAGTCCTTGAAAAGGCCCACCAAATTCCACAAAAATCCCACAGAATCTACACAAATTCCCACAAAATCTAAAACAAATTCCTCAACATTCTTCAAGTCTCCTCAGAATCCCACACAATTCCAGAAAAATCCCCACAAAATTACAGACAAGTCCCACAAAATTCCCTAAATCATTTCAAAACCCTACCAATTCACAGGAATGTCCCACAAAATCTCCACCGATTCCCAGAACATCCCACAAAAATCCCACAAAAATCCCTAAATCTTCTGAAATCTTGACCAAATTCCAGAAACGCCCCATAAAATCACCACAGTTTCCCACAAAATTCAAGAAAAACACCACTAAATTCCCTAAATCTTTTCAAAATACTACAAAATTCCTGAAAAGCCCTACCAAATTCCAGAAATATCCCACAAAATGACCTAAATCATTCCAAAACTCTACCAAATTCCACAAAAATCCCACCAAATCTCCACAAATTCTTACAAAATACATGAAAAATCACAGATAATTCCTCAATTCTCTGCCGAATCTCACAAAATTCCAGAAAAGACCCTCAAAGTTCCACAAACATCCCACAAAATGTCCACAAATGTCCACAAAATCCAAGAAAAATCCCACAAAATTCCCTAATTCTTCTAAAACACGACCAAATTCTAGAAAAATATCCCACCAAATCTCCACAAATTCCCACAAAATACATGAAAAATCCCTCAAGATCCCTAAATCGCCTCAATATCCCACAAAATTCCACAAAAATCACACAAAACCTCCACAAGTTTCCACAAAATCTAAGAAAAATTCCTCAAAATACTTCAACTCTCCTCAAAACCACACAAAGTCCTTGAAAAGGCCCACCAAATTCCACAAAAATCCCACAGAATCTACACAAATTCCCACAAAATCTAAAACAAATTCCTCAACATTCTTCAAGTCTCCTCAGAATCCCACACAATTCCAGAAAAATCCCCACAAAATTACAGACAAGTCCCACAAAGTTCCCTAAATCATTTCAAAACCCTACCAATTCACAGGAATGTCCCACAAAATCTCCACCGATTCCCAGAACATCCCACAAAAATCCCACAAAAATCCCTAAATCTTCTGAAATCTTGACCAAATTCCAGAAACGCCCCATAAAATCACCACAGTTTCCCACAAAATTCAAGAAAAACACCACTAAATTCCCTAAATCTTTTCAAAATACTACAAAATTCCTGAAAAGCCCTACCAAATTCCAGAAATATCCCACAAAATGACCTAAATCATTCCAAAACTCTACCAAATTCCACAAAAATCCCACCAAATCTCCACAAATTCTTACAAAATACATGAAAAATCACAGATAATTCCTCAATTCTCTGCCGAATCTCACAAAATTCCAGAAAAGACCCTCAAAATTCCACAAACATCCCGCAAAATCTCCTCAAAATCCAACAAAATTCCAGGAAAAATCCCACAACATTCCCTAATTCTTCTAAAACATGACCAAATTCTAGAAAAAAAATCCCACCAAATCTCCACAAATTCCCACAAAATACATGAAAAATCCCTCAAGATCCCTAAATCGCCTCACTATCCCACAAAATTCCACAAAAATCACACAAAACCTCCACAAGTTTCCACAAAATCTAAGAAAAATTCCTCAAAATACTTCAACTCTCCTCAAAACCACACAAAGTCCTTGAAAAGGCCCACCAAATTCCACAAAAATCCCACCAAATTCCCTACATCTTCCCAAAACTCTACAAATTTCAACAAAAATCCCACCAAATCTCCACAAATTCTTACAAAATACATGAAAAATCACAGATAATTCCTCAATTCTCTGCAGAATCTCACAAAATTCCAGAAAAGACCCTCAAAGTTCCACCAACATCCCACAAAATGTCCACAAATGTCCACAAAATCCAAGAAAAATCCCAGAAAATTCCCTAATTCTTCTAAAACACGACCAAATTCTAGAAAAATATCCCACCAAATCTCCACAAATTCCCACAAAATACATGAAAAATCCCTCAAGATCCCTAAATCGCCTCACTATCCCACAAAATTCCACAAAAATCACACAAAACCTCCACAAGTTTCCACAAAATCTAAGAAAAATTCCTCAAAATACTTCAACTCTCCTCAAAACCACACAAAGTCCTTGAAAAGGCCCACCAAATTCCACAAAAATCCCACCAAATTCCCTACATCTTCTCAAAACTCTACAAATTTCAACAAAAATCCCACCAAATCTCCACAAATTCTTACAAAATACATGAAAAATCACAGATAATTCCTCAATTCTCTGCAGAATCTCACAAAATTCCAGAAAAGACCCTCAAAGTTCCACAAACATCCCACAAAATCTTCTCAAAATCCAACAAAATTCCAGGAAAAATCCCACAACAATCCCGAAATCTTCTCAAAACACGACCAAATTCTAAAAAAAAATCCCACCAAATCTCCACAAATTCTTACAAAATACATGAAAAATCACAGATAATTCCTCAATTCTCTGCCGAATCTCACAAAATTCCAGAAAAGACCCTCAAAATTCCACAACCATCCCACAAAATCTCCTCAAAATCCAAAAAAATTCCAGGAAAAATCCCACAACATTCCCGAAATCTTCTCAAAACACGACCAAATTCTAAAAAAAAATCCCACCAAATCTCCACAAATTCCCACAAAATACATGAAAAATCCCTCAAGATCCCTAAATCGCCTCAATATCCCACAAAATTCCACAAAAATCACACAAAACCTCCACAAGTTTCCACAAAATCTAAGAAAAATTCCTCAAAATACTTCAACTCTCCTCAAAACCACACAAAGTCCTTGAAAAGGCCCACCAAATTCCACAAAAATCCCACCAAATTCCCTACATCTTCTCAAAACTCTACAAATTTCAACAAAAATCCCACCAAATCTCCACAAATTCTTACAAAATACATGAAAAATCACAGATAATTCCTCAATTCTCTGCAGAATCTCACAAAATTCCAGAAAAGACCCTCAAAGTTCCACAAACATCCCACAAAATGTCCACAAATGTCCACAAAATCCAAGAAAAATCCCACAAAATTCCCTAATTCTTCTAAAACACGACCAAATTCTAGAAAAATATCCCACCAAATCTCCACAAATTCCCACAAAATACATGAAAAATCCCTCAAGATCCCTAAATCGCCTCAATATCCCACAAAATTCCACAAAAATCACACAAAACCTCCACAAGTTTCCACAAAATACATGAAAAATTCCTCAAAATACTTCAACTCTCCTCAAAACCACACAAAGTCCTTGAAAAGGCCCACCAAATTCCACAAAAATCCCACCAAATTCCCTACATCTTCTCAAAACTCTACAAATTTCAACAAAAATCCCACCAAATCTCCACAAATTCTTACAAAATACATGAAAAATCACAGATAATTCCTCAATTCTCTGCAGAATCTCACAAAATTCCAGAAAAGACCCTCAAAGTTCCACCAACATCCCACAAAATCTTCTCAAAATCCAACAAAATTCCAGGAAAAATCCCACAACAATCCCAAAATCTTCTCAAAACACGACCAAATTCTAAAAAAAAATCCCACCAAATCTCCACAAATTCTTACAAAATACATGAAAAATCACAGATAATTCCTCAATTCTCTGCCGAATCTCACAAAATTCCAGAAAAGACCCTCAAAATTCCACAACCATCCCACAAAATCTCCTCAAAATCCAAAAAAATTCCAGGAAAAATCCCACAACATTCCCGAAATCTTCTCAAAACACGACCAAATTCTAAAAAAAAATCCCACCAAATCTCCACAAATTCCCACAAAATACATGAAAAATCCCTCAAGATCCCTAAATCGCCTCAATATCCCACAAAATTCCACAAAAATCACACAAAACCTCCACAAGTTTCCACAAAATCTAAGAAAAATTCCTCAAAATACTTCAACTCTCCTCAAAACCACACAAAGTCCTTGAAAAGGCCCACCAAATTCCACAAAAATCCCACCAAATTCCCTACATCTTCTCAAAACTCTACAAATTTCAACAAAAATCCCACCAAATCTCCACAAATTCTTACAAAATACATGAAAAATCACAGATAATTCCTCAATTCTCTGCAGAATCTCACAAAATTCCAGAAAAGACCCTCAAAGTTCCACAAACATCCCACAAAATGTCCACAAATGTCCACAAAATCCAAGAAAAATCCCACAAAATTCCCTAATTCTTCTAAAACACGACCAAATTCTAGAAAAATATCCCACCAAATCTCCACAAATTCCCACAAAATACATGAAAAATCCCTCAAGATCCCTAAATCGCCTCAATATCCCACAAAATTCCACAAAAATCACACAAAACCTCCACAAGTTTCCACAAAATACATGAAAAATTCCTCAAAATACTTCAACTCTCCTCAAAACCACACAAAGTCCTTGAAAAGGCCCACCAAATTCCACAAAAATCCCACAGAATCTACACAAATTCCCACAAAATCTAAAACAAATTCCTCAACATTCTTCAAGTCTCCTCAGAATCCCACACAATTCCAGAAAAATCCCCACAAAATTACAGACAAGTCCCACAAAATTCCCTAAATCATTTCAAAACCCTACCAATTCACAGGAATGTCCCACAAAATCTCCACCGATTCCCAGAACATCCCACAAAAATCCCACAAAAATCCCTAAATCTTCTGAAATCTTGACCAAATTCCAGAAACGCCCCATAAAATCACCACAGTTTCCCACAAAATTCAAGAAAAACACCACTAAATTCCCTAAATCTTTTCAAAATACTACAAAATTCCTGAAAAGCCCTACCAAATTCCAGAAATATCCCACAAAATGACCTAAATCATTCCAAAACTCTACCAAATTCCACAAAAATCCCACCAAATCTCCACAAATTCTTACAAAATACATGAAAAATCACAGATAATTCCTCAATTCTCTGCAGAATCTCACAAAATTCCAGAAAAGACCCTCAAAGTTCCACAAACATCCCACAAAATGTCCACAAATGTCCACAAAATCCAAGAAAAATCCCACAAAATTCCCTAATTCTTCTAAAACACGACCAAATTCTAGAAAAATATCCCACCAAATCTCCACAAATTCCCACAAAATACATGAAAAATCCCTCAAGATCCCTAAATCGCCTCAATATCCCACAAAATTCCACAAAAATCACACAAAACCTCCACAAGTTTCCACAAAATCTAAGAAAAATTCCTCAAAATACTTCAACTCTCCTCAAAACCACACAAAGTCCTTGAAAAGGCCCACCAAATTCCACAAAAATCCCACAGAATCTACACAAATTCCCACAAAATCTAAAACAAATTCCTCAACATTCTTCAAGTCTCCTCAGAATCCCACACAATTCCAGAAAAATCCCCACAAAATTACAGACAAGTCCCACAAAGTTCCCTAAATCATTTCAAAACCCTACCAATTCACAGGAATGTCCCACAAAATCTCCACCGATTCCCA
The DNA here is from genome assembly GCF_971803275.1 of Cyanistes caeruleus. NCBI lineage: Eukaryota > Metazoa > Chordata > Aves > Passeriformes > Paridae > Cyanistes > Cyanistes caeruleus. The sequence goes on along the minus strand of NC_141707.1, from coordinate 773,496 downwards.
GAACATCCCACAAAAATCCCACAAAAATCCCTAAATCTTCTGAAATCTTGACCAAATTCCAGAAACGCCCCATAAAATCACCACAGTTTCCCACAAAATTCAAGAAAAACACCACTAAATTCCCTAAATCTTTTCAAAATACTACAAAATTCCTGAAAAGCCCTACCAAATTCCAGAAATATCCCACAAAATGACCTAAATCATTCCAAAACTCTACCAAATTCCACAAAAATCCCACCAAATCTCCACAAATTCTTACAAAATACATGAAAAATCACAGATAATTCCTCAATTCTCTGCCGAATCTCACAAAATTCCAGAAAAGACCCTCAAAATTCCACAAACATCCCGCAAAATCTCCTCAAAATCCAACAAAATTCCAGGAAAAATCCCACAACATTCCCTAATTCTTCTAAAACATGACCAAATTCTAGAAAAAAAATCCCACCAAATCTCCACAAATTCCCACAAAATACATGAAAAATCCCTCAAGATCCCTAAATCGCCTCACTATCCCACAAAATTCCACAAAAATCACACAAAACCTCCACAAGTTTCCACAAAATCTAAGAAAAATTCCTCAAAATACTTCAACTCTCCTCAAAACCACACAAAGTCCTTGAAAAGGCCCACCAAATTCCACAAAAATCCCACCAAATTCCCTACATCTTCCCAAAACTCTACAAATTTCAACAAAAATCCCACCAAATCTCCACAAATTCTTACAAAATACATGAAAAATCACAGATAATTCCTCAATTCTCTGCAGAATCTCACAAAATTCCAGAAAAGACCCTCAAAGTTCCACCAACATCCCACAAAATGTCCACAAATGTCCACAAAATCCAAGAAAAATCCCAGAAAATTCCCTAATTCTTCTAAAACACGACCAAATTCTAGAAAAATATCCCACCAAATCTCCACAAATTCCCACAAAATACATGAAAAATCCCTCAAGATCCCTAAATCGCCTCACTATCCCACAAAATTCCACAAAAATCACACAAAACCTCCACAAGTTTCCACAAAATCTAAGAAAAATTCCTCAAAATACTTCAACTCTCCTCAAAACCACACAAAGTCCTTGAAAAGGCCCACCAAATTCCACAAAAATCCCACCAAATTCCCTACATCTTCTCAAAACTCTACAAATTTCAACAAAAATCCCACCAAATCTCCACAAATTCTTACAAAATACATGAAAAATCACAGATAATTCCTCAATTCTCTGCAGAATCTCACAAAATTCCAGAAAAGACCCTCAAAGTTCCACAAACATCCCACAAAATCTTCTCAAAATCCAACAAAATTCCAGGAAAAATCCCACAACAATCCCGAAATCTTCTCAAAACACGACCAAATTCTAAAAAAAAATCCCACCAAATCTCCACAAATTCTTACAAAATACATGAAAAATCACAGATAATTCCTCAATTCTCTGCCGAATCTCACAAAATTCCAGAAAAGACCCTCAAAATTCCACAACCATCCCACAAAATCTCCTCAAAATCCAAAAAAATTCCAGGAAAAATCCCACAACATTCCCGAAATCTTCTCAAAACACGACCAAATTCTAAAAAAAAATCCCACCAAATCTCCACAAATTCCCACAAAATACATGAAAAATCCCTCAAGATCCCTAAATCGCCTCAATATCCCACAAAATTCCACAAAAATCACACAAAACCTCCACAAGTTTCCACAAAATCTAAGAAAAATTCCTCAAAATACTTCAACTCTCCTCAAAACCACACAAAGTCCTTGAAAAGGCCCACCAAATTCCACAAAAATCCCACCAAATTCCCTACATCTTCTCAAAACTCTACAAATTTCAACAAAAATCCCACCAAATCTCCACAAATTCTTACAAAATACATGAAAAATCACAGATAATTCCTCAATTCTCTGCAGAATCTCACAAAATTCCAGAAAAGACCCTCAAAGTTCCACAAACATCCCACAAAATGTCCACAAATGTCCACAAAATCCAAGAAAAATCCCACAAAATTCCCTAATTCTTCTAAAACACGACCAAATTCTAGAAAAATATCCCACCAAATCTCCACAAATTCCCACAAAATACATGAAAAATCCCTCAAGATCCCTAAATCGCCTCAATATCCCACAAAATTCCACAAAAATCACACAAAACCTCCACAAGTTTCCACAAAATACATGAAAAATTCCTCAAAATACTTCAACTCTCCTCAAAACCACACAAAGTCCTTGAAAAGGCCCACCAAATTCCACAAAAATCCCACAGAATCTACACAAATTCCCACAAAATCTAAAACAAATTCCTCAACATTCTTCAAGTCTCCTCAGAATCCCACACAATTCCAGAAAAATCCCCACAAAATTACAGACAAGTCCCACAAAATTCCCTAAATCATTTCAAAACCCTACCAATTCACAGGAATGTCCCACAAAATCTCCACCGATTCCCAGAACATCCCACAAAAATCCCACAAAAATCCCTAAATCTTCTGAAATCTTGACCAAATTCCAGAAACGCCCCATAAAATCACCACAGTTTCCCACAAAATTCAAGAAAAACACCACTAAATTCCCTAAATCTTTTCAAAATACTACAAAATTCCTGAAAAGCCCTACCAAATTCCAGAAATATCCCACAAAATGACCTAAATCATTCCAAAACTCTACCAAATTCCACAAAAATCCCACCAAATCTCCACAAATTCTTACAAAATACATGAAAAATCACAGATAATTCCTCAATTCTCTGCCGAATCTCACAAAATTCCAGAAAAGACCCTCAAAGTTCCACAAACATCCCACAAAATGTCCACAAATGTCCACAAAATCCAAGAAAAATCCCACAAAATTCCCTAATTCTTCTAAAACACGACCAAATTCTAGAAAAATATCCCACCAAATCTCCACAAATTCCCACAAAATACATGAAAAATCCCTCAAGATCCCTAAATCGCCTCAATATCCCACAAAATTCCACAAAAATCACACAAAACCTCCACAAGTTTCCACAAAATCTAAGAAAAATTCCTCAAAATACTTCAACTCTCCTCAAAACCACACAAAGTCCTTGAAAAGGCCCACCAAATTCCACAAAAATCCCACAGAATCTACACAAATTCCCACAAAATCTAAAACAAATTCCTCAACATTCTTCAAGTCTCCTCAGAATCCCACACAATTCCAGAAAAATCCCCACAAAATTACAGACAAGTCCCACAAAATTCCCTAAATCATTTCAAAACCCTACCAATTCACAGGAATGTCCCACAAAATCTCCACCGATTCCCAGAACATCCCACAAAAATCCCACAAAAATCCCTAAATCTTCTGAAATCTTGACCAAATTCCAGAAACGCCCCATAAAATCACCACAGTTTCCCACAAAATTCAAGAAAAACACCACTAAATTCCCTAAATCTTTTCAAAATACTACAAAATTCCTGAAAAGCCCTACCAAATTCCAGAAATATCCCACAAAATGACCTAAATCATTCCAAAACTCTACCAAATTCCACAAAAATCCCACCAAATCTCCACAAATTCTTACAAAATACATGAAAAATCACAGATAATTCCTCAATTCTCTGCCGAATCTCACAAAATTCCAGAAAAGACCCTCAAAATTCCACAACCATCCCGCAAAATCTCCTCAAAATCCAACAAAATTCCAGGAAAAATCCCACAACATTCCCGAAATCTTCTCAAAACACGACCAAATTCTAAAAAAAAATCCCACCAAATCTCCACAAATTCCCACAAAATACATGAAAAATCCCTCAAGATCCCTAAATCGCCTCACTATCCCACAAAATTCCACAAAAATCACACAAAACCTCCACAAGTTTCCACAAAATCTAAGAAAAATTCCTCAAAATACTTCAACTCTCCTCAAAACCACACAAAGTCCTTGAAAAGGCCCACCAAATTCCACAAAAATCCCACCAAATTCCCTACATCTTCTCAAAACTCTACAAATTTCAACAAAAATCCCACCAAATCTCCACAAATTCTTACAAAATACATGAAAAATCACAGATAATTCCTCAATTCTCTGCAGAATCTCACAAAATTCCAGAAAAGACCCTCAAAGTTCCACAAACATCCCACAAAATCTTCTCAAAATCCAACAAAATTCCAGGAAAAATCCCACAACAATCCCGAAATCTTCTCAAAACACGACCAAATTCTAAAAAAAAATCCCACCAAATCTCCACAAATTCTTACAAAATACATGAAAAATCACAGATAATTCCTCAATTCTCTGCCGAATCTCACAAAATTCCAGAAAAGACCCTCAAAATTCCACAACCATCCCACAAAATCTCCTCAAAATCCAAAAAAATTCCAGGAAAAATCCCACAACATTCCCGAAATCTTCTCAAAACACGACCAAATTCTAAAAAAAAATCCCACCAAATCTCCACAAATTCCCACAAAATACATGAAAAATCCCTCAAGATCCCTAAATCGCCTCAATATCCCACAAAATTCCACAAAAATCACACAAAACCTCCACAAGTTTCCACAAAATCTAAGAAAAATTCCTCAAAATACTTCAACTCTCCTCAAAACCACACAAAGTCCTTGAAAAGGCCCACCAAATTCCACAAAAATCCCACCAAATTCCCTACATCTTCTCAAAACTCTACAAATTTCAACAAAAATCCCACCAAATCTCCACAAATTCTTACAAAATACATGAAAAATCACAGATAATTCCTCAATTCTCTGCAGAATCTCACAAAATTCCAGAAAAGACCCTCAAAGTTCCACAAACATCCCACAAAATGTCCACAAATGTCCACAAAATCCAAGAAAAATCCCACAAAATTCCCTAATTCTTCTAAAACACGACCAAATTCTAGAAAAATATCCCACCAAATCTCCACAAATTCCCACAAAATACATGAAAAATCCCTCAAGATCCCTAAATCGCCTCAATATCCCACAAAATTCCACAAAAATCACACAAAACCTCCACAAGTTTCCACAAAATACATGAAAAATTCCTCAAAATACTTCAACTCTCCTCAAAACCACACAAAGTCCTTGAAAAGGCCCACCAAATTCCACAAAAATCCCACAGAATCTACACAAATTCCCACAAAATCTAAAACAAATTCCTCAACATTCTTCAAGTCTCCTCAGAATCCCACACAATTCCAGAAAAATCCCCACAAAATTACAGACAAGTCCCACAAAATTCCCTAAATCATTTCAAAACCCTACCAATTCACAGGAATGTCCCACAAAATCTCCACCGATTCCCAGAACATCCCACAAAAATCCCACAAAAATCCCTAAATCTTCTGAAATCTTGACCAAATTCCAGAAACGCCCCATAAAATCACCACAGTTTCCCACAAAATTCAAGAAAAACACCACTAAATTCCCTAAATCTTTTCAAAATACTACAAAATTCCTGAAAAGCCCTACCAAATTCCAGAAATATCCCACAAAATGACCTAAATCATTCCAAAACTCTACCAAATTCCACAAAAATCCCACCAAATCTCCACAAATTCTTACAAAATACATGAAAAATCACAGATAATTCCTCAATTCTCTGCAGAATCTCACAAAATTCCAGAAAAGACCCTCAAAGTTCCACAAACATCCCACAAAATCTTCTCAAAATCCAACAAAATTCCAGGAAAAATCCCACAACAATCCCGAAATCTTCTCAAAACACGACCAAATTCTAAAAAAAAATCCCACCAAATCTCCACAAATTCTTACAAAATACATGAAAAATCACAGATAATTCCTCAATTCTCTGCCGAATCTCACAAAATTCCAGAAAAGACCCTCAAAATTCCACAAACATCCCACAAAATCTCCTCAAAATCCAACAAAATTCCAGGAAAAATCCCACAACATTCCCGAAATCTTCTCAAAACACGACCAAATTCTAAAAAAAAATCCCACCAAATCTCCACAAATTCCCACAAAATACATGAAAAATCCCTCAAGATCCCTAAATCGCCTCAATATCCCACAAAATTCCACAAAAATCACACAAAACCTCCACAAGTTTCCACAAAATCTAAGAAAAATTCCTCAAAATACTTCAACTCTCCTCAAAACCACACAAAGTCCTTGAAAAGGCCCACCAAATTCCACAAAAATCCCACCAAATTCCCTACATCTTCTCAAAACTCTACAAATTTCAACAAAAATCCCACCAAATCTCCACAAATTCTTACAAAATACATGAAAAATCACAGATAATTCCTCAATTCTCTGCAGAATCTCACAAAATTCCAGAAAAGACCCTCAAAGTTCCACCAACATCCCACAAAATGTCCACAAATGTCCACAAAAGCCAAGAAAAATCCCACAAAATTCCCTAATTCTTCTAAAACACGACCAAATTCTAGAAAAATATCCCACCAAATCTCCACAAATTCCCACAAAATACATGAAAAATCCCTCAAGATCCCTAAATCGCCTCACTATCCCACAAAATTCCACAAAAATCACACAAAACCTCCACAAGTTTCCACAAAATCTAAGAAAAATTCCTCAAAATACTTCAACTCTCCTCAAAACCACACAAAGTCCTTGAAAAGGCCCACCAAATTCCACAAAAATCCCACAGAATCTACACAAATTCCCACAAAATCTAAAACAAATTCCTCAACATTCTTCAAGTCTCCTCAGAATCCCACACAATTCCAGAAAAATCCCCACAAAATTACAGACAAGTCCCACAAAGTTCCCTAAATCATTTCAAAACCCTACCAATTCACAGGAATGTCCCACAAAATCTCCACCGATTCCCAGAACATCCCACAAAAATCCCACAAAAATCCCTAAATCTTCTGAAATCTTGACCAAATTCCAGAAACGCCCCATAAAATCACCACAGTTTCCCACAAAATTCAAGAAAAACAACACAAAATTCCCTAAATCTTTTCAAAATACTACAAAATTCTTGAAAAGCCCCACCAAAGTCCAGAAATATCCGACAAAATGACCTAAATCATTCCAAAACTCTACCAAATTCCACAAAAATCCCACCAAATCTCCACAAATTCTTACAAAATACATGAAAAATCACAGATAATTCCTCAATTCTCTGCAAAATCTCACAAAATTCCACAAAAGACCCACAAAATTCCACAACCATCCCACAAAATCTCATCAAAATCCAAAAAAATTCCAGGAAAAATCCCACAACATTCCCGAAATCTTCTCAAAACACGACCAAATTCTAAAAAAAAATCCCACCAAATCTCCACAAATTCCCACAAAATACATGAAAAATCCCTCAAGATCCCTAAATCGCCTCAATATCCCACAAAATTCCACAAAAATCACACAAAACCTCCACAAGTTTCCACAAAATCTAAGAAAAATTCCTCAAAATACTCCAACTCTCCTCAAAACCACACAAAGTCCTTGAAAAGGCCCACCAAATTCCACAAAAATCCCACCAAATTCCCTACATCTTCTCAAAACTCTACAAATTTCAACAAAAATCCCACCAAATCTCCACAAATTCTTACAAAATACATGAAAAATCACAGATAATTCCTCAATTCTCTGCAGAATCTCACAAAATTCCAGAAAAGACCCTCAAAGTTCCACCAACATCCCACAAAATGTCCACAAATGTCCACAAAATCCAAGAAAAATCCCACAAAATTCCCTAATTCTTCTAAAACACGACCAAATTCTAGAAAAATATCCCACCAAATCTCCACAAATTCCCACAAAATACATGAAAAATCCCTCAAGATCCCTAAATCGCCTCAATATCCCACAAAATTCCACAAAAATCACACAAAACCTCCACAAGTTTCCACAAAATCTAAGAAAAATTCCTCAAAATACTTCAACTCTCCTCAAAACCACACAAAGTCCTTGAAAAGGCCCACCAAATTCCACAAAAATCCCACAGAATCTACACAAATTCCCACAAAATCTAAAACAAATTCCTCAACATTCTTCAAGTCTCCTCAGAATCCCACACAATTCCAGAAAAATCCCCACAAAATTACAGACAAGTCCCACAAAATTCCCTAAATCATTTCAAAACCCTACCAATTCACAGGAATGTCCCACAAAATCTCCACCGATTCCCAGAACATCCCACAAAAATCCCACAAAAATCCCTAAATCTTCTGAAATCTTGACCAAATTCCAGAAACGCCCCATAAAATCACCACAGTTTCCCACAAAATTCAAGAAAAACACTACTAAATTCCCTAAATCTTTTCAAAATACTACAAAATTCCTGAAAAGCCCTACCAAATTCCAGAAATATCCCACAAAATGACCTAAATCATTCCAAAACTCTACCAAATTCCACAAAAATCCCACCAAATCTCCACAAATTCTTACAAAATACATGAAAAATCACAGATAATTCCTCAATTCTCTGCCGAATCTCACAAAATTCCAGAAAAGACCCTCAAAGTTCCACAAACATCCCACAAAATGTCCACAAATGTCCACAAAATCCAAGAAAAATCCCACAAAATTCCCTAATTCTTCTAAAACACGACCAAATTCTAGAAAAATATCCTACCAAATCTCCACAAATTCCCACAAAATACATGAAAAATCCCTCAAGATCCCTAAATCGCCTCAATATCCCACAAAATTCCACAAAAATCACACAAAACCTCCACAAGTTTCCACAAAATACATGAAAAATTCCTCAAAATACTTCAACTCTCCTCAAAACCACACAAAGTCCTTGAAAAGGCCCACCAAATTCCACAAAAATCCCACAGAATCTACACAAATTCCCACAAAATCTAAAACAAATTCCTCAACATTCTTCAAGTCTCCTCAGAATCCCACACAATTCCAGAAAAATCCCCACAAAATTACAGACAAGTCCCACAAAATTCCCTAAATCATTTCAAAACCCTACCAATTCACAGGAATGTCCCACAAAATCTCCACCGATTCCCAGAACATCCCACAAAAATCCCACAAAAATCCCTAAATCTTCTGAAATCTTGACCAAATTCCAGAAACGCCCCATAAAATCACCACAGTTTCCCACAAAATTCAAGAAAAACACCACTAAATTCTCTAAATCTTTTCAAAATACTACAAAATTCCTGAAAAGCCCTACCAAATTCCAGAAATATCCCACAAAATGACCTAAATCATTCCAAAACTCTACCAAATTCCACAAAAATCCCACCAAATCTCCACAAATTCTTACAAAATACATGAAAAATCACAGATAATTCCTCAATTCTCTGCAGAATCTCACAAAATTCCAGAAAAGACCCTCAAAGTTCCACAAACATCCCACAAAATGTCCACAAATGTCCACAAAATCCAAGAAAAATCCCACAAAATTCCCTAATTCTTCTAAAACACGACCAAATTCTAGAAAAATATCCCACCAAATCTCCACAAATTCCCACAAAATACATGAAAAATCCCTCAAGATCCCTAAATCGCCTCACTATCCCACAAAATTCCACAAAAATCACACAAAACCTCCACAAGTTTCCACAAAATCTAAGAAAAATTCCTCAAAATACTTCAACTCTCCTCAAAACCACACAAAGTCCTTGAAAAGGCCCACCAAATTCCACAAAAATCCCACAGAATCTACACAAATTCCCACAAAATCTAAAACAAATTCCTCAACATTCTTCAAGTCTCCTCAGAATCCCACACAATTCCAGAAAAATCCCCACAAAATTACAGACAAGTCCCACAAAATTCCCTAAATCATTTCAAAACCCTACCAATTCACAGGAATGTCCCACAAAATCTCCACCGATTCCCAGAACATCCCACAAAAATCCCACAAAAATCCCTAAATCTTCTGAAAACTCGACCAAATTCCAGAAACGCCCCATAAAATCACCACAGTTTCCCACAAAATTCAAGAAAAACACCACTAAATTCTCTAAATCTTTTCAAAATACTACAAAATTCCTGAAAAGCCCTACCAAATTCCAGAAATATCCCACAAAATGACCTAAATCATTCCAAAACTCTACCAAATTCCACAAAAATCCCACCAAATCTCCACAAATTCTTACAAAATACATGAAAAATCACAGATAATTCCTCAATTCTCTGCCGAATCTCACAAAATTCCAGAAAAGACCCTCAAAATTCCACAACCATCCCGCAAAATCTCCTCAAAATCCAACAAAATTCCAGGAAAAATCCCACAACATTCCCGAAATCTTCTCAAAACACGACCAAATTCTAAAAAAAAATCCCACCAAATCTCCACAAATTCCCACAAAATACATGAAAAATCCCTCAAGATCCCTAAATCGCCTCACTATCCCACAAAATTCCACAAAAATCACACAAAACCTCCACAAGTTTCCACAAAATCTAAGAAAAATTCCTCAAAATACTTCAACTCTCCTCAAAACCACACAAAGTCCTTGAAAAGGCCCACCAAATTCCACAAAAATCCCACCAAATTCCCTACATCTTCTCAAAACTCTACAAATTTCAACAAAAATCCCACCAAATCTCCACAAATTCTTACAAAATACATGAAAAATCACAGATAATTCCTCAATTCTCTGCAGAATCTCACAAAATTCCAGAAAAGACCCTCAAAGTTCCACCAACATCCCACAAAATGTCCACAAATGTCCACAAAATCCAAGAAAAATCCCACAAAATTCCCTAATTCTTCTAAAACACGACCAAATTCTAGAAAAATATCCCACCAAATCTCCACAAATTCCCACAAAATACATGAAAAATCCCTCAAGATCCCTAAATCGCCTCAATATCCCACAAAATTCCACAAAAATCACACAAAACCTCCACAAGTTTCCACAAAATCTAAGAAAAATTCCTCAAAATACTTCAACTCTCCTCAAAACCACACAAAGTCCTTGAAAAGGCCCACCAAATTCCACAAAAATCCCACCAAATTCCCTACATCTTCTCAAAACTCTACAAATTTCAACAAAAATCCCACCAAATCTCCACAAATTCTTACAAAATACATGAAAAATCACAGATAATTCCTCAATTCTCTGCAGAATCTCACAAAATTCCAGAAAAGACCCTCAAAGTTCCACAAACATCCCACAAAATCTTCTCAAAATCCAACAAAATTCCAGGAAAAATCCCACAACAATCCCGAAATCTTCTCAAAACACGACCAAATTCTAAAAAAAAATCCCACCAAATCTCCACAAATTCTTACAAAATACATGAAAAATCACAGATAATTCCTCAATTCTCTGCCGAATCTCACAAAATTCCAGAAAAGACCCTCAAAATTCCACAAACATCCCACAAAATCTCCTCAAAATCCAACAAAATTCCAGGAAAAATCCCACAACATTCCCGAAATCTTCTCAAAACACGACCAAATTCTAAAAAAAAATCCCACCAAATCTCCACAAATTCCCACAAAATACATGAAAAATCCCTCAAGATCCCTAAATCGCCTCAATATCCCACAAAATTCCACAAAAATCACACAAAACCTCCACAAGTTTCCACAAAATCTAAGAAAAATTCCTCAAAATACTTCAACTCTCCTCAAAACCACACAAAGTCCTTGAAAAGGCCCACCAAATTCCACAAAAATCCCACCAAATTCCCTACATCTTCTCAAAACTCTACAAATTTCAACAAAAATCCCACCAAATCTCCACAAATTCTTACAAAATACATGAAAAATCACAGATAATTCCTCAATTCTCTGCAGAATCTCACAAAATTCCAGAAAAGACCCTCAAAGTTCCACCAACATCCCACAAAATGTCCACAAATGTCCACAAAATCCAAGAAAAATCCCACAAAATTCCCTAATTCTTCTAAAACACGACCAAATTCTAGAAAAATATCCCACCAAATCTCCACAAATTCCCACAAAATACATGAAAAATCCCTCAAGATCCCTAAATCGCCTCAATATCCCACAAAATTCCACAAAAATCACACAAAACCTCCACAAGTTTCCACAAAATCTAAGAAAAATTCCTCAAAATACTTCAACTCTCCTCAAAACCACACAAAGTCCTTGAAAAGGCCCACCAAATTCCACAAAAATCCCACAGAATCTACACAAATTCCCACAAAATCTAAAACAAATTCCTCAACATTCTTCAAGTCTCCTCAGAATCCCACACAATTCCAGAAAAATCCCCACAAAATTACAGACAAGTCCCACAAAGTTCCCTAAATCATTTCAAAACCCTACCAATTCACAGGAATGTCCCACAAAATCTCCACCGATTCCCAGAACATCCCACAAAAATCCCACAAAAATCCCTAAATCTTCTGAAATCTTGACCAAATTCCAGAAACGCCCCATAAAATCACCACAGTTTCCCACAAAATTCAAGAAAAACAACACAAAATTCCCTAAATCTTTTCAAAATACTACAAAATTCTTGAAAAGCCCCACCAAAGTCCAGAAATATCCGACAAAATGACCTAAATCATTCCAAAACTCTACCAAATTCCACAAAAATCCCACCAAATCTCCACAAATTCTTACAAAATACATGAAAAATCACAGATAATTCCTCAATTCTCTGCCGAATCTCACAAAATTCCAGAAAAGACCCTCAAAATTCCACAACCATCCCGCAAAATCTCCTCAAAATCCAACAAAATTCCAGGAAAAATCCCACAACATTCCCGAAATCTTCTCAAAACACGACCAAATTCTAAAAAAAAATCCCACCAAATCTCCACAAATTCCCACAAAATACATGAAAAATCCCTCAAGATCCCTAAATCGCCTCACTATCCCACAAAATTCCACAAAAATCACACAAAACCTCCACAAGTTTCCACAAAATCTAAGAAAAATTCCTCAAAATACTTCAACTCTCCTCAAAACCACACAAAGTCCTTGAAAAGGCCCACCAAATTCCACAAAAATCCCACCAAATTCCCTACATCTTCTCAAAACTCTACAAATTTCAACAAAAATCCCACCAAATCTCCACAAATTCTTACAAAATACATGAAAAATCACAGATAATTCCTCAATTCTCTGCAGAATCTCACAAAATTCCAGAAAAGACCCTCAAAGTTCCACCAACATCCCACAAAATGTCCACAAATGTCCACAAAATCCAAGAAAAATCCCACAAAATTCCCTAATTCTTCTAAAACACGACCAAATTCTAGAAAAATATCCCACCAAATCTCCACAAATTCCCACAAAATACATGAAAAATCCCTCAAGATCCCTAAATCGCCTCAATATCCCACAAAATTCCACAAAAATCACACAAAACCTCCACAAGTTTCCACAAAATCTAAGAAAAATTCCTCAAAATACTTCAACTCTCCTCAAAACCACACAAAGTCCTTGAAAAGGCCCACCAAATTCCACAAAAATCCCACAGAATCTACACAAATTCCCACAAAATCTAAAACAAATTCCTCAACATTCTTCAAGTCTCCTCAGAATCCCACACAATTCCAGAAAAATCCCCACAAAATTACAGACAAGTCCCACAAAATTCCCTAAATCATTTCAAAACCCTACCAATTCACAGGAATGTCCCACAAAATCTCCACCGATTCCCAGAACATCCCACAAAAATCCCACAAAAATCCCTAAATCTTCTGAAAACTCGACCAAATTCCAGAAACGCCCCATAAAATCACCACAGTTTCCCACAAAATTCAAGAAAAACACCACTAAATTCCCTAAATCTTTTCAAAATACTACAAAATTCCTGAAAAGCCCTACCAAATTCCAGAAATATCCCACAAAATGACCTAAATCATTCCAAAACTCTACCAAATTCCACAAAAATCCCACCAAATCTCCACAAATTCTTACAAAATACATGAAAAATCACAGATAATTCCTCAATTCTCTGCCGAATCTCACAAAATTCCAGAAAAGACCCTCAAAATTCCACAACCATCCCGCAAAATCTCCTCAAAATCCAACAAAATTCCAGGAAAAATCCCACAACATTCCCGAAATCTTCTCAAAACACGACCAAATTCTAAAAAAAAATCCCACCAAATCTCCACAAATTCCCACAAAATACATGAAAAATCCCTCAAGATCCCTAAATCGCCTCACTATCCCACAAAATTCCACAAAAATCACACAAAACCTCCACAAGTTTCCACAAAATCTAAGAAAAATTCCTCAAAATACTTCAACTCTCCTCAAAACCACACAAAGTCCTTGAAAAGGCCCACCAAATTCCACAAAAATCCCACCAAATTCCCTACATCTTCTCAAAACTCTACAAATTTCAACAAAAATCCCACCAAATCTCCACAAATTCTTACAAAATACATGAAAAATCACAGATAATTCCTCAATTCTCTGCAGAATCTCACAAAATTCCAGAAAAGACCCTCAAAGTTCCACAAACATCCCACAAAATCTTCTCAAAATCCAACAAAATTCCAGGAAAAATCCCACAACAATCCCGAAATCTTCTCAAAACACGACCAAATTCTAAAAAAAAATCCCACCAAATCTCCACAAATTCTTACAAAATACATGAAAAATCACAGATAATTCCTCAATTCTCTGCAGAATCTCACAAAATTCCAGAAAAGACCCACAAAATTCCACAAACATCCCACAAAATCTCCTCAAAATCCAACAAAATTCCAGGAAAAATCCCACAACATTCCCGAAATCTTCTCAAAACACGACCAAATTCTAAAAAAAAATCCCACCAAATCTCCACAAATTCCCACAAAATACATGAAAAATCCCTCAAGATCCCTAAATCGCCTCAATATCCCACAAAATTCCACAAAAATCACACAAAACCTCCACAAGTTTCCACAAAATCTAAGAAAAATTCCTCAAAATACTTCAACTCTCCTCAAAACCACACAAAGTCCTTGAAAAGGCCCACCAAATTCCACAAAAATCCCACCAAATTCCCTACATCTTCTCAAAACTCTACAAATTTCAACAAAAATCCCACCAAATCTCCACAAATTCTTACAAAATACATGAAAAATCACAGATAATTCCTCAATTCTCTGCAGAATCTCACAAAATTCCAGAAAAGACCCTCAAAGTTCCACCAACATCCCACAAAATGTCCACAAATGTCCACAAAATCCAAGAAAAATCCCACAAAATTCCCTAATTCTTCTAAAACACGACCAAATTCTAGAAAAATATCCCACCAAATCTCCACAAATTCCCACAAAATACATGAAAAATCCCTCAAGATCCCTAAATCGCCTCAATATCCCACAAAATTCCACAAAAATCACACAAAACCTCCACAAGTTTCCACAAAATCTAAGAAAAATTCCTCAAAATACTTCAACTCTCCTCAAAACCACACAAAGTCCTTGAAAAGGCCCACCAAATTCCACAAAAATCCCACAGAATCTACACAAATTCCCACAAAATCTAAAACAAATTCCTCAACATTCTTCAAGTCTCCTCAGAATCCCACACAATTCCAGAAAAATCCCCACAAAATTACAGACAAGTCCCACAAAGTTCCCTAAATCATTTCAAAACCCTACCAATTCACAGGAATGTCCCACAAAATCTCCACCGATTCCCAGAACATCCCACAAAAATCCCACAAAAATCCCTAAATCTTCTGAAATCTTGACCAAATTCCAGAAACGCCCCATAAAATCACCACAGTTTCCCACAAAATTCAAGAAAAACAACACAAAATTCCCTAAATCTTTTCAAAATACTACAAAATTCTTGAAAAGCCCCACCAAAGTCCAGAAATATCCGACAAAATGACCTAAATCATTCCAAAACTCTACCAAATTCCACAAAAATCCCACCAAATCTCCACAAATTCTTACAAAATACATGAAAAATCACAGATAATTCCTCAATTCTCTGCAAAATCTCACAAAATTCCACAAAAGACCCACAAAATTCCACAACCATCCCACAAAATCTCATCAAAATCCAAAAAAATTCCAGGAAAAATCCCACAACATTCCCGAAATCTTCTCAAAACACGACCAAATTCTAAAAAAAAATCCCACCAAATCTCCACAAATTCCCACAAAATACATGAAAAATCCCTCAAGATCCCTAAATCGCCTCAATATCCCACAAAATTCCACAAAAATCACACAAAACCTCCACAAGTTTCCACAAAATCTAAGAAAAATTCCTCAAAATACTCCAACTCTCCTCAAAACCACACAAAGTCCTTGAAAAGGCCCACCAAATTCCACAAAAATCCCACCAAATTCCCTACATCTTCTCAAAACTCTACAAATTTCAACAAAAATCCCACCAAATCTCCACAAATTCTTACAAAATACATGAAAAATCACAGATAATTCCTCAATTCTCTGCAGAATCTCACAAAATTCCAGAAAAGACCCTCAAAGTTCCACCAACATCCCACAAAATGTCCACAAATGTCCACAAAATCCAAGAAAAATCCCACAAAATTCCCTAATTCTTCTAAAACACGACCAAATTCTAGAAAAATATCCCACCAAATCTCCACAAATTCCCACAAAATACATGAAAAATCCCTCAAGATCCCTAAATCGCCTCAATATCCCACAAAATTCCACAAAAATCACACAAAACCTCCACAAGTTTCCACAAAATCTAAGAAAAATTCCTCAAAATACTTCAACTCTCCTCAAAACCACACAAAGTCCTTGAAAAGGCCCACCAAATTCCACAAAAATCCCACCAAATTCCCTACATCTTCTCAAAACTCTACAAATTTCAACAAAAATCCCACCAAATCTCCACAAATTCTTACAAAATACATGAAAAATCACAGATAATTCCTCAATTCTCTGCAGAATCTCACAAAATTCCAGAAAAGACCCTCAAAGTTCCACAAACATCCCACAAAATGTCCACAAATGTCCACAAAATCCAAGAAAAATCCCACAAAATTCCCTAATTCTTCTAAAACACGACCAAATTCTAGAAAAATATCCCACCAAATCTCCACAAATTCCCACAAAATACATGAAAAATCCCTCAAGATCCCTAAATCGCCTCAATATCCCACAAAATTCCACAAAAATCACACAAAACCTCCACAAGTTTCCACAAAATCTAAGAAAAATTCCTCAAAATACTTCAACTCTCCTCAAAACCACACAAAGTCCTTGAAAAGGCCCACCAAATTCCACAAAAATCCCACAGAATCTACACAAATTCCCACAAAATCTAAAACAAATTCCTCAACATTCTTCAAGTCTCCTCAGAATCCCACACAATTCCAGAAAAATCCCCACAAAATTACAGACAAGTCCCACAAAGTTCCCTAAATCATTTCAAAACCCTACCAATTCACAGGAATGTCCCACAAAATCTCCACCGATTCCCAGAACATCCCACAAAAATCCCACAAAAATCCCTAAATCTTCTGAAATCTTGACCAAATTCCAGAAACGCCCCATAAAATCACCACAGTTTCCCACAAAATTCAAGAAAAACAACACAAAATTCCCTAAATCTTTTCAAAATACTACAAAATTCTTGAAAAGCCCCACCAAAGTCCAGAAATATCCGACAAAATGACCTAAATCATTCCAAAACTCTACCAAATTCCACAAAAATCCCACCAAATCTCCACAAATTCTTACAAAATACATGAAAAATCACAGATAATTCCTCAATTCTCTGCAAAATCTCACAAAATTCCAGAAAAGACCCACAAAATTCCACAACCATCCCACAAAATCTCATCAAAATCCAAAAAAATTCCAGGAAAAATCCCACAACATTCCCGAAATCTTCTCAAAACACGACCAAATTCTAAAAAAAAATCCCACCAAATCTCCACAAATTCCCACAAAATACATGAAAAATCCCTCAAGATCCCTAAATCGCCTCAATATCCCACAAAATTCCACAAAAATCACACAAAACCTCCACAAGTTTCCACAAAATCTAAGAAAAATTCCTCAAAATACTCCAACTCTCCTCAAAACCACACAAAGTCCTTGAAAAGGCCCACCAAATTCCACAAAAATCCCACCAAATTCCCTACATCTTCTCAAAACTCTACAAATTTCAACAAAAATCCCACCAAATCTCCACAAATTCTTACAAAATACATGAAAAATCACAGATAATTCCTCAATTCTCTGCAGAATCTCACAAAATTCCAGAAAAGACCCTCAAAGTTCCACAAACATCCCACAAAATGTCCACAAATGTCCACAAAATCCAAGAAAAATCCCACAAAATTCCCTAATTCTTCTAAAACACGACCAAATTCTAGAAAAATATCCCACCAAATCTCCACAAATTCCCACAAAATACATGAAAAATCCCTCAAGATCCCTAAATCGCCTCAATATCCCACAAAATTCCACAAAAATCACACAAAACCTCCACAAGTTTCCACAAAATCTAAGAAAAATTCCTCAAAATACTTCAACTCTCCTCAAAACCACACAAAGTCCTTGAAAAGGCCCACCAAATTCCACAAAAATCCCACAGAATCTACACAAATTCCCACAAAATCTAAAACAAATTCCTCAACATTCTTCAAGTCTCCTCAGAATCCCACACAATTCCAGAAAAATCCCCACAAAATTACAGACAAGTCCCACAAAATTCCCTAAATCATTTCAAAACCCTACCAATTCACAGGAATGTCCCACAAAATCTCCACCGATTCCCAGAACATCCCACAAAAATCCCACAAAAATCCCTAAATCTTCTGAAATCTTGACCAAATTCCAGAAACGCCCCATAAAATCACCACAGTTTCCCACAAAATTCAAGAAAAACACTACTAAATTCCCTAAATCTTTTCAAAATACTACAAAATTCCTGAAAAGCCCTACCAAATTCCAGAAATATCCCACAAAATGACCTAAATCATTCCAAAACTCTACCAAATTCCACAAAAATCCCACCAAATCTCCACAAATTCTTACAAAATACATGAAAAATCACAGATAATTCCTCAATTCTCTGCCGAATCTCACAAAATTCCAGAAAAGACCCTCAAAATTCCACAAACATCCCGCAAAATCTCCTCAAAATCCAACAAAATTCCAGGAAAAATCCCACAACATTCCCTAATTCTTCTAAAACATGACCAAATTCTAGAAAAAAAATCCCACCAAATCTCCACAAATTCCCACAAAATACATGAAAAATCCCTCAAGATCCCTAAATCGCCTCACTATCCCACAAAATTCCACAAAAATCACACAAAACCTCCACAAGTTTCCACAAAATCTAAGAAAAATTCCTCAAAATACTTCAACTCTCCTCAAAACCACACAAAGTCCTTGAAAAGGCCCACCAAATTCCAGAAAAATCCCACCAAATTCCCTACATCTTCTCAAAACTCTACAAATTTCAACAAAAATCCCACCAAATCTCCACAAATTCTTACAAAATACATGAAAAATCACAGATAATTCCTCAATTCTCTGCAGAATCTCACAAAATTCCAGAAAAGACCCTCAAAGTTCCACCAACATCCCACAAAATGTCCACAAATGTCCACAAAATCCAAGAAAAATCCCACAAAATTCCCTAATTCTTCTAAAACACGACCAAATTCTAGAAAAATATCCCACCAAATCTCCACAAATTCCCACAAAATACATGAAAAATCCCTCAAGATCCCTAAATCGCCTCAATATCCCACAAAATTCCACAAAAATCACACAAAACCTCCACAAGTTTCCACAAAATCTAAGAAAAATTCCTCAAAATACTTCAACTCTCCTCAAAACCACACAAAGTCCTTGAAAAGGCCCACCAAATTCCACAAAAATCCCACAGAATCTACACAAATTCCCACAAAATCTAAAACAAATTCCTCAACATTCTTCAAGTCTCCTCAGAATCCCACACAATTCCAGAAAAATCCCCACAAAATTACAGACAAGTCCCACAAAGTTCCCTAAATCATTTCAAAACCCTACCAATTCACAGGAATGTCCCACAAAATCTCCACCGATTCCCAGAACATCCCACAAAAATCCCACAAAAATCCCTAAATCTTCTGAAATCTTGACCAAATTCCAGAAACGCCCCATAAAATCACCACAGTTTCCCACAAAATTCAAGAAAAACAACACAAAATTCCCTAAATCTTTTCAAAATACTACAAAATTCTTGAAAAGCCCCACCAAAGTCCAGAAATATCCCACAAAATGACCTAAATCATTCCAAAACTCTACCAAATTCCACAAAAATCCCACCAAATCTCCACAAATTCTTACAAAATACATGAAAAATCACAGATAATTCCTCAATTCTCTGCAAAATCTCACAAAATTCCAGAAAAGACCCACAAAATTCCACAACCATCCCACAAAATCTCATCAAAATCCAAAAAAATTCCAGGAAAAATCCCACAACATTCCCGAAATCTTCTCAAAACACGACCAAATTCTAAAAAAAAATCCCACCAAATCTCCACAAATTCCCACAAAATACATGAAAAATCCCTCAAGATCCCTAAATCGCCTCAATATCCCACAAAATTCCACAAAAATCACACAAAACCTCCACAAGTTTCCACAAAATCTAAGAAAAATTCCTCAAAATACTCCAACTCTCCTCAAAACCACACAAAGTCCTTGAAAAGGCCCACCAAATTCCACAAAAATCCCACCAAATTCCCTACATCTTCTCAAAACTCTACAAATTTCAACAAAAATCCCACCAAATCTCCACAAATTCTTACAAAATACATGAAAAATCACAGATAATTCCTCAATTCTCTGCAGAATCTCACAAAATTCCAGAAAAGACCCACAAAATTCCACAACCATCCCACAAAATCTCATCAAAATCCAAAAAAATTCCAGGAAAAATCCCACAACATTCCCGAAATCTTCTCAAAACACGACCAAATTCTAAAAAAAAATCCCACCAAATCTCCACAAATTCCCACAAAATACATGAAAAATCCCTCAAGATCCCTAAATCGCCTCAATATCCCACAAAATTCCACAAAAATCACACAAAACCTCCACAAGTTTCCACAAAATCTAAGAAAAATTCCTCAAAATACTCCAACTCTCCTCAAAACCACACAAAGTCCTTGAAAAGGCCCACCAAATTCCACAAAAATCCCACCAAATTCCCTACATCTTCTCAAAACTCTACAAATTTCAACAAAAATCCCACCAAATCTCCACAAATTCTTACAAAATACATGAAAAATCACAGATAATTCCTCAATTCTCTGCAGAATCTCACAAAATTCCAGAAAAGACCCTCAAAGTTCCACAAACATCCCACAAAATGTCCACAAATGTCCACAAAATCCAAGAAAAATCCCACAAAATTCCCTAATTCTTCTAAAACACGACCAAATTCTAGAAAAATATCCCACCAAATCTCCACAAATTCCCACAAAATACATGAAAAATCCCTCAAGATCCCTAAATCGCCTCAATATCCCACAAAATTCCACAAAAATCACACAAAACCTCCACAAGTTTCCACAAAATCTAAGAAAAATTCCTCAAAATACTTCAACTCTCCTCAAAACCACACAAAGTCCTTGAAAAGGCCCACCAAATTCCACAAAAATCCCACAGAATCTACACAAATTCCCACAAAATCTAAAACAAATTCCTCAACATTCTTCAAGTCTCCTCAGAATCCCACACAATTCCAGAAAAATCCCCACAAAATTACAGACAAGTCCCACAAAATTCCCTAAATCATTTCAAAACCCTACCAATTCACAGGAATGTCCCACAAAATCTCCACCGATTCCCAGAACATCCCACAAAAATCCCACAAAAATCCCTAAATCTTCTGAAATCTTGACCAAATTCCAGAAACGCCCCATAAAATCACCACAGTTTCCCACAAAATTCAAGAAAAACACCACTAAATTCCCTAAATCTTTTCAAAATACTACAAAATTCCTGAAAAGCCCTACCAAATTCCAGAAATATCCCACAAAATGACCTAAATCATTCCAAAACTCTACCAAATTCCACAAAAATCCCACCAAATCTCCACAAATTCTTACAAAATACATGAAAAATCACAGATAATTCCTCAATTCTCTGCCGAATCTCACAAAATTCCAGAAAAGACCCTCAAAGTTCCACAAACATCCCACAAAATGTCCACAAATGTCCACAAAATCCAAGAAAAATCCCACAAAATTCCCTAATTCTTCTAAAACACGACCAAATTCTAGAAAAATATCCCACCAAATCTCCACAAATTCCCACAAAATACATGAAAAATCCCTCAAGATCCCTAAATCGCCTCAATATCCCACAAAATTCCACAAAAATCACACAAAACCTCCACAAGTTTCCACAAAATCTAAGAAAAATTCCTCAAAATACTTCAACTCTCCTCAAAACCACACAAAGTCCTTGAAAAGGCCCACCAAATTCCACAAAAATCCCACAGAATCTACACAAATTCCCACAAAATCTAAAACAAATTCCTCAACATTCTTCAAGTCTCCTCAGAATCCCACACAATTCCAGAAAAATCCCCACAAAATTCCAGACAAGTCCCACAAAGTTCCCTAAATCATTTCAAAACCCTACCAATTCACAGGAATGTCCCACAAAATCTCCACCGATTCCCAGAACATCCCACAAAAATCCCACAAAAATCCCTAAATCTTCTGAAATCTTGACCAAATTCCAGAAACGCCCCATAAAATCACCACAGTTTCCCACAAAATTCAAGAAAAACACCACTAAATTCCCTAAATCTTTTCAAAATACTACAAAATTCCTGAAAAGCCCTACCAAATTCCAGAAATATCCCACAAAATGACCTAAATCATTCCAAAACTCTACCAAATTCCACAAAAATCCCACCAAATCTCCACAAATTCTTACAAAATACATGAAAAATCACAGATAATTCCTCAATTCTCTGCCGAATCTCACAAAATTCCAGAAAAGACCCTCAAAATTCCACAAACATCCCGCAAAATCTCCTCAAAATCCAACAAAATTCCAGGAAAAATCCCACAACATTCCCTAATTCTTCTAAAACATGACCAAATTCTAGAAAAAAAATCCCACCAAATCTCCACAAATTCCCACAAAATACATGAAAAATCCCTCAAGATCCCTAAATCGCCTCACTATCCCACAAAATTCCACAAAAATCACACAAAACCTCCACAAGTTTCCACAAAATCTAAGAAAAATTCCTCAAAATACTTCAACTCTCCTCAAAACCACACAAAGTCCTTGAAAAGGCCCACCAAATTCCACAAAAATCCCACCAAATTCCCTACATCTTCTCAAAACTCTACAAATTTCAACAAAAATCCCACCAAGTCTCCACAAATTCTTACAAAATACATGAAAAATCACAGATAATTCCTCAATTCTCTGCAGAATCTCACAAAATTCCAGAAAAGACCCTCAAAGTTCCACCAACATCCCACAAAATGTCCACAAATGTCCACAAAATCCAAGAAAAATCCCACAAAATTCCCTAATTCTTCTAAAACACGACCAAATTCTAGAAAAATATCCCACCAAATCTCCACAAATTCCCACAAAATACATGAAAAATCCCTCAAGATCCCTAAATCGCCTCAATATCCCACAAAATTCCACAAAAATCACACAAAACCTCCACAAGTTTCCACAAAATCTAAGAAAAATTCCTCAAAATACTTCAACTCTCCTCAAAACCACACAAAGTCCTTGAAAAGGCCCACCAAATTCCACAAAAATCCCACAGAATCTACACAAATTCCCACAAAATCTAAAACAAATTCCTCAACATTCTTCAAGTCTCCTCAGAATCCCACACAATTCCAGAAAAATCCCCACAAAATTACAGACAAGTCCCACAAAGTTCCCTAAATCATTTCAAAACCCTACCAATTCACAGGAATGTCCCACAAAATCTCCACCGATTCCCAGAACATCCCACAAAAATCCCACAAAAATCCCTAAATCTTCTGAAATCTTGACCAAATTCCAGAAACGCCCCATAAAATCACCACAGTTTCCCACAAAATTCAAGAAAAACAACACAAAATTCCCTAAATCTTTTCAAAATACTACAAAATTCTTGAAAAGCCCCACCAAAGTCCAGAAATATCCGACAAAATGACCTAAATCATTCCAAAACTCTACCAAATTCCACAAAAATCCCACCAAATCTCCACAAATTCTTACAAAATACATGAAAAATCACAGATAATTCCTCAATTCTCTGCAAAATCTCACAAAATTCCAGAAAAGACCCACAAAATTCCACAACCATCCCACAAAATCTCATCAAAATCCAAAAAAATTCCAGGAAAAATCCCACAACATTCCCGAAATCTTCTCAAAACACGACCAAATTCTAAAAAAAAATCCCACCAAATCTCCACAAATTCCCACAAAATACATGAAAAATCCCTCAAGATCCCTAAATCGCCTCAATATCCCACAAAATTCCACAAAAATCACACAAAACCTCCACAAGTTTCCACAAAATCTAAGAAAAATTCCTCAAAATACTCCAACTCTCCTCAAAACCACACAAAGTCCTTGAAAAGGCCCACCAAATTCCACAAAAATCCCACCAAATTCCCTACATCTTCTCAAAACTCTACAAATTTCAACAAAAATCCCACCAAATCTCCACAAATTCTTACAAAATACATGAAAAATCACAGATAATTCCTCAATTCTCTGCAGAATCTCACAAAATTCCAGAAAAGACCCACAAAATTCCACAACCATCCCACAAAATCTCATCAAAATCCAAAAAAATTCCAGGAAAAATCCCACAACATTCCCGAAATCTTCTCAAAACACGACCAAATTCTAAAAAAAAATCCCACCAAATCTCCACAAATTCCCACAAAATACATGAAAAATCCCTCAAGATCCCTAAATCGCCTCAATATCCCACAAAATTCCACAAAAATCACACAAAACCTCCACAAGTTTCCACAAAATCTAAGAAAAATTCCTCAAAATACTTCAACTCTCCTCAAAACCACACAAAGTCCTTGAAAAGGCCCACCAAATTCCACAAAAATCCCACCAAATTCCCTACATCTTCTCAAAACTCTACAAATTTCAACAAAAATCCCACCAAATCTCCACAAATTCTTACAAAATACATGAAAAATCACAGATAATTCCTCAATTCTCTGCAGAATCTCACAAAATTCCAGAAAAGACCCTCAAAGTTCCACAAACATCCCACAAAATCTCCTCAAAATCCAACAAAATTCCAGGAAAATTCCCACAACATTCCCGAAATCTTCTCAAAACACGACCAAATTCTTAAAAAAAATCCCACCAAATCTCCACAAATTCCCACAAAATACATGAAAAATCCCTCAAGATCCCTAAATCGCCTCAATATCCCACAAAATTCCACAAAAATCACACAAAACCTCCACAAGTTTCCACAAAATCTAAGAAAAATTCCTCAAAATACTTCAACTCTCCTCAAAACCACACAAAGTCCTTGAAAAGGCCCACCAAATTCCACAAAAATCCCACCAAATCTCCACAAATTCTTACAAAATACATGAAAAATCACAGATAATTCCTCAATTCTCTGCAGAATCTCACAAAATTCCAGAAAAGACCCTCAAAATTCCACAAACATCCCACAAAATCTCCTCAAAATCCAACAAAATTCCAGGAAAAATCCCACAACATTCCCGAAATCTTCTCAAAACACGACCAAATTCTAAAAAAAAATCCCACCAAATCTCCACAAATTCCCACAAAATACATGAAAAATCCCTCAAGATCCCTAAATCGCCTCAATATCCCACAAAATTCCACAAAAATCACACAAAACCTCCACAAGTTTCCACAAAATCTAAGAAAAATTCCTCAAAATACTTCAACTCTCCTCAAAACCACACAAAGTCCTTGAAAAGGCCCACCAAATTCCACAAAAATCCCACCAAATTCCCTACATCTTCTCAAAACTCTACAAATTTCAACAAAAATCCCACCAAATCTCCACAAATTCTTACAAAATACATGAAAAATCACAGATAATTCCTCAATTCTCTGCAGAATCTCACAAAATTCCAGAAAAGACCCTCAAAGTTCCACAAACATCCCACAAAATGTCCACAAATGTCCACAAAATCCAAGAAAAATCCCACAAAATTCCCTAATTCTTCTAAAACACGACCAAATTCTAGAAAAATATCCCACCAAATCTCCACAAATTCCCACAAAATACATGAAAAATCCCTCAAGATCCCTAAATCGCCTCAATATCCCACAAAATTCCACAAAAATCACACAAAACCTCCACAAGTTTCCACAAAATCTAAGAAAAATTCCTCAAAATACTTCAACTCTCCTCAAAACCACACAAAGTCCTTGAAAAGGCCCACCAAATTCCACAAAAATCCCACCAAATTCCCTACATCTTCTCAAAACTCTACAAATTTCAACAAAAATCCCACCAAGTCTCCACAAATTCTTACAAAATACATGAAAAATCACAGATAATTCCTCAATTCTCTGCAGAATCTCACAAAATTCCAGAAAAGACCCTCAAAGTTCCACCAACATCCCACAAAATGTCCACAAATGTCCACAAAATCCAAGAAAAATCCCACAAAATTCCCTAATTCTTCTAAAACACGACCAAATTCTAGAAAAATATCCCACCAAATCTCCACAAATTCCCACAAAATACATGAAAAATCCCTCAAGATCCCTAAATTGCCTCACTATCCCACAAAATTCCACAAAAATCACACAAAACCTCCACAAGTTTCCACAAAATCTAAGAAAAATTCCTCAAAATACTTCAACTCTCCTCAAAACCACACAAAGTCCTTGAAAAGGCCCACCAAATTCCACAAAAATCCCACAGAATCTACACAAATTCCCACAAAATCTAAAACAAATTCCTCAACATTCTTCAAGTCTCCTCAGAATCCCACACAATTCCAGAAAAATCCCCACAAAATTACAGACAAGTCCCACAAAGTTCCCTAAATCATTTCAAAACCCTACCAATTCACAGGAATGTCCCACAAAATCTCCACCGATTCCCAGAACATCCCACAAAAATCCCACAAAAATCCCTAAATCTTCTGAAATCTTGACCAAATTCCAGAAACGCCCCATAAAATCACCACAGTTTCCCACAAAATTCAAGAAAAACAACACAAAATTCCCTAAATCTTTTCAAAATACGACAAAATTCTTGAAAAGCCCCACCAAAGTCCAGAAATATCCCACAAATGACCTAAATCATTCCAAAACTCTACCAAATTCCACAAAAATCCCACCAAATCTCCACAAATTCTTACAAAATACATGAAAAATCACAGATAATTCCTCAATTCTCTGCAAAATCTCACAAAATTCCAGAAAAGACCCTCAAAATTCCACAACCATCCCACAAAATCTCCTCAAAATCCAAAAAAATTCCCGGAAAAATCCCACAACATTCCCGAAATCTTCTCAAAACACGACCAAATTCTAAAAAAAAATCCCACCAAATCTCCACAAATTCCCACAAAATACATGAAAAATCCCTCAAGATCCCTAAATCGCCTCAATATCCCACAAAATTCCACAAAAATCACACAAAACCTCCACAAGTTTCCACAAAATCTAAGAAAAATTCCTCAAAATACTTCAACTCTCCTCAAAACCACACAAAGTCCTTGAAAAGGCCCACCAAATTCCACAAAAATCCCACCAAATTCCCTACATCTTCTCAAAACTCTACAAATTTCAACAAAAATCCCACCAAATCTCCACAAATTCTTACAAAATACATGAAAAATCACAGATAATTCCTCAATTCTCTGCAGAATCTCACAAAATTCCAGAAAAGACCCTCAAAGTTCCACCAACATCCCACAAAATGTCCACAAATGTCCACAAAATCCAAGAAAAATCCCACAAAATTCCCTAATTCTTCTAAAACACGACCAAATTCTAGAAAAATATCCCACCAAATCTCCACAAATTCCCACAAAATACATGAAAAATCCCTCAAGATCCCTAAATCGCCTCAATATCCCACAAAATTCCACAAAAATCACACAAAACCTCCACAAGTTTCCACAAAATCTAAGAAAAATTCCTCAAAATACTTCAACTCTCCTCAAAACCACACAAAGTCCTTGAAAAGGCCCACCAAATTCCACAAAAATCCCACCAAATTCCCTACATCTTCTCAAAACTCTACAAATTTCAACAAAAATCCCACCAAATCTCCACAAATTCTTACAAAATACATGAAAAATCACAGATAATTCCTCAATTCTCTGCAGAATCTCACAAAATTCCAGAAAAGACCCTCAAAGTTCCACCAACATCCCACAAAATGTCCACAAATGTCCACAAAATCCAAGAAAAATCCCACAAAATTCCCTAATTCTTCTAAAACACGACCAAATTCTAGAAAAATATCCCACCAAATCTCCACAAATTCCCACAAAATACATGAAAAATCCCTCAAGATCCCTAAATTGCCTCACTATCCCACAAAATTCCACAAAAATCACACAAAACCTCCACAAGTTTCCACAAAATCTAAGAAAAATTCCTCAAAATACTTCAACTCTCCTCAAAACCACACAAAGTCCTTGAAAAGGCCCACCAAATTCCACAAAAATCCCACAGAATCTACACAAATTCCCACAAAATCTAAAACAAATTCCTCAACATTCTTCAAGTCTCCTCAGAATCCCACACAATTCCAGAAAAATCCCCACAAAATTACAGACAAGTCCCACAAAGTTCCCTAAATCATTTCAAAACCCTACCAATTCACAGGAATGTCCCACAAAATCTCCACCGATTCCCAGAACATCCCACAAAAATCCCACAAAAATCCCTAAATCTTCTGAAATCTTGACCAAATTCCAGAAACGCCCCATAAAATCACCACAGTTTCCCACAAAATTCAAGAAAAACAACACAAAATTCCCTAAATCTTTTCAAAATACGACAAAATTCTTGAAAAGCCCCACCAAAGTCCAGAAATATCCCACAAATGACCTAAATCATTCCAAAACTCTACCAAATTCCACAAAAATCCCACCAAATCTCCACAAATTCTTACAAAATACATGAAAAATCACAGATAATTCCTCAATTCTCTGCAAAATCTCACAAAATTCCAGAAAAGACCCTCAAAATTCCACAACCATCCCACAAAATCTCCTCAAAATCCAAAAAAATTCCCGGAAAAATCCCACAACATTCCCGAAATCTTCTCAAAACACGACCAAATTCTAAAAAAAAATCCCACCAAATCTCCACAAATTCCCACAAAATACATGAAAAATCCCTCAAGATCCCTAAATCGCCTCAATATCCCACAAAATTCCACAAAAATCACACAAAACCTCCACAAGTTTCCACAAAATCTAAGAAAAATTCCTCAAAATACTTCAACTCTCCTCAAAACCACACAAAGTCCTTGAAAAGGCCCACCAAATTCCACAAAAATCCCACCAAATTCCCTACATCTTCTCAAAACTCTACAAATTTCAACAAAAATCCCACCAAATCTCCACAAATTCTTACAAAATACATGAAAAATCACAGATAATTCCTCAATTCTCTGCAGAATCTCACAAAATTCCAGAAAAGACCCTCAAAGTTCCACCAACATCCCACAAAATGTCCACAAATGTCCACAAAATCCAAGAAAAATCCCACAAAATTCCCTAATTCTTCTAAAACACGACCAAATTCTAGAAAAATATCCCACCAAATCTCCACAAATTCCCACAAAATACATGAAAAATCCCTCAAGATCCCTAAATCGCCTCAATATCCCACAAAATTCCACAAAAATCACACAAAACCTCCACAAGTTTCCACAAAATCTAAGAAAAATTCCTCAAAATACTTCAACTCTCCTCAAAACCACACAAAGTCCTTGAAAAGGCCCACCAAATTCCACAAAAATCCCACCAAATTCCCTACATCTTCTCAAAACTCTACAAATTTCAACAAAAATCCCACCAAATCTCCACAAATTCTTACAAAATACATGAAAAATCACAGATAATTCCTCAATTCTCTGCAGAATCTCACAAAATTCCAGAAAAGACCCTCAAAGTTCCACAAACATCCCACAAAATCTCCTCAAAATCCAACAAAATTCCAGGAAAATTCCCACAACATTCCCGAAATCTTCTCAAAACACGACCAAATTCAAAAAAAAATCCCACCAAATCTCCACAAATTCCCACAAAATACATGAAAAATCCCTCAAGATCCCGAAATCGCCTCAATATCCCACAAAATTCCACAAAAATCACACAAAACCTCCACAAGTTTCCACAAAATCTAAGAAAAATTCCTCAAAATACTTCAACTCTCCTCAAAACCACACAAAGTCCTTGAAAAGGCCCACCAAATTCCACAAAAATCCCACCAAATCTCCACAAATTCTTACAAAATACATGAAAAATCACAGATAATTCCTCAATTCTCTGCAGAATCTCACAAAATTCCAGAAAAGACCCTCAAAGTTCCACAAACATCCCACAAAATCTCCTCAAAATCCAACAAAATTCCAGGAAAAATCCCACAACATTCCCGAAATCTTATCAAAATACGACCAAATTCTAAAAAAAAATCCCACCGAATCTCCACAAATTCCCACAAAATACATGAAAAATCCCTCAAGATCCCGAAATCGCCTCAATATCCCACAAAATTCCACAAAAATCACACAAAACCTCCACAAGTTTCCTCAAAATCTAAGAAAAATTCCTCAAAATACTTCAACTCTCCTCAAAACCACACAAAGTCCTTGAAAAGGCCCACCAAATTCCACAAAAATCCCACCAAATTCCCTACATCTTCTCAAAACTCTACAAATTTCAACAAAAATCCCACCAAATCTCCACAAATTCTTACAAAATACATGAAAAATCACAGATAATTCCTCAATTCTCTGCAGAATCTCACAAAATTCCAGAAAAGACCCTCAAAGTTCCACAAACATCCCACAAAATGTCCACAAATGTCCACAAAATCCAAGAAAAATCCCACAAAATTCCCTAATTCTTCTAAAACACGACCAAATTCTAGAAAAATATCCCACCAAATCTCCACAAATTCCCACAAAATACATGAAAAATCCCTCAAGATCCCTAAATCGCCTCAATATCCCACAAAATTCCACAAAAATCACACAAAACCTCCACAAGTTTCCACAAAATCTAAGAAAAATTCCTCAAAATACTTCAACTCTCCTCAAAACCACACAAAGTCCTTGAAAAAGCCCACCAAATTCCACAAAAATCCCACAGAATCTACACAAATTCCCACAAAATCTAAAACAAATTCCTCAACATTCTTCAATTCTCCTCAGAATCCCACTCAATTCCAGAAAAACCCCCACAAAATTACAGACAAGTCCCACAAAATTCCCTAAATCATTTCAAAACCCTACCAATTCACAGGAATGTCCCACAAAATCTCTGCCAATTCCCAGAACATCCCACAAAAATCCCACAAAAATCCCTAAATCTTCTGAAATCTTGACCAAATTCCAGAAACACCCCATAAAATCACCACAGTTTCCCACAAAATTCAAGAAAAACAACACAAAATTCCCTAAATCTTTTCAAAATACTACAAAATTCCTGAAAAGCCCCACCAAAGTCCAGAAATATCCCACAAAATGACCTAAATCATTCCAAAACTCTACCAAATTCCACAAAAATCCCACCAAATCTCCACAAATTCTTACAAAATACATGAAAAATCACAGATAATTCCTCAATTCTCTGCCGAATCTCACAAAATTCCAGAAAAGACCCTCAAAATTCCACCAACATCCCGCAAAATCTCCTCAAAATCCAACAAAATTCCAGGAAAAATCCCACAAAATTCCCTAATTCTTCTAAAACATGACCAAATTCTAAAAAAAAATCCCACCAAATCTCCACAAATTCCCACAAAATACATGAAAAATCCCTCAAGATCCCTAAATCGCCTCAATATCCCACAAAATTCCACAAAAATCACACAAAACCTCCACAAGTTTCCACAAAATCTAAGAAAAATTCCTCAAAATACTTCAACTCTCCTCAAAACCACACAAAGTCCTTGAAAAGGCCCACCAAATTCCACAAAAATCCCACCAAATTCCCTACATCTTCTCAAAACTCTACAAATTTCAACAAAAATCCCACCAAATCTCCACAAATTCTTACAAAATACATGAAAAATCACAGATAATTCCTCAATTCTCTGCAGAATCTCACAAAATTCCAGAAAAGACCCTCAAAGTTCCACCAACATCCCACAAAATGTCCACAAATGTCCACAAAATCCAAGAAAAATCCCACAAAATTCCCTAATTCTTCTAAAACACGACCAAATTCTAGAAAAATATCCCACCAAATCTCCACAAATTCCCACAAAATACATGAAAAATCCCTCAAGATCCCTAAATCGCCTCAATATCCCACAAAATTCCACAAAAATCACACAAAACCTCCACAAGTTTCCACAAAATCTAAGAAAAATTCCTCAAAATACTTCAACTCTCCTCAAAACCACACAAAGTCCTTGAAAAGGCCCACCAAATTCCACAAAAATCCCACCAAATTCCCTACATCTTCTCAAAACTCTACAAATTTCAACAAAAATCCCACCAAATCTCCACAAATTCTTACAAAATACATGAAAAATCACAGATAATTCCTCAATTCTCTGCAGAATCTCACAAAATTCCAGAAAAGACCCTCAAAGTTCCACAAACATCCCACAAAATGTCCACAAATGTCCACAAAAGCCAAGAAAAATCCCACAGATTTCCCTAATTCTTCTAAAACACGACCAAATTCTAGAAAAATATCCCACCAAATCTCCACAAATTCCCACAAAATACATGAAAAATCCCTCAAGATCCCTAAATCGCCTCACTATCCCACAAAATTCCACAAAAATCACACAAAACCTCCACAAGTTTCCACAAAATCTAAGAAAAATTCCTCAAAATACTTCAACTCTCCTCAAAACCACACAAAGTCCTTGAAAAGGCCCACCAAATTCCACAAAAATCCCACAGAATCTGCACAAATTCCCACAAAATCTAAAACAAATTCCTCAACATTCTTCAAGTCTCCTCAGAATCCCACACAATTCCAGAAAAATCCCCACAAAATTACAGACAAGTCCCACAAAGTTCCCTAAATCATTTCAAAACCCTACCAATTCACAGGAATGTCCCACAAAATCTCCACCGATTCCCAGAACATCCCACAAAAATCCCACAAAAATCCCTAAATCTTCTGAAATCTTGACCAAATTCCAGAAACGCCCCATAAAATCACCACAGTTTCCCACAAAATTCAAGAAAAACAACACAAAATTCCCTAAATCTTTTCAAAATACGACAAAATTCTTGAAAAGCCCCACCAAAGTCCAGAAATATCCCACAAATGACCTAAATCATTCCAAAACTCTACCAAATTCCACAAAAATCCCACCAAATCTCCACAAATTCTTACAAAATACATGAAAAATCACAGATAATTCCTCAATTCTCTGCAAAATCTCACAAAATTCCAGAAAAGACCCTCAAAATTCCACAACCATCCCACAAAATCTCCTCAAAATCCAAAAAAATTCCCGGAAAAATCCCACAACATTCCCGAAATCTTCTCAAAACACGACCAAATTCTAAAAAAAAATCCCACCAAATCTCCACAAATTCCCACAAAATACATGAAAAATCCCTCAAGATCCCTAAATCGCCTCAATATCCCACAAAATTCCACAAAAATCACACAAAACCTCCACAAGTTTCCACAAAATCTAAGAAAAATTCCTCAAAATACTTCAACTCTCCTCAAAACCACACAAAGTCCTTGAAAAGGCCCACCAAATTCCACAAAAATCCCACCAAATTCCCTACATCTTCTCAAAACTCTACAAATTTCAACAAAAATCCCACCAAATCTCCACAAATTCTTACAAAATACATGAAAAATCACAGATAATTCCTCAATTCTCTGCAGAATCTCACAAAATTCCAGAAAAGACCCTCAAAGTTCCACCAACATCCCACAAAATGTCCACAAATGTCCACAAAATCCAAGAAAAATCCCACAACATTCCCTAATTCTTCTAAAACACGACCAAATTCTAGAAAAATATCCCACCAAATCTCCACAAATTCCCACAAAATACATGAAAAATCCCTCAAGATCCCTAAATCGCCTCACTATCCCACAAAATTCCACAAAAATCACACAAAACCTCCACAAGTTTCCACAAAATCTAAGAAAAATTCCTCAAAATACTTCAACTCTCCTCAAAACCACACAAAGTCCTTGAAAAGGCCCACCAAATTCCACAAAAATCCCACAGAATCTACACAAATTCCCGCAAAATCTAAAACAAATTCCTCAACATTCTTCAAGTCTCCTCAGAATCCCACACAATTCCAGAAATCCCCCACAAAATTACAGACAAGTCCCACAAAATTCCCTAAATCATTTCAAAACCCTACCAATTCACAGGAATGTCCCACAAAATCTCCACCGATTCCCAGAACATCCCACAAAAATCCCACAAAAATCCCTAAATCTTCTGAAATCTTGACCAAATTCCAGAAACGCCCCATAAAATCACCACAGTTTCCCACAAAATTCAAGAAAAACACCACAAAATTCCCTAAATCTTTTCAAAATACTACAAAATTCCTGAAAAGCCCTACCAAATTCCAGAAATGTCCCACAAAATGACCTAAATCATTCCAAAACTCTACCAAATTCCACCAAAATCCCACCAAATCTCCACAAATTCTTACAAAATACATGAAAAATCACAGATAATTCCTCAATTCTCTGCAAAATCTCACAAAATTCCACAAAAGACCCTCAAAATTCCACAACCATCCCGCAAAATCTCCTCAAAATCCAACAAAATTCCAGGAAAAATCCCACAACATTCCCGAAATCTTCTCAAAACACGTCCAAATTCTAAAAAAAAATCCCACCAAATCTCCACAAATTCCCACAAAATACATGAAAAATCCCTCAAGATCCCTAAATCTCCTCAATATCCCACAAAATTCCACAAAAATCACACAAAACCTCCACAAGTTTCCACAAAATCTAAGAAAAATTCCTCAAAATACTTCAACTCTCCTCAAAACCACACAAAGTCCTTGAAAAGGCCCACCAAATTCCACAAAAATCCCACCAAATTCCCTACATCTTCTCAAAACTCTACAAATTTCAACAAAAATCCCACCAAATCTCCACAAATTCTTACAAAATACATGAAAAATCACAGATAATTCCTCAATTCTCTGCAGAATCTCACAAAATTCCAGAAAAGACCCTCAAAGTTCCACAAACATCCCACAAAATCTCCTCAAAATCCAACAAAATTCCAGGAAAATTCCCACAACATTCCCGAAATCTTCTCAAAACACGACCAAATTCTAAAAAAAAATCCCACCAAATCTCCACAAATTCCCACAAAATACATGAAAAATCCCTCAAGATCCCGAAATCGCCTCAATATCCCACAAAATTCCACAAAAATCACACAAAACCTCCACAAGTTTCCACAAAATCTAAGAAAAATTCCTCAAAATACTTCAACTCTCCTCAAAACCACACAAAGTCCTTGAAAAGGCCCACCAAATTCCACAAAAATCCCACCAAATCTCCACAAATTCTTACAAAATACATGAAAAATCACAGATAATTCCTCAATTCTCTGCAGAATCTCACAAAATTCCAGAAAAGACCCTCAAAGTTCCACAAACATCCCACAAAATCTCCTCAAAATCCAACAAAATTCCAGGAAAAATCCCACAACATTCCCGAAATCTTATCAAAATACGACCAAATTCTAAAAAAAAATCCCACCGAATCTCCACAAATTCCCACAAAATACATGAAAAATCCCTCAAGATCCCGAAATCGCCTCAATATCCCACAAAATTCCACAAAAATCACACAAAACCTCCACAAGTTTCCACAAAATCTAAGAAAAATTCCTCAAAATACTTCAACTCTCCTCAAAACCACACAAAGTCCTTGAAAAGGCCCACCAAATTCCACAAAAATCCCACCAAATTCCCTACATCTTCTCAAAACTCTACAAATTTCAACAAAAATCCCACCAAATCTCCACAAATTCTTACAAAATACATGAAAAATCACAGATAATTCCTCAATTCTCTGCAGAATCTCACAAAATTCCAGAAAAGACCCTCAAAGTTCCACAAACATCCCACAAAATGTCCACAAATGTCCACAAAATCCAAGAAAAATCCCACAAAATTCCCTAATTCTTCTAAAACACGACCAAATTCTAGAAAAATATCCCACCAAATCTCCACAAATTCCCACAAAATACATGAAAAATCCCTCAAGATCCCTAAATCGCCTCAATATCCCACAAAATTCCACAAAAATCACACAAAACCTCCACAAGTTTCCACAAAATCTAAGAAAAATTCCTCAAAATACTTCAACTCTCCTCAAAACCAAACAAAGTCCTTGAAAAAGCCCACCAAATTCCACAAAAATCCCACAGAATCTACACAAATTCCCACAAAATCTAAAACAAATTCCTCAACATTCTTCAATTCTCCTCAGAATCCCACTCAATTCCAGAAAAACCCCCACAAAATTACAGACAAGTCCCACAAAATTCCCTAAATCATTTCAAAACCCTACCAATTCACAGGAATGTCCCACAAAATCTCTGCCAATTCCCAGAACATCCCACAAAAATCCCACAAAAATCCCTAAATCTTCTGAAATCTTGACCAAATTCCAGAAACACCCCATAAAATCACCACAGTTTCCCACAAAATTCAAGAAAAACAACACAAAATTCCCTAAATCTTTTCAAAATACTACAAAATTCCTGAAAAGCCCCACCAAAGTCCAGAAATATCCCACAAAATGACCTAAATCATTCCAAAACTCTACCAAATTCCACAAAAATCCCACCAAATCTCCACAAATTCTTACAAAATACATGAAAAATCACAGATAATTCCTCAATTCTCTGCCGAATCTCACAAAATTCCAGAAAAGACCCTCAAAATTCCACCAACATCCCGCAAAATCTCCTCAAAATCCAACAAAATTCCAGGAAAAATCCCACAAAATTCCCTAATTCTTCTAAAACACGACCAAATTCTAAAAAAAAATCCCACCAAATCTCCACAAATTCCCACAAAATACATGAAAAATCCCTCAAGATCCCTAAATCGCCTCAATATCCCACAAAATTCCACAAAAATCACACAAAACCTCCACAAGTTTCCACAAAATCTAAGAAAAATTCCTCAAAATACTTCAACTCTCCTCAAAACCACACAAAGTCCTTGAAAAGGCCCACCAAATTCCACAAAAATCCCACCAAATTCCCTACATCTTCTCAAAACTCTACAAATTTCAACAAAAATCCCACCAAATCTCCACAAATTCTTACAAAATACATGAAAAATCACAGATAATTCCTCAATTCTCTGCAGAATCTCACAAAATTCCAGAAAAGACCCTCAAAGTTCCACCAACATCCCACAAAATGTCCACAAATGTCCACAAAATCCAAGAAAAATCCCACAAAATTCCCTAATTCTTCTAAAACACGACCAAATTCTAGAAAAATATCCCACCAAATCTCCACAAATTCCCACAAAATACATGAAAAATCCCTCAAGATCCCTAAATCGCCTCAATATCCCACAAAATTCCACAAAAATCACACAAAACCTCCACAAGTTTCCACAAAATCTAAGAAAAATTCCTCAAAATACTTCAACTCTCCTCAAAACCACACAAAGTCCTTGAAAAGGCCCACCAAATTCCACAAAAATCCCACCAAATTCCCTACATCTTCTCAAAACTCTACAAATTTCAACAAAAATCCCACCAAATCTCCACAAATTCTTACAAAATACATGAAAAATCACAGATAATTCCTCAATTCTCTGCAGAATCTCACAAAATTCCAGAAAAGACCCTCAAAGTTCCACAAACATCCCACAAAATGTCCACAAATGTCCACAAAAGCCAAGAAAAATCCCACAGATTTCCCTAATTCTTCTAAAACACGACCAAATTCTAGAAAAATATCCCACCAAATCTCCACAAATTCCCACAAAATACATGAAAAATCCCTCAAGATCCCTAAATCGCCTCACTATCCCACAAAATTCCACAAAAATCACACAAAACCTCCACAAGTTTCCACAAAATCTAAGAAAAATTCCTCAAAATACTTCAACTCTCCTCAAAACCACACAAAGTCCTTGAAAAGGCCCACCAAATTCCACAAAAATCCCACAGAATCTACACAAATTCCCACAAAATCTAAAACAAATTCCTCAACATTCTTCAAGTCTCCTCAGAATCCCACACAATTCCAGAAAAATCCCCACAAAATTACAGACAAGTCCCACAAAGTTCCCTAAATCATTTCAAAACCCTACCAATTCACAGGAATGTCCCACAAAATCTCCACCGATTCCCAGAACATCCCACAAAAATCCCACAAAAATCCCTAAATCTTCTGAAATCTTGACCAAATTCCAGAAACGCCCCATAAAATCACCACAGTTTCCCACAAAATTCAAGAAAA
Organism: Cyanistes caeruleus; assembly: GCF_971803275.1. NCBI lineage: Eukaryota > Metazoa > Chordata > Aves > Passeriformes > Paridae > Cyanistes > Cyanistes caeruleus. Next base: position 735,027 of record NC_141707.1, on the reverse strand, counting down.
ACAACACAAAATTCCCTAAATCTTTTCAAAATACTACAAAATTCCTGAAAAGCCCCACCAAAGTCCAGAAATATCCCACAAAATGACCTAAATCATTCCAAAACTCTACCAAATTCCACAAAAATCCCACCAAATCTCCACAAATTCTTACAAAATACATGAAAAATCACAGATAATTCCTCAATTCTCTGCAAAATCTCACAAAATTCCAGAAAAGACCCTCAAAATTCCACAACCATCCCACAAAATCTCCTCAAAATCCAAAAAAATTCCCGGAAAAATCCCACAACATTCCCGAAATCTTCTCAAAACACGACCAAATTCTAAAAAAAAATCCCACCAAATCTCCACAAATTCCCACAAAATACATGAAAAATCCCTCAAGATCCCTAAATCTCCTCAATATCCCACAAAATTCCACAAAAATCACACAAAACCTCCACAAGTTTCCACAAAATCTAAGAAAAATTCCTCAAAATACTTCAACTCTCCTCAAAACCACACAAAGTCCTTGAAAAGGCCCACCAAATTCCACAAAAATCCCACCAAATTCCCTACATCTTCTCAAAACTCTACAAATTTCAACAAAAATCCCACCAAATCTCCACAAATTCTTACAAAATACATGAAAAATCACAGATAATTCCTCAATTCTCTGCAGAATCTCACAAAATTCCAGAAAAGACCCTCAAAGTTCCACCAACATCCCACAAAATGTCCACAAATGTCCACAAAATCCAAGAAAAATCCCACAAAATTCCCTAATTCTTCTAAAACACGACCAAATTCTAGAAAAATATCCCACCAAATCTCCACAAATTCCCACAAAATACATGAAAAATCCCTCAAGATCCCTAAATCGCCTCAATATCCCACAAAATTCCACAAAAATCACACAAAACCTCCACAAGTTTCCACAAAATCTAAGAAAAATTCCTCAAAATACTTCAACTCTCCTCAAAACCACACAAAGTCCTTGAAAAGGCCCACCAAATTCCACAAAAATCCCACCAAATTCCCTACATCTTCTCAAAACTCTACAAATTTCAACAAAAATCCCACCAAATCTCCACAAATTCTTACAAAATACATGAAAAATCACAGATAATTCCTCAATTCTCTGCAGAATCTCACAAAATTCCAGAAAAGACCCTCAAAGTTCCACAAACATCCCACAAAATGTCCACAAATGTCCACAAAAGCCAAGAAAAATCCCACAGATTTCCCTAATTCTTCTAAAACACGACCAAATTCTAGAAAAATATCCCACCAAATCTCCACAAATTCCCACAAAATACATGAAAAATCCCTCAAGATCCCTAAATCGCCTCACTATCCCACAAAATTCCACAAAAATCACACAAAACCTCCACAAGTTTCCACAAAATCTAAGAAAAATTCCTCAAAATACTTCAACTCTCCTCAAAACCACACAAAGTCCTTGAAAAGGCCCACCAAATTCCACAAAAATCCCACAGAATCTACACAAATTCCCACAAAATCTAAAACAAATTCCTCAACATTCTTCAAGTCTCCTCAGAATCCCACACAATTCCAGAAAAATCCCCACAAAATTACAGACAAGTCCCACAAAGTTCCCTAAATCATTTCAAAACCCTACCAATTCACAGGAATGTCCCACAAAATCTCCACCGATTCCCAGAACATCCCACAAAAATCCCACAAAAATCCCTAAATCTTCTGAAATCTTGACCAAATTCCAGAAACGCCCCATAAAATCACCACAGTTTCCCACAAAATTCAAGAAAAACAACACAAAATTCCCTAAATCTTTTCAAAATACGACAAAATTCTTGAAAAGCCCCACCAAAGTCCAGAAATATCCCACAAATGACCTAAATCATTCCAAAACTCTACCAAATTCCACAAAAATCCCACCAAATCTCCACAAATTCTTACAAAATACATGAAAAATCACAGATAATTCCTCAATTCTCTGCAAAATCTCACAAAATTCCAGAAAAGACCCTCAAAATTCCACAACCATCCCACAAAATCTCCTCAAAATCCAAAAAAATTCCCGGAAAAATCCCACAACATTCCCGAAATCTTCTCAAAACACGACCAAATTCTAAAAAAAAATCCCACCAAATCTCCACAAATTCCCACAAAATACATGAAAAATCCCTCAAGATCCCTAAATCTCCTCAATATCCCACAAAATTCCACAAAAATCACACAAAACCTCCACAAGTTTCCACAAAATCTAAGAAAAATTCCTCAAAATACTTCAACTCTCCTCAAAACCACACAAAGTCCTTGAAAAGGCCCACCAAATTCCACAAAAATCCCACCAAATTCCCTACATCTTCTCAAAACTCTACAAATTTCAACAAAAATCCCACCAAATCTCCACAAATTCTTACAAAATACATGAAAAATCACAGATAATTCCTCAATTCTCTGCAGAATCTCACAAAATTCCAGAAAAGACCCTCAAAGTTCCACCAACATCCCACAAAATGTCCACAAATGTCCACAAAATCCAAGAAAAATCCCACAACATTCCCTAATTCTTCTAAAACACGACCAAATTCTAGAAAAATATCCCACCAAATCTCCACAAATTCCCACAAAATACATGAAAAATCCCTCAAGATCCCTAAATCGCCTCACTATCCCACAAAATTCCACAAAAATCACACAAAACCTCCACAAGTTTCCACAAAATCTAAGAAAAATTCCTCAAAATACTTCAACTCTCCTCAAAACCACACAAAGTCCTTGAAAAGGCCCACCAAATTCCACAAAAATCCCACAGAATCTACACAAATTCCCGCAAAATCTAAAACAAATTCCTCAACATTCTTCAAGTCTCCTCAGAATCCCACACAATTCCAGAAATCCCCCACAAAATTACAGACAAGTCCCACAAAATTCCCTAAATCATTTCAAAACCCTACCAATTCACAGGAATGTCCCACAAAATCTCCACCGATTCCCAGAACATCCCACAAAAATCCCACAAAAATCCCTAAATCTTCTGAAATCTTGACCAAATTCCAGAAACGCCCCATAAAATCACCACAGTTTCCCACAAAATTCAAGAAAAACACCACAAAATTCCCTAAATCTTTTCAAAATACTACAAAATTCCTGAAAAGCCCTACCAAATTCCAGAAATGTCCCACAAAATGACCTAAATCATTCCAAAACTCTACCAAATTCCACCAAAATCCCACCAAATCTCCACAAATTCTTACAAAATACATGAAAAATCACAGATAATTCCTCAATTCTCTGCAAAATCTCACAAAATTCCACAAAAGACCCTCAAAATTCCACAACCATCCCGCAAAATCTCCTCAAAATCCAACAAAATTCCAGGAAAAATCCCACAACATTCCCGAAATCTTCTCAAAACACGACCAAATTCTAAAAAAAAATCCCACCAAATCTCCACAAATTCCCACAAAATACATGAAAAATCCCTCAAGATCCCTAAATCGCCTCACTATCCCACAAAATTCCACAAAAATCACACAAAACCTCCACAAGTTTCCACAAAATCTAAGAAAAATTCCTCAAAATACTTCAACTCTCCTCAAAACCACACAAAGTCCTTGAAAAGGCCCACCAAATTCCACAAAAATCCCACCAAATTCCCTACATCTTCTCAAAACTCTACAAATTTCAACAAAAATCCCACCAAATCTCCACAAATTCTTACAAAATACATGAAAAATCACAGATAATTCCTCAATTCTCTGCAGAATCTCACAAAATTCCAGAAAAGACCCTCAAAGTTCCACCAACATCCCACAAAATGTCCACAAATGTCCACAAAATCCAAGAAAAATCCCACAAAATTCCCTAATTCTTCTAAAACACGACCAAATTCTAGAAAAATATCCCACCAAATCTCCACAAATTCCCACAAAATACATGAAAAATCCCTCAAGATCCCGAAATCGCCTCAATATCCCACAAAATTCCACAAAAATCACACAAAACCTCCACAAGTTTCCACAAAATCTAAGAAAAATTCCTCAAAATACTTCAACTCTCCTCAAAACCACACAAAGTCCTTGAAAAGGCCCACCAAATTCCACAAAAATCCCACAGAATCTACACAAATTCCCACAAAATCTAAAACAAATTCCTCAACATTCTTCAAGTCTCCTCAGAATCCCACACAATTCCAGAAAAATCCCCACAAAATTACAGACAAGTCCCACAAAATTCCCTAAATCATTTCAAAACCCTACCAATTCACAGGAATGTCCCACAAAATCTCCACCGATTCCCAGAACATCCCACAAAAATCCCACAAAAATCCCTAAATCTTCTGAAATCTTGACCAAATTCCAGAAACGCCCCATAAAATCACCACAGTTTCCCACAAAATTCAAGAAAAACACCACTAAATTCCCTAAATCTTTTCAAAATACTACAAAATTCCTGAAAAGCCCTACCAAATTCCAGAAATATCCCACAAAATGACCTAAATCATTCCAAAACTCTACCAAATTCCACAAAAATCCCACCAAATCTCCACAAATTCTTACAAAATACATGAAAAATCACAGATAATTCCTCAATTCTCTGCAAAATCTCACAAAATTCCAGAAAAGACCCTCAAAATTCCACAACCATCCCACAAAATCTCCTCAAAATCCAAAAAAATTCCCGGAAAAATCCCACAACATTCCCGAAATCTTCTCAAAACACGACCAAATTCTAAAAAAAAATCCCACCAAATCTCCACAAATTCCCACAAAATACATGAAAAATCCCTCAAGATCCCTAAATCTCCTCAATATCCCACAAAATTCCACAAAAATCACACAAAACCTCCACAAGTTTCCACAAAATCTAAGAAAAATTCCTCAAAATACTTCAACTCTCCTCAAAACCACACAAAGTCCTTGAAAAGGCCCACCAAATTCCACAAAAATCCCACCAAATTCCCTACATCTTCTCAAAACTCTACAAATTTCAACAAAAATCCCACCAAATCTCCACAAATTCTTACAAAATACATGAAAAATCACAGATAATTCCTCAATTCTCTGCAGAATCTCACAAAATTCCAGAAAAGACCCTCAAAGTTCCACCAACATCCCACAAAATGTCCACAAATGTCCACAAAATCCAAGAAAAATCCCACAACATTCCCTAATTCTTCTAAAACACAACCAAATTCTAGAAAAATATCCCACCAAATCTCCACAAATTCCCACAAAATACATGAAAAATCCCTCAAGATCCCTAAATCGCCTCACTATCCCACAAAATTCCACAAAAATCACACAAAACCTCCACAAGTTTCCACAAAATCTAAGAAAAATTCCTCAAAATACTTCAACTCTCCTCAAAACCACACAAAGTCCTTGAAAAGGCCCACCAAATTCCACAAAAATCCCACAGAATCTACACAAATTCCCGCAAAATCTAAAACAAATTCCTCAACATTCTTCAAGTCTCCTCAGAATCCCACACAATTCCAGAAATCCCCCACAAAATTACAGACAAGTCCCACAAAATTCCCTAAATCATTTCAAAACCCTACCAATTCACAGGAATGTCCCACAAAATCTCCACCGATTCCCAGAACATCCCACAAAAATCCCACAAAAATCCCTAAATCTTCTGAAATCTTGACCAAATTCCAGAAACGCCCCATAAAATCACCACAGTTTCCCACAAAATTCAAGAAAAACACCACAAAATTCCCTAAATCTTTTCAAAATACTACAAAATTCCTGAAAAGCCCTACCAAATTCCAGAAATGTCCCACAAAATGACCTAAATCATTCCAAAACTCTACCAAATTCCACCAAAATCCCACCAAATCTCCACAAATTCTTACAAAATACATGAAAAATCACAGATAATTCCTCAATTCTCTGCAAAATCTCACAAAATTCCACAAAAGACCCTCAAAATTCCACCAACATCCCGCAAAATCTCCTCAAAATCCAACAAAATTCCAGGAAAAATCCCACAACATTCCCGAAATCTTCTCAAAACACGACCAAATTCTAAAAAAAAATCCCACCAAATCTCCACAAATTCCCACAAAATACATGAAAAATCCCTCAAGATCCCTAAATCGCCTCACTATCCCACAAAATTCCACAAAAATCACACAAAACCTCCACAAGTTTCCACAAAATCTAAGAAAAATTCCTCAAAATACTTCAACTCTCCTCAAAACCACACAAAGTCCTTGAAAAGGCCCACCAAATTCCACAAAAATCCCACCAAATTCCCTACATCTTCTCAAAACTCTACAAATTTCAACAAAAATCCCACCAAATCTCCACAAATTCTTACAAAATACATGAAAAATCACAGATAATTCCTCAATTCTCTGCAGAATCTCACAAAATTCCAGAAAAGACCCTCAAAGTTCCACCAACATCCCACAAAATGTCCACAAATGTCCACAAAATCCAAGAAAAATCCCACAAAATTCCCTAATTCTTCTAAAACACGACCAAATTCTAGAAAAATATCCCACCAAATCTCCACAAATTCCCACAAAATACATGAAAAATCCCTCAAGATCCCTAAATCGCCTCACTATCCCACAAAATTCCACAAAAATCACACAAAACCTCCACAAGTTTCCACAAAATCTAAGAAAAATTCCTCAAAATACTTCAACTCTCCTCAAAACCACACAAAGTCCTTGAAAAGGCCCACCAAATTCCACAAAAATCCCACCAAATTCCCTACATCTTCTCAAAACTCTACAAATTTCAACAAAAATCCCACCAAATCTCCACAAATTCTTACAAAATACATGAAAAATCACAGATAATTCCTCAATTCTCTGCAGAATCTCACAAAATTCCAGAAAAGACCCTCAAAGTTCCACCAACATCCCACAAAATCTCCTCAAAATCCAACAAAATTCCAGGAAAATTCCCACAACATTCCCGAAATCTTCTCAAAACACGACCAAATTCTAAAAAAAAATCCCACCAAATCTCCACAAATTCCCACAAAATACATGAAAAATCCCTCAAGATCCCGAAATCGCCTCAATATCCCACAAAATTCCACAAAAATCACACAAAACCTCCACAAGTTTCCACAAAATCTAAGAAAAATTCCTCAAAATACTTCAACTCTCCTCAAAACCACACAAAGTCCTTGAAAAGGCCCACCAAATTCCACAAAAATCCCACCAAATCTCCACAAATTCTTACAAAATACATGAAAAATCACAGATAATTCCTCAATTCTCTGCAGAATCTCACAAAATTCCAGAAAAGACCCTCAAAGTTCCACAAACATCCCACAAAATCTCCTCAAAATCCAACAAAATTCCAGGAAAAATCCCACAACATTCCCGAAATCTTATCAAAATACGACCAAATTCTAAAAAAAAATCCCACCGAATCTCCACAAATTCCCACAAAATACATGAAAAATCCCTCAAGATCCCGAAATCGCCTCAATATCCCACAAAATTCCACAAAAATCACACAAAACCTCCACAAGTTTCCACAAAATCTAAGAAAAATTCCTCAAAATACTTCAACTCTCCTCAAAACCACACAAAGTCCTTGAAAAGGCCCACCAAATTCCACAAAAATCCCACCAAATTCCCTACATCTTCTCAAAACTCTACAAATTTCAACAAAAATCCCACCAAATCTCCACAAATTCTTACAAAATACATGAAAAATCACAGATAATTCCTCAATTCTCTGCAGAATCTCACAAAATTCCAGAAAAGACCCTCAAAGTTCCACCAACATCCCACAAAATGTCCACAAATGTCCACAAAATCCAAGAAAAATCCCACAAAATTCCCTAATTCTTCTAAAACACGACCAAATTCTAGAAAAATATCCCACCAAATCTCCACAAATTCCCACAAAATACATGAAAAATCCCTCAAGATCCCTAAATCGCCTCAATATCCCACAAAATTCCACAAAAATCACACAAAACCTCCACAAGTTTCCACAAAATCTAAGAAAAATTCCTCAAAATACTTCAACTCTCCTCAAAACCACACAAAGTCCTTGAAAAAGCCCACCAAATTCCACAAAAATCCCACAGAATCTACACAAATTCCCACAAAATCTAAAACAAATTCCTCAACATTCTTCAATTCTCCTCAGAATCCCACTCAATTCCAGAAAAACCCCCACAAAATTACAGACAAGTCCCACAAAATTCCCTAAATCATTTCAAAACCCTACCAATTCACAGGAATGTCCCACAAAATCTCTGCCAATTCCCAGAACATCCCACAAAAATCCCACAAAAATCCCTAAATCTTCTGAAATCTTGACCAAATTCCAGAAACACCCCATAAAATCACCACAGTTTCCCACAAAATTCAAGAAAAACAACACAAAATTCCCTAAATCTTTTCAAAATACTACAAAATTCCTGAAAAGCCCCACCAAAGTCCAGAAATATCCCACAAAATGACCTAAATCATTCCAAAACTCTACCAAATTCCACCAAAATCCCACCAAATCTCCACAAATTCTTACAAAATACATGAAAAATCACAGATAATTCCTCAATTCTCTGCCGAATCTCACAAAATTCCAGAAAAGACCCTCAAAATTCCACCAACATCCCGCAAAATCTCCTCAAAATCCAACAAAATTCCAGGAAAAATCCCACAAAATTCCCTAATTCTTCTAAAACATGACCAAATTCTAAAAAAAAATCCCACCAAATCTCCACAAATTCCCACAAAATACATGAAAAATCCCTCAAGATCCCTAAATCGCCTCAATATCCCACAAAATTCCACAAAAATCACACAAAACCTCCACAAGTTTCCACAAAATCTAAGAAAAATTCCTCAAAATACTTCAACTCTCCTCAAAACCACACAAAGTCCTTGAAAAGGCCCACCAAATTCCAGAAAAATCCCACCAAATTCCCTACATCTTCTCAAAACTCTACAAATTTCAACAAAAATCCCACCAAATCTCCACAAATTCTTACAAAATACATGAAAAATCACAGATAATTCCTCAATTCTCTGCAGAATCTCACAAAATTCCAGAAAAGACCCTCAAAGTTCCACCAACATCCCACAAAATGTCCACAAATGTCCACAAAATCCAAGAAAAATCCCACAAAATTCCCTAATTCTTCTAAAACACGACCAAATTCTAGAAAAATATCCCACCAAATCTCCACAAATTCCCACAAAATACATGAAAAATCCCTCAAGATCCCTAAATCGCCTCAATATCCCACAAAATTCCACAAAAATCACACAAAACCTCCACAAGTTTCCACAAAATCTAAGAAAAATTCCTCAAAATACTTCAACTCTCCTCAAAACCACACAAAGTCCTTGAAAAGGCCCACCAAATTCCACAAAAATCCCACCAAATTCCCTACATCTTCTCAAAACTCTACAAATTTCAACAAAAATCCCACCAAATCTCCACAAATTCTTACAAAATACATGAAAAATCACAGATAATTCCTCAATTCTCTGCAGAATCTCACAAAATTCCAGAAAAGACCCTCAAAGTTCCACCAACATCCCACAAAATGTCCACAAATGTCCACAAAAGCCAAGAAAAATCCCACAGATTTCCCTAATTCTTCTAAAACACGACCAAATTCTAGAAAAATATCCCACCAAATCTCCACAAATTCCCACAAAATACATGAAAAATCCCTCAAGATCCCTAAATCGCCTCACTATCCCACAAAATTCCACAAAAATCACACAAAACCTCCACAAGTTTCCACAAAATCTAAGAAAAATTCCTCAAAATACTTCAACTCTCCTCAAAACCACACAAAGTCCTTGAAAAGGCCCACCAAATTCCACAAAAATCCCACAGAATCTACACAAATTCCCACAAAATCTAAAACAAATTCCTCAACATTCTTCAAGTCTCCTCAGAATCCCACACAATTCCAGAAAAATCCCCACAAAATTACAGACAAGTCCCACAAAGTTCCCTAAATCATTTCAAAACCCTACCAATTCACAGGAATGTCCCACAAAATCTCCACCGATTCCCAGAACATCCCACAAAAATCCCACAAAAATCCCTAAATCTTCTGAAATCTTGACCAAATTCCAGAAACGCCCCATAAAATCACCACAGTTTCCCACAAAATTCAAGAAAAACACCACTAAATTCCCTAAATCTTTTCAAAATACTACAAAATTCCTGAAAAGCCCTACCAAATTCCAGAAATATCCCACAAAATGACCTAAATCATTCCAAAACTCTACCAAATTCCACAAAAATCCCACCAAATCTCCACAAATTCTTACAAAATACATGAAAAATCACAGATAATTCCTCAATTCTCTGCCGAATCTCACAAAATTCCAGAAAAGACCCTCAAAGTTCCACAAACATCCCACAAAATGTCCACAAATGTCCACAAAATCCAAGAAAAATCCCACAAAATTCCCTAATTCTTCTAAAACACGACCAAATTCTAGAAAAATATCCCACCAAATCTCCACAAATTCCCACAAAATACATGAAAAATCCCTCAAGATCCCTAAATCGCCTCAATATCCCACAAAATTCCACAAAAATCACACAAAACCTCCACAAGTTTCCACAAAATCTAAGAAAAATTCCTCAAAATACTTCAACTCTCCTCAAAACCACACAAAGTCCTTGAAAAGGCCCACCAAATTCCACAAAAATCCCACCAAATTCCCTACATCTTCTCAAAACTCTACAAATTTCAACAAAAATCCCACCAAATCTCCACAAATTCTTACAAAATACATGAAAAATCACAGATAATTCCTCAATTCTCTGCAGAATCTCACAAAATTCCAGAAAAGACCCTCAAAGTTCCACCAACATCCCACAAAATGTCCACAAATGTCCACAAAAGCCAAGAAAAATCCCACAGATTTCCCTAATTCTTCTAAAACACGACCAAATTCTAGAAAAATATCCCACCAAATCTCCACAAATTCCCACAAAATACATGAAAAATCCCTCAAGATCCCTAAATCGCCTCACTATCCCACAAAATTCCACAAAAATCACACAAAACCTCCACAAGTTTCCACAAAATCTAAGAAAAATTCCTCAAAATACTTCAACTCTCCTCAAAACCACACAAAGTCCTTGAAAAGGCCCACCAAATTCCACAAAAATCCCACAGAATCTACACAAATTCCCACAAAATCTAAAACAAATTCCTCAACATTCTTCAAGTCTCCTCAGAATCCCACACAATTCCAGAAAAATCCCCACAAAATTACAGACAAGTCCCACAAAGTTCCCTAAATCATTTCAAAACCCTACCAATTCACAGGAATGTCCCACAAAATCTCCACCGATTCCCAGAACATCCCACAAAAATCCCACAAAAATCCCTAAATCTTCTGAAATCTTGACCAAATTCCAGAAACGCCCCATAAAATCACCACAGTTTCCCACAAAATTCAAGAAAAACACCACTAAATTCCCTAAATCTTTTCAAAATACTACAAAATTCCTGAAAAGCCCTACCAAATTCCAGAAATATCCCACAAAATGACCTAAATCATTCCAAAACTCTACCAAATTCCACAAAAATCCCACCAAATCTCCACAAATTCTTACAAAATACATGAAAAATCACAGATAATTCCTCAATTCTCTGCCGAATCTCACAAAATTCCAGAAAAGACCCTCAAAGTTCCACAAACATCCCACAAAATGTCCACAAATGTCCACAAAATCCAAGAAAAATCCCACAAAATTCCCTAATTCTTCTAAAACACGACCAAATTCTAGAAAAATATCCCACCAAATCTCCACAAATTCCCACAAAATACATGAAAAATCCCTCAAGATCCCTAAATCGCCTCAATATCCCACAAAATTCCACAAAAATCACACAAAACCTCCACAAGTTTCCACAAAATCTAAGAAAAATTCCTCAAAATACTTCAACTCTCCTCAAAACCACACAAAGTCCTTGAAAAGGCCCACCAAATTCCACAAAAATCCCACCAAATTCCCTACATCTTCTCAAAACTCTACAAATTTCAACAAAAATCCCACCAAATCTCCACAAATTCTTACAAAATACATGAAAAATCACAGATAATTCCTCAATTCTCTGCAGAATCTCACAAAATTCCAGAAAAGACCCTCAAAGTTCCACCAACATCCCACAAAATGTCCACAAATGTCCACAAAAGCCAAGAAAAATCCCACAGATTTCCCTAATTCTTCTAAAACACGACCAAATTCTAGAAAAATATCCCACCAAATCTCCACAAATTCCCACAAAATACATGAAAAATCCCTCAAGATCCCTAAATCGCCTCAATATCCCACAAAATTCCACAAAAATCACACAAAACCTCCACAAGTTTCCACAAAATCTAAGAAAAATTCCTCAAAATACTTCAACTCTCCTCAAAACCACACAAAGTCCTTGAAAAGGCCCACCAAATTCCACAAAAATCCCACAGAATCTACACAAATTCCCACAAAATCTAAAACAAATTCCTCAACATTCTTCAAGTCTCCTCAGAATCCCACACAATTCCAGAAAAATCCCCACAAAATTACAGACAAGTCCCACAAAATTCCCTAAATCATTTCAAAACCCTACCAATTCACAGGAATGTCCCACAAAATCTCCACCGATTCCCAGAACATCCCACAAAAATCCCACAAAAATCCCTAAATCTTCTGAAATCTTGACCAAATTCCAGAAACGCCCCATAAAATCACCACAGTTTCCCACAAAATTCAAGAAAAACACCACTAAATTCCCTAAATCTTTTCAAAATACTACAAAATTCCTGAAAAGCCCTACCAAATTCCAGAAATATCCCACAAAATGACCTAAATCATTCCAAAACTCTACCAAATTCCACAAAAATCCCACCAAATCTCCACAAATTCTTACAAAATACATGAAAAATCACAGATAATTCCTCAATTCTCTGCAAAATCTCACAAAATTCCAGAAAAGACCCTCAAAATTCCACAACCATCCCACAAAATCTCCTCAAAATCCAAAAAAATTCCCAGAAAAATCCCACAACATTCCCGAAATCTTCTCAAAACACGACCAAATTCTAAAAAAAAATCCCACCAAATCTCCACAAATTCCCACAAAATACATGAAAAATCCCTCAAGATCCCTAAATCTCCTCAATATCCCACAAAATTCCACAAAAATCACACAAAACCTCCACAAGTTTCCACAAAATCTAAGAAAAATTCCTCAAAATACTTCAACTCTCCTCAAAACCACACAAAGTCCTTGAAAAGGCCCACCAAATTCCACAAAAATCCCACCAAATTCCCTACATCTTCTCAAAACTCTACAAATTTCAACAAAAATCCCACCAAATCTCCACAAATTCTTACAAAATACATGAAAAATCACAGATAATTCCTCAATTCTCTGCAGAATCTCACAAAATTCCAGAAAAGACCCTCAAAGTTCCACCAACATCCCACAAAATGTCCACAAATGTCCACAAAATCCAAGAAAAATCCCACAAAATTCCCTAATTCTTCTAAAACACGACCAAATTCTAGAAAAATATCCCACCAAATCTCCACAAATTCCCACAAAATACATGAAAAATCCCTCAAGATCCCTAAATCGCCTCAATATCCCACAAAATTCCACAAAAATCACACAAAACCTCCACAAGTTTCCACAAAATCTAAGAAAAATTCCTCAAAATACTTCAACTCTCCTCAAAACCACACAAAGTCCTTGAAAAAGCCCACCAAATTCCACAAAAATCCCACAGAATCTACACAAATTCCCACAAAATCTAAAACAAATTCCTCAACATTCTTCAATTCTCCTCAGAATCCCACTCAATTCCAGAAAAACCCCCACAAAATTACAGACAAGTCCCACAAAATTCCCTAAATCATTTCAAAACCCTACCAATTCACAGGAATGTCCCACAAAATCTCTGCCAATTCCCAGAACATCCCACAAAAATCCCACAAAAATCCCTAAATCTTCTGAAATCTTGACCAAATTCCAGAAACACCCCATAAAATCACCACAGTTTCCCACAAAATTCAAGAAAAACAACACAAAATTCCCTAAATCTTTTCAAAATACTACAAAATTCCTGAAAAGCCCCACCAAAGTCCAGAAATATCCCACAAAATGACCTAAATCATTCCAAAACTCTACCAAATTCCACCAAAATCCCACCAAATCTCCACAAATTCTTACAAAATACATGAAAAATCACAGATAATTCCTCAATTCTCTGCCGAATCTCACAAAATTCCAGAAAAGACCCTCAAAATTCCACCAACATCCCGCAAAATCTCCTCAAAATCCAACAAAATTCCAGGAAAAATCCCACAAAATTCCCTAATTCTTCTAAAACATGACCAAATTCTAAAAAAAAATCCCACCAAATCTCCACAAATTCCCACAAAATACATGAAAAATCCCTCAAGATCCCTAAATCGCCTCAATATCCCACAAAATTCCACAAAAATCACACAAAACCTCCACAAGTTTCCACAAAATCTAAGAAAAATTCCTCAAAATACTTCAACTCTCCTCAAAACCACACAAAGTCCTTGAAAAGGCCCACCAAATTCCAGAAAAATCCCACCAAATTCCCTACATCTTCTCAAAACTCTACAAATTTCAACAAAAATCCCACCAAATCTCCACAAATTCTTACAAAATACATGAAAAATCACAGATAATTCCTCAATTCTCTGCAGAATCTCACAAAATTCCAGAAAAGACCCTCAAAGTTCCACCAACATCCCACAAAATGTCCACAAATGTCCACAAAATCCAAGAAAAATCCCACAAAATTCCCTAATTCTTCTAAAACACGACCAAATTCTAGAAAAATATCCCACCAAATCTCCACAAATTCCCACAAAATACATGAAAAATCCCTCAAGATCCCTAAATCGCCTCAATATCCCACAAAATTCCACAAAAATCACACAAAACCTCCACAAGTTTCCACAAAATCTAAGAAAAATTCCTCAAAATACTTCAACTCTCCTCAAAACCACACAAAGTCCTTGAAAAGGCCCACCAAATTCCACAAAAATCCCACCAAATTCCCTACATCTTCTCAAAACTCTACAAATTTCAACAAAAATCCCACCAAATCTCCACAAATTCTTACAAAATACATGAAAAATCACAGATAATTCCTCAATTCTCTGCAGAATCTCACAAAATTCCAGAAAAGACCCTCAAAGTTCCACCAACATCCCACAAAATGTCCACAAATGTCCACAAAAGCCAAGAAAAATCCCACAGATTTCCCTAATTCTTCTAAAACACGACCAAATTCTAGAAAAATATCCCACCAAATCTCCACAAATTCCCACAAAATACATGAAAAATCCCTCAAGATCCCTAAATCGCCTCACTATCCCACAAAATTCCACAAAAATCACACAAAACCTCCACAAGTTTCCACAAAATCTAAGAAAAATTCCTCAAAATACTTCAACTCTCCTCAAAACCACACAAAGTCCTTGAAAAGGCCCACCAAATTCCACAAAAATCCCACAGAATCTACACAAATTCCCACAAAATCTAAAACAAATTCCTCAACATTCTTCAAGTCTCCTCAGAATCCCACACAATTCCAGAAAAATCCCCACAAAATTACAGACAAGTCCCACAAAGTTCCCTAAATCATTTCAAAACCCTACCAATTCACAGGAATGTCCCACAAAATCTCCACCGATTCCCAGAACATCCCACAAAAATCCCACAAAAATCCCTAAATCTTCTGAAATCTTGACCAAATTCCAGAAACGCCCCATAAAATCACCACAGTTTCCCACAAAATTCAAGAAAAACACCACTAAATTCCCTAAATCTTTTCAAAATACTACAAAATTCCTGAAAAGCCCTACCAAATTCCAGAAATATCCCACAAAATGACCTAAATCATTCCAAAACTCTACCAAATTCCACAAAAATCCCACCAAATCTCCACAAATTCTTACAAAATACATGAAAAATCACAGATAATTCCTCAATTCTCTGCCGAATCTCACAAAATTCCAGAAAAGACCCTCAAAGTTCCACAAACATCCCACAAAATGTCCACAAATGTCCACAAAATCCAAGAAAAATCCCACAAAATTCCCTAATTCTTCTAAAACACGACCAAATTCTAGAAAAATATCCCACCAAATCTCCACAAATTCCCACAAAATACATGAAAAATCCCTCAAGATCCCTAAATCGCCTCAATATCCCACAAAATTCCACAAAAATCACACAAAACCTCCACAAGTTTCCACAAAATCTAAGAAAAATTCCTCAAAATACTTCAACTCTCCTCAAAACCACACAAAGTCCTTGAAAAGGCCCACCAAATTCCACAAAAATCCCACCAAATTCCCTACATCTTCTCAAAACTCTACAAATTTCAACAAAAATCCCACCAAATCTCCACAAATTCTTACAAAATACATGAAAAATCACAGATAATTCCTCAATTCTCTGCAGAATCTCACAAAATTCCAGAAAAGACCCTCAAAGTTCCACCAACATCCCACAAAATGTCCACAAATGTCCACAAAATCCAAGAAAAATCCCACAACATTCCCTAATTCTTCTAAAACACGACCAAATTCTAGAAAAATATCCCACCAAATCTCCACAAATTCCCACAAAATACATGAAAAATCCCTCAAGATCCCTAAATCGCCTCAATATCCCACAAAATTCCACAAAAATCACACAAAACCTCCACAAGTTTCCACAAAATCTAAGAAAAATTCCTCAAAATACTTCAACTCTCCTCAAAACCACACAAAGTCCTTGAAAAGGCCCACCAAATTCCACAAAAATCCCACAGAATCTACACAAATTCCCACAAAATCTAAAACAAATTCCTCAACATTCTTCAAGTCTCCTCAGAATCCCACACAATTCCAGAAAAATCCCCACAAAATTACAGACAAGTCCCACAAAATTCCCTAAATCATTTCAAAACCCTACCAATTCACAGGAATGTCCCACAAAATCTCCACCGATTCCCAGAACATCCCACAAAAATCCCACAAAAATCCCTAAATCTTCTGAAATCTTGACCAAATTCCAGAAACGCCCCATAAAATCACCACAGTTTCCCACAAAATTCAAGAAAAACACCACTAAATTCCCTAAATCTTTTCAAAATACTACAAAATTCCTGAAAAGCCCTACCAAATTCCAGAAATATCCCACAAAATGACCTAAATCATTCCAAAACTCTACCAAATTCCACAAAAATCCCACCAAATCTCCACAAATTCTTACAAAATACATGAAAAATCACAGATAATTCCTCAATTCTCTGCAAAATCTCACAAAATTCCAGAAAAGACCCTCAAAATTCCACAACCATCCCACAAAATCTCCTCAAAATCCAAAAAAATTCCCGGAAAAATCCCACAACATTCCCGAAATCTTCTCAAAACACGACCAAATTCTAAAAAAAAATCCCACCAAATCTCCACAAATTCCCACAAAATACATGAAAAATCCCTCAAGATCCCTAAATCTCCTCAATATCCCACAAAATTCCACAAAAATCACACAAAACCTCCACAAGTTTCCACAAAATCTAAGAAAAATTCCTCAAAATACTTCAACTCTCCTCAAAACCACACAAAGTCCTTGAAAAGGCCCACCAAATTCCACAAAAATCCCACCAAATTCCCTACATCTTCTCAAAACTCTACAAATTTCAACAAAAATCCCACCAAATCTCCACAAATTCTTACAAAATACATGAAAAATCACAGATAATTCCTCAATTCTCTGCAGAATCTCACAAAATTCCAGAAAAGACCCTCAAAGTTCCACCAACATCCCACAAAATGTCCACAAATGTCCACAAAATCCAAGAAAAATCCCACAACATTCCCTAATTCTTCTAAAACACAACCAAATTCTAGAAAAATATCCCACCAAATCTCCACAAATTCCCACAAAATACATGAAAAATCCCTCAAGATCCCTAAATCGCCTCAATATCCCACAAAATTCCACAAAAATCACACAAAACCTCCACAAGTTTCCACAAAATCTAAGAAAAATTCCTCAAAATACTTCAACTCTCCTCAAAACCACACAAAGTCCTTGAAAAGGCCCACCAAATTCCACAAAAATCCCACAGAATCTACACAAATTCCCACAAAATCTAAAACAAATTCCTCAACATTCTTCAAGTCTCCTCAGAATCCCACACAATTCCAGAAATCCCCCACAAAATTACAGACAAGTCCCACAAAATTCCCTAAATCATTTCAAAACCCTACCAATTCACAGGAATGTCCCACAAAATCTCCACCGATTCCCAGAACATCCCACAAAAATCCCACAAAAATCCCTAAATCTTCTGAAATCTTGACCAAATTCCAGAAACGCCCCATAAAATCACCACAGTTTCCCACAAAATTCAAGAAAAACACCACTAAATTCCCTAAATCTTTTCAAAATACTACAAAATTCCTGAAAAGCCCTACCAAATTCCAGAAATGTCCCACAAAATGACCTAAATCATTCCAAAACTCTACCAAATTCCACCAAAATCCCACCAAATCTCCACAAATTCTTACAAAATACATGAAAAATCACAGATAATTCCTCAATTCTCTGCAAAATCTCACAAAATTCCACAAAAGACCCTCAAAATTCCACAACCATCCCGCAAAATCTCCTCAAAATCCAACAAAATTCCAGGAAAAATCCCACAACATTCCCGAAATCTTCTCAAAACACGACCAAATTCTAAAAAAAAATCCCACCAAATCTCCACAAATTCCCACAAAATACATGAAAAATCCCTCAAGATCCCTAAATCGCCTCACTATCCCACAAAATTCCACAAAAATCACACAAAACCTCCACAAGTTTCCACAAAATCTAAGAAAAATTCCTCAAAATACTTCAACTCTCCTCAAAACCACACAAAGTCCTTGAAAAGGCCCACCAAATTCCACAAAAATCCCACCAAATTCCCTACATCTTCTCAAAACTCTACAAATTTCAACAAAAATCCCACCAAATCTCCACAAATTCTTACAAAATACATGAAAAATCACAGATAATTCCTCAATTCTCTGCAGAATCTCACAAAATTCCAGAAAAGACCCTCAAAGTTCCACCAACATCCCACAAAATGTCCACAAATGTCCACAAAATCCAAGAAAAATCCCACAAAATTCCCTAATTCTTCTAAAACACGACCAAATTCTAGAAAAATATCCCACCAAATCTCCACAAATTCCCACAAAATACATGAAAAATCCCTCAAGATCCCTAAATCGCCTCAATATCCCACAAAATTCCACAAAAATCACACAAAACCTCCACAAGTTTCCACAAAATCTAAGAAAAATTCCTCAAAATACTTCAACTCTCCTCAAAACCACACAAAGTCCTTGAAAAGGCCCACCAAATTCCACAAAAATCCCACCAAATTCCCTACATCTTCTCAAAACTCTACAAATTTCAACAAAAATCCCACCAAATCTCCACAAATTCTTACAAAATACATGAAAAATCACAGATAATTCCTCAATTCTCTGCAGAATCTCACAAAATTCCAGAAAAGACCCTCAAAGTTCCACCAACATCCCACAAAATCTCCTCAAAATCCAACAAAATTCCAGGAAAATTCCCACAACATTCCCGAAATCTTCTCAAAACACGACCAAATTCTAAAAAAAAATCCCACCAAATCTCCACAAATTCCCACAAAATACATGAAAAATCCCTCAAGATCCCGAAATCGCCTCAATATCCCACAAAATTCCACAAAAATCACACAAAACCTCCACAAGTTTCCACAAAATCTAAGAAAAATTCCTCAAAATACTTCAACTCTCCTCAAAACCACACAAAGTCCTTGAAAAGGCCCACCAAATTCCACAAAAATCCCACCAAATCTCCACAAATTCTTACAAAATACATGAAAAATCACAGATAATTCCTCAATTCTCTGCAGAATCTCACAAAATTCCAGAAAAGACCCTCAAAGTTCCACAAACATCCCACAAAATCTCCTCAAAATCCAACAAAATTCCAGGAAAAATCCCACAACATTCCCGAAATCTTATCAAAATACGACCAATTTCTAAAAAAAAATCCCACCGAATCTCCACAAATTCCCACAAAATACATGAAAAATCCCTCAAGATCCCGAAATCGCCTCAATATCCCACAAAATTCCACAAAAATCACACAAAACCTCCACAAGTTTCCACAAAATCTAAGAAAAATTCCTCAAAATACTTCAACTCTCCTCAAAACCACACAAAGTCCTTGAAAAGGCCCACCAAATTCCACAAAAATCCCACCAAATTCCCTACATCTTCTCAAAACTCTACAAATTTCAACAAAAATCCCACCAAATCTCCACAAATTCTTACAAAATACATGAAAAATCACAGATAATTCCTCAATTCTCTGCAGAATCTCACAAAATTCCAGAAAAGACCCTCAAAGTTCCACAAACATCCCACAAAATGTCCACAAATGTCCACAAAATCCAAGAAAAATCCCACAAAATTCCCTAATTCTTCTAAAACACGACCAAATTCTAGAAAAATATCCCACCAAATCTCCACAAATTCCCACAAAATACATGAAAAATCCCTCAAGATCCCTAAATCGCCTCAATATCCCACAAAATTCCACAAAAATCACACAAAACCTCCACAAGTTTCCACAAAATCTAAGAAAAATTCCTCAAAATACTTCAACTCTCCTCAAAACCACACAAAGTCCTTGAAAAAGCCCACCAAATTCCACAAAAATCCCACAGAATCTACACAAATTCCCACAAAATCTAAAACAAATTCCTCAACATTCTTCAATTCTCCTCAGAATCCCACTCAATTCCAGAAAAACCCCCACAAAATTACAGACAAGTCCCACAAAATTCCCTAAATCATTTCAAAACCCTACCAATTCACAGGAATGTCCCACAAAATCTCTGCCAATTCCCAGAACATCCCACAAAAATCCCACAAAAATCCCTAAATCTTCTGAAATCTTGACCAAATTCCAGAAACACCCCATAAAATCACCACAGTTTCCCACAAAATTCAAGAAAAACAACACAAAATTCCCTAAATCTTTTCAAAATACTACAAAATTCCTGAAAAGCCCCACCAAAGTCCAGAAATATCCCACAAAATGACCTAAATCATTCCAAAACTCTACCAAATTCCACCAAAATCCCACCAAATCTCCACAAATTCTTACAAAATACATGAAAAATCACAGATAATTCCTCAATTCTCTGCCGAATCTCACAAAATTCCAGAAAAGACCCTCAAAATTCCACCAACATCCCGCAAAATCTCCTCAAAATCCAACAAAATTCCAGGAAAAATCCCACAAAATTCCCTAATTCTTCTAAAACATGACCAAATTCTAAAAAAAAATCCCACCAAATCTCCACAAATTCCCACAAAATACATGAAAAATCCCTCAAGATCCCTAAATCGCCTCAATATCCCACAAAATTCCACAAAAATCACACAAAACCTCCACAAGTTTCCACAAAATCTAAGAAAAATTCCTCAAAATACTTCAACTCTCCTCAAAACCACACAAAGTCCTTGAAAAGGCCCACCAAATTCCAGAAAAATCCCACCAAATTCCCTACATCTTCTCAAAACTCTACAAATTTCAACAAAAATCCCACCAAATCTCCACAAATTCTTACAAAATACATGAAAAATCACAGATAATTCCTCAATTCTCTGCAGAATCTCACAAAATTCCAGAAAAGACCCTCAAAGTTCCACCAACATCCCACAAAATGTCCACAAATGTCCACAAAATCCAAGAAAAATCCCACAAAATTCCCTAATTCTTCTAAAACACGACCAAATTCTAGAAAAATATCCCACCAAATCTCCACAAATTCCCACAAAATACATGAAAAATCCCTCAAGATCCCTAAATCGCCTCAATATCCCACAAAATTCCACAAAAATCACACAAAACCTCCACAAGTTTCCACAAAATCTAAGAAAAATTCCTCAAAATACTTCAACTCTCCTCAAAACCACACAAAGTCCTTGAAAAGGCCCACCAAATTCCACAAAAATCCCACCAAATTCCCTACATCTTCTCAAAACTCTACAAATTTCAACAAAAATCCCACCAAATCTCCACAAATTCTTACAAAATACATGAAAAATCACAGATAATTCCTCAATTCTCTGCAGAATCTCACAAAATTCCAGAAAAGACCCTCAAAGTTCCACAAACATCCCACAAAATGTCCACAAATGTCCACAAAAGCCAAGAAAAATCCCACAGATTTCCCTAATTCTTCTAAAACACGACCAAATTCTAGAAAAATATCCCACCAAATCTCCACAAATTCCCACAAAATACATGAAAAATCCCTCAAGATCCCTAAATCGCCTCACTATCCCACAAAATTCCACAAAAATCACACAAAACCTCCACAAGTTTCCACAAAATCTAAGAAAAATTCCTCAAAATACTTCAACTCTCCTCAAAACCACACAAAGTCCTTGAAAAGGCCCACCAAATTCCACAAAAATCCCACAGAATCTACACAAATTCCCACAAAATCTAAAACAAATTCCTCAACATTCTTCAAGTCTCCTCAGAATCCCACACAATTCCAGAAAAATCCCCACAAAATTACAGACAAGTCCCACAAAGTTCCCTAAATCATTTCAAAACCCTACCAATTCACAGGAATGTCCCACAAAATCTCCACCGATTCCCAGAACATCCCACAAAAATCCCACAAAAATCCCTAAATCTTCTGAAATCTTGACCAAATTCCAGAAACGCCCCATAAAATCACCACAGTTTCCCACAAAATTCAAGAAAAACACCACTAAATTCCCTAAATCTTTTCAAAATACTACAAAATTCCTGAAAAGCCCTACCAAATTCCAGAAATATCCCACAAAATGACCTAAATCATTCCAAAACTCTACCAAATTCCACAAAAATCCCACCAAATCTCCACAAATTCTTACAAAATACATGAAAAATCACAGATAATTCCTCAATTCTCTGCCGAATCTCACAAAATTCCAGAAAAGACCCTCAAAGTTCCACAAACATCCCACAAAATGTCCACAAATGTCCACAAAATCCAAGAAAAATCCCACAAAATTCCCTAATTCTTCTAAAACACGACCAAATTCTAGAAAAATATCCCACCAAATCTCCACAAATTCCCACAAAATACATGAAAAATCCCTCAAGATCCCTAAATCGCCTCAATATCCCACAAAATTCCACAAAAATCACACAAAACCTCCACAAGTTTCCACAAAATCTAAGAAAAATTCCTCAAAATACTTCAACTCTCCTCAAAACCACACAAAGTCCTTGAAAAGGCCCACCAAATTCCACAAAAATCCCACCAAATTCCCTACATCTTCTCAAAACTCTACAAATTTCAACAAAAATCCCACCAAATCTCCACAAATTCTTACAAAATACATGAAAAATCACAGATAATTCCTCAATTCTCTGCAGAATCTCACAAAATTCCAGAAAAGACCCTCAAAGTTCCACCAACATCCCACAAAATGTCCACAAATGTCCACAAAATCCAAGAAAAATCCCACAACATTCCCTAATTCTTCTAAAACACGACCAAATTCTAGAAAAATATCCCACCAAATCTCCACAAATTCCCACAAAATACATGAAAAATCCCTCAAGATCCCTAAATCGCCTCACTATCCCACAAAATTCCACAAAAATCACACAAAACCTCCACAAGTTTCCACAAAATCTAAGAAAAATTCCTCAAAATACTTCAACTCTCCTCAAAACCACACAAAGTCCTTGAAAAGGCCCACCAAATTCCACAAAAATCCCACAGAATCTACACAAATTCCCGCAAAATCTAAAACAAATTCCTCAACATTCTTCAAGTCTCCTCAGAATCCCACACAATTCCAGAAATCCCCCACAAAATTACAGACAAGTCCCACAAAATTCCCTAAATCATTTCAAAACCCTACCAATTCACAGGAATGTCCCACAAAATCTCCACCGATTCCCAGAACATCCCACAAAAATCCCACAAAAATCCCTAAATCTTCTGAAATCTTGACCAAATTCCAGAAACGCCCCATAAAATCACCACAGTTTCCCACAAAATTCAAGAAAAACACCACAAAATTCCCTAAATCTTTTCAAAATACTACAAAATTCCTGAAAAGCCCTACCAAATTCCAGAAATGTCCCACAAAATGACCTAAATCATTCCAAAACTCTACCAAATTCCACCAAAATCCCACCAAATCTCCACAAATTCTTACAAAATACATGAAAAATCACAGATAATTCCTCAATTCTCTGCAAAATCTCACAAAATTCCACAAAAGACCCTCAAAATTCCACAACCATCCCGCAAAATCTCCTCAAAATCCAACAAAATTCCAGGAAAAATCCCACAACATTCCCGAAATCTTCTCAAAACACGACCAAATTCTAAAAAAAAATCCCACCAAATCTCCACAAATTCCCACAAAATACATGAAAAATCCCTCAAGATCCCTAAATCGCCTCACTATCCCACAAAATTCCACAAAAATCACACAAAACCTCCACAAGTTTCCACAAAATCTAAGAAAAATTCCTCAAAATACTTCAACTCTCCTCAAAACCACACAAAGTCCTTGAAAAGGCCCACCAAATTCCACAAAAATCCCACCAAATTCCCTACATCTTCTCAAAACTCTACAAATTTCAACAAAAATCCCACCAAATCTCCACAAATTCTTACAAAATAC
Source organism: Cyanistes caeruleus (assembly GCF_971803275.1). Lineage (NCBI taxonomy): Eukaryota > Metazoa > Chordata > Aves > Passeriformes > Paridae > Cyanistes > Cyanistes caeruleus. The sequence continues at coordinate 710,287 of NC_141707.1, read as the reverse complement.
ATGAAAAATCACAGATAATTCCTCAATTCTCTGCAGAATCTCACAAAATTCCAGAAAAGACCCTCAAAGTTCCACCAACATCCCACAAAATGTCCACAAATGTCCACAAAATCCAAGAAAAATCCCACAAAATTCCCTAATTCTTCTAAAACACGACCAAATTCTAGAAAAATATCCCACCAAATCTCCACAAATTCCCACAAAATACATGAAAAATCCCTCAAGATCCCTAAATCGCCTCAATATCCCACAAAATTCCACAAAAATCACACAAAACCTCCACAAGTTTCCACAAAATCTAAGAAAAATTCCTCAAAATACTTCAACTCTCCTCAAAACCACACAAAGTCCTTGAAAAGGCCCACCAAATTCCACAAAAATCCCACAGAATCTACACAAATTCCCACAAAATCTAAAACAAATTCCTCAACATTCTTCAAGTCTCCTCAGAATCCCACACAATTCCAGAAAAATCCCCACAAAATTACAGACAAGTCCCACAAAATTCCCTAAATCATTTCAAAACCCTACCAATTCACAGGAATGTCCCACAAAATCTCCACCGATTCCCAGAACATCCCACAAAAATCCCACAAAAATCCCTAAATCTTCTGAAATCTTGACCAAATTCCAGAAACGCCCCATAAAATCACCACAGTTTCCCACAAAATTCAAGAAAAACACCACTAAATTCCCTAAATCTTTTCAAAATACTACAAAATTCCTGAAAAGCCCTACCAAATTCCAGAAATGTCCCACAAAATGACCTAAATCATTCCAAAACTCTACCAAATTCCACAAAAATCCCACCAAATCTCCACAAATTCTTACAAAATACATGAAAAATCACAGATAATTCCTCAATTCTCTGCCGAATCTCACAAAATTCCAGAAAAGACCCTCAAAATTCCACAAACATCCCGCAAAATCTCCTCAAAATCCAACAAAATTCCAGGAAAAATCCCACAACATTCCCTAATTCTTCTAAAACATGACCAAATTCTAGAAAAAAAATCCCACCAAATCTCCACAAATTCCCACAAAATACATGAAAAATCCCTCAAGATCCCTAAATCGCCTCACTATCCCACAAAATTCCACAAAAATCACACAAAACCTCCACAAGTTTCCACAAAATCTAAGAAAAATTCCTCAAAATACTTCAACTTTCCTCAAAACCACACAAAGTCCTTGAAAAGGCCCACCAAATTCCACAAAAATCCCACCAAATTCCCTACATCTTCTCAAAACTCTACAAATTTCAACAAAAATCCCACCAAATCTCCACAAATTCTTACAAAATACATGAAAAATCACAGATAATTCCTCAATTCTCTGCAGAATCTCACAAAATTCCAGAAAAGACCCTCAAAGTTCCACCAACATCCCACAAAATGTCCACAAATGTCCACAAAATCCAAGAAAAATCCCACAAAATTCCCTAATTCTTCTAAAACACGACCAAATTCTAGAAAAATATCCCACCAAATCTCCACAAATTCCCACAAAATACATGAAAAATCCCTCAAGATCCCTAAATCGCCTCAATATCCCACAAAATTCCACAAAAATCACACAAAACCTCCACAAGTTTCCACAAAATCTAAGAAAAATTCCTCAAAATACTTCAACTCTCCTCAAAACCACACAAAGTCCTTGAAAAGGCCCACCAAATTCCACAAAAATCCCACCAAATTCCCTACATCTTCTCAAAACTCTACAAATTTCAACAAAAATCCCACCAAATCTCCACAAATTCTTACAAAATACATGAAAAATCACAGATAATTCCTCAATTCTCTGCAGAATCTCACAAAATTCCAGAAAAGACCCTCAAAGTTCCACAAACATCCCACAAAATCTCCTCAAAATCCAACAAAATTCCAGGAAAATTCCCACAACATTCCCGAAATCTTCTCAAAACACGACCAAATTCTAAAAAAAAATCCCACCAAATCTCCACAAATTCCCACAAAATACATGAAAAATCCCTCAAGATCCCGAAATCGCCTCAATATCCCACAAAATTCCACAAAAATCACACAAAACCTCCACAAGTTTCCACAAAATCTAAGAAAAATTCCTCAAAATACTTCAACTCTCCTCAAAACCACACAAAGTCCTTGAAAAGGCCCACCAAATTCCACAAAAATCCCACCAAATCTCCACAAATTCTTACAAAATACATGAAAAATCACAGATAATTCCTCAATTCTCTGCAGAATCTCACAAAATTCCAGAAAAGACCCTCAAAGTTCCACAAACATCCCACAAAATCTCCTCAAAATCCAACAAAATTCCAGGAAAAATCCCACAACATTCCCGAAATCTTATCAAAATACGACCAAATTCTAAAAAAAAATCCCACCGAATCTCCACAAATTCCCACAAAATACATGAAAAATCCCTCAAGATCCCGAAATCGCCTCAATATCCCACAAAATTCCACAAAAATCACACAAAACCTCCACAAGTTTCCACAAAATCTAAGAAAAATTCCTCAAAATACTTCAACTCTCCTCAAAACCACACAAAGTCCTTGAAAAGGCCCACCAAATTCCACAAAAATCCCACCAAATTCCCTACATCTTCTCAAAACTCTACAAATTTCAACAAAAATCCCACCAAATCTCCACAAATTCTTACAAAATACATGAAAAATCACAGATAATTCCTCAATTCTCTGCAGAATCTCACAAAATTCCAGAAAAGACCCTCAAAGTTCCACCAACATCCCACAAAATGTCCACAAATGTCCACAAAATCCAAGAAAAATCCCACAAAATTCCCTAATTCTTCTAAAACACGACCAAATTCTAGAAAAATATCCCACCAAATCTCCACAAATTCCCACAAAATACATGAAAAATCCCTCAAGATCCCTAAATCGCCTCAATATCCCACAAAATTCCACAAAAATCACACAAAACCTCCACAAGTTTCCACAAAATCTAAGAAAAATTCCTCAAAATACTTCAACTCTCCTCAAAACCACACAAAGTCCTTGAAAAAGCCCACCAAATTCCAGAAAAATCCCACAGAATCTACACAAATTCCCACAAAATCTAAAACAAATTCCTCAACATTCTTCAATTCTCCTCAGAATCCCACTCAATTCCAGAAAAACCCCCACAAAATTACAGACAAGTCCCACAAAATTCCCTAAATCATTTCAAAACCCTACCAATTCACAGGAATGTCCCACAAAATCTCTGCCAATTCCCAGAACATCCCACAAAAATCCCACAAAAATCCCTAAATCTTCTGAAATCTTGACCAAATTCCAGAAACACCCCATAAAATCACCACAGTTTCCCACAAAATTCAAGAAAAACAACACAAAATTCCCTAAATCTTTTCAAAATACTACAAAATTCCTGAAAAGCCCCACCAAAGTCCAGAAATATCCCACAAAATGACCTAAATCATTCCAAAACTCTACCAAATTCCACCAAAATCCCACCAAATCTCCACAAATTCTTACAAAATACATGAAAAATCACAGATAATTCCTCAATTCTCTGCCGAATCTCACAAAATTCCAGAAAAGACCCTCAAAATTCCACCAACATCCCGCAAAATCTCCTCAAAATCCAACAAAATTCCAGGAAAAATCCCACAAAATTCCCTAATTCTTCTAAAACATGACCAAATTCTAAAAAAAAATCCCACCAAATCTCCACAAATTCCCACAAAATACATGAAAAATCCCTCAAGATCCCTAAATCGCCTCAATATCCCACAAAATTCCACAAAAATCACACAAAACCTCCACAAGTTTCCACAAAATCTAAGAAAAATTCCTCAAAATACTTCAACTCTCCTCAAAACCACACAAAGTCCTTGAAAAGGCCCACCAAATTCCAGAAAAATCCCACCAAATTCCCTACATCTTCTCAAAACTCTACAAATTTCAACAAAAATCCCACCAAATCTCCACAAATTCTTACAAAATACATGAAAAATCACAGATAATTCCTCAATTCTCTGCAGAATCTCACAAAATTCCAGAAAAGACCCTCAAAGTTCCACCAACATCCCACAAAATGTCCACAAATGTCCACAAAATCCAAGAAAAATCCCACAAAATTCCCTAATTCTTCTAAAACACGACCAAATTCTAGAAAAATATCCCACCAAATCTCCACAAATTCCCACAAAATACATGAAAAATCCCTCAAGATCCCTAAATCGCCTCAATATCCCACAAAATTCCACAAAAATCACACAAAACCTCCACAAGTTTCCACAAAATCTAAGAAAAATTCCTCAAAATACTTCAACTCTCCTCAAAACCACACAAAGTCCTTGAAAAGGCCCACCAAATTCCACAAAAATCCCACCAAATTCCCTACATCTTCTCAAAACTCTACAAATTTCAACAAAAATCCCACCAAATCTCCACAAATTCTTACAAAATACATGAAAAATCACAGATAATTCCTCAATTCTCTGCAGAATCTCACAAAATTCCAGAAAAGACCCTCAAAGTTCCACCAACATCCCACAAAATGTCCACAAATGTCCACAAAAGCCAAGAAAAATCCCACAGATTTCCCTAATTCTTCTAAAACACGACCAAATTCTAGAAAAATATCCCACCAAATCTCCACAAATTCCCACAAAATACATGAAAAATCCCTCAAGATCCCTAAATCGCCTCACTATCCCACAAAATTCCACAAAAATCACACAAAACCTCCACAAGTTTCCACAAAATCTAAGAAAAATTCCTCAAAATACTTCAACTCTCCTCAAAACCACACAAAGTCCTTGAAAAGGCCCACCAAATTCCACAAAAATCCCACAGAATCTACACAAATTCCCACAAAATCTAAAACAAATTCCTCAACATTCTTCAAGTCTCCTCAGAATCCCACACAATTCCAGAAAAATCCCCACAAAATTACAGACAAGTCCCACAAAGTTCCCTAAATCATTTCAAAACCCTACCAATTCACAGGAATGTCCCACAAAATCTCCACCGATTCCCAGAACATCCCACAAAAATCCCACAAAAATCCCTAAATCTTCTGAAATCTTGACCAAATTCCAGAAACGCCCCATAAAATCACCACAGTTTCCCACAAAATTCAAGAAAAACACCACTAAATTCCCTAAATCTTTTCAAAATACTACAAAATTCCTGAAAAGCCCTACCAAATTCCAGAAATATCCCACAAAATGACCTAAATCATTCCAAAACTCTACCAAATTCCACAAAAATCCCACCAAATCTCCACAAATTCTTACAAAATACATGAAAAATCACAGATAATTCCTCAATTCTCTGCCGAATCTCACAAAATTCCAGAAAAGACCCTCAAAGTTCCACAAACATCCCACAAAATGTCCACAAATGTCCACAAAATCCAAGAAAAATCCCACAAAATTCCCTAATTCTTCTAAAACACGACCAAATTCTAGAAAAATATCCCACCAAATCTCCACAAATTCCCACAAAATACATGAAAAATCCCTCAAGATCCCTAAATCGCCTCAATATCCCACAAAATTCCACAAAAATCACACAAAACCTCCACAAGTTTCCACAAAATCTAAGAAAAATTCCTCAAAATACTTCAACTCTCCTCAAAACCACACAAAGTCCTTGAAAAGGCCCACCAAATTCCACAAAAATCCCACAGAATCTACACAAATTCCCGCAAAATCTAAAACAAATTCCTCAACATTCTTCAAGTCTCCTCAGAATCCCACACAATTCCAGAAATCCCCCACAAAATTACAGACAAGTCCCACAAAATTCCCTAAATCATTTCAAAACCCTACCAATTCACAGGAATGTCCCACAAAATCTCCACCGATTCCCAGAACATCCCACAAAAATCCCACAAAAATCCCTAAATCTTCTGAAATCTTGACCAAATTCCAGAAACGCCCCATAAAATCACCACAGTTTCCCACAAAATTCAAGAAAAACACCACAAAATTCCCTAAATCTTTTCAAAATACTACAAAATTCCTGAAAAGCCCTACCAAATTCCAGAAATGTCCCACAAAATGACCTAAATAATTCCAAAACTCTACCAAATTCCACCAAAATCCCACCAAATCTCCACAAATTCTTACAAAATACATGAAAAATCACAGATAATTCCTCAATTCTCTGCAAAATCTCACAAAATTCCAGAAAAGACCCTCAAAATTCCACAACCATCCCGCAAAATCTCCTCAAAATCCAACAAAATTCCAGGAAAAATCCCACAACATTCCCGAAATCTTCTCAAAACACGACCAAATTCTAAAAAAAAATCCCACCAAATCTCCACAAATTCCCACAAAATACATGAAAAATCCCTCAAGATCCCTAAATCGCCTCACTATCCCACAAAATTCCACAAAAATCACACAAAACCTCCACAAGTTTCCACAAAATCTAAGAAAAATTCCTCAAAATACTTCAACTCTCCTCAAAACCACACAAAGTCCTTGAAAAGGCCCACCAAATTCCACAAAAATCCCACCAAATTCCCTACATCTTCTCAAAACTCTACAAATTTCAACAAAAATCCCACCAAATCTCCACAAATTCTTACAAAATACATGAAAAATCACAGATAATTCCTCAATTCTCTGCAGAATCTCACAAAATTCCAGAAAAGACCCTCAAAGTTCCACCAACATCCCACAAAATGTCCACAAATGTCCACAAAATCCAAGAAAAATCCCACAAAATTCCCTAATTCTTCTAAAACACGACCAAATTCTAGAAAAATATCCCACCAAATCTCCACAAATTCCCACAAAATACATGAAAAATCCCTCAAGATCCCTAAATCGCCTCAATATCCCACAAAATTCCACAAAAATCACACAAAACCTCCACAAGTTTCCACAAAATCTAAGAAAAATTCCTCAAAATACTTCAACTCTCCTCAAAACCACACAAAGTCCTTGAAAAGGCCCACCAAATTCCACAAAAATCCCACAGAATCTACACAAATTCCCACAAAATCTAAAACAAATTCCTCAACATTCTTCAAGTCTCCTCAGAATCCCACACAATTCCAGAAAAATCCCCACAAAATTACAGACAAGTCCCACAAAATTCCCTAAATCATTTCAAAACCCTACCAATTCACAGGAATGTCCCACAAAATCTCCACCGATTCCCAGAACATCCCACAAAAATCCCACAAAAATCCCTAAATCTTCTGAAATCTTGACCAAATTCCAGAAACGCCCCATAAAATCACCACAGTTTCCCACAAAATTCAAGAAAAACACCACTAAATTCCCTAAATCTTTTCAAAATACTACAAAATTCCTGAAAAGCCCTACCAAATTCCAGAAATGTCCCACAAAATGACCTAAATCATTCCAAAACTCTACCAAATTCCACAAAAATCCCACCAAATCTCCACAAATTCTTACAAAATACATGAAAAATCACAGATAATTCCTCAATTCTCTGCAAAATCTCACAAAATTCCAGAAAAGACCCTCAAAATTCCACAAACATCCCGCAAAATCTCCTCAAAATCCAACAAAATTCCAGGAAAAATCCCACAACATTCCCTAATTCTTCTAAAACATGACCAAATTCTAGAAAAAAAATCCCACCAAATCTCCACAAATTCCCACAAAATACATGAAAAATCCCTCAAGATCCCTAAATCGCCTCACTATCCCACAAAATTCCACAAAAATCACACAAAACCTCCACAAGTTTCCACAAAATCTAAGAAAAATTCCTCAAAATACTTCAACTTTCCTCAAAACCACACAAAGTCCTTGAAAAGGCCCACCAAATTCCACAAAAATCCCACCAAATTCCCTACATCTTCTCAAAACTCTACAAATTTCAACAAAAATCCCACCAAATCTCCACAAATTCTTACAAAATACATGAAAAATCACAGATAATTCCTCAATTCTCTGCAGAATCTCACAAAATTCCAGAAAAGACCCTCAAAGTTCCACCAACATCCCATAAAATGTCCACAAATGTCCACAAAATCCAAGAAAAATCCCACAAAATTCCCTAATTCTTCTAAAACACGACCAAATTCTAGAAAAATATCCCACCAAATCTCCACAAATTCCCACAAAATACATGAAAAATCCCTCAAGATCCCGAAATCGCCTCAATATCCCACAAAATTCCACAAAAATCACACAAAACCTCCACAAGTTTCCACAAAATCTAAGAAAAATTCCTCAAAATACTTCAACTCTCCTCAAAACCACACAAAGTCCTTGAAAAGGCCCACCAAATTCCACAAAAATCCCACCAAATTCCCTACATCTTCTCAAAACTCTACAAATTTCAACAAAAATCCCACCAAATCTCCACAAATTCTTACAAAATACATGAAAAATCACAGATAATTCCTCAATTCTCTGCAGAATCTCACAAAATTCCAGAAAAGACCCTCAAAGTTCCACAAACATCCCACAAAATGTCCACAAATGTCCACAAAATCCAAGAAAAATCCCACAAAATTCCCTAATTCTTCTAAAACACGACCAAATTCTAGAAAAATATCCCACCAAATCTCCACAAATTCCCACAAAATACATGAAAAATCCCTCAAGATCCCTAAATCGCCTCAATATCCCACAAAATTCCACAAAAATCACACAAAACCTCCACAAGTTTCCACAAAATCTAAGAAAAATTCCTCAAAATACTTCAACTCTCCTCAAAACCACACAAAGTCCTTGAAAAGGCCCACCAAATTCCAGTAAAATCCCACCAAATTCCCTACATCTTCTCAAAACTCTACAAATTTCAACAAAAATCCCACCAAATCTCCACAAATTCTTACAAAATACATGAAAAATCACAGATAATTCCTCAATTCTCTGCAGAATCTCACAAAATTCCAGAAAAGACCCTCAAAGTTCCACAAACATCCCACAAAATCTCCTCAAAATCCAACAAAATTCCAGGAAAATTCCCACAACATTCCCGAAATCTTCTCAAAACACGACCAAATTCTAAAAAAAAATCCCACCAAATCTCCACAAATTCCCACAAAATACATGAAAAATCCCTCAAGATCCCGAAATCGCCTCAATATCCCACAAAATTCCACAAAAATCACACAAAACCTCCACAAGTTTCCACAAAATCTAAGAAAAATTCCTCAAAATACTTCAACTCTCCTCAAAACCACACAAAGTCCTTGAAAAGGCCCACCAAATTCCACAAAAATCCCACCAAATCTCCACAAATTCTTACAAAATACATGAAAAATCACAGATAATTCCTCAATTCTCTGCAGAATCTCACAAAATTCCAGAAAAGACCCTCAAAGTTCCACAAACATCCCACAAAATCTCCTCAAAATCCAACAAAATTCCAGGAAAAATCCCACAACATTCCCGAAATCTTATCAAAATACGACCAAATTCTAAAAAAAAATCCCACCGAATCTCCACAAATTCCCACAAAATACATGAAAAATCCCTCAAGATCCCGAAATCGCCTCAATATCCCACAAAATTCCACAAAAATCACACAAAACCTCCACAAGTTTCCACAAAATCTAAGAAAAATTCCTCAAAATACTTCAACTCTCCTCAAAACCACACAAAGTCCTTGAAAAGGCCCGCCAAATTCCACAAAAATCCCAACAAATTCCCTACATCTTCTCAAAACTCTACAAATTTCAACAAAAATCCCACCAAATCTCCACAAATTCTTACAAAATACATGAAAAATCACAGATAATTCCTCAATTCTCTGCAGAATCTCACAAAATTCCAGAAAAGACCCTCAAAGTTCCACCAACATCCCACAAAATGTCCACAAATGTCCACAAAATCCAAGAAAAATCCCACAACATTCCCTAATTCTTCTAAAACACGACCAAATTCTAGAAAAATATCCCACCAAATCTCCACAAATTCCCACAAAATACATGAAAAATCCCTCAAGATCCCTAAATCGCCTCACTATCCCACAAAATTCCACAAAAATCACACAAAACCTCCACAAGTTTCCACAAAATCTAAGAAAAATTCCTCAAAATACTTCAACTCTCCTCAAAACCACACAAAGTCCTTGAAAAGGCCCACCAAATTCCACAAAAATCCCACAGAATCTACACAAATTCCCGCAAAATCTAAAACAAATTCCTCAACATTCTTCAAGTCTCCTCAGAATCCCACACAATTCCAGAAATCCCCCACAAAATTACAGACAAGTCCCACAAAATTCCCTAAATCATTTCAAAACCCTACCAATTCACAGGAATGTCCCACAAAATCTCTGCCAATTCCCAGAACATCCCACAAAAATCCCACAAAAATCCCTAAATCTTCTGAAATCTTGACCAAATTCCAGAAACACCCCATAAAATCACCACAGTTTCCCACAAAATTCAAGAAAAACAACACAAAATTCCCTAAATCTTTTCAAAATACTACAAAATTCCTGAAAAGCCCCACCAAAGTCCAGAAATATCCCACAAAATGACCTAAATCATTCCAAAACTCTACCAAATTCCACCAAAATCCCACCAAATCTCCACAAATTCTTACAAAATACATGAAAAATCACAGATAATTCCTCAATTCTCTGCCGAATCTCACAAAATTCCAGAAAAGACCCTCAAAATTCCACCAACATCCCGCAAAATCTCCTCAAAATCCAACAAAATTCCAGGAAAAATCCCACAAAATTCCCTAATTCTTCTAAAACATGACCAAATTCTAAAAAAAAATCCCACCAAATCTCCACAAATTCCCACAAAATACATGAAAAATCCCTCAAGATCCCTAAATCGCCTCAATATCCCACAAAATTCCACAAAAATCACACAAAACCTCCACAAGTTTCCACAAAATCTAAGAAAAATTCCTCAAAATACTTCAACTCTCCTCAAAACCACACAAAGTCCTTGAAAAGGCCCACCAAATTCCACAAAAATCCCACCAAATTCCCTACATCTTCTCAAAACTCTACAAATTTCAACAAAAATCCCACCAAATCTCCACAAATTCTTACAAAATACATGAAAAATCACAGATAATTCCTCAATTCTCTGCAGAATCTCACAAAATTCCAGAAAAGACCCTCAAAGTTCCACCAACATCCCACAAAATGTCCACAAATGTCCACAAAATCCAAGAAAAATCCCACAAAATTCCCTAATTCTTCTAAAACACGACCAAATTCTAGAAAAATATCCCACCAAATCTCCACAAATTCCCACAAAATACATGAAAAATCCCTCAAGATCCCTAAATCGCCTCAATATCCCACAAAATTCCACAAAAATCACACAAAACCTCCACAAGTTTCCACAAAATCTAAGAAAAATTCCTCAAAATACTTCAACTCTCCTCAAAACCACACAAAGTCCTTGAAAAGGCCCACCAAATTCCACAAAAATCCCACCAAATTCCCTACATCTTCTCAAAACTCTACAAATTTCAACAAAAATCCCACCAAATCTCCACAAATTCTTACAAAATACATGAAAAATCACAGATAATTCCTCAATTCTCTGCAGAATCTCACAAAATTCCAGAAAAGACCCTCAAAGTTCCACCAACATCCCACAAAATGTCCACAAATGTCCACAAAAGCCAAGAAAAATCCCACAGATTTCCCTAATTCTTCTAAAACACGACCAAATTCTAGAAAAATATCCCACCAAATCTCCACAAATTCCCACAAAATACATGAAAAATCCCTCAAGATCCCTAAATCGCCTCACTATCCCACAAAATTCCACAAAAATCACACAAAACCTCCACAAGTTTCCACAAAATCTAAGAAAAATTCCTCAAAATACTTCAACTCTCCTCAAAACCACACAAAGTCCTTGAAAAGGCCCACCAAATTCCACAAAAATCCCACCAAATCTCCACAAATTCTTACAAAATACATGAAAAATCACAGATAATTCCTCAATTCTCTGCAGAATCTCACAAAATTCCAGAAAAGACCCTCAAAGTTCCACAAACATCCCACAAAATCTCCTCAAAATCCAACAAAATTCCAGGAAAAATCCCACAACATTCCCGAAATCTTATCAAAATACGACCAAATTCTAAAAAAAAATCCCACCGAATCTCCACAAATTCCCACAAAATACATGAAAAATCCCTCAAGATCCCGAAATCGCCTCAATATCCCACAAAATTCCACAAAAATCACACAAAACCTCCACAAGTTTCCACAAAATCTAAGAAAAATTCCTCAAAATACTTCAACTCTCCTCAAAACCACACAAAGTCCTTGAAAAGGCCCGCCAAATTCCACAAAAATCCCAACAAATTCCCTACATCTTCTCAAAACTCTACAAATTTCAACAAAAATCCCACCAAATCTCCACAAATTCTTACAAAATACATGAAAAATCACAGATAATTCCTCAATTCTCTGCAGAATCTCACAAAATTCCAGAAAAGACCCTCAAAGTTCCACCAACATCCCACAAAATGTCCACAAATGTCCACAAAATCCAAGAAAAATCCCACAACATTCCCTAATTCTTCTAAAACACGACCAAATTCTAGAAAAATATCCCACCAAATCTCCACAAATTCCCACAAAATACATGAAAAATCCCTCAAGATCCCTAAATCGCCTCACTATCCCACAAAATTCCACAAAAATCACACAAAACCTCCACAAGTTTCCACAAAATCTAAGAAAAATTCCTCAAAATACTTCAACTCTCCTCAAAACCACACAAAGTCCTTGAAAAGGCCCACCAAATTCCACAAAAATCCCACAGAATCTACACAAATTCCCGCAAAATCTAAAACAAATTCCTCAACATTCTTCAAGTCTCCTCAGAATCCCACACAATTCCAGAAATCCCCCACAAAATTACAGACAAGTCCCACAAAATTCCCTAAATCATTTCAAAACCCTACCAATTCACAGGAATGTCCCACAAAATCTCTGCCAATTCCCAGAACATCCCACAAAAATCCCACAAAAATCCCTAAATCTTCTGAAATCTTGACCAAATTCCAGAAACACCCCATAAAATCACCACAGTTTCCCACAAAATTCAAGAAAAACAACACAAAATTCCCTAAATCTTTTCAAAATACTACAAAATTCCTGAAAAGCCCCACCAAAGTCCAGAAATATCCCACAAAATGACCTAAATCATTCCAAAACTCTACCAAATTCCACCAAAATCCCACCAAATCTCCACAAATTCTTACAAAATACATGAAAAATCACAGATAATTCCTCAATTCTCTGCCGAATCTCACAAAATTCCAGAAAAGACCCTCAAAATTCCACCAACATCCCGCAAAATCTCCTCAAAATCCAACAAAATTCCAGGAAAAATCCCACAAAATTCCCTAATTCTTCTAAAACATGACCAAATTCTAAAAAAAAATCCCACCAAATCTCCACAAATTCCCACAAAATACATGAAAAATCCCTCAAGATCCCTAAATCGCCTCAATATCCCACAAAATTCCACAAAAATCACACAAAACCTCCACAAGTTTCCACAAAATCTAAGAAAAATTCCTCAAAATACTTCAACTCTCCTCAAAACCACACAAAGTCCTTGAAAAGGCCCACCAAATTCCACAAAAATCCCACCAAATTCCCTACATCTTCTCAAAACTCTACAAATTTCAACAAAAATCCCACCAAATCTCCACAAATTCTTACAAAATACATGAAAAATCACAGATAATTCCTCAATTCTCTGCAGAATCTCACAAAATTCCAGAAAAGACCCTCAAAGTTCCACCAACATCCCACAAAATGTCCACAAATGTCCACAAAATCCAAGAAAAATCCCACAAAATTCCCTAATTCTTCTAAAACACGACCAAATTCTAGAAAAATATCCCACCAAATCTCCACAAATTCCCACAAAATACATGAAAAATCCCTCAAGATCCCTAAATCGCCTCAATATCCCACAAAATTCCACAAAAATCACACAAAACCTCCACAAGTTTCCACAAAATCTAAGAAAAATTCCTCAAAATACTTCAACTCTCCTCAAAACCACACAAAGTCCTTGAAAAGGCCCACCAAATTCCACAAAAATCCCACCAAATTCCCTACATCTTCTCAAAACTCTACAAATTTCAACAAAAATCCCACCAAATCTCCACAAATTCTTACAAAATACATGAAAAATCACAGATAATTCCTCAATTCTCTGCAGAATCTCACAAAATTCCAGAAAAGACCCTCAAAGTTCCACCAACATCCCACAAAATGTCCACAAATGTCCACAAAAGCCAAGAAAAATCCCACAGATTTCCCTAATTCTTCTAAAACACGACCAAATTCTAGAAAAATATCCCACCAAATCTCCACAAATTCCCACAAAATACATGAAAAATCCCTCAAGATCCCTAAATCGCCTCACTATCCCACAAAATTCCACAAAAATCACACAAAACCTCCACAAGTTTCCACAAAATCTAAGAAAAATTCCTCAAAATACTTCAACTCTCCTCAAAACCACACAAAGTCCTTGAAAAGGCCCACCAAATTCCACAAAAATCCCACAGAATCTACACAAATTCCCACAAAATCTAAAACAAATTCCTCAACATTCTTCAAGTCTCCTCAGAATCCCACACAATTCCAGAAAAATCCCCACAAAATTACAGACAAGTCCCACAAAGTTCCCTAAATCATTTCAAAACCCTACCAATTCACAGGAATGTCCCACAAAATCTCCACCGATTCCCAGAACATCCCACAAAAATCCCACAAAAATCCCTAAATCTTCTGAAATCTTGACCAAATTCCAGAAACGCCCCATAAAATCACCACAGTTTCCCACAAAATTCAAGAAAAACACCACTAAATTCCCTAAATCTTTTCAAAATACTACAAAATTCCTGAAAAGCCCTACCAAATTCCAGAAATATCCCACAAAATGACCTAAATCATTCCAAAACTCTACCAAATTCCACAAAAATCCCACCAAATCTCCACAAATTCTTACAAAATACATGAAAAATCACAGATAATTCCTCAATTCTCTGCCGAATCTCACAAAATTCCAGAAAAGACCCTCAAAGTTCCACAAACATCCCACAAAATGTCCACAAATGTCCACAAAATCCAAGAAAAATCCCACAAAATTCCCTAATTCTTCTAAAACACGACCAAATTCTAGAAAAATATCCCACCAAATCTCCACAAATTCCCACAAAATACATGAAAAATCCCTCAAGATCCCTAAATCGCCTCAATATCCCACAAAATTCCACAAAAATCACACAAAACCTCCACAAGTTTCCACAAAATCTAAGAAAAATTCCTCAAAATACTTCAACTCTCCTCAAAACCACACAAAGTCCTTGAAAAGGCCCACCAAATTCCACAAAAATCCCACCAAATTCCCTACATCTTCTCAAAACTCTACAAATTTCAACAAAAATCCCACCAAATCTCCACAAATTCTTACAAAATACATGAAAAATCACAGATAATTCCTCAATTCTCTGCAGAATCTCACAAAATTCCAGAAAAGACCCTCAAAGTTCCACCAACATCCCACAAAATGTCCACAAATGTCCACAAAATCCAAGAAAAATCCCACAACATTCCCTAATTCTTCTAAAACACGACCAAATTCTAGAAAAATATCCCACCAAATCTCCACAAATTCCCACAAAATACATGAAAAATCCCTCAAGATCCCTAAATCGCCTCACTATCCCACAAAATTCCACAAAAATCACACAAAACCTCCACAAGTTTCCACAAAATCTAAGAAAAATTCCTCAAAATACTTCAACTCTCCTCAAAACCACACAAAGTCCTTGAAAAGGCCCACCAAATTCCACAAAAATCCCACAGAATCTACACAAATTCCCGCAAAATCTAAAACAAATTCCTCAACATTCTTCAAGTCTCCTCAGAATCCCACACAATTCCAGAAATCCCCCACAAAATTACAGACAAGTCCCACAAAATTCCCTAAATCATTTCAAAACCCTACCAATTCACAGGAATGTCCCACAAAATCTCCACCGATTCCCAGAACATCCCACAAAAATCCCACAAAAATCCCTAAATCTTCTGAAATCTTGACCAAATTCCAGAAACGCCCCATAAAATCACCACAGTTTCCCACAAAATTCAAGAAAAACACCACAAAATTCCCTAAATCTTTTCAAAATACTACAAAATTCCTGAAAAGCCCTACCAAATTCCAGAAATGTCCCACAAAATGACCTAAATCATTCCAAAACTCTACCAAATTCCACCAAAATCCCACCAAATCTCCACAAATTCTTACAAAATACATGAAAAATCACAGATAATTCCTCAATTCTCTGCAAAATCTCACAAAATTCCACAAAAGACCCTCAAAATTCCACAACCATCCCGCAAAATCTCCTCAAAATCCAACAAAATTCCAGGAAAAATCCCACAACATTCCCGAAATCTTCTCAAAACACGACCAAATTCTAAAAAAAAATCCCACCAAATCTCCACAAATTCCCACAAAATACATGAAAAATCCCTCAAGATCCCTAAATCGCCTCACTATCCCACAAAATTCCACAAAAATCACACAAAACCTCCACAAGTTTCCACAAAATCTAAGAAAAATTCCTCAAAATACTTCAACTCTCCTCAAAACCACACAAAGTCCTTGAAAAGGCCCACCAAATTCCACAAAAATCCCACCAAATTCCCTACATCTTCTCAAAACTCTACAAATTTCAACAAAAATCCCACCAAATCTCCACAAATTCTTACAAAATACATGAAAAATCACAGATAATTCCTCAATTCTCTGCAGAATCTCACAAAATTCCAGAAAAGACCCTCAAAGTTCCACCAACATCCCACAAAATGTCCACAAATGTCCACAAAATCCAAGAAAAATCCCACAAAATTCCCTAATTCTTCTAAAACACGACCAAATTCTAGAAAAATATCCCACCAAATCTCCACAAATTCCCACAAAATACATGAAAAATCCCTCAAGATCCCTAAATCGCCTCAATATCCCACAAAATTCCACAAAAATCACACAAAACCTCCACAAGTTTCCACAAAATCTAAGAAAAATTCCTCAAAATACTTCAACTCTCCTCAAAACCACACAAAGTCCTTGAAAAGGCCCACCAAATTCCACAAAAATCCCACAGAATCTACACAAATTCCCACAAAATCTAAAACAAATTCCTCAACATTCTTCAAGTCTCCTCAGAATCCCACACAATTCCAGAAAAATCCCCACAAAATTACAGACAAGTCCCACAAAATTCCCTAAATCATTTCAAAACCCTACCAATTCACAGGAATGTCCCACAAAATCTCCACCGATTCCCAGAACATCCCACAAAAATCCCACAAAAATCCCTAAATCTTCTGAAATCTTGACCAAATTCCAGAAACGCCCCATAAAATCACCACAGTTTCCCACAAAATTCAAGAAAAACACCACTAAATTCCCTAAATCTTTTCAAAATACTACAAAATTCCTGAAAAGCCCTACCAAATTCCAGAAATGTCCCACAAAATGACCTAAATCATTCCAAAACTCTACCAAATTCCACAAAAATCCCACCAAATCTCCACAAATTCTTACAAAATACATGAAAAATCACAGATAATTCCTCAATTCTCTGCCGAATCTCACAAAATTCCAGAAAAGACCCTCAAAATTCCACAAACATCCCGCAAAATCTCCTCAAAATCCAACAAAATTCCAGGAAAAATCCCACAACATTCCCTAATTCTTCTAAAACATGACCAAATTCTAGAAAAAAAATCCCACCAAATCTCCACAAATTCCCACAAAATACATGAAAAATCCCTCAAGATCCCTAAATCGCCTCACTATCCCACAAAATTCCACAAAAATCACACAAAACCTCCACAAGTTTCCACAAAATCTAAGAAAAATTCCTCAAAATACTTCAACTTTCCTCAAAACCACACAAAGTCCTTGAAAAGGCCCACCAAATTCCACAAAAATCCCACCAAATTCCCTACATCTTCTCAAAACTCTACAAATTTCAACAAAAATCCCACCAAATCTCCACAAATTCTTACAAAATACATGAAAAATCACAGATAATTCCTCAATTCTCTGCAGAATCTCACAAAATTCCAGAAAAGACCCTCAAAGTTCCACCAACATCCCATAAAATGTCCACAAATGTCCACAAAATCCAAGAAAAATCCCACAAAATTCCCTAATTCTTCTAAAACACGACCAAATTCTAGAAAAATATCCCACCAAATCTCCACAAATTCCCACAAAATACATGAAAAATCCCTCAAGATCCCTAAATCGCCTCAATATCCCACAAAATTCCACAAAAATCACACAAAACCTCCACAAGTTTCCACAAAATCTAAGAAAAATTCCTCAAAATACTTCAACTCTCCTCAAAACCACACAAAGTCCTTGAAAAGGCCCACCAAATTCCAGAAAAATCCCACCAAATTCCCTACATCTTCTCAAAACTCTACAAATTTCAACAAAAATCCCACCAAATCTCCACAAATTCTTACAAAATACATGAAAAATCACAGATAATTCCTCAATTCTCTGCAGAATCTCACAAAATTCCAGAAAAGACCCTCAAAGTTCCACCAACATCCCACAAAATGTCCACAAATGTCCACAAAATCCAAGAAAAATCCCACAAAATTCCCTAATTCTTCTAAAACACGACCAAATTCTAGAAAAATATCCCACCAAATCTCCACAAATTCCCACAAAATACATGAAAAATCCCTCAAGATCCCTAAATCGCCTCAATATCCCACAAAATTCCACAAAAATCACACAAAACCTCCACAAGTTTCCACAAAATCTAAGAAAAATTCCTCAAAATACTTCAACTTTCCTCAAAACCACACAAAGTCCTTGAAAAGGCCCACCAAATTCCACAAAAATCCCACCAAATTCCCTACATCTTCTCAAAACTCTACAAATTTCAACAAAAATCCCACCAAATCTCCACAAATTCTTACAAAATACATGAAAAATCTCAGATAATTCCTAAATTCTCTGCAGAATCTCACAAAATTCCAGAAAAGACCCTCAAAGTTCCACAAACATCCCACAAAATCTCCTCAAAATCCAACAAAATTCCAGGAAAAATCCCACAACAATCCCGAAATCTTCTCAAAACATGACCAAAGTCTAAAAAAAAATCCCACCAAATCTCCACAAATTCCCACAAAATACATGAAAAATCACAGATAATTCCTCAATTCTCTGCCGAATCTCACAAAATTCCAGAAAAGACCCTCAAAATTCCACAAACATCCCGCAAAATCTCCTCAAAATCCAACAAAATTCCAGGAAAATCCCACAACATTCCCGAAATCTTCTCAAAACACGACCAAATTCTAAAAAAAAATCCCACCAAATCTCCACAAATTCCCACAAAATACATGAAAAATCCCTCAAGATCCCTAAATCGCCTCAATATCCCACAAAATTCCATAAAAATCACACAAAACCTCCACAAGTTTCCACAAAATCTGAAAAAAATTCCCTCCAACTTCTTCAAGTCTCCTCCAAATTCCACAAAAATTCAAGAGAAATCCCACAAAATTCCACAAAAATCCCACAAAATTCCATAAATCTTGTCAAAACCCAACCAAATTCCTGCAACATCTCACAAAATCTCCACCAATTTCCACAACATGTAGGGAAAATACCTAAAAATTATTTGTCTCCTCCAAATCTCACAAAAATCCCACCAAATTCCAGAAGCATCTCACAAAATATCAACAAATTTCCACTAAATTCAAGAAAACTCTCACAAAGTTCTTGAAAGCCCCTCAAAATTCCAGAAAAATGCCACAAAATTCCGTACATCTTCTAAAAACCCAACCACATTCCTGCAACATCCCACAGAATCTCTGGAAATTTCCACAAAATTCAAGAAGACTCTCACAAAACACTTGAAAGCCCCTCAAAATTCCAGAAAAATGCCACAAAATTCCCTACATCTTCTCAAAACCCAACCACATTCCTGCAACATCTCACAAAATCTCCACCAATAGCCAAAAAATTCAAGAAAAATCCCTCCAAATTCTTCAAGTCTCGTACAAATCCCAGAAAAATCCCACCAAATTCCAGAAACATCCCACAAAATCTCCTCAATATCACCAAACATTCTGGAAAAGCCCCTCAAAATTACAGAAAAATGCCACAAAATTCCCTAAATCTTCTCAAAACATTACAAAATTCCACAGACATCTCACAAAATCTCCGCCAATTTCCAAAAAATTCAAGAAAAATCCCGCAAAATTCTTCAAGTCTCCTCCAAATCCCACAAAATTCAAGAGAAATCCTCAAAATTCCACAAAAATCCCACAAAATTCCTTCCATCTTCTCAGAACCCAAACAAACTCCTGCAACATCTCACAAAATCTCCACCAATTTCCAAACAATTCAAGAAAAATCCCTCCAACTTCTTCAAGTCTCCTCCAAATCCCACAAAATTCAAGAGAATTCCTCAAAATTCCACAAAAATCCCACAAAATTCCTGCAACATCTCACAAAATCTCTGGAAATTTCCACAAAATTCAAGAAGACTCTCACAAAATACTTGAAAGCTGCTGAAAATTCCACGAATATCCCACAAAAATTCCTAAATCTTCTCAAAACCCAACCACATTCCTGCAGCATCTTACAAAATCTCCACCAATATCCAAAAAATTCAAGAAAATTCCCTCCAAATTCTTCAAGTCTCTTCCAAATCCCACAAAATTCAAGACAAATCCTCAAAATCCCACAAAAATCCCACCAAATTCCAGAACCATCTCACAAAATCTCAACAAATTTCCACTAAATTCAAGAAAACACTCGCAAAATTCTTGAAAGCCCTTCAAAATTGCAGAAAAATGCCACAAACTTCCCTAAATCTTCTCAAAACCCAACCAAATTCCTGCAACATCTCACAAAATCTCCACCAATTTCCAAAAAATTCAAGAAAAATCTGGCAAAATTCTTCAAGTCTCCTCCAAATCCCACAAACATCCCACAAACATGCCACAAACATCCCACAAACATCCCACAAACATCCCACAAACATCCCACAAAATTCAAGAGAAATCCCACAAAATTCAAAAGAAATCGCCCCAAAATCCACCAAAATCATCCCAAAATCCACCAAAATCATCCCAAAATCCACCAAAATCATTCCGAAATCCACCAAAATCATCCCAAAATCCACCAAAATCCACCCAAAAACATACCAAACTCACCCCAAAATCCATAAAAATCGCCCCAAAATCCACCAAAATCATCCCAAAATCCACCAAAATCATTCCGAAATCCAACAAAATCCACAAAGATCACCCCAAAATGCCCCAAAATCCATCAAAATAACCCCAAAATGCCCCAAAATCCACCAAACCCCCCA
The DNA here is from genome assembly GCF_971803275.1 of Cyanistes caeruleus. Classification (NCBI taxonomy): domain Eukaryota; kingdom Metazoa; phylum Chordata; class Aves; order Passeriformes; family Paridae; genus Cyanistes; species Cyanistes caeruleus. The sequence continues at coordinate 688,945 of NC_141707.1, read as the reverse complement.
AAAATCATCCCAGAGTCCATCAAAATCCACCAAAATCTCCCCAAAATCCATCAAAATCATCCCTAAATCCACCAAAATCCACCAAAATTCACAAAAATCATCCCAAAATCCCCCGAAATCCCTCCTAAACCCCCTAAATCTCCCCTAGGACCCCTCCAGGACCCCCCAAATTCCCCCAGGAACTCCCAAATCCCCCCAGGACCCCCCCCGGACCCCCACCTTGAAGGAGGGCAGCCTCAGGGCCCCCCGCAGGCCGGAACCCCCCCCCCCCAGGCCCAGTCCACGAGGGAGAGGAGGGTGGGGGTGGCTCCTTCGGCCTCGCCCGCTCGGGGGCCTCGTCCCGGGCCCGGCCCGACTGGAAGGGCTGCGGGGAAAACGGGGGGTCAGGGGGGGTCTGGGGGGGCCTGGGGGGATTTGGGGGGATTTGAGGGGGTCCTGGGGGGTGTGGGGGGATTTGGGGGGGATTTGGGGGACCGGGAGGGGTCCTGGAGGGGGTTTGAGGGGTTTGAGGGAGGATTGGGGGGGTTTGAGGGGATTTTGGGGGGATATGGGGGGATTTGAGGAGTCCTGGGGGGGATTTGGGGGGCTTTGAGGGGGATTTGGGGGTCCTGGGGGGGATTTGGACGGGTTTGGAGGGGTTTGGGGGTCCTGAGGGGGGGCCTGGGGGGTATTTGGAACCTACGGGTCACCCCGAGTGTCACCGTTGAAAATGGCCAATTGCAGTGTGAGATTTTGAGAGATGGTTCTGGAATTTGGTGGGATTTTTGTGGGATTTGGAGGATTTGTCTTGAATTTTGTGGGATTTGGAGGAGACTTGAAGAATTTGGAGGGAATTTTCTTGAATTTTTTGGATATTGGTGGAGATTTTGTGAGATGCTGCAGGAATGTGGTTGGGTTTTGAGAAGATTTAGGGATTTTTGTGGGATTTTCGTGGAATTTTCAGCAGCTTTCAAGTATTTTGTGAGAGTCTTCTTGAATTTTGTGGAAATTTCCGGAGATTTTGTGAGATGTTGCAGGAATTTGGTGGGATTTTTCTTGAATTTTGAGGATTTCTCTTGAATTTTGTGGGATTTGGAGGAGACTTGAAGAAGTTGGAGGGATTTTTCCTAAATGTTGTGGAAATTGGTGGAGATTTTGTGAGATGTTGCAGGAATTTGGTTGGGTTTTGAGAAGATGTAGGGAATTTTGTTGGATTTTTGTGGAATTTGGAGGATTTCTCTCGAATTTTGTGGGATTTGGAGGAGACTTGAAGAATTTTGCGGGAATTTTTTTATATTTTGTGGAAATGTGTGGAGATTTTGTGAGATGTCTGTAGAATTTTGTAATGTTTTGAGAAGATGTAGGGAATTTTGTGGCATTTTTCTGGAATTTTGAGGGGCTTTCAAGAACTTTGTGAGCGTTTTCTTGAATTTAGTGGAAATTTGTTGAGATTTTGTGAGATGGTTCTGGAATTTGGTGGGATATTGAGGAAATTCAGTGAATTCTGAGAGATTTTTCTTGAATTTTGTGGAAATTGTTGGAGATTTTGTGGGATGTTGCAGGAATGTGGTTGGGTTCTGAGAAGATTTAGGGAATTGTGTGAGGCTTGTATAGAATTTGGTGGGATTTCTCTTGAATTTTGTGGGATTTCTATTGAATTTTATGGGATGTTTTTGGGATGTTTGTGAGATGTTTGTGGTATTTGGAGGAGACTTGAAGAATTTTGCGGGATTTTTCTTGAAATGTTTGGAAATTGGTGGAGATTTTGTGAGATGTTGCAGGAATTTGTTTGGGTTCTCAGAAGATGGAAGGAATTTTGTTGGATTTTTGTGGAATTTTGAGGATTTCTCTTGAATTTTGTGGGATTTGGAGCAGACTTGAAGAATTTTGCGGGAATTTTCTTAGATTTTGTGGAAATGTGTGGAGATTTTGTGAGATGTCTGTGGAATTTTGTAATGTTTTGAGAAGATGTAGGGAATTTTGTGGCATTTTTCTGGAATTTTGAGGGGCTTTCAAGAACTTTGTGAGCGTTGTCTTGAATTTAGTGGAAATTTGTTGAGATTTTGTGAGATGGTTCTGGAATTTGGTGGGATATTGAGGAAATTCAGTGAATTTTGAGAGATTTTTCTTGAATTTTGTGGAAATTGTTGGAGATTTTGTGGGATGCTGCAGGAATGCGGTTGGGTTTTGAGAAGATTTAGGGAATTGTGTGGGGCTTGTACAGGATTTTGTGCGATTTCTTTTGAATTTTATGGGATTTCTCTTGAATTTTGTGGGATGTTTGTGGGATGTTTGTGGGATGTTTGTGGGATGTTTGTGGGATGTTTGTGGTATTTGGAGGAGACTTGAAGAATTTTGCGGGATTTTTCTTGAATTGTTTGGAAATTGGTGGAGATTTTGTGAGATGTTGCAGGAATTTGTTTGGGTTCTGAGAAGATGGAAGGAATTTTATGGGATTTTTGTGGAATTTTGAGGATTTCTCTTGAATTTTGTGGGATTTGGAGGAGACTTGAAGAATTTTGCGGGATTTTTCTTGAATTTTGTGGAAATTGGTGGAGATTTTGTGAGATGTCTGTGGAATTTTGTAATGTTTTGAGCAGATTTAGGGAATTTTGTGGCATTTTTCTGTAATTTTGAGGGGCTTTTCCAGAATGTTTGGTGATATTGAGGAGATTTTGTGGGATGTTTCTGGAATTTTGTGGGATTTTTCTGGAATTTTGAGGGGCTTTCAAGAACTTTGTGAGAGTTTTTTTTAATTTTTTGGAAATTTGTTGAGATTTTGTGAGATGGTTCTGGAGTTTGGTGGGGTATTGAGGAAATTCAGTGAATTTTGAGGGATTTTTCTTGAATTTTGTGGAAATTGTTGGAGATTTTGTGGGATGTTGCAGGAATGTGGTTGGGTTCTGAGAAGATTTAGGGAATTGTGTGGGGCTTGTACAGAATTTGGTGGGATTTCTCTTGAATTTTGTGGGATTTCTATTGAATTTTATGGGATGTTTGTGGGATGTTTGTGAGATGTTTGTAGGATGTTTGTGGTATTTGGAGGAGACTTGAAGAATTTTGCGGGATTTTTCTTGAAATGTTTGGAAATTGGTGGAGATTTTGTGAGATGTTGCAGGAATTTGGTTGGATTTTGAGAAGACGGAAGGAATTTTGTTGGATTTTTGTGGAATTTTGAGGATTTCTCTTGAATTTTGTGGGATTTGGAGGAGACTTGAAGAATTTGGAGGGAATTTTCTTAGATTTTGTGGAAATTTGTTGAGATTTTGTGAGATGGTTCTGGAATTTGGTGGGATATTGAGGAAATTCAGTGAATTTGGAGGGAATTTTCTTGAATTTTGTGGAAATTTCCAGAGATTTTGTGGGATGTTGCAGGAATGTGGTTGGGTTCTGAGAAGATTTATGGAATTGTGTGGGGCTTGTACAGAATTTCGTGGGATTTCTCTTGAATTTTGTGGGATTTCTATTGAATTTTATGGGATGTTTGTGGGATGTTTGTGAGATGTTTGTAGGATGTTTGTGGTATTTGGAGGAGACTTGAAGAATTTTGCGGGATTTTTCTTGAAATGTTTGGAAATTGGTGGAGATTTTGTGAGATGTTGCAGGAATTTGGTTGGGTTTTGAGAAGATGGAAGGAATTTTGTTGGATTTTTGTGGAATTTTGAGGATTTCTCTTGAATTTTGTGGGATTTGGAGGAGACTTGAAGAATTTGGAGGGAATTTTCTTAGATTTTGTGGAAATTTGTCGAGATTTTGTGAGATGGTTCTGGAATTTGGTGGGATATTGAGGAAATTCAGTGAATTTGGAGGGATTTTTCTTGAATTTTGTGGAAATTGTTGGAGATTTTGTGGGATGTTGCAGGAATTTGGTAGGGTTTTGAGAAGATTTATGGAATTTTGTGGCATTTTTCTGCAATTTTGTGAGGCTTTTCCAGAATTTTTGGTGATATTGAGGTGATTTGGTGGGATGTTTCTGGAATTTTGTGGGATTTTTCTGGGATTTGTACGAGACTTGAAGAATTTTGCGGGATTTTTCTTGAATTGTTTGGAAATTGTTGGAGATTTTGTGAGATGTTGCAGGAGTTTGTTTGGGTTTTGAGAAGATGTAGGGAATTTTGTGGCATTTTTCTGGAATTTTGAGGGGCTTTCAAGAACTTTGTGAGAGTTTTCTTGAATTTAGTGGCAATTTGTTGAGATTTTGTGAGATGGTTCTGGAATTTGGTGGGATTTTTGTGGGATTTGGAGGATTTGTCTTGAATTTTGTGGGATTTGGAGGAGACTTGAAGAATTTGGAGGGAATTTTCTTGAATTTTTTGGATATTGGTGGAGATTTTGTGAGATGCTGCAGGAATGTGGTTGGGTTTTGAGAAGATTTAGGGATTTTTGTGGGATTTTCGTGGAATTTTCAGCAGCTTTCAAGTATTTTGTGAGAGTCTTCTTGAATTTTGTGTAAATTTCCGGAGATTTTGTGAGATGTTGCAGGAATTTTGTGGGATTTTTGTGGAATTTTGAGGAATTCTCTTGAATTTTGTGGGATTTGGAGGAGACTTGAAGAAGTTGGAGGGAATTTTCCTAAATGTTGTGGAAATTGGTGGAGATTTTGTGAGATGTTGCAGGAATTTGTTTGGATTTTGAGAAGATGGAAGGAATTTTGTTGGATTTTTGTGGAATTTTGAGGATTTCTCTTGAATTTTGTGGGATTTGGAGGAGACTTGAAGAATTTTGCAGGATTTTTCTTGAATTTTCTGGAAATTGGTGGAGATTTTGTGAGATGTCTGTGGAATTTTGTAATGTTTTGAGAAGATGTAGGAAATTTTGTGGCATTTTTCTGGAATTTTGAGGGGCTTTCAAGAACTTTGTGAGCGTTGTCTTGAATTTAGTGGAACTTTGTTGAGATTTTGTGAGATGGTTCTGGAATTTGGTGGGATATTGAGGAAATTCAGTGAATTTTGAGAGATTTTTCTTGAATTTTGTGGAAATTGTTGGAGATTTTGTGGGATGCTGCAGGAATGCGGTTGGGTTTTGAGAAGATTTAGGGAATTGTGTGGGGCTTGTACAGGATTTTGTGCGATTTCTTTTGAATTTTATGGGATTTCTCTTGAATTTTGTGGGATGTTTGTGGGATGTTTGTGGGATGTTTGTTGGATGTTTGTGGTATTTGGAGGAGACTTGAAGAATTTTGCAGGATTTTTCTTGAATTGTTTGGAAATTGGTGGAGATTTTGTGAGATGTTGCAGGAATTTGTTTGGGTTCTGAGAAGATGGAAGGAATTTTGTTGGATTTTTGTGGAATTTTGAGGATTTCTCTTGAATTTTGTGGGATTTGGAGGAGACTTGAAGAATTTTGCGGGATTTTTCTTGAATTTTGTGGAAATTGGTGGAGATTTTGTGAGATGTCTGTGGAATTTTGTAATGTTTTGAGCAGATTTAGGGAATTTTGTGGCATTTTTCTGGAATTTTGGGGGGTTTTTCCAGAATGTTTGGTGATATTGAGGAGATTTTGTGGGATGTTTCTGGAATTTTGTGGGATTTTTCTGGGATTTGTACGAGACTTGAAGAATTTGGAGGGATTTTTCTTGAATTTTTTGGATATTGGTGGAGATTTTGTGGGATGTTGCAGGAATGTGGTTGGGTTTTGAGAAGATGTAGGGAATTTTGTGGCATTTTTCTGGAATTTTGAGGGGCTTTCAAGAACTTTGTGAGAGTTTTCTTGAATTTAGTGGCAATTTGTTGAGATTTTGTGAGATGGTTCTGGAATTTGGTGGGATTTTTGTGGGATTTGGAGGATTTGTCTTGAATTTTGTGGGATTTGGAGGAGACTTGAAGAATTTGGAGGGAATTTTCTTTAATTTTTTGGATATTGGTGGAGATTTTGTGAGATGCTGCAGGAATGTGGTTGGGTTTTGAGAAGATTTAGAGATTTTTGTGGGATTTTCGTGGAATTTTCAGCAGCTTTCAAGTATTTTGTGAGAGTCTTCTTGAATTTTGTGGAAATTTCCGGAGATTTTGTGAGATGTTGCAGGAATTTTGTGGGATTTTTGTGGGATTTTGAGGATTTCTCTTGAATTTTGTGGGATTTGGAGGAGACTTGAAGAAGTTGGAGGGATTTTTCCTAAATGTTGTGGAAATTGGTGGAGATTTTGTGAGATGTTGCAGGAGTTTGTTTGGGTTTTGAGAAGATGGAAGGAATTTTGTAGGATTTTTGTGGAATTTTGAGGATTTCTCTTGAATTTTGTGGGATTTGGAGGAGACTTGAAGAATTTGGAGGGAATTTTCTTAGATTTTGTGGAAATTTGTTGAGATTTTGTGAGATGGTTCTGGAATTTGGTGGGATATTGAGGAAATTCAGTGAATTTGGAGGGATTTTTCTTGAATTTTGTGGAAATTCTTGGAGATTTTGTGGGATGCTGCAGGAATGTGGTTGGGTTCTGAGAAGATTTAGGGAATTGTGTGGGGCTTGTACAGAATTTGGTGGGATTTCTCTTGAATTTTGTGGGATTTCTATTGAATTTTATGGGATGTTTGTGGGATGTTTGTGAGATGTTTGTAGGATGTTTGTGGTATTTGGAGGAGACTTGAAGAATTTTGCGGGATTTTTCTTGAATTTTGTGGAAATTGGTGGAGATTTTGTGAGATGTTGCAGGAATTTGTTTGGGTTTTGAGAAGATGGAAGGAATTTTGTTGGATTTTTGTGGAATTTTGAGGATTTCTCTTGAATTTTGTGGGATTTGGAGGAGACTTGAAGAATTTGGAGGGAATTTTCTTAGATTTAGTGTAAATTTGTTGAGATTTTGTGAGATGGTTCTGGAATTTGGTGGGATATTGAGGAAATTCAGTGAATTTGGAGGGATTTTTCTTGAATTTTGTGGAAATTGTTGGAGATTTTGTGGGATGTTGCAGGAATTTGGTAGGGTTTTGAGAAGGTTTAGGGAATTTTGTGGCATTTTTCTGCAATTTTGTGAGGCTTTTCCAGAATGTTTGGTGATATTGAGGTGATTTGGTGGGATGTTTCTGGAATTTTGTGGGATTTTTCTGGGATTTGTACGAGACTTGAAGAATTTGGAGGGATTTTTCTTGAATTTTTTGGATATTGGTGGAGATTTTGTGGGATGTTGCAGGAATGTGGTTGGGTTTTGAGAAGATGTAGGGAATTTTGTGGCATTTTTCTGGAATTTTGAGGGGCTTTCAAGAACTTTGTGAGAGTTTTCTTGAATTTAGTGGCAATTTGTTGAGATTTTGTGAGATGGTTCTGGAATTTGGTGGGATTTTTGTGGGATTTGGAGGATTTGTCTTGAATTTTGTGGGATTTGGAGGAGACTTGAAGAATTTTGCGGGAATTTTCTTGAATTTTTTGGATATTGGTGGAGATTTTGTGAGATGCTGCAGGAATGTGGTTGGGTTTTGAGAAGATTTAGGGATTTTTGTGGGATTTTCGTGGAATTTTCAGCAGCTTTCAAGTATTTTGTGAGAGTCTTCTTGAATTTTGTGTAAATTTCCGGAGATTTTGTGAGATGTTGCAGGAATTTTGTGGGATTTTTGTGGAATTTTGAGGAATTCTCTTGAATTTTGTGGGATTTGGAGGAGACTTGAAGAAGTTGGAGGGATTTTTCCTAAATGTTGTGGAAATTGGTGGAGATTTTGTGAGATGTTGCAGGAATTTGTTTGGATTTTGAGAAGATGTAGGGAATTTTGTTGGATTTTTGTGGAATTTTGAGGATTTCTCTTGAATTTTGTGGGATTTGGAGGAGACTTGAAGAATTTTGCAGGATTTTTCTTGAATTTTCTGGAAATTGGTGGAGATTTTGTGAGATGTCTGTGGAATTTTGTAATGTTTTGAGAAGATGTAGGAAATTTTGTGGCATTTTTCTGGAATTTTGAGGGGTTTTCAAGAACTTTGTGAGCGTTGTCTTGAATTTAGTGGAAATTTGTTGAGATTTTGTGAGATGGTTCTGGAATTTGGTGGGATATTGAGGAAATTCAGTGAATTTTGAGAGATTTTTCTTGAATTTTGTGGAAATTGTTGGAGATTTTGTGGGATGCTGCAGGAATGCAGTTGGGTTTTGAGAAGATTTAGGGAATTGTGTGGGGCTTGTACAGGTTTTTGTGCGATTTCTTTTGAATTTTGTGGGATTTCTCTTGAATTTTATGGGATGTTTGTGGGATGTTTGTGGGAAGTTTGTGGTATTTGGAGGAGACTTGAAGAATTTTGCGGGATTTTTCTTGAATTGTTTGGAAATTGGTGGAGATTTTGTGAGATGTTGCAGGAGTTTGTTTGGGTTCTGAGAAGATGGAAGGAATTTTGTGGGATTTTTGTGGAATTTTGAGGATTTCTCTTGAATTTTGTGGGATTTGGAGGAGACTTGAAGAATTTGGAGGGAATTTTCTTAGATTTTGTGGAAATTTGTTGAGATTTTGTGAGATGGTTCTGGAATTTGGTGGGATATTGAGGAAATTCAGTGAATTTGGAGGGATTTTTCTTGAATTTTGTGGAAATTGTTGGAGATTTTGTGGGATGTTGCAGGAATTTGGTAGGGTTTTGAGAAGGTTTAGGGAATTTTGTGGCATTTTTCTGCAATTTTGTGAGGCTTTTCCAGAATGTTTGGTGATATTGAGGTGATTTGGTGGGATGTTTCTGGAATTTTGTGGGATTTTTCTGGGATTTGTACGAGACTTGAAGAATTTGGAGGGATTTTTCTTGAATTTTGTGGAAATTGGTGGAGATTTTGTGGGATGTTGCAGGAATGTGGTTGGGTTTTGAGAAGATGTAGGGCATTTTGTGGCATTTTTCTGGAATTTTGAGGGGCTTTCAAGAACTTTGTGAGAGTTTTCTTGAATTTAGTGGCAATTTGTTGAGATTTTGTGAGATGGTTCTGGAATTTGGTGGGATTTTTGTGGGATTTGGAGAATTTGTCTTGAATTTTGTGGGATTTGGAGGAGACTTGAAGAATTTTGCAGGATTTTTCTTGAATTTTCTGGAAATTGGTGGAGATTTTGTGAGATGTCTGTGGAATTTTGTAATGTTTTGAGAAGATGTAGGAAATTTTGTGGCATTTTTCTGGAATTTTGAGGGGCTTTCAAGAACTTTGTGAGCGTTGTCTTGAATTTAGTGGAAATTTGTTGAGATTTTGTGAGATGGTTCTGGAATTTGGTGGGATATTGAGGAAATTCAGTGAATTTTGAGAGATTTTTCTTGAATTTTGTGGAAATTGTTGGAGATTTTGTGGGATGCTGCAGGAATGCGGTTGGGTTTTGAGAAGATTTAGGGAATTGTGTGGGGCTTGTACAGGTTTTTGTGCGATTTCTTTTGAATTTTGTGGGATTTCTATTGAATTTTATGGGATGTTTGTGGGATGTTTGTGAGATGTTTGTAGGATGTTTGTGGTATTTGGAGGAGACTTGAAGAATTTTGCGGGATTTTTCTTGAAATGTTTGGAAATTGGTGGAGATTTTGTGAGATGTTGCAGGAATTTGTTTGGGTTCTGAGAAGATGGAAGGAATTTTATGGGATTTTTGTGGAATTTTGAGGATTTCTCTTGAATTTTGTGGGATTTGGAGGAGACTTGAAGAATTTTGCGGGATTTTTCTTGAATTTTGTGGAAATTGGTGGAGATTTTGTGAGATGTCTGTGGAATTTTGTAATGTTTTGAGCAGATGTAGGGAATTTTGTGGCATTTTTCTGGAATTTTGGGGGGTTTTTCCAGAATGTTTGGTGATATTGAGGAGATTTTGTGGGATGTTTCTGGAATTTTGTGGGATTTTTCTGGAATTTTGAGGGGCTTTCAAGAACTTTGTGAGAGTTTTTTTTAATTTTTTGGAAATTTGTTGAGATTTTGTGAGATGGTTCTGGAGTTTGGTGGGATATTGAGGAAATTCAGTGAATTTTGAGGGATTTTTCTTGAATTTTGTGGAAATTGTTGGAGATTTTGTGGGATGTTGCAGGAATGTGGTTGGGTTCTGAGAAGATTTAGGGAATTGTGTGGGGCTTGTACAGAATTTGGTGGGATTTCTCTTGAATTTTGTGGGATTTCTATTGAATTTTATGGGATGTTTGTGGGATGTTTGTGAGATGTTTGTAGGATGTTTGTGGTATTTGGAGGAGACTTGAAGAATTTTGCGGGATTTTTCTTGAAATGTTTGGAAATTGGTGGAGATTTTGTGAGATGTTGCAGGAATTTGTTTGGGTTTTGAGAAGATGGAAGGAATTTTGTTGGATTTTTGTGGAATTTTGAGGATTTCTCTTGAATTTTGTGGGATTTGGAGGAGACTTGAAGAATTTGGAGGGAATTTTCTTAGATTTTGTGGAAATTTGTTGAGATTTTGTGAGATGGTTCTGGAATTTGGTGGGATATTGAGGAAATTCAGTGAATTTGGAGGGATTTTTCTTGAATTTTGTGGAAATTGTTGGAGATTTTGTGGGATGTTGCAGGAATTTGGTAGGGTTTTGAGAAGGTTTATGGAATTTTGTGGCATTTTTCTGCAATTTTGTGAGGCTTTTCCAGAATGTTTGGTGATATTGAGGTGATTTGGTGGGATGTTTCTGGAATTTTGTGGGATTTTTCTGGGATTTGTACGAGACTTGAAGAATTTGGAGGGATTTTTCTTGAATTTTGTGGAAATTTCCGGAGATTTTGTGAGATGTTGCAGGAATTTTGTGGGATTTTTGTGGGATTTTGAGGATTTCTCTTGAATTTTGTGGGATTTGGAGGAGACTTGAAGAAGTTGGAGGGATTTTTCCTAAATGTTGTGGAAATTGGTGGAGATTTTGTGAGATGTTGCAGGAGTTTGTTTGGGTTTTGAGAAGATGGAAGGAATTTTGTAGGATTTTTGTGGAATTTTGAGGATTTCTCTTGAATTTTGTGGGATTTGGAGGAGACTTGAAGAATTTGGAGGGAATTTTCTTAGATTTTGTGGAAATTTGTTGAGATTTTGTGAGATGGTTCTGGAATTTGGTGGGATATTGAGGAAATTCAGTGAATTTGGAGGGAATTTTCTTGAATTTTGTGGAAATTGGTGGAGATTTTGTGGGATGTTGCAGGAATGTGGTTGGGTTCTGAGAAGATTTAGGGAATTGTGTGGGGCTTGTACAGAATTTCGTGGGATTTCTCTTGAATTTTGTGGGATTTCTATTGAATTTTATGGGATGTTTGTGGGATGTTTGTGAGATGTTTGTAGGATGTTTGTGGTATTTGGAGGAGACTTGAAGAATTTTGCGGGATTTTTCTTGAAATGTTTGGAAATTGTTGGAGATTTTGTGAGATGTTGCAGGAATGTGGTTGGGTTTTTAGAAGATGTAGGGAATTTTGTGGCATTTTTCTGGAATTTTGAGGGGCTTTCAAGAACTTTGTGAGAGTTTTTTCTTGAATTTAGTGGCAATTTGTTGAGATTTTGTGAGATGGTTCTGGAATTTGGTGGGATTTTTGTGGGATTTGGAGGATTTGTCTTGAATTTTGTGGGATTTGGAGGAGACTTGAAGAATTTTGCGGGAATTTTCTTGAATTTTTTGGAAATGTGTGGAGATTTTGTGAGATGTCTGTAGAATTTTGTAATGTTTTGAGAAGATGTAGGGAATTTTGTGGCATTTTTCTGGAATTTTGAGGGGCTTTCAAGAACTTTGTGAGCGTTGTCTTGAATTTAGTGGAAATTTGTTGAGATTTTGTGAGATGGTTCTGGAATTTGGTGGGATATTGAGGAAATTCAGTGAATTTTGAGAGATTTTTCTTGAATTTTGTGGAAATTGTTGGAGATTTTGTGGGATGCTGCAGGAATGCGGTTGGGTTTTGAGAAGATTTAGGGAATTGTGTGGGGCTTGTACAGGTTTTTGTGCGATTTCTTTTGAATTTTATGGGATTTCTCTTGAATTTTGTGGGATGTTTGTGGGATGTTTCTGGGATGTTTCTGGGATGTTTCTGGGATGTTTGTGGTATTTGGAGGAGACTTGAAGAATTTTGCGGGATTTTTCTTGAATTGTTTGGAAATTGGTGGAGATTTTGTGAGATGTTGCAGGAGTTTGTTTGGGTTCTGAGAAGATGGAAGGAATTTTTTGGGATTTTTGTGGAATTTTGAGGATTTCTCTTGAATTTTGTGGGATTTGGAGGAGACTTGAAGAATTTTGCAGGATTTTTCTTGAATTTTGTGGAAATTGGTGGAGATTTTGTGAGATGTCTGTGGAATTTTGTAATGTTTTGAGCAGATTTAGGGAATTTTGTGGCATTTTTCTGGAATTTTGGGGGGTTTTTCCAGAATGTTTGGTGATATTGAGGAGATTTTGTGGGATGTTTCTGGAATTTTGTGGGATTTTTCTGGAATTTTGAGGGGCTTTCAAGAACTTTGTGAGAGTTTTTTTTAATTTTTTGGAAATTTGTTGAGATTTTGTGAGATGGTTCTGGAGTTTGGTGGGATATTGAGGAAATTCAGTGAATTTTGTGGCATTTTTCTTGAATTTTGTGGAAATTGTTGGAGATTTTGTGGGATGTTGCAGGAATGTGGTTGGGTTCTGAGAAGATTTAGGGAATTGTGTGGGGCTTGTACAGAATTTGGTGGGATTTCTCTTGAATTTTGTGGGATTTCTATTGAATTTTATGGGATGTTTGTGGGATGTTTGTGAGATGTTTGTAGGATGTTTGTGGTATTTGGAGGAGACTTGAAGAATTTTGCGGGATTTTTCTTGAAATGTTTGGAAATTGGTGGAGATTTTGTGAGATGTTGCAGGAATTTGTTTGGGTTTTGAGAAGATGGAAGGAATTTTGTTGGATTTTTGTGGAATTTTGAGGATTTCTCTTGAATTTTGTGGGATTTGGAGGAGACTTGAAGAATTTGGAGGGAATTTTCTTAGATTTTGTGGAAATTTGTTGAGATTTTGTGAGATGGTTCTGGAATTTGGTGGGATATTGAGGAAATTCAGTGAATCTGGAGGGATTTTTCTTGAATTTTGTGGAAATTGTTGGAGATTTTGTGGGATGTTGCAGGAATTTGGTAGGGTTTTGAGAAGGTTTATGGAATTTTGTGGCATTTTTCTGCAATTTTGTGAGGCTTTTCCAGAATGTTTGGTGATATTGAGGTGATTTGGTGGGATGTTTCTGGAATTTTGTGGGATTTTTCTGGGATTTGTACGAGACTTGAAGAATTTGGAGGGATTTTTCTTGAATTTTGTGGAAATTTCCGGAGATTTTGTGAGATGTTGCAGGAATTTTGTGGGATTTTTGTGGGATTTTGAGGATTTCTCTTGAATTTTGTGGGATTTGGAGGAGACTTGAAGAAGTTGGAGGGATTTTTCCTAAATGTTGTGGAAATTGGTGGAGATTTTGTGAGATGTTGCAGGAATTTGTTTGGATTTTCAGAAGATGTAGGGAATTTTGTTGGATTTTCGTGGAATTTTGAGGATTTCTCTTGAATTTTGTGGGATTTGGAGGAGACTTGAAGAATTTTGCAGGATTTTTCTTGAATTTTCTGGAAATTGGTGGAGATTTTGTGAGATGTCTGTGGAATTTTGTAATGTTTTGAGAAGATGTAGGAAATTTTGTGGCATTTTTCTGGAATTTTGAGGGGCTTTCAAGAACTTTGTGAGCGTTGTCTTGAATTTAGTGGAAATTTGTTGAGATTTTGTGAGATGGTTCTGGAATTTGGTGGGATATTGAGGAAATTCAGTGAATTTTGAGAGATTTTTCTTGAATTTTGTGGAAATTGTTGGAGATTTTGTGGGATGTTGCAGGAATTTGGTAGGGTTTTGAGAAGATTTAGGGAATTGTGTGGGGCTTGTACAGGATTTTGTGCGATTTCTTTTGAATTTTATGGGATTTCTCTTGAATTTTGTTGGATGTTTGTGGGATGTTTGTGGGATGTTTGTTGGATGTTTGTGGTATTTGGAGGAGACTTGAAGAATTTTGCAGGATTTTTCTTGAATTGTTTGGAAATTGGTGGAGATTTTGTGAGATGTTGCAGGAATTTGTTTGGGTTCTGAGAAGATGGAAGGAATTTTGTTGGATTTTTGTGGAATTTTGAGGATTTCTCTTGAATTTTGTGGGATTTGGAGGAGACTTGAAGAATTTTGCGGGATTTTTCTTGAATTTTGTGGAAATTGGTGGAGATTTTGTGAGATGTCTGTGGAATTTTGTAATGTTTTGAGCAGATTTAGGGAATTTTGTGGCATTTTTCTGTAATTTTGAGGGGCTTTTCCAGAATGTTTGGTGATATTGAGGAGATTTTGTGGGATGTTTCTGGAATTTTGTGGGATTTTTCTGGGATTTGTACGAGACTTGAAGAATTTGGAGGGATTTTTCTTGAATTTTTTGGATATTGGTGGAGATTTTGTGGGATGTTGCAGGAATGTGGTTGGGTTTTGAGAAGATGTAGGGAATTTTGTGGCATTTTTCTGGAATTTTGAGGGGCTTTCAAGAACTTTGTGAGAGTTTTCTTGAATTTAGTGGCAATTTGTTGAGATTTTGTGAGATGGTTCTGGAATTTGGTGGGATTTTTGTGGGATTTGGAGGATTTGTCTTGAATTTTGTGGGATTTGGAGGAGACTTGAAGAATTTGGAGGGAATTTTCTTTAATTTTTTGGATATTGGTGGAGATTTTGTGAGATGCTGCAGGAATGTGGTTGGGTTTTGAGAAGATTTAGAGATTTTTGTGGGATTTTCGTGGAATTTTCAGCAGCTTTCAAGTATTTTGTGAGAGTCTTCTTGAATTTTGTGGAAATTTCCGGAGATTTTGTGAGATGTTGCAGGAATTTTGTGGGATTTTTGTGGGATTTTGAGGATTTCTCTTGAATTTTGTGGGATTTGGAGGAGACTTGAAGAAGTTGGAGGGATTTTTCCTAAATGTTGTGGAAATTGGTGGAGATTTTGTGAGATGTTGCAGGAGTTTGTTTGGGTTTTGAGAAGATGGAAGGAATTTTGTAGGATTTTTGTGGAATTTTGAGGATTTCTCTTGAATTTTGTGGGATTTGGAGGAGACTTGAAGAATTTGGAGGGAATTTTCTTAGATTTTGTGGAAATTTGTTGAGATTTTGTGAGATGGTTCTGGAATTTGGTGGGATATTGAGGAAATTCAGTGAATTTGGAGGGATTTTTCTTGAATTTTGTGGAAATTCTTGGAGATTTTGTGGGATGCTGCAGGAATGTGGTTGGGTTCTGAGAAGATTTAGGGAATTGTGTGGGGCTTGTACAGAATTTGGTGGGATTTCTCTTGAATTTTGTGGGATTTCTATTGAATTTTATGGGATGTTTGTGGGATGTTTGTGAGATGTTTGTAGGATGTTTGTGGTATTTGGAGGAGACTTGAAGAATTTTGCGGGATTTTTCTTGAATTTTGTGGAAATTGGTGGAGATTTTGTGAGATGTTGCAGGAATTTGTTTGGGTTTTGAGAAGATGGAAGGAATTTTGTTGGATTTTTGTGGAATTTTGAGGATTTCTCTTGAATTTTGTGGGATTTGGAGGAGACTTGAAG
Source organism: Cyanistes caeruleus (assembly GCF_971803275.1). Taxonomy (NCBI): domain Eukaryota; kingdom Metazoa; phylum Chordata; class Aves; order Passeriformes; family Paridae; genus Cyanistes; species Cyanistes caeruleus. The sequence continues at coordinate 673,522 of NC_141707.1, read as the reverse complement.
AATTTGGAGGGAATTTTCTTAGATTTTGTGGAAATTTGTTGAGATTTTGTGAGATGGTTCTGGAATTTGGTGGGATATTGAGGAAATTCAGTGAATTTGGAGGGATTTTTCTTGAATTTTGTGGAAATTGTTGGAGATTTTGTGGGATGTTGCAGGAATTTGGTAGGGTTTTGAGAAGGTTTAGGGAATTTTGTGGCATTTTTCTGCAATTTTGTGAGGCTTTTCCAGAATGTTTGGTGATATTGAGGTGATTTGGTGGGATGTTTCTGGAATTTTGTGGGATTTTTCTGGGATTTGTACGAGACTTGAAGAATTTGGAGGGATTTTTCTTGAATTTTTTGGATATTGGTGGAGATTTTGTGGGATGTTGCAGGAATGTGGTTGGGTTTTGAGAAGATGTAGGGAATTTTGTGGCATTTTTCTGGAATTTTGAGGGGCTTTCAAGAACTTTGTGAGAGTTTTCTTGAATTTAGTGGCAATTTGTTGAGATTTTGTGAGATGGTTCTGGAATTTGGTGGGATTTTTGTGGGATTTGGAGGATTTGTCTTGAATTTTGTGGGATTTGGAGGAGACTTGAAGAATTTTGCGGGAATTTTCTTGAATTTTTTGGAAATGTGTGGAGATTTTGTGAGATGTCTGTAGAATTTTGTAATGTTTTGAGAAGATGTAGGGAATTTTGTGGCATTTTTCTGGAATTTTGAGGGGCTTTCAAGAACTTTGTGAGCGTTGTCTTGAATTTAGTGGAAATTTGTTGAGATTTTGTGAGATGGTTCTGGAATTTGGTGGGATATTGAGGAAATTCAGTGAATTTTGAGAGATTTTTCTTGAATTTTGTGGAAATTGTTGGAGATTTTGTGGGACGCTGCAGGAATGCGGTTGGGTTTTGAGAAGATTTAGGGAATTGTGTGGGGCTTGTACAGGATTTTGTGCGATTTCTTTTGAATTTTATGGGATTTCTCTTGAATTTTGTGGGATGTTTGTGGGATGTTTGTGGGATGTTTGTGGGATGTTTCTGGGATGTTTGTGGTATTTGGAGGAGACTTGAAGAATTTTGCGGGATTTTTCTTGAATTGTTTGGAAATTGGTGGAGATTTTGTGAGATGTTGCAGGAGTTTGTTTGGGTTTTGAGAAGATGGAAGGAATTTTTTGGGATTTTTGTGGAATTTTGAGGATTTCTCTTGAATTTTGTGGGATTTGGAGGAGACTTGAAGAATTTTGCGGGATTTTTCTTGAATTTTGTGGAAATTGGTGGAGATTTTGTGAGATGTCTGTGGAATTTTGTAATGTTTTGAGCAGATTTAGGGAATTTTGTGGCATTTTTCTGGAATTTTGGGGGGTTTTTCCAGAATGTTTGGTGATATTGAGGAGATTTTGTGGGATGTTTCTGGAATTTTGTGGGATTTTTCTGGAATTTTGAGGGGCTTTCAAGAACTTTGTGAGAGTTTTTTTTAATTTTTTGGAAATTTGTTGAGATTTTGTGAGATGGTTCTGGAGTTTGGTGGGATATTGAGGAAATTCAGTGAATTTTGTGGCATTTTTCTTGAATTTTGTGGAAATTGTTGGAGATTTTGTGGGATGTTGCAGGAATGTGGTTGGGTTCTGAGAAGATTTAGGGAATTGTGTGGGGCTTGTACAGAATTTGGTGGGATTTCTCTTGAATTTTGTGGGATTTCTATTGAATTTTATGGGATGTTTGTGGGATGTTTGTGAGATGTTTGTAGGATGTTTGTGGGATTTGGAGGAGACTTGAAGAATTTTGCGGGATTTTTCTTGAAATGTTTGGAAATTGGTGGAGATTTTGTGAGATGTTGCAGGAATTTGGTTGGGTTTTGAGAAGATTTAGGGATTTTTGTGGGATTTTTCTGGAATTTTGAGGGGCTTTCAAGAACTTTGTGAGAGTTTTCTTGAATTTAGTGGCAATTTGTTGAGATTTTGTGAGATGTTGCAGGAATTTTGTGGGATTTTTGTGGAATTTTGAGGAATTCTCTTGAATTTTGTAGGATTTGGAGGAGACTTGAAGAAGTTGGAGGGATTTTTCCTAAATGTTGTGGAAATTGGTGGAGATTTTGTGAGATGTTGCAGGAATTTGTTTGGATTTTGAGAAGATGTAGGGAATTTTGTTGGATTTTTGTGGAATTTTGAGGATTTCTCTTGAATTTTGTGGGATTTGGAGGAGACTTGAAGAATTTTGCAGGATTTTTCTTGAATTTTCTGGAAATTGGTGGAGATTTTGTGAGATGTCTGTGGAATTTTGTAATGTTTTGAGAAGATGTAGGAAATTTTGTGGCATTTTTCTGGAATTTTGAGGGGTTTTCAAGAACTTTGTGAGCGTTGTCTTGAATTTAGTGGAAATTTGTTGAGATTTTGTGAGATGGTTCTGGAATTTGGTGGGATATTGAGGAAATTCAGTGAATTTTGAGAGATTTTTCTTGAATTTTGTGGAAATTGTTGGAGATTTTGTGGGATGCTGCAGGAATGCAGTTGGGTTTTGAGAAGATTTAGGGAATTGTGTGGGGCTTGTACAGGTTTTTGTGCGATTTCTTTTGAATTTTGTGGGATTTCTCTTGAATTTTGTGGGATGTTTGTGGGATGTTTGTGGGAAGTTTGTGGTATTTGGAGGAGACTTGAAGAATTTTGCGGGATTTTTCTTGAATTGTTTGGAAATTGGTGGAGATTTTGTGAGATGTTGCAGGAGTTTGTTTGGGTTCTGAGAAGATGGAAGGAATTTTGTGGGATTTTTGTGGAATTTTGAGGATTTCTCTTGAATTTTGTGGGATTTGGAGGAGACTTGAAGAATTTGGAGGGAATTTTCTTAGATTTTGTGGAAATTTGTTGAGATTTTGTGAGATGATTCTGGAATTTGGTGGGATATTGAGGAAATTCAGTGAATTTGGAGGGATTTTTCTTGAATTTTGTGGAAATTGTTGGAGATTTTGTGGGATGTTGCAGGAATTTGGTAGGGTTTTGAGAAGGTTTAGGGAATTTTGTGGCATTTTTCTGCAATTTTGTGAGGCTTTTCCAGAATGTTTGGTGATATTGAGGTGATTTGGTGGGATGTTTCTGGAATTTTGTGGGATTTTTCTGGGATTTGTACGAGACTTGAAGAATTTGGAGGGATTTTTCTTGAATTTTGTGGAAATTGGTGGAGATTTTGTGGGATGTTGCAGGAATGTGGTTGGGTTTTGAGAAGATGTAGGGCATTTTGTGGCATTTTTCTGGAATTTTGAGGGGCTTTCAAGAACTTTGTGAGAGTTTTCTTGAATTTAGTGGCAATTTGTTGAGATTTTGTGAGATGGTTCTGGAATTTGGTGGGATTTTTGTGGGATTTGGAGGATTTGTCTTGAATTTTGTGGGATTTGGAGGAGACTTGAAGAATTTTGCGGGAATTTTCTTGAATTTTTTGGAAATGTGTGGAGATTTTGTGAGATGTCTGTAGAATTTTGTAATGTTTTGAGAAGATGTAGGGAATTTTGTGGCATTTTTCTGGAATTTTGAGGGGCTTTCAAGAACTTTGTGAGCGTTGTCTTGAATTTAGTGGAAATTTGTTGAGATTTTGTGAGATGGTTCTGGAATTTGGTGGGATATTGAGGAAATTCAGTGAATTTTGAGAGATTTTTCTTGAATTTTGTGGAAATTGTTGGAGATTTTGTGGGACGCTGCAGGAATGCGGTTGGGTTTTGAGAAGATTTAGGGAATTGTGTGGGGCTTGTACAGGATTTTGTGCGATTTCTTTTGAATTTTATGGGATTTCTCTTGAATTTTGTGGGATGTTTGTGGGATGTTTGTGGGATGTTTGTGGGATGTTTCTGGGATGTTTGTGGTATTTGGAGGAGACTTGAAGAATTTTGCGGGATTTTTCTTGAATTGTTTGGAAATTGGTGGAGATTTTGTGAGATGTTGCAGGAGTTTGTTTGGGTTTTGAGAAGATGGAAGGAATTTTTTGGGATTTTTGTGGAATTTTGAGGATTTCTCTTGAATTTTGTGGGATTTGGAGGAGACTTGAAGAATTTTGCGGGATTTTTCTTGAATTTTGTGGAAATTGGTGGAGATTTTGTGAGATGTCTGTGGAATTTTGTAATGTTTTGAGCAGATTTAGGGAATTTTGTGGCATTTTTCTGGAATTTTGGGGGGTTTTTCCAGAATGTTTGGTGATATTGAGGAGATTTTGTGGGATGTTTCTGGAATTTTGTGGGATTTTTCTGGAATTTTGAGGGGCTTTCAAGAACTTTGTGAGAGTTTTTTTTAATTTTTTGGAAATTTGTTGAGATTTTGTGAGATGGTTCTGGAGTTTGGTGGGATATTGAGGAAATTCAGTGAATTTTGTGGCATTTTTCTTGAATTTTGTGGAAATTGTTGGAGATTTTGTGGGATGTTGCAGGAATGTGGTTGGGTTCTGAGAAGATTTAGGGAATTGTGTGGGGCTTGTACAGAATTTGGTGGGATTTCTCTTGAATTTTGTGGGATTTCTATTGAATTTTATGGGATGTTTGTGGGATGTTTGTGAGATGTTTGTAGGATGTTTGTGGGATTTGGAGGAGACTTGAAGAATTTTGCGGGATTTTTCTTGAAATGTTTGGAAATTGGTGGAGATTTTGTGAGATGTTGCAGGAATTTGGTTGGGTTTTGAGAAGATTTAGGGATTTTTGTGGGATTTTCGTGGAATTTTCAGCAGCTTTCAAGTATTTTGTGAGAGTCTTCTTGAATTTTGTGTAAATTTCCGGAGATTTTGTGAGATGTTGCAGGAATTTTGTGGGATTTTTGTGGAATTTTGAGGAATTCTCTTGAATTTTGTAGGATTTGGAGGAGACTTGAAGAAGTTGGAGGGATTTTTCCTAAATGTTGTGGAAATTGGTGGAGATTTTGTGAGATGTTGCAGGAATTTGTTTGGATTTTGAGAAGATGTAGGGAATTTTGTTGGATTTTTGTGGAATTTTGAGGATTTCTCTTGAATTTTGTGGGATTTGGAGGAGACTTGAAGAATTTTGCAGGATTTTTCTTGAATTTTCTGGAAATTGGTGGAGATTTTGTGAGATGTCTGTGGAATTTTGTAATGTTTTGAGAAGATGTAGGAAATTTTGTGGCATTTTTCTGGAATTTTGAGGGGTTTTCAAGAACTTTGTGAGCGTTGTCTTGAATTTAGTGGAAATTTGTTGAGATTTTGTGAGATGGTTCTGGAATTTGGTGGGATATTGAGGAAATTCAGTGAATTTTGAGAGATTTTTCTTGAATTTTGTGGAAATTGTTGGAGATTTTGTGGGACGCTGCAGGAATGCGGTTGGGTTTTGAGAAGATTTAGGGAATTGTGTGTGGCTTGTACAGGTTTTTGTGCGATTTCTTTTGAATTTTGTGGGATTTCTCTTGAATTTTGTGGGATGTTTGTGGGATGTTTGTGGGAAGTTTGTGGTATTTGGAGGAGACTTGAAGAATTTTGCGGGATTTTTCTTGAATTGTTTGGAAATTGGTGGAGATTTTGTGAGATGTTGCAGGAGTTTGTTTGGGTTCTGAGAAGATGGAAGGAATTTTGTGGGATTTTTGTGGAATTTTGAGGATTTCTCTTGAATTTTGTGGGATTTGGAGGAGACTTGAAGAATTTGGAGGGAATTTTCTTAGATTTTGTGGAAATTTGTTGAGATTTTGTGAGATGGTTCTGGAATTTGGTGGGATATTGAGGAAATTCAGTGAATTTGGAGGGATTTTTCTTGAATTTTGTGGAAATTGTTGGAGATTTTGTGGGATGTTGCAGGAATTTGGTAGGGTTTTGAGAAGGTTTAGGGAATTTTGTGGCATTTTTCTGCAATTTTGTGAGGCTTTTCCAGAATGTTTGGTGATATTGAGGTGATTTGGTGGGATGTTTCTGGAATTTTGTGGGATTTTTCTGGGATTTGTACGAGACTTGAAGAATTTTGCTGGATTTTTCTTGAATTTTGTGGAAATTGTTGGAGATTTTGTGGGATGTTGCAGGAATGTGGTTGGGTTTTGAGAAGATGTAGGGCATTTTGTGGCATTTTTCTGGAATTTTGAGGGGCTTTCAAGAACTTTGTGAGAGTTTTCTTGAATTTAGTGGCAATTTGTTGAGATTTTGTGAGATGGTTCTGGAATTTGGTGGGATTTTTGTGGGATTTGGAGGATTTGTCTTGAATTTTGTGGGATTTGGAGGAGACTTGAAGAATTTTGCGGGAATTTTCTTGAATTTTTTGGAAATGTGTGGAGATTTTGTGAGATGTCTGTAGAATTTTGTAATGTTTTGAGAAGATGTAGGGAATTTTGTGGCATTTTTCTGGAATTTTGAGGGGCTTTCAAGAACTTTGTGAGCGTTGTCTTGAATTTAGTGGAAATTTGTTGAGATTTTGTGAGATGGTTCTGGAATTTGGTGGGATATTGAGGAAATTCAGTGAATTTTGAGAGATTTTTCTTGAATTTTGTGGAAATTGTTGGAGATTTTGTGGGACGCTGCAGGAATGCGGTTGGGTTTTGAGAAGATTTAGGGAATTGTGTGGGGCTTGTACAGGATTTTGTGCGATTTCTTTTGAATTTTATGGGATTTCTCTTGAATTTTGTGGGATGTTTGTGGGATGTTTGTGGGATGTTTGTGGGATGTTTCTGGGATGTTTGTGGTATTTGGAGGAGACTTGAAGAATTTTGCGGGATTTTTCTTGAATTGTTTGGAAATTGGTGGAGATTTTGTGAGATGTTGCAGGAGTTTGTTTGGGTTTTGAGAAGATGGAAGGAATTTTTTGGGATTTTTGTGGAATTTTGAGGATTTCTCTTGAATTTTGTGGGATTTGGAGGAGGCTTGAAGAATTTTGCGGGATTTTTCTTGAATTTTGTGGAAATTGGTGGAGATTTTGTGAGATGTCTGTGGAATTTTGTAATGTTTTGAGCAGATTTAGGGAATTTTGTGGCATTTTTCTGGAATTTTGGGGGGTTTTTCCAGAATGTTTGGTGATATTGAGGAGATTTTGTGGGATGTTTCTGGAATTTTGTGGGATTTTTCTGGAATTTTGAGGGGCTTTCAAGAACTTTGTGAGAGTTTTTTTTAATTTTTTGGAAATTTGTTGAGATTTTGTGAGATGGTTCTGGAGTTTGGTGGGATATTGAGGAAATTCAGTGAATTTTGTGGCATTTTTCTTGAATTTTGTGGAAATTGTTGGAGATTTTGTGGGATGTTGCAGGAATGTGGTTGGGTTCTGAGAAGATTTAGGGAATTGTGTGGGGCTTGTACAGAATTTGGTGGGATTTCTCTTGAATTTTGTGGGATTTCTATTGAATTTTATGGGATGTTTGTGGGATGTTTGTGAGATGTTTGTAGGATGTTTGTGGGATTTGGAGGAGACTTGAAGAATTTTGCGGGATTTTTCTTGAAATGTTTGGAAATTGGTGGAGATTTTGTGAGATGTTGCAGGAATTTGGTTGGGTTTTGAGAAGATTTAGGGATTTTTGTGGGATTTTCGTGGAATTTTCAGCAGCTTTCAAGTATTTTGTGAGAGTCTTCTTGAATTTTGTGTAAATTTCCGGAGATTTTGTGAGATGTTGCAGGAATTTTGTGGGATTTTTGTGGAATTTTGAGGAATTCTCTTGAATTTTGTAGGATTTGGAGGAGACTTGAAGAAGTTGGAGGGATTTTTCCTAAATGTTGTGGAAATTGGTGGAGATTTTGTGAGATGTTGCAGGAATTTGTTTGGATTTTGAGAAGATGTAGGGAATTTTGTTGGATTTTTGTGGAATTTTGAGGATTTCTCTTGAATTTTGTGGGATTTGGAGGAGACTTGAAGAATTTTGCAGGATTTTTCTTGAATTTTCTGGAAATTGGTGGAGATTTTGTGAGATGTCTGTGGAATTTTGTAATGTTTTGAGAAGATGTAGGAAATTTTGTGGCATTTTTCTGGAATTTTGAGGGGTTTTCAAGAACTTTGTGAGCGTTGTCTTGAATTTAGTGGAAATTTGTTGAGATTTTGTGAGATGGTTCTGGAATTTGGTGGGATATTGAGGAAATTCAGTGAATTTTGAGAGATTTTTCTTGAATTTTGTGGAAATTGTTGGAGATTTTGTGGGATGCTGCAGGAATGCAGTTGGGTTTTGAGAAGATTTAGGGAATTGTGTGTGGCTTGTACAGGTTTTTGTGCGATTTCTTTTGAATTTTGTGGGATTTCTCTTGAATTTTGTGGGATGTTTGTGGGATGTTTGTGGGAAGTTTGTGGTATTTGGAGGAGACTTGAAGAATTTTGCGGGATTTTTCTTGAATTGTTTGGAAATTGGTGGAGATTTTGTGAGATGTTGCAGGAGTTTGTTTGGGTTCTGAGAAGATGGAAGGAATTTTGTGGGATTTTTGTGGAATTTTGAGGATTTCTCTTGAATTTTGTGGGATTTGGAGGAGACTTGAAGAATTTGGAGGGAATTTTCTTAGATTTTGTGGAAATTTGTTGAGATTTTGTGAGATGGTTCTGGAATTTGGTGGGATATTGAGGAAATTCAGTGAATTTGGAGGGATTTTTCTTGAATTTTGTGGAAATTGTTGGAGATTTTGTGGGATGTTGCAGGAATTTGGTAGGGTTTTGAGAAGGTTTAGGGAATTTTGTGGCATTTTTCTGCAATTTTGTGAGGCTTTTCCAGAATGTTTGGTGATATTGAGGTGATTTGGTGGGATGTTTCTGGAATTTTGTGGGATTTTTCTGGGATTTGTACGAGACTTGAAGAATTTTGCTGGATTTTTCTTGAATTTTGTGGAAATTGTTGGAGATTTTGTGGGATGTTGCAGGAATGTGGTTGGGTTTTGAGAAGATGTAGGGCATTTTGTGGCATTTTTCTGGAATTTTGAGGGGCTTTCAAGAACTTTGTGAGAGTTTTCTTGAATTTAGTGGCAATTTGTTGAGATTTTGTGAGATGGTTCTGGAATTTGGTGGGATTTTTGTGGGATTTGGAGGATTTGTCTTGAATTTTGTGGGATTTGGAGGAGACTTGAAGAATTTTGCGGGAATTTTCTTGAATTTTTTGGAAATGTGTGGAGATTTTGTGAGATGTCTGTAGAATTTTGTAATGTTTTGAGAAGATGTAGGGAATTTTGTGGCATTTTTCTGGAATTTTGAGGGGCTTTCAAGAACTTTGTGAGCGTTGTCTTGAATTTAGTGGAAATTTGTTGAGATTTTGTGAGATGGTTCTGGAATTTGGTGGGATATTGAGGAAATTCAGTGAATTTTGAGAGATTTTTCTTGAATTTTGTGGAAATTGTTGGAGATTTTGTGGGACGCTGCAGGAATGCGGTTGGGTTTTGAGAAGATTTAGGGAATTGTGTGGGGCTTGTACAGGATTTTGTGCGATTTCTTTTGAATTTTATGGGATTTCTCTTGAATTTTGTGGGATGTTTGTGGGATGTTTGTGGGATGTTTGTGGGATGTTTCTGGGATGTTTGTGGTATTTGGAGGAGACTTGAAGAATTTTGCGGGATTTTTCTTGAATTGTTTGGAAATTGGTGGAGATTTTGTGAGATGTTGCAGGAGTTTGTTTGGGTTTTGAGAAGATGGAAGGAATTTTTTGGGATTTTTGTGGAATTTTGAGGATTTCTCTTGAATTTTGTGGGATTTGGAGGAGACTTGAAGAATTTTGCGGGATTTTTCTTGAATTTTGTGGAAATTGGTGGAGATTTTGTGAGATGTCTGTGGAATTTTGTAATGTTTTGAGCAGATTTAGGGAATTTTGTGGCATTTTTCTGGAATTTTGGGGGGTTTTTCCAGAATGTTTGGTGATATTGAGGAGATTTTGTGGGATGTTTCTGGAATTTTGTGGGATTTTTCTGGAATTTTGAGGGGCTTTCAAGAACTTTGTGAGAGTTTTTTTTAATTTTTTGGAAATTTGTTGAGATTTTGTGAGATGGTTCTGGAGTTTGGTGGGATATTGAGGAAATTCAGTGAATTTTGTGGCATTTTTCTTGAATTTTGTGGAAATTGTTGGAGATTTTGTGGGATGTTGCAGGAATGTGGTTGGGTTCTGAGAAGATTTAGGGAATTGTGTGGGGCTTGTACAGAATTTGGTGGGATTTCTCTTGAATTTTGTGGGATTTCTATTGAATTTTATGGGATGTTTGTGGGATGTTTGTGAGATGTTTGTAGGATGTTTGTGGGATTTGGAGGAGACTTGAAGAAGTTGGAGGGATTTTTCCTAAATGTTGTGGAAATTGGTGGAGATTTTGTGAGATGTTGCAGGAGTTTGTTTGGGTTTTGAGAAGATGGAAGGAATTTTGTAGGATTTTTGTGGAATTTTGAGGATTTCTCTTGAATTTTGTGGGATTTGGAGGAGACTTGAAGAATTTGGAGGGAATTTTCTTAGATTTTGTGGAAATTTGTTGAGATTTTGTGAGATGGTTCTGGAATTTGGTGGGATATTGAGGAAATTCAGTGAATTTGGAGGGATTTTTCTTGAATTTTGTGGAAATTGTTGGAGATTTTGTGGGTTGTTGCAGGAATTTGGTAGGGTTTTGAGAAGGTTTAGGGAATTTTGTGGCATTTTTCTGCAATTTTGTGAGGCTTTTCCAGAATGTTTGGTGATATTGAGGTGATTTGGTGGGATGTTTCTGGAATTTTGTGGGATTTTTCTGGGATTTGTACGAGACTTGAAGAATTTTGCTGGATTTTTCTTGAATTTTGTGGAAATTGTTGGAGATTTTGTGGGATGTTGCAGGAATGTGGTTGGGTTTTGAGAAGATGTAGGGCATTTTGTGGCATTTTTCTGGAATTTTGAGGGGCTTTCAAGAACTTTGTGAGAGTTTTCTTGAATTTAGTGGCAATTTGTTGAGATTTTGTGAGATGGTTCTGGAATTTGGTGGGATTTTTGTGGGATTTGGAGGATTTGTCTTGAATTTTGTGGGATTTGGAGGAGACTTGAAGAATTTTGCGGGAATTTTCTTGAATTTTTTGGAAATGTGTGGAGATTTTGTGAGATGTCTGTAGAATTTTGTAATGTTTTGAGAAGATGTAGGGAATTTTGTGGCATTTTTCTGGAATTTTGAGGGGCTTTCAAGAACTTTGTGAGCGTTGTCTTGAATTTAGTGGAAATTTGTTGAGATTTTGTGAGATGGTTCTGGAATTTGGTGGGATATTGAGGAAATTCAGTGAATTTTGAGAGATTTTTCTTGAATTTTGTGGAAATTGTTGGAGATTTTGTGGGACGCTGCAGGAATGCGGTTGGGTTTTGAGAAGATTTAGGGAATTGTGTGGGGCTTGTACAGGATTTTGTGCGATTTCTTTTGAATTTTATGGGATTTCTCTTGAATTTTGTGGGATGTTTGTGGGATGTTTGTGGGATGTTTGTGGGATGTTTCTGGGATGTTTGTGGTATTTGGAGGAGACTTGAAGAATTTTGCGGGATTTTTCTTGAATTGTTTGGAAATTGGTGGAGATTTTGTGAGATGTTGCAGGAGTTTGTTTGGGTTTTGAGAAGATGGAAGGAATTTTTTGGGATTTTTGTGGAATTTTGAGGATTTCTCTTGAATTTTGTGGGATTTGGAGGAGACTTGAAGAATTTTGCGGGATTTTTCTTGAATTTTGTGGAAATTGGTGGAGATTTTGTGAGATGTCTGTGGAATTTTGTAATGTTTTGAGCAGATTTAGGGAATTTTGTGGCATTTTTCTGGAATTTTGGGGGGTTTTTCCAGAATGTTTGGTGATATTGAGGAGATTTTGTGGGATGTTTCTGGAATTTTGTGGGATTTTTCTGGAATTTTGAGGGGCTTTCAAGAACTTTGTGAGAGTTTTTTTTAATTTTTTGGAAATTTGTTGAGATTTTGTGAGATGGTTCTGGAGTTTGGTGGGATATTGAGGAAATTCAGTGAATTTTGTGGCATTTTTCTTGAATTTTGTGGAAATTGTTGGAGATTTTGTGGGATGTTGCAGGAATGTGGTTGGGTTCTGAGAAGATTTAGGGAATTGTGTGGGGCTTGTACAGAATTTGGTGGGATTTCTCTTGAATTTTGTGGGATTTCTATTGAATTTTATGGGATGTTTGTGGGATGTTTGTGAGATGTTTGTAGGATGTTTGTGGGATTTGGAGGAGACTTGAAGAAGTTGGAGGGATTTTTCCTAAATGTTGTGGAAATTGGTGGAGATTTTGTGAGATGTTGCAGGAGTTTGTTTGGGTTTTGAGAAGATGGAAGGAATTTTGTAGGATTTTTGTGGAATTTTGAGGATTTCTCTTGAATTTTGTGGGATTTGGAGGAGACTTGAAGAATTTTGCGGGATTTTTCTTGAATTGTTTGGAAATTGGTGGAGATTTTGTGAGATGTTGCAGGAGTTTGTTTGGGTTCTGAGAAGATGGAAGGAATTTTGTGGGATTTTTGTGGAATTTTGAGGATTTCTCTTGAATTTTGTGGGATTTGGAGGAGACTTGAAGAATTTGGAGGGAATTTTCTTATTTTTTGTGGAAATTTGTTGAGATTTTGTGAGATGGTTCTGGAATTTGGTGGGATATTGAGGAAATTCAGTGAATTTGGAGGGATTTTTCTTGAATTTTGTGGAAATTGTTGGAGATTTTGTGGGTTGTTGCAGGAATTTGGTAGGGTTTTGAGAAGGTTTAGGGAATTTTGTGGCATTTTTCTGCAATTTTGTGAGGCTTTTCCAGAATGTTTGGTGATATTGAGGTGATTTGGTGGGATGTTTCTGGAATTTTGTGGGATTTTTCTGGGATTTGTACGAGACTTGAAGAATTTTGCTGGATTTTTCTTGAATTTTGTGGAAATTGTTGGAGATTTTGTGGGATGTTGCAGGAATGTGGTTGGGTTTTGAGAAGATGTAGGGCATTTTGTGGCATTTTTCTGGAATTTTGAGGGGCTTTCAAGAACTTTGTGAGAGTTTTCTTGAATTTAGTGGCAATTTGTTGAGATTTTGTGAGATGGTTCTGGAATTTGGTGGGATTTTTGTGGGATTTGGAGGATTTGTCTTGAATTTTGTGGGATTTGGAGGAGACTTGAAGAATTTTGCGGGAATTTTCTTGAATTTTTTGGAAATGTGTGGAGATTTTGTGAGATGTCTGTAGAATTTTGTAATGTTTTGAGAAGATGTAGGGAATTTTGTGGCATTTTTCTGGAATTTTGAGGGGCTTTCAAGAACTTTGTGAGCGTTGTCTTGAATTTAGTGGAAATTTGTTGAGATTTTGTGAGATGGTTCTGGAATTTGGTGGGATATTGAGGAAATTCAGTGAATTTTGAGAGATTTTTCTTGAATTTTGTGGAAATTGTTGGAGATTTTGTGGGACGCTGCAGGAATGCGGTTGGGTTTTGAGAAGATTTAGGGAATTGTGTGGGGCTTGTACAGGATTTTGTGCGATTTCTTTTGAATTTTATGGGATTTCTCTTGAATTTTGTGGGATGTTTGTGGGATGTTTGTGGGATGTTTGTGGGATGTTTCTGGGATGTTTGTGGTATTTGGAGGAGACTTGAAGAATTTTGCGGGATTTTTCTTGAATTGTTTGGAAATTGGTGGAGATTTTGTGAGATGTTGCAGGAGTTTGTTTGGGTTTTGAGAAGATGGAAGGAATTTTTTGGGATTTTTGTGGAATTTTGAGGATTTCTCTTGAATTTTGTGGGATTTGGAGGAGGCTTGAAGAATTTTGCGGGATTTTTCTTGAATTTTGTGGAAATTGGTGGAGATTTTGTGAGATGTCTGTGGAATTTTGTAATGTTTTGAGCAGATTTAGGGAATTTTGTGGCATTTTTCTGGAATTTTGGGGGGTTTTTCCAGAATGTTTGGTGATATTGAGGAGATTTTGTGGGATGTTTCTGGAATTTTGTGGGATTTTTCTGGAATTTTGAGGGGCTTTCAAGAACTTTGTGAGAGTTTTTTTTAATTTTTTGGAAATTTGTTGAGATTTTGTGAGATGGTTCTGGAGTTTGGTGGGATATTGAGGAAATTCAGTGAATTTTGTGGCATTTTTCTTGAATTTTGTGGAAATTGTTGGAGATTTTGTGGGATGTTGCAGGAATGTGGTTGGGTTCTGAGAAGATTTAGGGAATTGTGTGGGGCTTGTACAGAATTTGGTGGGATTTCTCTTGAATTTTGTGGGATTTCTATTGAATTTTATGGGATGTTTGTGGGATGTTTGTGAGATGTTTGTAGGATGTTTGTGGGATTTGGAGGAGACTTGAAGAATTTTGCGGGATTTTTCTTGAAATGTTTGGAAATTGGTGGAGATTTTGTGAGATGTTGCAGGAATTTGGTTGGGTTTTGAGAAGATTTAGGGATTTTTGTGGGATTTTCGTGGAATTTTCAGCAGCTTTCAAGTATTTTGTGAGAGTCTTCTTGAATTTTGTGTAAATTTCCGGAGATTTTGTGAGATGTTGCAGGAATTTTGTGGGATTTTTGTGGAATTTTGAGGAATTCTCTTGAATTTTGTAGGATTTGGAGGAGACTTGAAGAAGTTGGAGGGATTTTTCCTAAATGTTGTGGAAATTGGTGGAGATTTTGTGAGATGTTGCAGGAATTTGTTTGGATTTTGAGAAGATGTAGGGAATTTTGTTGGATTTTTGTGGAATTTTGAGGATTTCTCTTGAATTTTGTGGGATTTGGAGGAGACTTGAAGAATTTTGCAGGATTTTTCTTGAATTTTCTGGAAATTGGTGGAGATTTTGTGAGATGTCTGTGGAATTTTGTAATGTTTTGAGAAGATGTAGGAAATTTTGTGGCATTTTTCTGGAATTTTGAGGGGTTTTCAAGAACTTTGTGAGCGTTGTCTTGAATTTAGTGGAAATTTGTTGAGATTTTGTGAGATGGTTCTGGAATTTGGTGGGATATTGAGGAAATTCAGTGAATTTTGAGAGATTTTTCTTGAATTTTGTGGAAATTGTTGGAGATTTTGTGGGATGCTGCAGGAATGCAGTTGGGTTTTGAGAAGATTTAGGGAATTGTGTGTGGCTTGTACAGGTTTTTGTGCGATTTCTTTTGAATTTTGTGGGATTTCTCTTGAATTTTGTGGGATGTTTGTGGGATGTTTGTGGGAAGTTTGTGGTATTTGGAGGAGACTTGAAGAATTTTGCGGGATTTTTCTTGAATTGTTTGGAAATTGGTGGAGATTTTGTGAGATGTTGCAGGAGTTTGTTTGGGTTCTGAGAAGATGGAAGGAATTTTGTGGGATTTTTGTGGAATTTTGAGGATTTCTCTTGAATTTTGTGGGATTTGGAGGAGACTTGAAGAATTTGGAGGGAATTTTCTTAGATTTTGTGGAAATTTGTTGAGATTTTGTGAGATGGTTCTGGAATTTGGTGGGATATTGAGGAAATTCAGTGAATTTGGAGGGATTTTTCTTGAATTTTGTGGAAATTGTTGGAGATTTTGTGGGATGTTGCAGGAATTTGGTAGGGTTTTGAGAAGGTTTAGGGAATTTTGTGGCATTTTTCTGCAATTTTGTGAGGCTTTTCCAGAATGTTTGGTGATATTGAGGTGATTTGGTGGGATGTTTCTGGAATTTTGTGGGATTTTTCTGGGATTTGTACGAGACTTGAAGAATTTTGCTGGATTTTTCTTGAATTTTGTGGAAATTGTTGGAGATTTTGTGGGATGTTGCAGGAATGTGGTTGGGTTTTGAGAAGATGTAGGGCATTTTGTGGCATTTTTCTGGAATTTTGAGGGGCTTTCAAGAACTTTGTGAGAGTTTTCTTGAATTTAGTGGCAATTTGTTGAGATTTTGTGAGATGGTTCTGGAATTTGGTGGGATTTTTGTGGGATTTGGAGGATTTGTCTTGAATTTTGTGGGATTTGGAGGAGACTTGAAGAATTTTGCGGGAATTTTCTTGAATTTTTTGGAAATGTGTGGAGATTTTGTGAGATGTCTGTAGAATTTTGTAATGTTTTGAGAAGATGTAGGGAATTTTGTGGCATTTTTCTGGAATTTTGAGGGGCTTTCAAGAACTTTGTGAGCGTTGTCTTGAATTTAGTGGAAATTTGTTGAGATTTTGTGAGATGGTTCTGGAATTTGGTGGGATATTGAGGAAATTCAGTGAATTTTGAGAGATTTTTCTTGAATTTTGTGGAAATTGTTGGAGATTTTGTGGGACGCTGCAGGAATGCGGTTGGGTTTTGAGAAGATTTAGGGAATTGTGTGGGGCTTGTACAGGATTTTGTGCGATTTCTTTTGAATTTTATGGGATTTCTCTTGAATTTTGTGGGATGTTTGTGGGATGTTTGTGGGATGTTTGTGGGATGTTTCTGGGATGTTTGTGGTATTTGGAGGAGACTTGAAGAATTTTGCGGGATTTTTCTTGAATTGTTTGGAAATTGGTGGAGATTTTGTGAGATGTTGCAGGAGTTTGTTTGGGTTTTGAGAAGATGGAAGGAATTTTTTGGGATTTTTGTGGAATTTTGAGGATTTCTCTTGAATTTTGTGGGATTTGGAGGAGACTTGAAGAATTTTGCGGGATTTTTCTTGAATTTTGTGGAAATTGGTGGAGATTTTGTGAGATGTCTGTGGAATTTTGTAATGTTTTGAGCAGATTTAGGGAATTTTGTGGCATTTTTCTGGAATTTTGGGGGGTTTTTCCAGAATGTTTGGTGATATTGAGGAGATTTTGTGGGATGTTTCTGGAATTTTGTGGGATTTTTCTGGAATTTTGAGGGGCTTTCAAGAACTTTGTGAGAGTTTTTTTTAATTTTTTGGAAATTTGTTGAGATTTTGTGAGATGGTTCTGGAGTTTGGTGGGATATTGAGGAAATTCAGTGAATTTTGTGGCATTTTTCTTGAATTTTGTGGAAATTGTTGGAGATTTTGTGGGATGTTGCAGGAATGTGGTTGGGTTCTGAGAAGATTTAGGGAATTGTGTGGGGCTTGTACAGAATTTGGTGGGATTTCTCTTGAATTTTGTGGGATTTCTATTGAATTTTATGGGATGTTTGTGGGATGTTTGTGAGATGTTTGTAGGATGTTTGTGGGATTTGGAGGAGACTTGAAGAAGTTGGAGGGATTTTTCCTAAATGTTGTGGAAATTGGTGGAGATTTTGTGAGATGTTGCAGGAGTTTGTTTGGGTTTTGAGAAGATGGAAGGAATTTTGTAGGATTTTTGTGGAATTTTGAGGATTTCTCTTGAATTTTGTGGGATTTGGAGGAGACTTGAAGAATTTGGAGGGAATTTTCTTAGATTTTGTGGAAATTTGTTGAGATTTTGTGAGATGGTTCTGGAATTTGGTGGGATATTGAGGAAATTCAGTGAATTTGGAGGGATTTTTCTTGAATTTTGTGGAAATTGTTGGAGATTTTGTGGGATGTTGCAGGAATTTGGTAGGGTTTTGAGAAGGTTTATGGAATTTTGTGGCATTTTTCTGCAATTTTGTGAGGCTTTTCCAGAATGTTTGGTGATATTGAGGTGATTTGGTAGGATGTTTCTGGAATTTTGTGGGATTTTTCTGGGATTTGTACGAGACTTGAAGAATTTGGAGGGATTTTTCTTGAATTTTGTGGAAATTGGTGGAGATTTTGTGGGATGTTGCAGGAATGTGGTTGGGTTTTGAGAAGATGTAGGGAATTTTGTGGCATTTTTCTGGAATTTTGAGGGGCTTTCAAGAACTTTGTGAGAGTTTTCTTGAATTTAGTGGCAATTTGTTGAGATTTTGTGAGATGGTTCTGGAATTTGGTGGGATTTTTGTGGGATTTGGAGGATTTGTCTTGAATTTTGTGGGATTTGGAGGAGACTTGAAGAATTTGGAGGGAATTTTCTTGAATTTTTTGGATATTGGTGGAGATTTTGTGAGATGCTGCAGGAATGTGGTTGGGTTTTGAGAAGATTTAGGGATTTTTGTGGGATTTTCGTGGAATTTTCAGCAGCTTTCAAGTATTTTGTGAGAGTCTTCTTGAATTTTGTGGAAATTTCCGGAGATTTTGTGAGATGTTGCAGGAATTTTGTGGGATTTTTGTGGAATTTTGAGGAATTCTCTTGAATTTTGTGGGATTTGGAGGAGACTTGAAGAAGTTGGAGGGATTTTTCCTAAATGTTGTGGAAATTGGTGGAGATTTTGTGAGATGTTGCAGGAATTTGTTTGGATTTTGAGAAGATGTAGGGAATTTTGTTGGATTTTTGTGGAATTTTGAGGATTTCTCTTGAATTTTGTGGGATTTGGAGGAGACTTGAAGAATTTTGCAGGATTTTTCTTGAATTTTCTGGAAATTGGTGGAGATTTTGTGAGATGTCTGTGGAATTTTGTAATGTTTTGAGAAGATGTAGGAAATTTTGTGGCATTTTTCTGGAATTTTGAGGGGTTTTCAAGAACTTTGTGAGCGTTGTCTTGAATTTAGTGGAAATTTGTTGAGATTTTGTGAGATGGTTCTGGAATTTGGTGGGATATTGAGGAAATTCAGTGAATTTTGAGAGATTTTTCTTGAATTTTGTGGAAATTGTTGGAGATTTTGTGGGATGCTGCAGGAATGCGGTTGGGTTTTGAGAAGATTTAGGGAATTGTGTGGGGCTTGTACAGGTTTTTGTGCGATTTCTTTTGAATTTTATGGGATTTCTCTTGAATTTTGTGGGATGTTTGTGGGATGTTTGTGGGAAGTTTGTGGTATTTGGAGGAGACTTGAAGAATTTTGCGGGATTTTTCTTGAATTGTTTGGAAATTGGTGGAGATTTTGTGAGATGTTGCAGGAGTTTGTTTGGGTTCTGAGAAGATGGAAGGAATTTTGTGGGATTTTTGTGGAATTTTGAGGATTTCTCTTGAATTTTGTGGGATTTGGAGGAGACTTGAAGAATTTGGAGGGAATTTTCTTAGATTTTGTGGAAATTTGTTGAGATTTTGTGAGATGGTTCTGGAATTTGGTGGGATATTGAGGAAATTCAGTGAATTTGGAGGGATTTTTCTTGAATTTTGTGGAAATTGTTGGAGATTTTGTGGGATGTTGCAGGAATTTGGTAGGGTTTTGAGAAGGTTTAGGGAATTTTGTGGCATTTTTCTGCAATTTTGTGAGGCTTTTCCAGAATGTTTGGTGATATTGAGGTGATTTGGTGGGATGTTTCTGGAATTTTGTGGGATTTTTCTGGGATTTGTACGAGACTTGAAGAATTTTGCTGGATTTTTCTTGAATTTTGTGGAAATTGTTGGAGATTTTGTGGGATGTTGCAGGAATGTGGTTGGGTTTTGAGAAGATGTAGGGCATTTTGTGGCATTTTTCTGGAATTTTGAGGGGCTTTCAAGAACTTTGTGAGAGTTTTCTTGAATTTAGTGGCAATTTGTTGAGATTTTGTGAGATGGTTCTGGAATTTGGTGGGATTTTTGTGGGATTTGGAGGATTTGTCTTGAATTTTGTGGGATTTGGAGGAGACTTGAAGAATTTTGCGGGAATTTTCTTGAATTTTTTGGAAATGTGTGGAGATTTTGTGAGATGTCTGTAGAATTTTGTAATGTTTTGAGAAGATGTAGGGAATTTTGTGGCATTTTTCTGGAATTTTGAGGGGCTTTCAAGAACTTTGTGAGCGTTGTCTTGAATTTAGTGGAAATTTGTTGAGATTTTGTGAGATTGTTCTGGAATTTGGTGGGATATTGAGGAAATTCAGTGAATTTTGAGAGATTTTTCTTGAATTTTGTGGAAATTGTTGGAGATTTTGTGGGATGCTGCAGGAATGCGGTTGGGTTTTGAGAAGATTTAGGGAATTGTGTGGGGCTTGTACAGGATTTTGTGCGATTTCTTTTGAATTTTATGGGATTTCTCTTGAATTTTGTGGGATGTTTGTGGGATGTTTGTGGGATGTTTGTGGGATGTTTCTGGGATGTTTGTGGTATTTGGAGGAGACTTGAAGAATTTTGCGGGATTTTTCTTGAATTGTTTGGAAATTGGTGGAGATTTTGTGAGATGTTGCAGGAGTTTGTTTGGGTTCTGAGAAGATGGAAGGAATTTTTTGGGATTTTTGTGGAATTTTGAGGATTTCTCTTGAATTTTGTGGGATTTGGAGGAGACTTGAAGAATTTTGCGGGATTTTTCTTGAATTTTGTGGAAATTGGTGGAGATTTTGTGAGATGTCTGTGGAATTTTGTAATGTTTTGAGCAGATTTAGGGAATTTTGTGGCATTTTTCTGGAATTTTGGGGGGTTTTTCCAGAATGTTTGGTGATATTGAGGAGATTTTGTGGGATGTTTCTGGAATTTTGTGGGATTTTTCTGGAATTTTGAGGGGCTTTCAAGAACTTTGTGAGAGTTTTTTTTAATTTTTTGGAAATTTGTTGAGATTTTGTGAGATGGTTCTGGAGTTTGGTGGGATATTGAGGAAATTCAGTGAATTTTGTGGCATTTTTCTTGAATTTTGTGGAAATTGTTGGAGATTTTGTGGGATGTTGCAGGAATGTGGTTGGGTTCTGAGAAGATTTAGGGAATTGTGTGGGGCTTGTACAGAATTTGGTGGGATTTCTCTTGAATTTTGTGGGATTTCTTTTGAATTTTATGGGATGTTTGTGGGATGTTTGTGAGATGTTTGTAGGATGTTTGTGGTATTTGGAGGAGACTTGAAGAATTTTGCGGGATTTTTCTTGAAATGTTTGGAAATTGGTGGAGATTTTGTGAGATGTTGCAGGAATTTGTTTGGGTTTTGAGAAGATGGAAGGAATTTTGTTGGATTTTTGTGGAATTTTGAGGATTTCTCTTGAATTTTGTGGGATTTGGAGGAGACTTGAAGAATTTGGAGGGAATTTTCTTAGATTTTGTGGCAATTTGTTGAGATTTTGTGAGATGGTTCTGGAATTTGGTGGGATATTGAGGAAATTCAGTGAATCTGGAGGGATTTTTCTTGAATTTTGTGGAAATTGTTGGAGATTTTGTGGGATGTTGCAGGAATTTGGTAGGGTTTTGAGAAGGTTTATGGAATTTTGTGGCATTTTTCTGCAATTTTGTGAGGCTTTTCCAGAATGTTTGGTGATATTGAGGTGATTTGGTGGGATGTTTCTGGAATTTTGTGGGATTTTTCTGGGATTTGTACGAGACTTGAAGAATTTGGAGGGATTTTTCTTGAATTTTGTGGAAATTTCCGGAGATTTTGTGAGATGTTGCAGGAATTTTGTGGGATTTTTGTGGAATTTTGAGGAATTCTCTTGAATTTTGTGGGATTTGGAGGAGACTTGAAGAAGTTGGAGGGATTTTTCCTAAATGTTGTGGAAATTGGTGGAGATTTTGTGAGATGTTGCAGGAATTTGTTTGGATTTTCAGAAGATGTAGGGAATTTTGTTGGATTTTCGTGGAATTTTGAGGATTTCTCTTGAATTTTGTGGGATTTGGAGGAGACTTGAAGAATTTTGCAGGATTTTTCTTGAATTTTCTGGAAATTGGTGGAGATTTTGTGAGATGTCTGTGGAATTTTGTAATGTTTTGAGAAGATGTAGGAAATTTTGTGGCATTTTTCTGGAATTTTGAGGGGCTTTCAAGAACTTTGTGAGCGTTGTCTTGAATTTAGTGGAAATTTGTTGAGATTTTGTGAGATGGTTCTGGAATTTGGTGGGATATTGAGGAAATTCAGTGAATTTTGAGAGATTTTTCTTGAATTTTGTGGAAATTGTTGGAGATTTTGTGGGATGTTGCAGGAATTTGGTAGGGTTTTGAGAAGATTTAGGGAATTGTGTGGGGCTTGTACAGGATTTTGTGCGATTTCTTTTGAATTTTATGGGATTTCTCTTGAATTTTGTTGGATGTTTGTGGGATGTTTGTGGGATGTTTGTTGGATGTTTGTGGTATTTGGAGGAGACTTGAAGAATTTTGCAGGATTTTTCTTGAATTGTTTGGAAATTGGTGGAGATTTTGTGAGATGTTGCAGGAATTTGTTTGGGTTCTGAGAAGATGGAAAGAATTTTGTTGGATTTTTGTGGAATTTTGAGGATTTCTCTTGAATTTTGTGGGATTTGGAGGAGACTTGAAGAATTTTGCGGGATTTTTCTTGAATTTTGTGGAAATTGGTGGAGATTTTGTGAGATGTCTGTGGAATTTTGTAATGTTTTGAGCAGATTTAGGGAATTTTGTGGCATTTTTCTGTAATTTTGAGGGGCTTTTCCAGAATGTTTGGTGATATTGAGGAGATTTTGTGGGATGTTTCTGGAATTTTGTGGGATTTTTCTGGGATTTGTACGAGACTTGAAGAATTTGGAGGGATTTTTCTTGAATTTTTTGGATATTGGTGGAGATTTTGTGGGATGTTGCAGGAATGTGGTTGGGTTTTGAGAAGATGTAGGGAATTTTGTGGCATTTTTCTGGAATTTTGAGGGGCTTTCAAGAACTTTGTGAGAGTTTTCTTGAATTTAGTGGCAATTTGTTGAGATTTTGTGAGATGGTTCTGGAATTTGGTGGGATTTTTGTGGGATTTGGAGGATTTGTCTTGAATTTTGTGCGATTTGGAGGAGACTTGAAGAATTTGGAGGGAATTTTCTTGAATTTTTTGGATATTGGTGGAGATTTTGTGAGATGCTGCAGGAATGTGGTTGGGTTTTGAGAAGATTTAGAGATTTTTGTGGGATTTTCGTGGAATTTTCAGCAGCTTTCAAGTATTTTGTGAGAGTCTTCTTGAATTTTGTGGAAATTTCCGGAGATTTTGTGAGATGTTGCAGGAATTTTGTGGGATTTTTGTGGGATTTTGAGGATTTCTCTTGAATTTTGTGGGATTTGGAGGAGACTTGAAGAAGTTGGAGGGATTTTTCCTAAATGTTGTGGAAATTGGTGGAGATTTTGTGAGATGTTGCAGGAGTTTGTTTGGGTTTTGAGAAGATGGAAGGAATTTTGTAGGATTTTTGTGGAATTTTGAGGATTTCTCTTGAATTTTGTGGGATTTGGAGGAGACTTGAAGAATTTGGAGGGAATTTTCTTAGATTTTGTGGAAATTTGTTGAGATTTTGTGAGATGGTTCTGGAATTTGATGGGATATTGAGGAAATTCAGTGAATTTGGAGGGATTTTTCTTGAATTTTGTGGAAATTCTTGGAGATTTTGTGGGATGCTGCAGGAATGTGGTTGGGTTCTGAGAAGATTTAGGGAATTGTGTGGGGCTTGTACAGAATTTGGTGGGATTTCTCTTGAATTTTGTGGGATTTCTATTGAATTTTATGGGATGTTTGTGGGATGTTTGTGAGATGTTTGTAGGATGTTTGTGGTATTTGGAGGAGACTTGAAGAATTTTGCGGGATTTTTCTTGAATTTTGTGGAAATTGGTGGAGATTTTGTGAGATGTTGCAGGAATTTGTTTGGGTTTTGAGAAGATGGAAGGAATTTTGTTGGATTTTTGTGGAATTTTGAGGATTTCTCTTGAATTTTGTGGGATTTGGAGGAGACTTGAAGAATTTGGAGGGAATTTTCTTAGATTTTGTGGAAATTTGTTGAGATTTTGTGAGATGGTTCTGGAATTTGGTGGGATATTGAGGAAATTCAGTGAATTTGGAGGGATTTTTCTTGAATTTTGTGGAAATTGTTGGAGATTTTGTGGGATGTTGCAGGAATTTGGTAGGGTTTTGAGAAGGTTTAGGGAATTTTGTGGCATTTTTCTGCAATTTTGTGAGGCTTTTCCAGAATGTTTGGTGATATTGAGGTGATTTGGTGGGATGTTTCTGGAATTTTGTGGGATTTTTCTGGGATTTGTACGAGACTTGAAGAATTTGGAGGGATTTTTCTTGAATTTTGTGGAAATTGGTGGAGATTTTGTGGGATGTTGCAGGAATGTGGTTGGGTTTTGAGAAGATGTAGGGAATTTTGTGGCATTTTTCTGGAATTTTGAGGGGCTTTCAAGAACTTTGTGAGAGTTTTCTTGAATTTAGTGGCAATTTGTTGAGATTTTGTGAGATGGTTCTGGAATTTGGTGGGATTTTTGTGGGATTTGGAGGATTTGTCTTGAATTTTGTGGGATTTGGAGGAGACTTGAAGAATTTGGAGGGAATTTTCTTGAATTTTTTGGAAATGTGTGGAGATTTTGTGAGATGTCTGTAGAATTTTGTAATGTTTTGAGAAGATGTAGGGAATTTTGTGGCATTTTTCTGGAATTTTGAGGGGCTTTCAAGAACTTTGTGAGCGTTGTCTTGAATTTAGTGGAAATTTGTTGAGATTTTGTGAGATGGTTCTGGAATTTGGTGGGATATTGAGGAAATTCAGTGAATTTTGAGAGATTTTTCTTGAATTTTGTGGAAATTGTTGGAGATTTTGTGGGACGCTGCAGGAATGCGGTTGGGTTTTGAGAAGATTTAGGGAATTGTGTGGGGCTTGTACAGGATTTTGTGCGATTTCTTTTGAATTTTATGGGATTTCTCTTGAATTTTGTGGGATGTTTGTGGGATGTTTGTGGGATGTTTGTGGGATGTTTCTGGGATGTTTGTGGTATTTGGAGGAGACTTGAAGAATTTTGCGGGATTTTTCTTGAATTGTTTGGAAATTGGTGGAGATTTTGTGAGATGTTGCAGGAGTTTGTTTGGGTTTTGAGAAGATGGAAGGAATTTTATGGGATTTTTGTGGAATTTTGAGGATTTCTCTTGAATTTTGTGGGATTTGGAGGAGACTTGAAGAATTTTGCGGGATTTTTCTTGAATTTTGTGGAAATTGGTGGAGATTTTGTGAGATGTCTGTGGAATTTTGTAATGTTTTGAGCAGATTTAGGGAATTTTGTGGCATTTTTCTGGAATTTTGGGGGGTTTTTCCAGAATGTTTGGTGATATTGAGGAGATTTTGTGGGATGTTTCTGGAATTTTGTGGGATTTTTCTGGAATTTTGAGGGGCTTTCAAGAACTTTGTGAGAGTTTTTTTTAATTTTTTGGAAATTTGTTGAGATTTTGTGAGATGGTTCTGGAGTTTGGTGGGATATTGAGGAAATTCAGTGAATTTTGTGGCATTTTTCTTGAATTTTGTGGAAATTGTTGGAGATTTTGTGGGATGTTGCAGGAATGTGGTTGGGTTCTGAGAAGATTTAGGGAATTGTGTGGGGCTTGTACAGAATTTGGTGGGATTTCTCTTGAATTTTGTGGGATTTCTATTGAATTTTATGGGATGTTTGTGGGATGTTTGTGAGATGTTTGTAGGATGTTTGTGGGATTTGGAGGAGACTTGAAGAATTTTGCGGGATTTTTCTTGAAATGTTTGGAAATTGGTGGAGATTTTGTGAGATGTTGCAGGAATTTGGTTGGGTTTTGAGAAGATTTAGGGATTTTTGTGGGATTTTCGTGGAATTTTCAGCAGCTTTCAAGTATTTTGTGAGAGTCTTCTTGAATTTTGTGTAAATTTCCGGAGATTTTGTGAGATGTTGCAGGAATTTTGTGGGATTTTTGTGGAATTTTGAGGAATTCTCTTGAATTTTGTAGGATTTGGAGGAGACTTGAAGAAGTTGGAGGGATTTTTCCTAAATGTTGTGGAAATTGGTGGAGATTTTGTGAGATGTTGCAGGAATTTGTTTGGATTTTGAGAAGATGTAGGGAATTTTGTTGGATTTTTGTGGAATTTTGAGGATTTCTCTTGAATTTTGTGGGATTTGGAGGAGACTTGAAGAATTTTGCAGGATTTTTCTTGAATTTTCTGGAAATTGGTGGAGATTTTGTGAGATGTCTGTGGAATTTTGTAATGTTTTGAGAAGATGTAGGAAATTTTGTGGCATTTTTCTGGAATTTTGAGGGGTTTTCAAGAACTTTGTGAGCGTTGTCTTGAATTTAGTGGAAATTTGTTGAGATTTTGTGAGATGGTTCTGGAATTTGGTGGGATATTGAGGAAATTCAGTGAATTTTGAGAGATTTTTCTTGAATTTTGTGGAAATTGTTGGAGATTTTGTGGGATGCTGCAGGAATGCAGTTGGGTTTTGAGAAGATTTAGGGAATTGTGTGGGGCTTGTACAGGTTTTTGTGCGATTTCTTTTGAATTTTGTGGGATTTCTCTTGAATTTTGTGGGATGTTTGTGGGATGTTTGTGGGAAGTTTGTGGTATTTGGAGGAGACTTGAAGAATTTTGCGGGATTTTTCTTGAATTGTTTGGAAATTGGTGGAGATTTTGTGAGATGTTGCAGGAGTTTGTTTGGGTTCTGAGAAGATGGAAGGAATTTTGTGGGATTTTTGTGGAATTTTGAGGATTTCTCTTGAATTTTGTGGGATTTGGAGGAGACTTGAAGAATTTGGAGGGAATTTTCTTAGATTTTGTGGAAATTTGTTGAGATTTTGTGAGATGGTTCTGGAATTTGGTGGGATATTGAGGAAATTCAGTGAATTTGGAGGGATTTTTCTTGAATTTTGTGGAAATTGTTGGAGATTTTGTGGGATGTTGCAGGAATTTGGTAGGGTTTTGAGAAGGTTTAGGGAATTTTGTGGCATTTTTCTGCAATTTTGTGAGGCTTTTCCAGAATGTTTGGTGATATTGAGGTGATTTGGTGGGATGTTTCTGGAATTTTGTGGGATTTTTCTGGGATTTGTACGAGACTTGAAGAATTTTGCTGGATTTTTCTTGAATTTTGTGGAAATTGTTGGAGATTTTGTGGGATGTTGCAGGAATGTGGTTGGGTTTTGAGAAGATGTAGGGCATTTTGTGGCATTTTTCTGGAATTTTGAGGGGCTTTCAAGAACTTTGTGAGAGTTTTCTTGAATTTAGTGGCAATTTGTTGAGATTTTGTGAGATGGTTCTGGAATTTGGTGGGATTTTTGTGGGATTTGGAGGATTTGTCTTGAATTTTGTGGGATTTGGAGGAGACTTGAAGAATTTTGCGGGAATTTTCTTGAATTTTTTGGAAATGTGTGGAGATTTTGTGAGATGTCTGTAGAATTTTGTAATGTTTTGAGAAGATGTAGGGAATTTTGTGGCATTTTTCTGGAATTTTGAGGGGCTTTCAAGAACTTTGTGAGCGTTGTCTTGAATTTAGTGGAAATTTGTTGAGATTTTGTGAGATGGTTCTGGAATTTGGTGGGATATTGAGGAAATTCAGTGAATTTTGAGAGATTTTTCTTGAATTTTGTGGAAATTGTTGGAGATTTTGTGGGACGCTGCAGGAATGCGGTTGGGTTTTGAGAAGATTTAGGGAATTGTGTGGGGCTTGTACAGGATTTTGTGCGATTTCTTTTGAATTTTATGGGATTTCTCTTGAATTTTGTGGGATGTTTGTGGGATGTTTGTGGGATGTTTGTGGGATGTTTCTGGGATGTTTGTGGTATTTGGAGGAGACTTGAAGAATTTTGCGGGATTTTTCTTGAATTGTTTGGAAATTGGTGGAGATTTTGTGAGATGTTGCAGGAGTTTGTTTGGGTTTTGAGAAGATGGAAGGAATTTTTTGGGATTTTTGTGGAATTTTGAGGATTTCTCTTGAATTTTGTGGGATTTGGAGGAGACTTGAAGAATTTTGCGGGATTTTTCTTGAATTTTGTGGAAATTGGTGGAGATTTTGTGAGATGTCTGTGGAATTTTGTAATGTTTTGAGCAGATTTAGGGAATTTTGTGGCATTTTTCTGGAATTTTGGGGGGTTTTTCCAGAATGTTTGGTGATATTGAGGAGATTTTGTGGGATGTTTCTGGAATTTTGTGGGATTTTTCTGGAATTTTGAGGGGCTTTCAAGAACTTTGTGAGAGTTTTTTTTAATTTTTTGGAAATTTGTTGAGATTTTGTGAGATGGTTCTGGAGTTTGGTGGGATATTGAGGAAATTCAGTGAATTTTGTGGCATTTTTCTTGAATTTTGTGGAAATTGTTGGAGATTTTGTGGGATGTTGCAGGAATGTGGTTGGGTTCTGAGAAGATTTAGGGAATTGTGTGGGGCTTGTACAGAATTTGGTGGGATTTCTCTTGAATTTTGTGGGATTTCTATTGAATTTTATGGGATGTTTGTGGGATGTTTGTGAGATGTTTGTAGGATGTTTGTGGTATTTGGAGGAGACTTGAAGAATTTTGCGGGATTTTTCTTGAATTTTGTGGAAATTGGTGGAGATTTTGTGAGATGTTGCAGGAATTTGTTTGGGTTTTGAGAAGATGGAAGGAATTTTGTTGGATTTTTGTGGAATTTTGAGGATTTCTCTTGAATTTTGTGGGATTTGGAGGAGACTTGAAGAATTTGGAGGGAATTTTCTTAGATTTTGTGGAAATTTGTTGAGATTTTGTGAGATGGTTCTGGAATTTGGTGGGATATTGAGGAAATTCAGTGAATTTGGAGGGATTTTTCTTGAATTTTGTGGAAATTGTTGGAGATTTTGTGGGATGTTGCAGGAATTTGGTAGGGTTTTGAGAAGGTTTAGGGAATTTTGTGGCATTTTTCTGCAATTTTGTGAGGCTTTTCCAGAATGTTTGGTGATATTGAGGTGATTTGGTGGGATGTTTCTGGAATTTTGTGGGATTTTTCTGGGATTTGTACGAGACTTGAAGAATTTGGAGGGATTTTTCTTGAATTTTGTGGAAATTGGTGGAGATTTTGTGGGATGTTGCAGGAATGTGGTTGGGTTTTGAGAAGATGTAGGGAATTTTGTGGCATTTTTCTGGAATTTTGAGGGGCTTTCAAGAACTTTGTGAGAGTTTTCTTGAATTTAGTGGCAATTTGTTGAGATTTTGTGAGATGGTTCTGGAATTTGGTGGGATTTTTGTGGGATTTTGAGGATTTGTCTTGAATTTTGTGGGATTTGGAGGAGACTTGAAGAATTTGGAGGGAATTTTCTTGAATTTTTTGGATATTGGTGGAGATTTTGTGAGATGCTGCAGGAATGTGGTTGGGTTTTGAGAAGATTTAGAGATTTTTGTGGGATTTTCGTGGAATTTTCAGCAGCTTTCAAGTATTTTGTGAGAGTCTTCTTGAATTTTGTGTAAATTTCCGGAGATTTTGTGCGATGTTGCAGGAATTTTGTGGGATTTTTGTGGAATTTTGAGGAATTCTCTTGAATTTTGTAGGATTTGGAGGAGACTTGAAGAAGTTGGAGGGATTTTTCCTAAATGTTGTGGAAATTGGTGGAGATTTTGTGAGATGTTGCAGGAATTTGTTTGGATTTTGAGAAGATGTAGGGAATTTTGTTGGATTTTTGTGGAATTTTGAGGATTTCTCTTGAATTTTGTGGGATTTGGAGGAGACTTGAAGAATTTTGCAGGATTTTTCTTGAATTTTCTGGAAATTGGTGGAGATTTTGTGAGATGTCTGTGGAATTTTGTAATGTTTTGAGAAGATGTAGGAAATTTTGTGGCATTTTTCTGGAATTTTGAGGGGTTTTCAAGAACTTTGTGAGCGTTGTCTTGAATTTAGTGGAAATTTGTTGAGATTTTATGAGATGGTTCTGGAATTTGGTGGGATATTGAGGAAATTCAGTGAATTTTGAGAGATTTTTCTTGAATTTTGTGGAAATTGTTGGAGATTTTGTGGGATGCTGCAGGAATGCAGTTGGGTTTTGAGAAGATTTAGGGAATTGTGTGTGGCTTGTACAGGTTTTTGTGCGATTTCTTTTGAATTTTGTGGGATTTCTCTTGAATTTTGTGGGATGTTTGTGGGATGTTTGTGGGAAGTTTGTGGTATTTGGAGGAGACTTGAAGAATTTTGCGGGATTTTTCTTGAATTGTTTGGAAATTGGTGGAGATTTTGTGAGATGTTGCAGGAGTTTGTTTGGGTTCTGAGAAGATGGAAGGAATTTTTTGGGATTTTTGTGGAATTTTGAGGATTTCTCTTGAATTTTGTGGGATTTGGAGGAGACTTGAAGAATTTGGAGGGAATTTTCTTAGATTTTGTGGAAATTTGTTGAGATTTTGTGAGATGGTTCTGGAATTTGGTGGGATATTGAGGAAATTCAGTGAATTTGGAGGGATTTTTCTTGAATTTTGTGGAAATTGTTGGAGATTTTGTGGGATGTTGCAGGAATTTGGTAGGGTTTTGAGAAGGTTTAGGGAATTTTGTGGCATTTTTCTGCAATTTTGTGAGGCTTTTCCAGAATGTTTGGTGATATTGAGGTGATTTGGTGGGATGTTTCTGGAATTTTGTGGGATTTTTCTGGGATTTGTACGAGACTTGAAGAATTTTGCTGGATTTTTCTTGAATTTTGTGGAAATTGTTGGAGATTTTGTGGGATGTTGCAGGAATGTGGTTGGGTTTTGAGAAGATGTAGGGCATTTTGTGGCATTTTTCTGGAATTTTGAGGGGCTTTCAAGAACTTTGTGAGAGTTTTCTTGAATTTAGTGGCAATTTGTTGAGATTTTGTGAGATGGATCTGGAATTTGGTGGGATTTTTGTGGGATTTGGAGGATTTGTCTTGAATTTTGTGGGATTTGGAGGAGACTTGAAGAATTTTGCGGGAATTTTCTTGAATTTTTTGGAAATGTGTGGAGATTTTGTGAGATGTCTGTAGAATTTTGTAATGTTTTGAGAAGATGTAGGGAATTTTGTGGCATTTTTCTGGAATTTTGAGGGGCTTTCAAGAACTTTGTGAGCGTTGTCTTGAATTTAGTGGAAATTTGTTGAGATTTTGTGAGATGGTTCTGGAATTTGGTGGGATATTGAGGAAATTCAGTGAATTTTGAGAGATTTTTCTTGAATTTTGTGGAAATTGTTGGAGATTTTGTGGGACGCTGCAGGAATGCGGTTGGGTTTTGAGAAGATTTAGGGAATTGTGTGGGGCTTGTACAGGATTTTGTGCGATTTCTTTTGAATTTTATGGGATTTCTCTTGAATTTTGTGGGATGTTTGTGGGATGTTTGTGGGATGTTTGTGGGATGTTTCTGGGATGTTTGTGGTATTTGGAGGAGACTTGAAGAATTTTGCGGGATTTTTCTTGAATTGTTTGGAAATTGGTGGAGATTTTGTGAGATGTTGCAGGAGTTTGTTTGGGTTTTGAGAAGATGGAAGGAATTTTATGGGATTTTTGTGGAATTTTGAGGATTTCTCTTGAATTTTGTGGGATTTGGAGGAGACTTGAAGAATTTTGCGGGATTTTTCTTGAATTTTGTGGAAATTGGTGGAGATTTTGTGAGATGTCTGTGGAATTTTGTAATGTTTTGAGCAGATTTAGGGAATTTTGTGGCATTTTTCTGGAATTTTGGGGGGTTTTTCCAGAATGTTTGGTGATATTGAGGAGATTTTGTGGGATGTTTCTGGAATTTTGTGGGATTTTTCTGGAATTTTGAGGGGCTTTCAAGAACTTTGTGAGAGTTTTTTTTAATTTTTTGGAAATTTGTTGAGATTTTGTGAGATGGTTCTGGAGTTTGGTGGGATATTGAGGAAATTCAGTGAATTTTGTGGCATTTTTCTTGAATTTTGTGGAAATTGTTGGAGATTTTGTGGGATGTTGCAGGAATGTGGTTGGGTTCTGAGAAGATTTAGGGAATTGTGTGGGGCTTGTACAGAATTTGGTGGGATTTCTCTTGAATTTTGTGGGATTTCTATTGAATTTTATGGGATGTTTGTGGGATGTTTGTGAGATGTTTGTAGGATGTTTGTGGGATTTGGAGGAGACTTGAAGAATTTTGCGGGATTTTTCTTGAAATGTTTGGAAATTGGTGGAGATTTTGTGAGATGTTGCAGGAATTTGGTTGGGTTTTGAGAAGATTTAGGGATTTTTGTGGGATTTTCGTGGAATTTTCAGCAGCTTTCAAGTATTTTGTGAGAGTCTTCTTGAATTTTGTGTAAATTTCCGGAGATTTTGTGAGATGTTGCAGGAATTTTGTGGGATTTTTGTGGAATTTTGAGGAATTCTCTTGAATTTTGTAGGATTTGGAGGAGACTTGAAGAAGTTGGAGGGATTTTTCCTAAATGTTGTGGAAATTGGTGGAGATTTTGTGAGATGTTGCAGGAATTTGTTTGGATTTTGAGAAGATGTAGGGAATTTTGTTGGATTTTTGTGGAATTTTGAGGATTTCTCTTGAATTTTGTGGGATTTGGAGGAGACTTGAAGAATTTTGCAGGATTTTTCTTGAATTTTCTGGAAATTGGTGGAGATTTTGTGAGATGTCTGTGGAATTTTGTAATGTTTTGAGAAGATGTAGGAAATTTTGTGGCATTTTTCTGGAATTTTGAGGGGTTTTCAAGAACTTTGTGAGCGTTGTCTTGAATTTAGTGGAAATTTGTTGAGATTTTGTGAGATGGTTCTGGAATTTGGTGGGATATTGAGGAAATTCAGTGAATTTTGAGAGATTTTTCTTGAATTTTGTGGAAATTGTTGGAGATTTTGTGGGATGCTGCAGGAATGCAGTTGGGTTTTGAGAAGATTTAGGGAATTGTGTGGGGCTTGTACAGGTTTTTGTGCGATTTCTTTTGAATTTTGTGGGATTTCTCTTGAATTTTGTGGGATGTTTGTGGGATGTTTGTGGGAAGTTTGTGGTATTTGGAGGAGACTTGAAGAATTTTGCGGGATTTTTCTTGAATTGTTTGGAAATTGGTGGAGATTTTGTGAGATGTTGCAGGAGTTTGTTTGGGTTCTGAGAAGATGGAAGGAATTTTGTGGGATTTTTGTGGAATTTTGAGGATTTCTCTTGAATTTTGTGGGATTTGGAGGAGACTTGAAGAATTTGGAGGGAATTTTCTTAGATTTTGTGGAAATTTGTTGAGATTTTGTGAGATGGTTCTGGAATTTGGTGGGATATTGAGGAAATTCAGTGAATTTGGAGGGATTTTTCTTGAATTTTGTGGAAATTGTTGGAGATTTTGTGGGATGTTGCAGGAATTTGGTAGGGTTTTGAGAAGGTTTAGGGAATTTTGTGGCATTTTTCTGCAATTTTGTGAGGCTTTTCCAGAATGTTTGGTGATATTGAGGTGATTTGGTGGGATGTTTCTGGAATTTTGTGGGATTTTTCTGGGATTTGTACGAGACTTGAAGAATTTTGCTGGATTTTTCTTGAATTTTGTGGAAATTGTTGGAGATTTTGTGGGATGTTGCAGGAATGTGGTTGGGTTTTGAGAAGATGTAGGGCATTTTGTGGCATTTTTCTGGAATTTTGAGGGGCTTTCAAGAACTTTGTGAGAGTTTTCTTGAATTTAGTGGCAATTTGTTGAGATTTTGTGAGATGGTTCTGGAATTTGGTGGGATTTTTGTGGGATTTGGAGGATTTGTCTTGAATTTTGTGGGATTTGGAGGAGACTTGAAGAATTTTGCGGGAATTTTCTTGAATTTTTTGGAAATGTGTGGAGATTTTGTGAGATGTCTGTAGAATTTTGTAATGTTTTGAGAAGATGTAGGGAATTTTGTTGCATTTTTCTGGAATTTTGAGGGGCTTTCAAGAACTTTGTGAGCGTTGTCTTGAATTTAGTGGAAATTTGTTGAGATTTTGTGAGATGGTTCTGGAATTTGGTGGGATATTGAGGAAATTCAGTGAATTTTGAGAGATTTTTCTTGAATTTTGTGGAAATTGTTGGAGATTTTGTGGGACGCTGCAGGAATGCGGTTGGGTTTTGAGAAGATTTAGGGAATTGTGTGGGGCTTGTACAGGATTTTGTGCGATTTCTTTTGAATTTTATGGGATTTCTCTTGAATTTTGTGGGATGTTTGTGGGATGTTTGTGGGATGTTTGTGGGATGTTTCTGGGATGTTTGTGGTATTTGGAGGAGACTTGAAGAATTTTGCGGGATTTTTCTTGAATTGTTTGGAAATTGGTGGAGATTTTGTGAGATGTTGCAGGAGTTTGTTTGGGTTTTGAGAAGATGGAAGGAATTTTATGGGATTTTTGTGGAATTTTGAGGATTTCTCTTGAATTTTGTGGGATTTGGAGGAGACTTGAAGAATTTTGCGGGATTTTTCTTGAATTTTGTGGAAATTGGTGGAGATTTTGTGAGATGTCTGTGGAATTTTGTAATGTTTTGAGCAGATTTAGGGAATTTTGTGGCATTTTTCTGGAATTTTGGGGGGTTTTTCCAGAATGTTTGGTGATATTGAGGAGATTTTGTGGGATGTTTCTGGAATTTTGTGGGATTTTTCTGGAATTTTGAGGGGCTTTCAAGAACTTTGTGAGAGTTTTTTTTAATTTTTTGGAAATTTGTTGAGATTTTGTGAGATGGTTCTGGAGTTTGGTGGGATATTGAGGAAATTCAGTGAATTTTGTGGCATTTTTCTTGAATTTTGTGGAAATTGTTGGAGATTTTGTGGGATGTTGCAGGAATGTGGTTGGGTTCTGAGAAGATTTAGGGAATTGTGTGGGGCTTGTACAGAATTTGGTGGGATTTCTCTTGAATTTTGTGGGATTTCTATTGAATTTTATGGGATGTTTGTGGGATGTTTGTGAGATGTTTGTAGGATGTTTGTGGGATTTGGAGGAGACTTGAAGAATTTTGCGGGATTTTTCTTGAAATGTTTGGAAATTGGTGGAGATTTTGTGAGATGTTGCAGGAATTTGGTTGGGTTTTGAGAAGATTTAGGGATTTTTGTGGGATTTTCGTGGAATTTTCAGCAGCTTTCAAGTATTTTGTGAGAGTCTTCTTGAATTTTGTGTAAATTTCCGGAGATTTTGTGAGATGTTGCAGGAATTTTGTGGGATTTTTGTGGAATTTTGAGGAATTCTCTTGAATTTTGTAGGATTTGGAGGAGACTTGAAGAAGTTGGAGGGATTTTTCCTAAATGTTGTGGAAATTGGTGGAGATTTTGTGAGATGTTGCAGGAATTTGTTTGGATTTTGAGAAGATGTAGGGAATTTTGTTGGATTTTTTTGGAATTTTGAGGATTTCTCTTGAATTTTGTGGGATTTGGAGGAGACTTGAAGAATTTTGCAGGATTTTTCTTGAATTTTCTGGAAATTGGTGGAGATTTTGTGAGATGTCTGTGGAATTTTGTAATGTTTTGAGAAGATGTAGGAAATTTTGTGGCATTTTTCTGGAATTTTGAGGGGTTTTCAAGAACTTTGTGAGCGTTGTCTTGAATTTAGTGGAAATTTGTTGAGATTTTGTGAGATGGTTCTGGAATTTGGTGGGATATTGAGGAAATTCAGTGAATTTTGAGAGATTTTTCTTGAATTTTGTGGAAATTGTTGGAGATTTTGTGGGATGCTGCAGGAATGCAGTTGGGTTTTGAGAAGATTTAGGGAATTGTGTGGGGCTTGTACAGGTTTTTGTGCGATTTCTTTTGAATTTTGTGGGATTTCTCTTGAATTTTGTGGGATGTTTGTGGGATGTTTGTGGGAAGTTTGTGGTATTTGGAGGAGACTTGAAGAATTTTGCGGGATTTTTCTTGAATTGTTTGGAAATTGGTGGAGATTTTGTGAGATGTTGCAGGAGTTTGTTTGGGTTCTGAGAAGATGGAAGGAATTTTGTGGGATTTTTGTGGAATTTTGAGGATTTCTCTTGAATTTTGTGGGATTTGGAGGAGACTTGAAGAATTTGGAGGGAATTTTCTTAGATTTTGTGGAAATTTGTTGAGATTTTGTGAGATGGTTCTGGAATTTGGTGGGATATTGAGGAAATTCAGTGAATTTGGAGGGATTTTTCTTGAATTTTGTGGAAATTGTTGGAGATTTTGTGGGATGTTGCAGGAATTTGGTAGGGTTTTGAGAAGGTTTAGGGAATTTTGTGGCATTTTTCTGCAATTTTGTGAGGCTTTTCCAGAATGTTTGGTGATATTGAGGTGATTTGGTGGGATGTTTCTGGAATTTTGTGGGATTTTTCTGGGATTTGTACGAGACTTGAAGAATTTTGCTGGATTTTTCTTGAATTTTGTGGAAATTGTTGGAGATTTTGTGGGATGTTGCAGGAATGTGGTTGGGTTTTGAGAAGATGTAGGGCATTTTGTGGCATTTTTCTGGAATTTTGAGGGGCTTTCAAGAACTTTGTGAGAGTTTTCTTGAATTTAGTGGCAATTTGTTGAGATTTTGTGAGATGGTTCTGGAATTTGGTGGGATTTTTGTGGGATTTGGAGGATTTGTCTTGAATTTTGTGGGATTTGGAGGAGACTTGAAGAATTTTGCGGGAATTTTCTTGAATTTTTTGGAAATGTGTGGAGATTTTGTGAGATGTCTGTAGAATTTTGTAATGTTTTGAGAAGATGTAGGGAATTTTGTGGCATTTTTCTGGAATTTTGAGGGGCTTTCAAGAACTTTGTGAGCGTTGTCTTGAATTTAGTGGAAATTTGTTGAGATTTTGTGAGATGGTTCTGGAATTTGGTGGGATATTGAGGAAATTCAGTGAATTTTGAGAGATTTTTCTTGAATTTTGTGGAAATTGTTGGAGATTTTGTGGGACGCTGCAGGAATGCGGTTGGGTTTTGAGAAGATTTAGGGAATTGTGTGGGGCTTGTACAGGATTTTGTGCGATTTCTTTTGAATTTTATGGGATTTCTCTTGAATTTTGTGGGATGTTTGTGGGATGTTTGTGGGATGTTTGTGGGATGTTTCTGGGATGTTTGTGGTATTTGGAGGAGACTTGAAGAATTTTGCGGGATTTTTCTTGAATTGTTTGGAAATTGGTGGAGATTTTGTGAGATGTTGCAGGAGTTTGTTTGGGTTTTGAGAAGATGGAAGGAATTTTTTGGGATTTTTGTGGAATTTTGAGGATTTCTCTTGAATTTTGTGGGATTTGGAGGAGACTTGAAGAATTTTGCGGGATTTTTCTTGAATTTTGTGGAAATTGGTGGAGATTTTGTGAGATGTCTGTGGAATTTTGTAATGTTTTGAGCAGATTTAGGGAATTTTGTGGCATTTTTCTGGAATTTTGGGGGGTTTTTCCAGAATGTTTGGTGATATTGAGGAGATTTTGTGGGATGTTTCTGGAATTTTGTGGGATTTTTCTGGAATTTTGAGGGGCTTTCAAGAACTTTGTGAGAGTTTTTTTTTAATTTTTTGGAAATTTGTTGAGATTTTGTGAGATGGTTCTGGAGTTTGGTGGGATATTGAGGAAATTCAGTGAATTTTGTGGCATTTTTCTTGAATTTTGTGGAAATTGTTGGAGATTTTGTGGGATGTTGCAGGAATGTGGTTGGGTTCTGAGAAGATTTAGGGAATTGTGTGGGGCTTGTACAGAATTTGGTGGGATTTCTCTTGAATTTTGTGGGATTTCTATTGAATTTTATGGGATGTTTGTGGGATGTTTGTGAGATGTTTGTAGGATGTTTGTGGGATTTGGAGGAGACTTGAAGAATTTTGCGGGATTTTTCTTGAAATGTTTGGAAATTGGTGGAGATTTTGTGAGATGTTGCAGGAATTTGGTTGGGTTTTGAGAAGATTTAGGGATTTTTGTGGGATTTTCGTGGAATTTTCAGCAGCTTTCAAGTATTTTGTGAGAGTCTTCTTGAATTTTGTGTAAATTTCCGGAGATTTTGTGAGATGTTGCAGGAATTTTGTGGGATTTTTGTGGAATTTTGAGGAATTCTCTTGAATTTTGTAGGATTTGGAGGAGACTTGAAGAAGTTGGAGGGATTTTTCCTAAATGTTGTGGAAATTGGTGGAGATTTTGTGAGATGTTGCAGGAATTTGTTTGGATTTTGAGAAGATGTAGGGAATTTTGTTGGATTTTTGTGGAATTTTGAGGATTTCTCTTGAATTTTGTGGGATTTGGAGGAGACTTGAAGAATTTTGCAGGATTTTTCTTGAATTTTCTGGAAATTGGT
Source organism: Cyanistes caeruleus (assembly GCF_971803275.1). NCBI lineage: Eukaryota > Metazoa > Chordata > Aves > Passeriformes > Paridae > Cyanistes > Cyanistes caeruleus. The sequence continues at coordinate 636,119 of NC_141707.1, read as the reverse complement.
GGAGATTTTGTGAGATGTCTGTGGAATTTTGTAATGTTTTGAGAAGATGTAGGAAATTTTGTGGCATTTTTCTGGAATTTTGAGGGGTTTTCAAGAACTTTGTGAGCGTTGTCTTGAATTTAGTGGAAATTTGTTGAGATTTTGTGAGATGGTTCTGGAATTTGGTGGGATATTGAGGAAATTCAGTGAATTTTGAGAGATTTTTCTTGAATTTTGTGGAAATTGTTGGAGATTTTGTGGGATGCTGCAGGAATGCAGTTGGGTTTTGAGAAGATTTAGGGAATTGTGTGGGGCTTGTACAGGTTTTTGTGCGATTTCTTTTGAATTTTGTGGGATTTCTCTTGAATTTTGTGGGATGTTTGTGGGATGTTTGTGGGAAGTTTGTGGTATTTGGAGGAGACTTGAAGAATTTTGCGGGATTTTTCTTGAATTGTTTGGAAATTGGTGGAGATTTTGTGAGATGTTGCAGGAGTTTGTTTGGGTTCTGAGAAGATGGAAGGAATTTTGTGGGATTTTTGTGGAATTTTGAGGATTTCTCTTGAATTTTGTGGGATTTGGAGGAGACTTGAAGAATTTGGAGGGAATTTTCTTAGATTTTGTGGAAATTTGTTGAGATTTTGTGAGATGGTTCTGGAATTTGGTGGGATATTGAGGAAATTCAGTGAATTTGGAGGGATTTTTCTTGAATTTTGTGGAAATTGTTGGAGATTTTGTGGGATGTTGCAGGAATTTGGTAGGGTTTTGAGAAGGTTTAGGGAATTTTGTGGCATTTTTCTGCAATTTTGTGAGGCTTTTCCAGAATGTTTGGTGATATTGAGGTGATTTGGTGGGATGTTTCTGGAATTTTGTGGGATTTTTCTGGGATTTGTACGAGACTTGAAGAATTTTGCTGGATTTTTCTTGAATTTTGTGGAAATTGTTGGAGATTTTGTGGGATGTTGCAGGAATGTGGTTGGGTTTTGAGAAGATGTAGGGCATTTTGTGGCATTTTTCTGGAATTTTGAGGGGCTTTCAAGAACTTTGTGAGAGTTTTCTTGAATTTAGTGGCAATTTGTTGAGATTTTGTGAGATGGTTCTGGAATTTGGTGGGATTTTTGTGGGATTTGGAGGATTTGTCTTGAATTTTGTGGGATTTGGAGGAGACTTGAAGAACTTTGCGGGAATTTTCTTGAATTTTTTGGAAATGTGTGGAGATTTTGTGAGATGTCTGTAGAATTTTGTAATGTTTTGAGAAGATGTAGGGAATTTTGTGGCATTTTTCTGGAATTTTGAGGGGCTTTCAAGAACTTTGTGAGCGTTGTCTTGAATTTAGTGGAAATTTGTTGAGATTTTGTGAGATGGTTCTGGAATTTGGTGGGATATTGAGGAAATTCAGTGAATTTTGAGAGATTTTTCTTGAATTTTGTGGAAATTGTTGGAGATTTTGTGGGACGCTGCAGGAATGCGGTTGGGTTTTGAGAAGATTTAGGGAATTGTGTGGGGCTTGTACAGGATTTTGTGCGATTTCTTTTGAATTTTATGGGATTTCTCTTGAATTTTGTGGGATGTTTGTGGGATGTTTGTGGGATGTTTGTGGGATGTTTCTGGGATGTTTGTGGTATTTGGAGGAGACTTGAAGAATTTTGCGGGATTTTTCTTGAATTGTTTGGAAATTGGTGGAGATTTTGTGAGATGTTGCAGGAGTTTGTTTGGGTTTTGAGAAGATGGAAGGAATTTTTTGGGATTTTTGTGGAATTTTGAGGATTTCTCTTGAATTTTGTGGGATTTGGAGGAGACTTGAAGAATTTTGCGGGATTTTTCTTGAATTTTGTGGAAATTGGTGGAGATTTTGTGAGATGTCTGTGGAATTTTGTAATGTTTTGAGCAGATTTAGGGAATTTTGTGGCATTTTTCTGGAATTTTGGGGGGTTTTTCCAGAATGTTTGGTGATATTGAGGAGATTTTGTGGGATGTTTCTGGAATTTTGTGGGATTTTTCTGGAATTTTGAGGGGCTTTCAAGAACTTTGTGAGAGTTTTTTTTAATTTTTTGGAAATTTGTTGAGATTTTGTGAGATGGTTCTGGAGTTTGGTGGGATATTGAGGAAATTCAGTGAATTTTGTGGCATTTTTCTTGAATTTTGTGGAAATTGTTGGAGATTTTGTGGGATGTTGCAGGAATGTGGTTGGGTTCTGAGAAGATTTAGGGAATTGTGTGGGGCTTGTACAGAATTTGGTGGGATTTCTCTTGAATTTTGTGGGATTTCTATTGAATTTTATGGGATGTTTGTGGGATGTTTGTGAGATGTTTGTAGGATGTTTGTGGGATTTGGAGGAGACTTGAAGAAGTTGGAGGGATTTTTCCTAAATGTTGTGGAAATTGGTGGAGATTTTGTGAGATGTTGCAGGAGTTTGTTTGGGTTTTGAGAAGATGGAAGGAATTTTGTAGGATTTTTGTGGAATTTTGAGGATTTCTCTTGAATTTTGTGGGATTTGGAGGAGACTTGAAGAATTTGGAGGGAATTTTCTTAGATTTTGTGGAAATTTGTTGAGATTTTGTGAGATGGTTCTGGAATTTGGTGGGATATTGAGGAAATTCAGTGAATTTGGAGGGATTTTTCTTGAATTTTGTGGAAATTGTTGGAGATTTTGTGGGTTGTTGCAGGAATTTGGTAGGGTTTTGAGAAGGTTTAGGGAATTTTGTGGCATTTTTCTGCAATTTTGTGAGGCTTTTCCAGAATGTTTGGTGATATTGAGGTGATTTGGTGGGATGTTTCTGGAATTTTGTGGGATTTTTCTGGGATTTGTACGAGACTTGAAGAATTTTGCTGGATTTTTCTTGAATTTTGTGGAAATTGTTGGAGATTTTGTGGGATGTTGCAGGAATGTGGTTGGGTTTTGAGAAGATGTAGGGCATTTTGTGGCATTTTTCTGGAATTTTGAGGGGCTTTCAAGAACTTTGTGAGAGTTTTCTTGAATTTAGTGGCAATTTGTTGAGATTTTGTGAGATGGTTCTGGAATTTGGTGGGATTTTTGTGGGATTTGGAGGATTTGTCTTGAATTTTGTGGGATTTGGAGGAGACTTGAAGAATTTGGAGGGAATTTTCTTGAATTTTTTGGAAATGTGTGGAGATTTTGTGAGATGTCTGTAGAATTTTGTAATGTTTTGAGAAGATGTAGGGAATTTTGTGGCATTTTTCTGGAATTTTGAGGGGCTTTCAAGAACTTTGTGAGCGTTGTCTTGAATTTAGTGGAAATTTGTTGAGATTTTGTGAGATGGTTCTGGAATTTGGTGGGATATTGAGGAAATTCAGTGAATTTTGAGAGATTTTTCTTGAATTTTGTGGAAATTGTTGGAGATTTTGTGGGACGCTGCAGGAATGCGGTTGGGTTTTGAGAAGATTTAGGGAATTGTGTGGGGCTTGTACAGGATTTTGTGCGATTTCTTTTGAATTTTATGGGATTTCTCTTGAATTTTGTGGGATGTTTGTGGGATGTTTGTGGGATGTTTGTGGGATGTTTCTGGGATGTTTGTGGTATTTGGAGGAGACTTGAAGAATTTTGCGGGATTTTTCTTGAATTGTTTGGAAATTGGTGGAGATTTTGTGAGATGTTGCAGGAGTTTGTTTGGGTTTTGAGAAGATGGAAGGAATTTTTTGGGATTTTTGTGGAATTTTGAGGATTTCTCTTGAATTTTGTGGGATTTGGAGGAGACTTGAAGAATTTTGCGGGATTTTTCTTGAATTTTGTGGAAATTGGTGGAGATTTTGTGAGATGTCTGTGGAATTTTGTAATGTTTTGAGCAGATTTAGGGAATTTTGTGGCATTTTTCTGGAATTTTGGGGGGTTTTTCCAGAATGTTTGGTGATATTGAGGAGATTTTGTGGGATGTTTCTGGAATTTTGTGGGATTTTTCTGGAATTTTGAGGGGCTTTCAAGAACTTTGTGAGAGTTTTTTTTAATTTTTTGGAAATTTGTTGAGATTTTGTGAGATGGTTCTGGAGTTTGGTGGGATATTGAGGAAATTCAGTGAATTTTGTGGCATTTTTCTTGAATTTTGTGGAAATTGTTGGAGATTTTGTGGGATGTTGCAGGAATGTGGTTGGGTTCTGAGAAGATTTAGGGAATTGTGTGGGGCTTGTACAGAATTTGGTGGGATTTCTCTTGAATTTTGTGGGATTTCTATTGAATTTTATGGGATGTTTGTGGGATGTTTGTGAGATGTTTGTAGGATGTTTGTGGGATTTGGAGGAGACTTGAAGAAGTTGGAGGGATTTTTCCTAAATGTTGTGGAAATTGGTGGAGATTTTGTGAGATGTTGCAGGAGTTTGTTTGGGTTTTGAGAAGATGGAAGGAATTTTGTAGGATTTTTGTGGAATTTTGAGGATTTCTCTTGAATTTTGTGGGATTTGGAGGAGACTTGAAGAATTTGGAGGGAATTTTCTTAGATTTTGTGGAAATTTGTTGAGATTTTGTGAGATGGTTCTGGAATTTGGTGGGATATTGAGGAAATTCAGTGAATTTGGAGGGATTTTTCTTGAATTTTGTGGAAATTGTTGGAGATTTTGTGGGATGTTGCAGGAATTTGGTAGGGTTTTGAGAAGGTTTATGGAATTTTGTGGCATTTTTCTGCAATTTTGTGAGGCTTTTCCAGAATGTTTGGTGATATTGAGGTGATTTGGTAGGATGTTTCTGGAATTTTGTGGGATTTTTCTGGGATTTGTACGAGACTTGAAGAATTTGGAGGGATTTTTCTTGAATTTTGTGGAAATTGGTGGAGATTTTGTGGGATGTTGCAGGAATGTGGTTGGGTTTTGAGAAGATGTAGGGAATTTTGTGGCATTTTTCTGGAATTTTGAGGGGCTTTCAAGAACTTTGTGAGAGTTTTCTTGAATTTAGTGGCAATTTGTTGAGATTTTGTGAGATGGTTCTGGAATTTGGTGGGATTTTTGTGGGATTTGGAGGATTTGTCTTGAATTTTGTGGGATTTGGAGGAGACTTGAAGAATTTGGAGGGAATTTTCTTGAATTTTTTGGATATTGGTGGAGATTTTGTGAGATGCTGCAGGAATGTGGTTGGGTTTTGAGAAGATTTAGGGATTTTTGTGGGATTTTCGTGGAATTTTCAGCAGCTTTCAAGTATTTTGTGAGAGTCTTCTTGAATTTTGTGGAAATTTCCGGAGATTTTGTGAGATGTTGCAGGAATTTTGTGGGATTTTTGTGGAATTTTGAGGAATTCTCTTGAATTTTGTGGGATTTGGAGGAGACTTGAAGAAGTTGGAGGGATTTTTCCTAAATGTTGTGGAAATTGGTGGAGATTTTGTGAGATGTTGCAGGAATTTGTTTGGATTTTGAGAAGATGTAGGGAATTTTGTTGGATTTTTGTGGAATTTTGAGGATTTCTCTTGAATTTTGTGGGATTTGGAGGAGACTTGAAGAATTTTGCAGGATTTTTCTTGAATTTTCTGGAAATTGGTGGAGATTTTGTGAGATGTCTGTGGAATTTTGTAATGTTTTGAGAAGATGTAGGAAATTTTGTGGCATTTTTCTGGAATTTTGAGGGGTTTTCAAGAACTTTGTGAGCGTTGTCTTGAATTTAGTGGAAATTTGTTGAGATTTTGTGAGATGGTTCTGGAATTTGGTGGGATATTGAGGAAATTCAGTGAATTTTGAGAGATTTTTCTTGAATTTTGTGGAAATTGTTGGAGATTTTGTGGGATGCTGCAGGAATGCAGTTGGGTTTTGAGAAGATTTAGGGAATTGTGTGGGGCTTGTACAGGTTTTTGTGCGATTTCTTTTGAATTTTATGGGATTTCTCTTGAATTTTGTGGGATGTTTGTGGGATGTTTGTGGGAAGTTTGTGGTATTTGGAGGAGACTTGAAGAATTTTGCGGGATTTTTCTTGAATTGTTTGGAAATTGGTGGAGATTTTGTGAGATGTTGCAGGAGTTTGTTTGGGTTCTGAGAAGATGGAAGGAATTTTGTGGGATTTTTGTGGAATTTTGAGGATTTCTCTTGAATTTTGTGGGATTTGGAGGAGACTTGAAGAATTTGGAGGGAATTTTCTTAGATTTTGTGGAAATTTGTTGAGATTTTGTGAGATGGTTCTGGAATTTGGTGGGATATTGAGGAAATTCAGTGAATTTTGAGAGATTTTTCTTGAATTTTGTGGAAATTGTTGGAGATTTTGTGGGATGCTGCAGGAATGCGGTTGGGTTTTGAGAAGATTTAGGGAATTGTGTGGGGCTTGTACAGGATTTTGTGCGATTTCTTTTGAATTTTATGGGATTTCTCTTGAATTTTGTGGGATGTTTGTGGGATGTTTGTGGGATGTTTGTGGGATGTTTGTGGGATGTTTGTGGTATTTGGAGGAGACTTGAAGAATTTTGCGGGATTTTTCTTGAATTGTTTGGAAATTGGTGGAGATTTTGTGAGATGTTGCAGGAGTTTGTTTGGGTTCTGAGAAGATGGAAGGAATTTTTTGGGATTTTTGTGGAATTTTGAGGATTTCTCTTGAATTTTGTGGGATTTGGAGGAGACTTGAAGAATTTTGCGGGATTTTTCTTGAATTTTGTGGAAATTGGTGGAGATTTTGTGAGATGTCTGTGGAATTTTGTAATGTTTTGAGCAGATTTAGGGAATTTTGTGGCATTTTTCTGGAATTTTGGGGGGTTTTTCCAGAATGTTTGGTGATATTGAGGAGATTTTGTGGGATGTTTCTGGAATTTTGTGGGATTTTTCTGGAATTTTGAGGGGCTTTCAAGAACTTTGTGAGAGTTTTTTTTAATTTTTTGGAAATTTGTTGAGATTTTGTGAGATGGTTCTGGAGTTTGGTGGGATATTGAGGAAATTCAGTGAATTTTGTGGCATTTTTCTTGAATTTTGTGGAAATTGTTGGAGATTTTGTGGGATGTTGCAGGAATGTGGTTGGGTTCTGAGAAGATTTAGGGAATTGTGTGGGGCTTGTACAGAATTTGGTGGGATTTCTCTTGAATTTTGTGGGATTTCTTTTGAATTTTATGGGATGTTTGTGGGATGTTTGTGAGATGTTTGTAGGATGTTTGTGGTATTTGGAGGAGACTTGAAGAATTTTGCGGGATTTTTCTTGAAATGTTTGGAAATTGGTGGAGATTTTGTGAGATGTTGCAGGAATTTGTTTGGGTTCTGAGAAGATGGAAGGAATTTTGTTGGATTTTTGTGGAATTTTGAGGATTTCTCTTGAATTTTGTGGGATTTGGAGGAGACTTGAAGAATTTGGAGGGAATTTTCTTAGATTTTGTGGCAATTTGTTGAGATTTTGTGAGATGGTTCTGGAATTTGGTGGGATTTTTGTGGGATTTGGAGGATTTGTCTTGAATTTTGTGGGATTTGGAGGAGACTTGAAGAATTTGGAGGGAATTTTCTTGAATTTTTTGGATATTGGTGGAGATTTTGTGAGATGCTGCAGGAATGTGGTTGGGTTTTGAGAAGATTTAGGGATTTTTGTGGGATTTTCGTGGAATTTTCAGCAGCTTTCAAGTATTTTGTGAGAGTCTTCTTGAATTTTGTGGAAATTTCCGGAGATTTTGTGAGATGTTGCAGGAATTTTGTGGGATTTTTGTGGAATTTTGAGGAATTCTCTTGAATTTTGTGGGATTTGGAGGAGACTTGAAGAAGTTGGAGGGATTTTTCCTAAATGTTGTGGAAATTTGTTGAGATTTTGTGAGATGTTGCAGGAATTTGTTTGGATTTTGAGAAGATGTAGGGAATTTTGTTGGATTTTTGTGGAATTTTGAGGATTTGTCTTGAATTTTGTGGGATTTGGAGGAGACTTGAAGAATTTGGAGGGAATTTTCTTAGATTTAGTGTAAATTTGTTGAGATTTTGTGAGATGGTTCTGGAATTTGGTGGGATATTGAGGAAATTCAGTGAATTTGGAGGGAATTTTCTTGAATTTTGTGGAAATTGTTGGAGATTTTGTGGGATGTTGCAGGAATGTGGTTGGGTTCTGAGAAGATTTAGGGAATTGTGTGGGGCTTGTACAGAATTTGGTGGGATTTCTCTTGAATTTTGTGGGATTTCTATTGAATTTTATGGGATGTTTGTGGGATATTTGTGAGATGTTTGTAGGATGTTTGTGGTATTTGGAGGAGACTTGAAGAATTTTGCGGGATTTTTCTTGAAATGTTTGGAAATTGGTGGAGATTTTGTGAGATGTTGCAGGAATTTGTTTGGGTTTTGAGAAGATGGAAGGAATTTTGTGGGATTTTTGTGGAATTTTGAGGATTTCTCTTGAATTTTGTGGGATTTGGAGGAGACTTGAAGAATTTGGAGGGAATTTTCTTAGATTTTGTGGAAATTTGTTGAGATTTTGTGAGATGGTTCTGGAATTTGGTGGGATATTGAGGAAATTCAGTGAATTTGGAGGGATTTTTCTTGAATTTTGTGGAAATTGTTGGAGATTTTGTGGGATGTTGCAGGAATTTGGTAGGGTTTTGAGAAGGTTTAGGGAATTTTGTGGCATTTTTCTGCAATTTTGTGAGGCTTTTCCAGAATTTTTAGTGATATTGAGGTGATCTGGTGGGATGTTTCTGGAATTTTGTGGGATTTTTCTGGGATTTGTACGAGACTTGAAGAATTTGGAGGGATTTTTCTTGAATTTTGTGGAAATTGCTGGAGATTTTGTGGGATGTTGCAGGAATGTGGTTGGGTTTTGAGAAGATGTAGGGAATTTTGTGGCATTTTTCTGGAATTTTGAGGGGCTTTCAAGAACTTTGTGAGAGTTTTCTTGAATTTAGTGGCAATTTGTTGAGATTTTGTGAGATGGTTCTGGAATTTGGTGGGATTTTTGTGGGATTTGGAGGATTTGTCTTGAATTTTGTGGGATTTGGAGGAGACTTGAAGAATTTGGAGGGAATTTTCTTGAATTTTTTGGATATTGGTGGAGATTTTGTGAGATGCTGCAGGAATGTGGTTGGGTTTTGAGAAGATTTAGGGATTTTTGTGGGATATTGGTGGAATTTTCAGCAGCTTTCAAGTATTTTGTGAGAGTCTTCTTGAATTTTGTGGAAATTTCCGGAGATTTTGTGAGATGGTTCTGCAATTTTGTGGGATTTTTGTGGGATTTGGAGGAGACGAATAATTTTTAGGTATTTTTCCTACATGTTTTGGAAATTGGTGGAGATTTTGTGAGATGTTGCAGGAATTTGGTTGGGTTTTGAGAATATTTATGGAATTTTGTGGGATTTTTGTGGAATTTTGTGGGATTTCTCTTGAATTTTGTGGGATTTGGAGGAGACTTGAAGAATTTGGAGGGAATTTTCTTGAATTTTTTGGATATTGGTGGAGATTTTGTGAGATGCTGCAGGAATGTGTTTGGGTTTTGAGAAGATTTAGGGATTTTTGTGGCACTTCCCAGGAATTTTGTAGGATTTTTCTGGAATTCTGTGGGATTCTGAACAGAGTTGAAGAATTTTGAGGAATTTTTCTTAGATTTTTTGGATACTTGTGGTGGTTTTGTGTGATTTTTGTGGAATTTTGTGGGATATTGAGGCGATTTAGGGATCTTGAGGGATTTTTCATGTATTTTGTGGGAATTTGTGGAGATTTGGTGGGATTTTTTCCAGAATTTGGTCATGTTTTGAGAAGATTTAGGGAATTTTGTGTGATTTTGTGGGATCCAACGGATGTTTTGTGGGATGTTCCTGTGAATTGGTATGGTTTTGAGAAGATTTAGGGAATTTTGTGGGACTTCTCTGGAATTTTGTAAGGTTTTTCAAGGACTTTTTGGGATTCTGAATGGACTTGAAGAATTTTGAGGAATTTTTCTTAGATTGTGTGGAAACTTGTGGTGGTTTTGTGTGATTTTTTTGGAATTTTGTGGGATATTGAGGAGATTTAGGGAATTTTGTGACATGTTCCTGGAATTTGGTGTGGTTTTAAGGGGATTTAGGGAATTTTCTGGGATTTTTCTTGAATTGTATGGAAACTTGTGTTGATTTTGCGGGGTGTTTCTGGAAGTTTTCAAGGTTTTGAGAAGATTTTAGGATTTTTGTGGGATTTTTCAGGATTTTTGTGGATTTGTCTGGAATTCTGTGGGATTCTGAACAGACTTGAAGAATTTTGAGGATTTTTTTTTAGATTTTGTGGGTATTTGTGGAGATTTGGTGGGATTTTTGTGGAATTTGGTGGGCCTTTTCAAGGACTTTGTGTGGTTTTGAGGAGAGTTGAAGTATTTTGAGGAATTTTTCTTAGATTTTGTGGAAACTTGTGGAGGTTTTGTGTGATTTTTGTGTAATTTTGTGGGATATTGAAGCGATTTAGGGATCTTGAGGGATTTTTCATGTATTTTGTGGGAATTTGTGGAGATTTGGTGGGATATTTTTCTAGAATTTGGTCATGTTTTGAGAAGATTTAGGGAATTTTGTGGGATGTTCTGGGAATTGGTGGAGATTTTGTGACGCATTCTTATCATTCCATTGGTGATTGTGTTGACTGTCCAGATACGTTTTAGGGATGATCCATGGCTGTCGTCTTCCCAACAGGGTAATCTTCTTTCACAGTAAAGGTTTTAGATTTAAATGTAGCTTTCGAAATGGCACAAGTCTGCCGCCACTCACATTATGGTCCAAGCACAACTTCCTTTCCAGGGTTTTGTGTGGCTCAGAAGCCATCTATGCTTGTTGCTGAATTGATAAGAGCTTTGTAACAGTAAAATATTTTACCCAGCCACTACTTCCACCACAAAAAACCAACCAAACAAAAAGAATAGACATCTTGACTTGTTGTGTAGGTCATGATGCAGAAAATTGGTCAAAGATTATTTCGGGGGGGAAAAAAAGGGTGTTGTGCTGCTTATGGTAATTTAAAAAACTTACGGACTTCAGTGCTAAAAATTAGAATCTAGGCCTTTGAGGAGATTTATTTGTTCTTGCAATTTTCCTTGTTGAATGGAGTTGACTAAGATATTTGAGATGTTTTTTCACTGTATTGCATCAAAGCAATTGAAATAAGCATCTGAAATGTAGTTTTTATGTCTGAACAGACCAGCCTTTTCAAATACTGGCTTCAAAATCCTGACCTGAAAGAATGTGCTTCAGACAAAACCAACCAAGATGAGCTTAACGCTTGGATGCTAGGAAAAAACCCCTCAACTAAACAAATCTCTAATCACTTTTTTTAACATGAAAAATAAAACTTGGTTGAAGATTCTGTTACTTAAAGTAGGTGATAGTGTTCAGTAGTGTGAAATCTGACCTTCAATTTTTCATGTCCTTTTCTCTTTTTTTCTGCTATGAAAACCCCTCTAAGTCACACATGTTCATTTGTTACATCATTGATACTTGTGGTACCTACTGCATTAGTTACTGCATACTAGAATATGATTTGTGGTTTATAGAATCTTTGCCCAGTCCTCAGGAGGTCTCCTGGCAGATCTCTTGTGCCCTCTTGCAAGACATTTATACTATTCCTAGAAGCCCAGGACAAATTCCACTTACACTGTTCTTAATTGGATTAATAGATGTTGATTAAGGAAGGAACAACCTAGATAAATTATATTGGGGAAAAATACAGTCTTGGAAGGATTCTTAAAGGTTGCATTGCATTCTGCTTAAGTTGATGGGGCAAGGTTAGATTTGATTTTCATTCAGGTGTTGACTCTGGTTCATGGAAGGGTCACCAGTCTAAATATCACACGGCCTGTCAGCAATGACTTCAGCTGTTGTGTACATTTGTCTTTGTTTATTCAACCCTAAAATATCTAAATCCTCTGAGAAATTGAAGAATGTTATCACATGACTGAGTTTCTTGTCAAACTGAAACACAGAAAAGCTTTACATTTAAGATAAATGGGTCTCAGGTTCTGACAGAGGAAGTGGTTTTAAATGATAATGCACATCCATGAAATAGGCAGCAGTGTATCATTAGGTTTAGAGTAGTTACTTAAGTCCACTACAAATAAGATTGTTTTAAAAGGGAAGATTAAACCTGAGCCACATCCTCTGTGGGAAGGTGTGTATGTATGTGTATATATATATATATATATATATATATATATACACACACCTTCAAAGGAATATATATATCCTCCCTTTGAAAGAGAGTACCGTGAATTTAGGGTTCCAACTAGTCTCTAACAGTTGTGGTGGTTTTGTTTTACTGTTTGCTGGTTTGGTTTTTTGGGGGGGTTGTTTGTTTCTAAATGGTTATGCATTGTTGCAGGGTATTTTCCTAGGAATTTAAAGAACATGTGGATGTTCAGTTTGTACAAATAATCAGTGGTGGTTTGCAGTGACCCATTTTGGAAATACATTGCTTTTGGCATCTCCTAGCTTAGGGAAGACAAATGCATAGGAACTATTTCTGTAGTATTTATTCTGAAACATGTAATCAGCTGATGCAACCAAATTTGAACAAATGCTCAAGAAAAAGGAGTGATTATCTTACTTGTTATAAAACAAATTATACTATTTTAAGAACTTTAAGTCTGATTTCAAAGCAATGATATATAGTATAAGCCATAAACAAAAATAGGTTTCTACCTGTAAATCCCTGAAGCATTAACACATAAACTTTTTAATTAACAAGAATTTTGTAGTTCTTGGCATATAAATAGAATTAAAATCTCCATGCAAATGCTCTTTATGTTGCCTTGCCTCCGTGTTAATACCATACCAGTAATCACACAGGTGGAATGTAATGGTAATGTGAAGCTGAATAACACATACTGTGAAATGAAAGCAAGGGATGCTTCACTAATGCTGACTTTCATGTGCATGGTATGAACATATGGTTGAGTGTGGAAGAGAATGAAATAGCTGTTAGTGTTATGGTGGGATTTGTTTTCCATACTTAGGATAATCTACTGATCTCGCACTGGTTTTTTTATATCGCTAAAGGTTTGTAGAGAGAGAATCAAATCTGTGAAATCAACCTATGTGAGCTTGTGATCCTGGTGACACAGCCATTTCATATTGAGCTTGTTGCAGCTGCCACCAATCCTACTTATGAACAGAAATCTTCTGGAATCTTCACCTGATCATTTCACCTGATACCTGGTTTATGAAGACTGAGATACTGTTGAATGTCTTGCCGTGCTAACTCGGAAAAAAATGTACCGTGTATAGTATATTATGTCTAAAAGTGAAATTAAAGCTCTTAGTGAAGATGCTATTTTAATTTTCAGGTTCGCTGGATGATGTACTGGATTGTGTGTGCTCTTTATATAGTTACTGAAACGATAACTGACCTAACAGTCTCTTGGTAAGACCCTGCTTTTTATGAACTGTAGAGGAAACTATATTTGTTTCTGATGTTTTTGGAGTTGTATTGATTTATTTTATATAAAGAAGTCACGTTAATTTAATAGCCCATTTTACAGGAAAAGATCTTGGTGCATGGATGAACAGCATCTGCTTTCAAATTTGCTATACACTGTTACTTGAAGTAGGGATTATAACATTTCTAGCTCCACTGTAGAAACTGAATACGAGAATGAAACTCTTATAAGGATGGCCTAGAATTTCTCTGTGTAGGAATATATAATGAAAAACAAGCATATTAACTGTTTTGATTGCTTAAATGACAGTCCATAAATCCGTAACTCATTTAATTTCTGTCTGATGTAACTTCTTGTATTTGAAGAATCCTAAATGCTAATATAATTGTGTTTTTTTAATAGATCTCTTTATAAAGATTAGTTACTGTGCATTTTCTACTGCAGTTGTTAATTTTGTGCAACCTTTAACTTGTCTGTAGGTTTCCACTGTACTATGAATTGAAGATAGCTTTTGTTACCTGGCTCCTTTCCCCATATACTAGAGGGACAAGTTTAATCTACAGAAAATTCCTCCACCCACTGCTTTCTTCTAAAGAAAGGGTAAGAAATAACTTCTCAGATTTTTAATGCCTAATATGGAAACAACATGTGCTGAAATAAAAGCTGTTGCTAGATACAGTATAAGAGCAGAGCAGCTTGTTACTGTATTGCCAGGCAGCATGAATTTGGACTAGCGGAAGCAAGTGCACATGATTGTCCATGTCTATGCTTTTGTTTAACTTGCCTGAGCAGACCAGGTCCTGCTTCCTATTAACATGAGAGTTTCGTGTGCCCTGCTCTACTTGATGCACTCTGAGGAGCCCAGTTAAGTGGAAGTGATGCAGTTTAACTTTCTACTGCAAGCATGTGAATGTATGAACACAGCTTTACTAAAAGCTGTTAATGTTAACATTTTTTTCTAGCATAAATGAGGAATAACACTCCTCAGGATGATTGACATCAATGACTTTTTTTGGTTCGCAAACTGACAAGAGGAGAGACTTGTTTAAAGGGTAAACCAGTCTGCAGCAGTAAATACCCAAACATAAAAATAGCCAGAAGATGGTTTGCTTTAATCAAAGTATGACAGGGACACAGCTCTGCTTAGCTCTTTTTCAGCATCCTGTTTGGATGAGGGGAAAGAGCAATTAGCAAAGGTCTGAAGACAAGCACTGAGAAACCTCACACTACAGAAAAGAGCATTCCTGAAGGTCAGTGCTAGGCTTGGCCTTTATTAGGTAAAGCAGGTAGTAAGATTGTCACTGATAGGAACAGAGCAAGTATCTTGACATTCTGAATGTTGTGCAATAAACAACTTGCAACTTTGTGAGCTAGAGGGATACTTCCCTGTACTCTCCAAACTATTGGGAAGTACCTTGCAGTCTTTATCTTCAACTCCAGGCATTTACCAGAGCTGGAGATAAATGTCGTAACTGTTTTGTCCTTGGTACTTAACTATTTCAAAGCTGTGGGTTTGGAAGTTCTTTGCAAGTTGACTCTACCTTTCTAGGGAGCTGACTGAGTTCTTCATGTAAGATGATGTTATTTCTTGAAATGCATGATATTTCTTGAAGAACTTCTGTCCAACAAGTTAAGCTTACACTCTCTAAGGAACATTTTGCAACGTTTCTGAGCTGTACTGAAGTGATGTACTTTATCTTCTTGTTTGACCACATATAATAATTTTTTTAATGAGAGAGTTGTAATGAATAAAACACCTGTATACAAAGATATATCCCATTAAATATTTTCTTAAATATTTTTCTGTCTTCCTTTACTGATGGGAAAATAATACTGTGGGGTAACTTTGCTCTCTTATGAACAGCCCTCTAAAATTTAAATACGTTTTTCTTTTAGGAGATTGATGAGTACATTGTCCAAGCCAAAGAAAGAGGCTATGAGGCCATGGTGAATTTTGGAAGGCAGGAGTTGAATTTGGCAGCAACTGCTGCAGTGACAGCAGCTGTAAAGGTAAGTTTCTGCTTGCATTAATTGCTTTTGAGCTTGATATCAGTGTCATTGCACTGGGGATTTACCACTCTTATATAAAAAAGATAAATTCTGCAAGTGTATTGAAATCCTGGGACACAATTCAAGGCTTGCAGCCCTCTTCTCATAGTACGTTTGTTGTTTTTTTGTTTAAGATGGCTTGCAGTTATTTCTTGGATTATGAGGATCAATTTACTCTAAATTCAAAAGTTACCATTCAGTTTTCTGTGCAGGCTTTTAACATAGATGTCCATTGTTTCTTTTCTGTCTGTGTTGTGCTTTCTTACTGGTAAACAAACTTTTTAAAGGACTTCTGGCTTTTCTGCTGTTTTTCTCCAATCATCCTGAGGTAATGCCACATAATGAATTTAGGCATGAAGGACTACTACCATCGATAAAAATTATCTTGACACAATTAACCTGTTTGCAACTTGAGTGAATTATTAAATTATTATGCTAAGCATAAGCCTGCCTATTGGTGTTTAGAATACATTTTCTTTGCCATGGATTTGCCATTAAATTATGAAGTAATCTGTCATTTTTTCTAGATTACCTTCCCGCAAAAATTCACTACCTTTAATATTTCAGACGGCTCTGGGTCTAGAAAGACAAAATACAGGCTAATATGTAAGATTGTAACCAATTTGTGCACCACTGAAGGGAATATACTTCAGACCATGTGTATCCTACCTAATAGTAATTCAAACCAAAACACACACACACACACACACGCACACACGCACACACACAAAAAAAAAGAAAAAAAGAAAAAATAAAAGGTATAGAGAGAAAAAGTTGTATGTCCAAGTGAAATCACAGGTTTAAGGCAATCATGATTAATTTCTTCCTGGGAATAAATGGAACCATTGTGCTCATAGTAACAGCACTGAAAACCTGAACACTGTCTGTAGATAACAGAAAACAACGAAGAGATCCCTGCCTGTCAAAGTCGAGTATGTACAGCTGGCATTAACTTAAATGTCTGGGCTTCTATGTGAACTTTCTGCATTAGAAATAAAAGACATTCCTAAAAACTACACTTTTACGTGCTACCTCAAAAAGCTTTGGAAAAGTAGTCGTGTATATCTTGTTTGCTCATTTTCTCTGTTCTTAAAGATGCATGTGGCTGGTATAGCATTGTAACTTTTTGTTT
Organism: Cyanistes caeruleus; assembly: GCF_971803275.1. NCBI lineage: Eukaryota > Metazoa > Chordata > Aves > Passeriformes > Paridae > Cyanistes > Cyanistes caeruleus. The sequence continues at coordinate 619,704 of NC_141707.1, read as the reverse complement.
TAAAATATGGTCATAATGAGCCTAAAATACTGAGAAAGTGATTGCATTTGATCACTGTGGGTTTCTTCTTCATTATTCAAATTCTTAATAATGCCTTAAGACATGAAATAATTTTGAATGCAATAGAATGCACCACCAAAGGAATTAAAGTATCCAGAGTGAAAATAGGTTATTTAAACAAGCTAAGGAAACCCAACAAACAAACACCCAAAGTGCTCTATGGGGAAATCAAGTTTAATTGCTAAATGCTAAAATTCAAGTTCTTTGCATTACAAATTTATTACAAGAAGCGCCTGTAAGGATTCCTAGGATTTGTGTGTGTTCTTCATGTTTGGCTATGGTTGGATATTTCTGTGGTAACTTTTAGGGTGTAACTGAAGTACTGTAAAATAAATAACACCAATATCTCCTCAATCTTTTCTGAAATAATGAATAACTTTTTCTGAAATGTCTATGTTTAGACTTCATTGCTATTCAGCTGTGACTCGCAAGATGCCTGCTCTTTTTGTTAAAACTTGTTAAACACGCTCATGAATATTTGTACAGAATTAGTTCAGTGCAGATCAGATGCTTGCGAAAAAAAACCACCACAATACCAAGACCTAAAATAGGCACGATTTTTAAACAGATGAAAGAGAAGACTCACTGAAAAAAAAATAAATAAAATCTTTATTTTGGCATGTTAAGCCTCTTATGTTTGTCATTCCAAAATGCTGAGCATGCCTGCTTCATGCAAGCAAATGGACACAATGCATGCGTTCTTGATTTTGTTCCCTGTTTTTCAAGAGTTAACTGCTGCCTCTAGCAGGTGAAATTATTATCCCTTCACCAAGAGCTGGTGGAGCATGCTATATGATTTCAGGAATTGAATTGAAGTAGTGGGATCAGGACACACTTTCACCACTATTCTTTTTTTTTTTTTTTTTTAAATAGAGCACACATACTTATTCTGACATAGCAGATCTCAAATTAGGAGAGGGGGAGAGGCTAAACATGTGCAAGATTAAACCTATGTCAAAAGACACTAAAGTGTCCAAGAAAACTGCTTATAGTGACTTTAGGAGGGTGTTAAAAATGGCTTGGAAACTTACTGAAATATTTTGAATATCAAATGTGGAAGAGAGTGATTTTCTTCAAGGGTTGTCAAAGGAATAGGGGATTACCATTAAAAGGTAATGCTGGCTCTGTTAGGGAGTTTGGAGCAGCCAGCCAGGTGAGTCTACTGAAATTTGACATAGATTTAAACCCTCTCCCCTATAGTTAAATTTAAATGTATTTGGCAAGAGTATTGACTTATAGCTTACATTCTCATACTGTATTTTTAGCTGGTACTAGTTAGCCACTGGTCATATAAAATGTAGTGTTTCAAAACCTACTAAATACATGAGCAAAATAGTGTTAAATAAGCATGTCAGAAAACAAATCTTTGTGAAATCCTGATTTCAGGAAATTTAGAGATGATAGTCTGTGCTGAATTTGTATATAAGGAAATTTTTATTAGTTAAGGAATCAAAAACAAGATACCTCAATAGCTCAGTTGTTTATGGATTTGGGGGAATTATATTCACAGCGCTTAGGTTCCAGTGCTACATCTCATACTTGGATACATCTCATACTCCTCTGTTTTTCAGGTCTTCTGAGATGATGGTTACCTCTGTGTTTCAATTTCTGCCAACCCATGCATTCAGATTTCTTGAGCTACTAGTGAAATCTGGTGTCTTTATCATTATGAGCAGGGGGACTGCTAATTAAGCTGTGAAATACTCGGGGGGTATTTCACAGCTTATGGGGTTACACAAATAGTGTTAATTTGTAAAGTGTTATTGGTGATGATAATATGTTTTGAGGGCTGTGTTTTCTGAATGTGTTCTAGTCATCCTGAATCTGCTGCCCTTTTGCTAATTGACTGTTATTCTCCTGGCCTTGCTCACACTTCCCCTTGTTCTCACTCAGGACATGGCAGAGGAAGGAGGTATCTTGCAGCCAGCTGTGGCACACAGCCAGTATCACTATGGGGAGCAGTACTGCTTTCATCCTCCTCCCTGCTGGGACAGCCTGTCATGCTGCAGAGGTTATTCACGGGACAGGAGTCCCTCTCCACGTTGAGAGGGAACAGAAGTCATTCCCTGTCAGCTTGGATTGGATCAGGGAGAGAAGAGCTGAGAATGTGGGTACTGCATGCTGTAGAGTCCATTGAGAACTCGTCCAAGGGAGGCAGGCAGCTTCTGTCAGTGATCCCGGCCAGTGGGGGGTGCAAGTCCAATTTAAAGAACAAAGAGTCCCTGAGGCAGACAAAGTGGTGTTTGTTTACTTCCCTGGGTTAAGCATACAGACTGTAAAAGCACATGCTCAATAACAGAATAGAAAATGTAATTTCATTTATGAGGGTCAGCTGATGAGACTGCATACTAATAACATACCAGAGGCTGAGTAGACTTGAAAGGAGACCCTTAAATAGGCTTTATTTATTTTTAAAAATTGATTTAAAAACATATTATGACTTTAATTGGTCACATTGGTCACTGTTAATGAATGTGGACTCCAAAAAATGGTTAGTATGTTTTAGGAAATGCTATTGAATAATGAAGAAAAATCATTCTCAAAGACTTGCATTTTCTTTAAGACAACACACAGACTTCACAGTTCATCCCTCTTCAGTGTTTGCATACATAGAAATTTCAGTGCTAAGTTGTGTGATTTTTTTAAAATTTTTTTTTTCTTCCCCTGGCATTGTAAATATATGTGTCTCAATCTTTTATGCTGTAATTTAGTCACCAGCCTCTGGCCTGAGTGCAACCTAATGTATACATACCTTCCTTACTGGCAGGAACTGTCAGTATAACTGGCCACCAGTGGTAACTGCTCTGCCATCTTCTCCTGAGCAGCATCTTGGAGTGTGTATATCTGCGGAGAGCTGGCAGCTTCTGCCATATCCATGGCATGGGAGTGGAAGCAGGAGGTCCTCTTCTGCTCCACCTACAACTGAATTTCAGTTTTTAGGGCAAACATGTTGCTTTCAAGCTGTAACTCTGACCTTTCAAACAAAATATCAAAGCTCTTAAAGCATTATTTTAAATGTCAATGTTACTCTCACATTTCCTGCAGTGGAGAACATTTAATCACACATTTCCTGCAGTAGGAAAGAATTTAATATTTTTCAGCCAGACTTTTATCCTAAGCTGATAGTAATCCAGATCTTCACAGAACGCTTTGCTTCAGCAGAAAGCAATTAACAGCTGCTTTTGAGCGTGGGGGTGGAAGAATCTTAAGTCTTACATGCAGTGTAAGCACAGTGCTATGTACACTCCCACAGAACACCTTGAATTTGTCCTTCAGTCTATGCAGTGGAGTTAAAGTAGATATCAATCTTGATTTGGCTAGACTGGATGTTCCCAGGGGTGGGATAGAGACTGGAGGCACTGTAGGGAGTATCTATATAGGGTTAGTATGTGTGATGGGGACTGTCCGGTTGTTGTGCAACTCCCACTCCTACTGTGACTCTCAGGCATGTGTACTGCATCTTTATTTGTATACATATCCTTTCAAACTTCTCAATGCTTTCTGTGTGTAACTGTGTGTAACTTGAGTAAAACTTTACATCTTGGCAAGTAGTTCTGAAACGAAGGGCCCATTTACGTCCTCTCTGAGGCGCCACAGGAGCTCCAGCTCAACCATGCAGTTTGGTTAAGGGCACAATGTTATTTTATGGCACATCCTTGACTTTTTTTTTCCCTTTGAAAAACAAAATTCTGTATCCAAAAGCTTCACTGGAAAATAGGGTTGAATGTTCCTAGCTTGGATCTAGTCCTTTATCTACAGTGGAATAAGAACTACAGGCTTGTAATGTGAATTCTTAGTATTTTAGTTGTTATGTTTAGTTGCTATACAATTTCCAAATGTCTTTTTGTAGTATATCACATGATGAATGAACTTTCTGGGCAACTAAACAAGTGTCTTTCTATACTTCTGCTGCTGGCCAAAACCAGCTTCTGTCACTATTTTAAGTAGACTCTTCACATTTGGTGAGTGGAATTGTGCTGAATTTGTATGGATTCTGCTGTGAACCAACTAGGCCCATTTTACATATTCACCAGCATTCAGTGACTGAGACTTAAGTCCTCTTCAAGCATTGGACATGGACTGATGAACAGTCTTTATGCTATAGCAGAGTAATGTATATACTGTAAGCTGTTACTTGTCAAAAGAAGCAGTTCTTTCTCCAGTCCTCTTCTCCATGTCCTAGCAGCTGGTAAAGTATAGCTGGTTTCTGATGTATTTTACTTGAAATGCTTTTCAGTACAAGAAGTGGAGTAGTGGAAGGGCAGGATTTTTTCTGCCTTAGGAGGAACCTTAAGAGACCTGTCTTAAGCCATTTTGGGGAAATCAATTTGACTTCATAATTTCTATAACCTTTAATACAGACACTGTACAGCATTCATAGGGCATTTTTAACTCAAAGGCAAGCTGTACTTAAGTTTTTGAGAACTGAGTAATCATACAAGTTTGTAGAAAGAGAGAGAAAAGTTAAGGCTCCTACTTCTCTCACAAGAAACCTTTTCTTTGTTATTGTTTGGTGACAATGTATGAATGGTGGAGTAAGAATTATAATAGGTTTCTTGTGCTTAAATAGCACTCTGTTCACTATGTTAATTTTATATACTGTACTAATAGCTAGTCATTAGAAAATTAAAATTAGGTTTCAGCCACTTTTCCCTCCTGCCCTTTGGTACCCAAGCAAACTCAAATAGCTTTCATTCAATTGTCTCTTCACTTTACATGGCTATTCTTAGCATGGAATAATTCAGTATGCTGGTCTACCAATGGCAAACAGTTGTTGTCATAAGTGCGGGAACAAACGGCTGTGGCCAGCAACACCAGAATTGCCTTCTGCTGGTGCTGTTGCAGAAAAAGTTGTATGGAATTGTACCCAGGTTTCTGCTCCTGCTAGCTAACATGCTGATCAAACAAAGAATTTTACTTAAAATCTTCATTTGTAAGAATGAAATTAACTATTTTAACACTTGCTTGAAGTGGAATTCATGCACAGGCTTGTTAACCTTTCCCTAAAATGGTTATTTTTTGCCTTCTGCCAGAGAGGGAAGAATAAGGTGTTATTTTAACATGACTTTGAGTACTTTACTCGTGGTCATATTCTTTTAGTTGCTTGTGTAATAAATTAATCTTTAATGCTTTAGTAGTAACATCATCTAATGTAAGATGAAAGAGCTGCTGGATGACCTTTCTTTCCAACAGGGAAATTTCCATATGTTCCATACAGAAAAGAAGTGAAGACAATTGGAGAAGGAATACTTAATGTTCATATGTGATTAACTATTCTCCTGTGTAGCATTCGATTTTGCATTGGTATTATGTCAGTGAAGCTATACTAGTAAGAGAACTTGCTATCCTGTAGTCCAGAGTGGACCTCTTTGGTTTGTAGTTTCAAGTTTCTGTCAACTGGAGCTCCTTTTGTAGTGCTGCCAGTTTCTCAGTTATTTGAATTAATGTTACAGATTGTATTTTTAACATGTTTCTCCTTCACTTTATTCAGATTTGTGGAGGATAAAATATAAAATAGCAGAAGAAAACTATCTTCAACCATACTCTTTAAAATGCAGGTGTTACTGTCATGCTACCTTGAGCTGCTATGCTTGAAGTTAACATTTCTGATGTGTGTTTCTTTTAAACACTTGCCCTCGCCCACGTCTTTATTTGCTCTGATTAAAGGAGTGAAGTGCAGCATTTGTAATTAAGCTGCTAGCATGTGTAACTTTGTCATCTGCAAGCAATGTACAGTTAAGCATGGGTAAAAGTAATACCTAAATCAGATGTAAAGCAGCTGCATGTGTATGTTCAATGTATTTTGTTGTGCAGCAAGGAAGCATGGGCTTAAACATCTTAACCCAAGCTGAGCAGCAAAGTTAAACCTCTGCCTGGTTTCCAAAGATACTGTTGTTGTATTTCAGAGCCAAGGTGCAATAACTGAGAAACTGAGAAGTTTCAGTATGCATGATTTGACTGCTATACAAGGAGATGAGTCTGTTGGACAGAGACCTTATCAGACATTGCCAGAAGCTAAAAAGAAAACCAGAGCCTCTGCAAGTGAATCTTCAGGTATGTATCTTTTCTTTTCCCTGCCTAAAAGAACAATTCACCCAAAGCAAAAGTGGAAGAGCAGAAATGCATTTACCCTCTTTCTAAATGGAAAAGGCCTCAAAGAACTCCAGTAGACTTAAACAGAGTACACTCAAAGTAAATTATGGCAGTTCAATTCTTCCTGAATTACTTTCTTCTCTCATCCACTCCCAGTGTAATCACACTGTATTCATTACTCCTGTCATTGCCAATTGGCAACAAGAACTTATTACCAAAGTAAAACTTAATTGGAAGTCAAACGTTATATGATTAAGTAGTGTTTCTGTGACAAATGTAAAAGAAGTTAAACATGAAAACATATGGAAGCTCAGTAAATAAAAGAGAAAATTAATAGAAATTACTTCACCAGGTGTCCTGGGGTGACTTTATGATACTAGTATTCCCAATCTCCTGCTTTATAGATTAAGTTCTTCACCTTTAATATTAGCTTTGAGAGCCAGGGAAGTTAAAACTGCTGGAGGCTGATGGGAGTTTTTTCTCCGACCAATAACTAGCTATTTCTGAGAACTGACAGTGGTTTTGACCATTGAAAAGTGAGATCAACCTGTGAACACCTACTTTAAGACCTAAACCCGAGAATTTCTTGTTCTCTTTGGTTTCTGGCTTTTGAAGAAGTAACAGGTTCCGGCTCAGCCTCCTCCTCCACCACAGCAGGCCAGACAAGGTCGCGGAGGGGAGTGGCGGGGAGGTGAGCAGGCCCAGGCCGGATCAGGCCAGTTCCCCTGGCTCGGTTGCAGTTTCTGCCACTGCTGAGTTTTACCAGAGACTGCCAAGTAAGGAGAGGCCATCGCAGACATCTCTAGCCACCGCTCTGGCAGAGATAAGAGAACCACCTACCAGGCCTGGGCAAGATTTTAACCCTTTCATTACCCAGATGAGACTTGCAGATTAATCCTTTTTTCCAGAGAGAGAAAGTGATCAGCATGTAAAAGAGACCCTATAAACTATCAAAGATAGTGAAGAAAGGAATTAAGCCTCAGAGGAGGTAGAGAAAGAAGAAGATGCTTTAATAAGCTGAAATATTTTTCTGTTAAAGCTATGGAGATGGACAGTAGTGTTCTGAAAAAAACTTTAATTCATGACAGTATATTGGGAGGAATGGAGTGTTTCAAAGTGAGGATTTTGAGCAAATGGTGAAGTGGTTGTGGTACTGTGAGATGCTGGAACAGAGGGGGAGAAGTAATAGTTGAAGATTTGCAGCCTTTAAGAGGCAAAGAGAACACTTCTGTTTCCAGAGTAGCTCACAGAGACACATGAAGAGAACTTTTGCCTTTGAATAACTCAGCCTTAAAAATGACATCCCTAGACTCATTTGACGCATAACACACCTCAGAGTGATGTGAAGCGAGAGGAGAGAACCGATGGCAGAATTTCCAGGCAGCTGGCATCAGAGCTATAAAAGAAAGCTATAAAAGAAATAGTTTTCTTGTGAGAAACTCCATAGGTAGCAGAAGAAGACTTCTGTTTCTCTGCAAAGACTGATGAAAAGACTCTAGCAAGAATTGGGACTGTTTTAAACAAAAGAGTTCTTTTTGTCTCTATGTTGTCATGTGAACAAGGGAATGGTTGGGTAGTGAGCCAGAAAAGGGTTGTTCTGGAGGTTTTATTCTGGTTTCTTATTCTTGTAGTTTTTGTTAATAAACCTTCTTTATTCCTTTTAAGTTTTAAGCCTGTTTTGCTCTTGTTCTAGTCCACATCTCGCAGCAAGAAATAAGTAAGTTTTCTAGTGATTTTTTAGTTACTGCTTTAAAACCACAACACCAGGTTTGTAGTAATAGATCAAAATGTAAAATTGTATATGGTGATACGAATAATAAAGGCATCAAGTTGTCATAATAGACTGATGTCTATTAACACTCAGACGATGGTGTGTGGTGATCAATATATGGTCTTGTTGAAAGATAGTATTATTTCATTATTATGTTACATATACTGTTATTGTCATCATCACTTTGCCCTTGAGCTTGTGATGCTTGAAGGAAGGTTTTGCTGAAGGTCTGCTAACTACGTAATTTTTAAATAGCAAGACTGTGATGTATAGGAACTGCTGTTTCCCACAAAAGAAGTGGGTCTGGGCTATTTCTTTTCACCTAAGACTGTCATTCCTTCTCATCCCTCCATTTTGGGGATGGATAGCATTTGTGGGGTCCAAGGAATTTCATGAATAGTGTGCTAGCCCATTCTAAGGAATAGGTGACCAGCTGAAGGGACCTAATCTGAATTGGAGTTTCCAGAAGGTATCCTGTGCAGGGCAGAGTGAACTGGAGCCTCTGGCTAGAGAGAAAGCCAAGAATTCACAAAGAGCTGCACTAGAGATAATGTCACTGCAGCTGTTGTGCAGGATCTGTTCCTCAGTAAGAGAGCATTATTTACCTATCTGAAATAGCTTTAAAATGCTCTAATTTTTTAAAAAAAAATTCTTCAGCTTATACTATATAAATAATCACCGATTGTGAGATTCAATCTCAAATGTCAAAAAGCTTTCTTACAGCTAGTTGAACTTAATTAATCTTTTCTGGTCCTGGTCTCATCTAGCATACACCTCTCATGTTTTCTTTGAATTTTCTTCAGCATTAGGAACTTAAAAAAGATCAAAAGTACACATAGATTTAGGAACACTGTGTAGCAATATTCTCTTGTGCTGAGCTGGATCTTATTTTTTGTCTGGGCCAGGAGTTCTCTGCAAATTGATTTAAAAGGCCTAGCTGTAGGATGTGGATTGTAGGATGATGCTGAGCTGGCAGTGCTCTTGCTGTGAAAAAGGCAGATGGGATGCCGATGCATCAGGTATTACAAATGCAGATAAAAAAGTATTGGTGTCACTGCAAACACTGCTACTCTGAAACAGAGAAAGAGATGTGATTCAAATCTTCTGTGTTGAAAAAGATTAATTGAAACTGTACTAGAAGCAGAGACATGTTGCCTCTAAAATGGCAGAAGAGAATGACCGAATGTTTGTCTCAAGTAGCTGTGGAATGGATGATGTGATTCTAATTTCTAGGGAAAAAAATTGATGAAAAAAATTAGATAAGCCTAAATAAAATATTGGCTTAAGATAAAATGTACACAGGTCATTGATAAAATTTGGTTTAGAGTCTAAAAGGTGTTCCTGAGTGTTACCGCCAGTAGATTCTGGGATAAAAGGAGTGTTCAGTGGAGGAAGGAATCAGACTGGATTTGGTAGCTTTGCGATAGGTCTGTGGTGGAGATTCGGGGCTGTTGGACCCCAAGGAGCTTTCGGAGTGTATTTTTAAGCAGTTAGTGCCCTCTAGTGAGAGTCTTCGGTAATAATCTTGGTCCTGGTTTTGTATTATGTTAACAACTCTTAACAGTACTTTGGTGTGTTACCGAAATGAAAGAAGCTTTGGTATTAAAAATGCAGGAGGATGAGTGTATGAAGAAAGATCCTATGAATGCAAGTCATCAAATGGTTTGTATTGGGAGGGATCTTTAAAGGCTTATTATAAGTGTAACCACCTTCTCATGTGGATTGTGTCCTAAAATCTTAGGTACTTCTTTAGATAATAACTCAAGTTTTTGCAGTTCAGTGTAAAGCAGAAGATGTCAGCAAACTTGTGATTTCAGTCTTGACAACTGAAGAAGCACTGCATTACATACATGTGGAACCAAGTGGCAGGATTAGAAGCACCAAACTCGTGGCAAAGTAGATGTTTCTGTTTTGAAATAAGCACATCATCTAAAAGCATAAATCACGATAAAAATCGCTGCTTTCTTAGAAGTCAAAAAGTTACAGCTACTATTTTTTAAATATTTTTTTTCTAAAGGTTAGAAAACCCCACTGGAAAAAAATCCTGGAGATGATAAAACAGATGAAGAGATGGAGGGGACACATTCGGAGGATGAAATGTTCGCTCCGAGAGGCCTTCGCAGAACTCAGAGTATGAAGTCTGTGAAAACTATTAAAGGCCGTAAAGAAGCAAGTATAATCCTGGTTAATTGAGTTTGTTCTTTCAGTGTATATTGGCATTATTCTTAGTGCAGAAATTTATTTTTATTTTTAATATTGGAGAAGTTGTCAACAATAACTGGGTTCCAGAATGCTAAATGGGGAAGAAAGCATGTGACAACAATATCTAAGTTTGGAGCTTTTGTAGTTTGATGTGTTTAGGGGAAATATATGTATGAAATTAATGAAGCAAGGAGCAAGGGAGAGGAGACGAAACAGACTCTGTATTTGAAATGCTAATTTTGGCACCACCAAGCCTAATTTCAGGAAGTGTTCGCCTTGAAAGGGGTATGGATAACAATAATATTATCTGTGTGTTGTGCACACTTAAACATCTGCTGTTTAATAGATAAAGAATATTCAGAATTTTTTAGTTGCCATAGACAAACAGCCTGACTCTTTGTGATCTACAAAGAGAAGATCCTACTTAGCATCCTAGTGCATGCATCACAAAATTTAAAGATACTCCAGTATAAATCTCTGTGAAGTCTCATAAAAGTTTTTGGGTCATTCCAGGAAAACAATTGATACTTACTCTTCTTGCCCAATTCTGTTGAAACTTTATCTTATTCAGTCATAGGTAGATTCTCTTAGTGAAACCGGGTGTCCAAAGCACATTGGAAGACATTTGCTAAATAGGATTAGTGGGGAGGTGAATCATATTTCCATTTCATGTGACTTAGTACTTCATTATAATTTTGTTTTCCCCTCAGATACGATACGGATCACTAAAATACAGAGTAAAGAAGAGACCCGTTGTATACTTTTACGTGTACTGCACAATTCCTGCAAGAGCAACTGCTGTACTATAGTAACTTGAATTCAAGTGTTAAAGATCTGTGTACAATGCCTAGAATGAGTCTGTATGAACAGATATGGTAGGACTTGGTTTTGTGAGCCCAAGTGATCAGATAAAGTACTACTCTGTTTTTCTATAATTGTGTCATGTTTAGATTTAAATCTGGACAAGTTACAGCATGGATTTCAGCACTCCTTAAATAGGAGTAAAATGAGTAATAGGAAATACTCCTTTGCCAGAGGTATTGAACAGATTGAAATAATTGCAAATCAAATTGAATTAAGAGAAGCTGTAAGTATGTAGAGCTTGTGAAAATTGAACCATAGTGTCCCCAAGTTTACACTGTAAGATAAATATACTTGAAACATTTTTCTGAACTACAATTCCTGAAAAGGCCTTTGTGTAATTTTTAAATGTACAGTTTAAAGGACAGTGGGTGATGGTGGGAAAGGAAAAGGAAAGATGAGGTAGGTAGGATACATCCTTAACTTCATCATTTTGTGTCATATTGCCAAGCTTAGCAAACTGGGGTACATACAGCACTTTATGCAAAACTGTATAGTTTTGCACACTCTTAATGATTTACAACTGCACGCCATTTTAGTGACTTGCTACATAGGCTAGAGTTACATTTTGAATGCCAGCAATTCTTGTATTTCATGATATTTTTAAAATTCATCTTGATTCCTTAAGTACACTTAGGATGCTGTAGATATCTGCTACTAATGATATTATCAGGTGCCTTTCTATGTATTACCGGGCTGCGTAGGTTTTGTGGTTTTGGGGTTTTGGGTGGTTTTTTTTGTTTGTGGGTTGTTTTGTTCGTGTCTGTCTTCCTCCATCTAAAGAGATATAACATGATTTAAGTCAGATTTTGGTTAAAATTGTGGTAAGTAAAACTTGTAGCAATTCCAGTGATGCACCTCAGGGATCTTATCAGCCCATGAGCTGTGTGTTCAAGTCATGCTGCCGTAAAGTCATATATGATAGGTTAGTCAGGCCCTGGTTTAGTTTTGCTCTACATTGCTTTAAGAAAAAATATATTTTTATATATATGTACTTTAGAACATGTATGAGTGTATATTTCATACTATATGTGGATTCTAAGATGGTCTGTGTAGTACTTTTTTTTTTATTGCTAAAGTTATTACTAAAATATTTGCATATAAATAGCTTCTTCTAAAGATCTAGTTGATTTAGTGAATCATTTTATAACCTAGAATCCCATGGCATATCTACACAGAGATTAATTTTGAAATGACTTTCAATGCAGTGATTTGTCAAAATTACTTTTTTAGGTCACCTTTGGTATTATTTTCTGCAGTTCTGAGAATTAGACTGATTCTAATTTTCTGTGTGACTATATTTCTACTGTGGCTTTAGGGAGAAACAACCCATTTCTTGCAGATAGTACTTTATTATGTATCTTTGGGACAGACCTTGTGACTTGCCTCAAAGAGAACATAGCATGGATTCCTCATATCCTTCGATCTCTGACTTCAATCCTCAGACCTTCCCCCAGGTATTGACAATCATCTGCTGTTGGTGGTGTTGCTCTCTAGCTGTGGGAAATGTCTGCAAGCCATGTGCAAAGCTGTGCTCAAAATGCAACAGCACTTAGAGCATCTCTGAGGAACCTCGGTGCTTTAGTGAGAAGTCCCAGCAGGCTATGTGTGATTAAAAGGATGAAGTTTGCAATACTTTACTCAGAAACTCAGTTTGATACCAGAAGACAGGAAGGCTGCTGTCTCTCAAATGAGTACAGTGCAAAACTCCCATCCCCTAAACAAAACTGTACCTAGTTATCCAGCTTTTCTAAGGAGCTGTAGGCAAGGAGTGATCAAGAAAAAACCTCCCTGGGAATGTGGGACTTCTGCCCCAGGAGTGTTTGTGCTTCTCATCTGTTTCCCTGAGGCTTGTCTGTATGTTAAGGTACATAAGAAATTGAGGAACCTAGAGCTCTTGTATTTGCATCTCACCAGTCTCTGAATAGTAGACTAACCAGGGCCTGAGATGGACACTCTTACTGTATAGCTGAGCATTTGCTGACACATTTTTCTATAACTAATCATGCTTGTTTTACCAGCAAGCATTGCAAAAAAAGATCCTCTTTCTACAAGTCATAATCCTGCATGAAGGAGTAGGGTAAGCCATTTTTTCAGAATTACAGTTCCTGTTACAAGTTCATGTAGATCCTGTTTGGGGAGTTGTGTTTTTACCCCATCTCTAGGACTAGAGATCATTGAAGTATTTTAGGCTCTACCACACTCATGTCGGGAAGTTGCTCTATGTGTCTCTATGTACCTGAGGCTGTAACTTCTGGCAGACTTAACTTGCCAGCTCAGTAGTGATAAAGACTAAATAAACACTCCTCTATCTGGAACTTGCATGGAATTAGGAAAACTGGCAGTGTTATTAATATTCATTACTGTTTGCATAAAAATGTACTTCTTTCAGATCTTACATGACCAAATCTTCAATGTTTTCCTAGCTGTTGTCTTCATTCTAATAGCCAACTCTAAAAATATTTTCTTTTTATATCTCAGACTGATTTTGATCTTTGAATTCATCCTCAGACTTGTTCACTGGATTATCTTAATTTTTTTCCTCTTACTGTTCATTGTTAGCTGATGCTAACAATGCACACAATGGCATGATTAGCTTTCATCCCAGTGATACATAGTTCTCCTTACTGAATTTAGTTTAGTTTGGGTTTGAAATATTACAATCTTTTAACTTTAGTTACAGGAAATTTTCAAACTTTTCTTGCCTTAGCAACTGCAGAAGTCATCTGTCTAGCTCTTACAGGAAACTTCTTGAAAAAAATGTTAAAAATTGATGTTTATTATTCATTGTGGATTTGGAATGTAAAATGTAGTTCATGCCAAATTATCTAATCTTCTGAAAAAAGTGTTTTCTGAGAACTGACTGACTGCCACCAACAGGACTGCTGGTGTACTTAAACAAAGACTTGCGGTTTAAAAGTGTTTTAAAGGAGAATATGTATTTCCATTTAAATCGTATAAAGGTTTGAAGCCTTTCCAAAATATATCTGAACTGACGGCTCTCTTAGCAAGAGCCTACTGTACTTCTAAAATACCCAGTCTGAGATGAGGATTAAATTGGTGGCCTCAGCTGCAAATAAGCTTAGGCTGGACTTTGATTACAATGTAATTGCCAATATTGCTAATTCCTTTGCTATGTGAAACTAACCAAATAATATCCAATATACATTTTGCAAAATATAATGAATTTTAAAATAGAAGGTAACTTAGTAAAAGAGAATGGTGGAGAAAATTCTGGGCGCATTCAATGTACTGTTCATGACAAAAATATGTTTTACTTTTGGTGTTGCTTTCATTAATGGGAAGTTGGTATTTTAAGGTATTTTTTCTACAAAAATGTATGTGCAAAGGCAATACTTTAACATTTTTCAAGAACTTATACTGTTAAATGCTACAAACCACAGAATATACATTTGGACTGAAGGTAGTAGCTTTAAAAAAATGCAATGTAAGCTTTAATTTTTATATTATAGTAATAACTTGCTGTCAACTTGTTTACATATTTGTAGGATGGAAACTTCATTATGCATTGACTTACCTTGATGCTGTCTTTAATAAATACTGCTTTGAGCAAGATGCAGTGGATATTTTATTATCTGAATTACTATTATAAACCTAGTCACTATGTAATCTGTATTCTGTTACTTATTATAATGGTTCAAACACAAAAACAATCTATCTGAAGTTTGGAGAAACTTTTAAAACTCGTTGAATTATGACTAAGCTACTCTTGATTTTCTGCCCCCAAGTTTGAAGCTGATTTAGGCTGAAATAAAATGTACCCTGCCAGAGGCAACTTGAACATACTATAGTGTCACCTGGTTTGATTAGGTGCTTGGTTCAGAGTGAATTAAAATTGAATTGCTCAATGTCCCAAAAGAGTGTAACTTCCTGTGGAACTGCTGGACATGAAACTGATTTTGTTCTGTATTCCCTAGTCAGGGTTCTTCTGGTAGTCCAGAGGAGGACATGCATAGGTGAATTTGGCCCTTTCCTTTTTCAAACCTCCCTTCAAGTCATCTGTTAACACCCCTACCAAAACTCAAGTAAAAACCTCAGTAACCACATTTTCTAGGCCTTGTTTGCAAGGCTTCCTCAAGGCTTGTTTTCAAGCCTCAATAAAATATATTTTTTATATGGTTCATTGAGGAGAAAGATTTAAAAGACAGTAGCAATAAATGATTTTTAAGCATTATGAAAATCCATCCCAGAAGCACACACTGACTCTTAAGGGACCTTGCCATGATTCAGTTTCTGATGTCAGAAAAGTTCATGCAGTACAAGCACCCTGCCAAGAAATTGTGGATGTCTGAAAGTAATGCTGACTTTTTTCCTTTATTTCTTCAACTAACGTTTAGCAGGTAGTGGGAAAGTGGACTAAAAGCTGTCTACCTGATGCTGGTAAGATCCAGTCGGGGAATAATCTGAAAATTCAAAACTAATGCTGGTACATACATCTTAGGTTAAAATGTTAATTATTCAGCAACAGCAATGGTGACAGGTCTTTTGTGGGGGTTTTGTTGTAGTTGTTTTGTTTTTTGTTTCTGGGGGCTTTTTAAGTTCTGAGGCATTACCTATTTTCCTCACTAGTATGGGAAAACAAATGGTGGAATAGGAGGGGAAATCTAATATGTATTGTAAAAGCAGTAGACTTCCAAAATTATTTTCTTCCTTTATGTAGATGTACTCAGGGGACAGAATGGGAGCCTGTCTTATATCTGCCTGCCTTTGCCAAATTTCAGCAACAGATTGCTCTGTTTGCATTAGGATAGGAATCATGAAAGCAAGCTGGAGTAGAGACTACAAGGAGTTCAAAACAAAAGATTTCACTATTGTCTGCTAATGTACTGTGACTACATAGATAGGGAAAGTTATAAATGACAATATAGTATTGGCTTTTGTATTTATGTATTAGCTTTTGCATATTATTATTATTATTAGTCACAAATATATTGATATGGTACAATTTTCTTTTAACTGCTTTTTGGTATAGTATAACCGGTGAGTTTATGTATGCACCATATAGCTTATATAAACAGCAGTGTGATAAATATAGTTTAAGCCATAGCGTAATATTAAAATAGAGACTGTGATATTAAAATGCACCACTCAGAAAATGGTGTAAGATAATTAGGTGGATTCTCACATTGGTGGATTATCCTAGCTGAATGATAAGAGAACAGTGACAAAAACCAGAACACCAAGAAGAATTTACTGACTCTTTGTTAGCAGGTAGTGTAAAAACAACAGGATAGAACCACAAGAAGAAATAAAATATATTGATTTAATCTACAGGATGGCATGAAGACAAGTCAAAGGTTAAAACCAAGCAAAAGAAATTCCTGGAACATCTAAACTCACAGGTATGTTTGAATAATGTATAAACTCTCATGAATATGCACGTAACTCCTGTAATGTAACAGTATATAAGAACATTGCCTTAAGCAAATTGTGTGGTTTTGGCATATTGCCGAACACCCCAGCCTGGATATTGTCCCTTTTATCTCTCATTCAACTTATTAAAAAAAAACTTTAAATAGCGAAACTTGTTTTTCACGGGGAAGCTTAGAAATTATTTAGAAAGTTTGTTTTTTCCAGGCTGTAACAGTTCAAAGGCAAGGAGTAATTTGACCCTCACTTAGCTCTTCCTGTGTACCACACTCACTATGTTGCATGGCCCACACTGCTTCCTCAGGGAGCTGCACCGCTCCAGACAATATTTCTACTAATTTTAGTTCTCCTGAACTAAGAATACCGAGGGAAAGTCATCCTACCTTACTAAAGGAAAACCACTTGGAATATTCACGGAGTCCTCATAGAGGTAAAAGTGAACTTCGTTTATTGCATAACTCAGTACATTCTTATGGGGTTCTTTCAGGGTTCACGCAGCTTAAGTAAAACTGCTGTTGGCTAGTGTATCGTGTTGTAGTGTGTTTCTTGTTAATGTTATGTTCTGTTATTACCCAAGTTGATAGTTTGGTCCAAATGAGACCCTCCCACCCCATGTTGTCAATCTACCCCGAGTCTCCTGTCAATCTGTCTTAAGCCCACCGCATGCTTGGAATTCCACTTCGGAAACCCCCTGAACTTCAGCGCTTGATTAGTCCATGTGACCCAACTTTCCCCCACTACCTCCACATTGGATGATGATTTTGTGAACCCTGCCTTTTACCCTCTCCAGGATATCTCTGATCAGCTGATGCTTTGTACCCTCCCTTTGAACTGCCTCCCTGTTTCAGCTGTTGCATGCTTGCATTTTCTGTCTTTTGTCCCCAAGATTCCCCAGAGCAATAAATGCTTTATCATCCCATGCAAAAGACCTCCCTCTTGTCCTTGTCTCCTCAGAGCACAGACTGACAGCCAAAAAGCCATTGAGCAAGTGCTCTAGTCGCACCTCGGGTCATCCTGCTCCTGGGGTGTGACCCACTCCTGTTGCAGGCCAAAGTGACAGACCTCCAGCCCGATGCGATAGCTGGTGCCTAATGTGGGGCCCTGTGAACAGATCCCACAGATGAACTGTGGATTTTATCCAAGAAGTTCTGGCCCTCAGCTGCCTCTGAGTGCAGCAGAGTGGTTTTTCACCTGTGGCTCTTGTGGGGAGGAAGTGATAACCCTCTAGCATCCAGAGGACCACTTCCCTGAGGAGGACTTCCCTGCAGCCCCTGTCCAGTGGACCAAAGGAGGATGAGTATACCCCAAGTGAGGCTGAGGGTGCTCACAAATTGTGGGAAGGGTGCACTGCTCCCCGGGAGTGGTGGAGGGGGCAGCCACGAACCTACAGGCCATGATAGTTGCCTGCGGAAAGCACCCTGTCCTGAGACTGGCCCTGGATCTTTTATCTTGAGCTTGTTTCTTTTGCTGCAGAGGAGGGTGCATTTTTGCTGTGCCGGCAGCTTAACATCAAGGAAAATGGGTGTGAAATTGTCAGCACAGTAGAGAGGAATCTATTTTCAAATTTTGGGTACCCTGGAGGGTGGGAAAGGAAAGTTTTCAAAAGGGTTGTTAAAAAAGTTTGTTCAATGGCTTTTCCTCCACTTTCCAAGGGTATCTCCAGAAGAAATACCAAGCATCCCCTTCTGGGATATAGCTGGAAGCAAATTAACAGCCTTGACAAATAAAGGTGATACATCAGTTGCTAAATTCTTTTCATTGTTTGTGCTAATTCGATCAGCGATAGTTGAAGAAAAGAAAGTAAAGGCTCAAACTAACCCCCTCAGCTCCCCCGTCCCCTGATCCAAAATCCTTGTCCCTTGCATCAGGAAGACTGTGCCAGGCAAACTGCACAGGAGAGCTACCAACTCCCTGGCCTCCCACAGACTTCTCAGTACCCTTGCCTTGAGAGCAATGGTCATGCTGTCAAGGACCCTTTCCTAAACCCCTCTTTCCCAGCTGTTAATCCTCCAGTTCAAGTGAATGCCCACAAGGGAAATTCCCAAGTTTTCCCTGAGTCCTCTCCTGCCCCTCAGAATGACTCTCAAGAGACACAAGATGGTGGAAGCCACATGGCTCGGCCCCCACCTTGTGCTTCTTCTTCCCAGAATGCCTTTCACTCTGTTCTTTCCAACCTCTTCTTATCCTCTGACCCTACCCCTACGCATGCCCCTCCTTCTCCTCCCCTCTCCCCAAACTCAGCCCCTTCCCCAGGCAACCCCTCTTCCTTTCCACTGTCTCCGCCTCCCATTCCCATGACATCATTTGTTCCCATGATGTGACCTGGGAACAGCAGCTCCCATTCCAGTTGCTGTCCTACCCCTGCTCCCTCCTCCTTCTCTGGCAGCTCTCATCCTCTTCCAGCTTCAAATTCCCATGATGGCATGGGAACTGAAAGCCATGAGCCCAAAATGCAAAACCTGGAACAGGAGACCGTCCCGTTCGCTGCACCTGTTTACCTATACCCAAACAAGAGGAACCCCTGAGTGGCAATCTTGATTATCTGCATAGAGAGGAGCTTTGCAAGGCTCAGAAGGAGTTTGGGAGAAAAAGTGAATATTTTAAAGGTCTTCTAAAGGACACGTTTTCCTCAAACACACTAGTTCCTGACGATATCAGGGATTTGTTTGCACATCTCCTAATCCAAACAGAGTATCTGTTGTGGGAGAGGACATGGAGATTATTACGAGAACTCTTTCCTGAGCTCTTGCAAAGCCCTGACTGTGCCATTGATGCAGACAACAACAATATCTCAATGGACCGCTTGTGTGGTGAAGGGGATTAGTCACAAGCTAGAACTCAGGCTGAAAAAATACTGCAGCCTGTGTTGGAACAGGTAAAGAGAACTGCAGAGAAGGTCTTTATCCTTATGCCCACCAAAGAACGTAAGCAAAGTTATGTGAATATTAAACAGTTTCCCTTTGAGGCTTTTATAGATTTGGTTGAAAGGCTCCGAGTCGAAGTAGAGAGGCCGGTGAGAGTTGGCAACTACAGGAACAGATAATAATGGAAGTGGCCCAAGCAAATGCTAATGACATCTGTAAGAGGATCATCCTGGGTCTACCCTTTGAGCCACCACCAGCCCTCGACTTGATCATCGAAGCCTGCACAAAGAGAGCCATCATCCCAGAGCCTCAAGAAAATGAGACAAAATGGAGAAAACAGCTGCTGCTGCTATTCCAAAAATACACCAACAGCCTTATCAGTGTTTTAACTGTAGGCAGGAGGGACACATAGCAAAAGTTTGCCCAAAGAGGCAGCTTCTGCAAAATAAACCAGTAAGTTCTCAGGGGGGAGGGGGACAACCGCTTCTAAAAAACTAGATGGGAAGCGTGGGCCTGCTTCGCATGTAGACAAAAATGAAGCAGGTCAGAATGGGGACCCAGAGAAGGTTTGGAAGACACAAGCTCCCTTTAAGCTAGTTGTGATACAAAGTGCATTCTTTAATACAGATGACTCGTAGCTTGTGTCAGTTGACCCACTTGACAAAGACTTATTTGCTGGACTAGACTCTAAGTATGTCGTTATCAGGGACACCAAGCACACAGCAAGAGATTGAAATCTCTCCGGCAATCATAACATCAGAGCCAGAGGCACTGATTCTCATGGCACGTTGTGTCCACCCACCCTTCTTTATGCCACAAGGCCAAATCATCACCCAGGCAATTCTGATGCCAAATGAAATGCCAGTAGATAATTCTTCACCAGGTGTCCACTGGGCAGAAGTCATTGGAGAAGACAAGCCTTGGATGGGGTGTGGACTCTGGCGAGGTGAAGATTACCTTCACCTTGATGGAGTGTTGGACATGGGCAGATGTGACAATCATCCCAACCACCAGATGGCCGTCACATTGGGAATTGCAACCCGTGAGAGGTAAAGTACAGGGCATTGGGGTGCCCAATTAGCCAAACAATCTAAGAGCATCGTCCAAATTAAAGGGCTGGATGGGCAATTGGCCAGCTTACGCCCATTCGTTTTGAACTATAAAATTCCCCTGTGGGGGAGAGACACTATGTCCCAATGAAGAGTAAAAATTAAAATCCCAAAAACCCTACAGGATTTTTCATAGTGGCCGCTGATGAGTGCCCTGCCCAGAAGCTGAACTGGGAAACAACATCCAATATGGGTAGATCGGTGGCTGCTGAATAAACAAAAATTGAAGGTGCTCAGTGAATTGCTAGAAGAGCAGTTAGCAAAAGGCAACATTGTGCCAACCACCAGCCCTTGGAATTCCCTGGTCTTTGTTATCAGGAAGCCGGGAAAAGGCAAGTGGCAACTCATCCAGGACCTTAGAGAAATTAACAAAGTCATTGAAAACATAGGGTCTCTTCAACCAGGAATGTCCTCCCCATCGATGCTCCCCCAAAATTGGAATTTGGCAGTTGTTGATATAAAAGACTGTTTCTTCCAGATTCCTCTTGACCCTGCTGATGACCCATGGTTTGCCTTGTCAGTTCCCTCCATCAATCGAGAAATTCCAATGAAGCGCTACCATTAGCGAACCTTGCCGCAAGGCATGAAAAACAGTCCCAGTATATGCCAGTGGTACACTGCTTCATTGCTGTCCCCAGTGCGTGCCAAAACAAGAGAAACCATCATCCTGCACTATATTGATGATGTGCTCAAGTGTGCCCCCGATGATGATAGACTACAGTGTGCACTTGACCTAGTTGTCAATGTTTTGATTGCTGCAGGATTTGAACTCCAAAAGGACAAAGTTCAACAGCTGCCCCCTTGGAGGTATTTGGGGCTCCAAATTAGCAAGAGGACCATTACTCCTCAAAAACTGATGATCAGAAACAACCCAAAAACCTTAGCTGATCTCCACCAGCTGTGTGGGTCCTTAACTTGGGTCAGACCCTGGCTGGGATTAACAACAGAAGACCTAGCCCTCCTTTTCAGTTTATTGAAAGGGGGAGAGGAGCTGAGTTCTCCTAGGGTCCTGACCCAAGAGGCCAGGCTGGCTATGGAGAAAGCTCAAGAGGTGATGGCAACAAAACAAGCTCATCGCTGCCTGCCAGACTTGCCATTCAAGTTTATTGTTTTGGGAAGACTGCCACACCTCCATGGCCTGATTTTTCAGTGCGATTAGGGCCAGAGGGATCCGCTCTTGAGCATAGAATGGGTATTCCTCAGTCACCAGCAGTCCAAAAGTATCACCAGGCCACAAGAGTTAGCAGCTCAATTGATCCAGAAGGCCAGGCCAAGAATGCAAGAACTGGCAGAGTGTGACTTCACATGCATCCATATCTACCACTTACCCCAACATCAGGTAAGTTAACAAAAGTGGTTCTGGAGCAGTTACTTAGGGAAAATGACACACTCCAATTTGCTCCAGATAGCTACCCAGATAGCTATTTCAATTCATAATCCTGGACATAAATTATTTAATTCAGCATTTAAATTAGTCCCCAAGGAAAAACAAAGTTGGAGGCCACTCAATGCTGTGGCAGTTTTCACAGATGCATCTGGAGCATCCCACAAGTCAGTGATGACCTGGAAGGATCCTCAGACTCAGAAATGGGAGACAGATGTTAAAGATGTTAAATCCAAGAGGCCTCAACAGCTGTGAAGTGTGGCAGATGGACGTGACTCACGTCCCGCAATTTGGCAGGCTGGGGTATGTTCATGTTTCAGTGGATACTTTCTCTGGAGCAGTCTATGCTTCTGCCCATACAGGAGAGAAGACCACAGATGTGCAAAAACACTTAGTGCAGGCCTTCTCTGTGTGTTGGGGATCCCTAAAGAGATTAAAACAGATAATGGTCCCACATATACCTCCAAGGCCTTCCAGGAGTTCCTGCAGAAATGGGGAGTAAACCATAAAACAAGTATCCCTTATTCACCTACAGGTCAAGCCATCATTGAGCAAACACATCAGTCGCTCGAGAGAGTTCTAGAGCAGCAGCAGAGTAATACCACCAGTGATCCACCACAGATTAAGCTTTGTAAAGCACTGTTTACCATAAATTTTCTAAACCGCTTATTTGAACACTGTAACCCGCCTGTTCGGCATCTCAGCAGTAACACACAGCTGAAATTGAGAGAACACCCGCCAGTTTTAATAAAGAGTCCTGAGACAGCAAAAGTAGAGGGCCCATTTGGGTTAATCACTTGGGGTCAGGGATATGCTTGCATATCCACGCCCTCTGGGTTGAGATGGGTCCCTCAAAAGTGGGTCAAACCGCCCATCCTCAAGCCTGTACCACGATCAGTCCAGTCCACCAAAGATGTAACTGTGGCTTCCCTCTGGAGGCACTGGCACCAAGGAACTGGAAAACCCGATCCCCTAATTGACTGTCAGATTATCCCTGACTGTTCTTTTTCTCAGTGATATGTCAGATTTTTTTAGTTAATGTTTACCATATTGAAGTCAGTCATATAGCAGTATCCACACAGCAATCCTCATGGAGAAATGTGTTCCCCTGATCAGAATCTATTCCTCAATGCCAAAACTCTCCTTCTTAAACAGAAAACGGGGAGATGTTGCATTGTGTTTCATGTTAATGGTATGTTCTGTTATTACCCAAGTTGATAGTTTGGTCCAAATGAGACCCTCCCACCCCATGTTGTCAATCTACCCCGAGTCTCCTGTCAATCTGTCTTAAGCCCACCGCATGCTTGGAATTCCACTTTGGAAACCCCCTGAACTTCAGCGCTTGATCAGTCCATGTGACCCAACTTTCCCCCGCTTGATTTTGTGATTTTGTGAACCCTGCCTTTTACCCTCTCCAGGATATCTCTGATCAGCTGATGCTTTATACCCTCCCTTTGAACCGTCTCCCTATTTCAGCTGCTGCATGCTCGCAATTTTCTGTCTTTTGTCTCCAAGATTCCCTAGAGCAATAAATGCTTTATCATCCAATGCAAAAGACCTCCCTCTTGTCCTTGTCTCCTCAGAGCGCAGACTGACAGCCAAAAAGCCATTGAGCAAGTGCTCTAGTCGCACCTCGGGCCATCCTGCTCCTGGGGTGTGACCCACTCCTGTTGCAGGCCAAAGTGATAGAGCCAGATAAGCTCCAGCCCAATGCGATATTCTCCTTCTTTGTTTTCATTCTTCACAGTGACTTCACGGTCAGTGTAATCTGAGTTGTGCAAACAGGTTTTGAATAAAATATTGTGTCTACGCCTCACTGCCTTAAACAATAGCATTTCTTCATATGGCTGAAGAGAAAGACTTTTTAAAAAAGTCCCAGTGGACACCTAAAACTCTTTATAAAGTTAATGTGATTGTAAACAAATGTAATGCTAGGGAAAATGCAGCCATGACCACGTGTGTTAGTCTTGAAGGAATTCTAACAACAGCCACTCTCTGTGCTTTTGTCAAACCTCTTTCTGCCATGTTTAATTGAGAGTTGATGTCTTCATGCTTGCTAACTTGTTGGCAGCGAGTTTCTTGTGCTGTGCATAGGATGTGGAGCATTCTAGGTGTTGCTTTGCAAGCCCCTGGGTGAAGAGAGCACTTATAGTAGTGATAGTAAAAGATTTCCACAGAAAATTTGGGGAGTTAGAAAGAAAGTTAGGCTTGGCAAGCCCTGGGAAAAGAAGGCCCTGGGAAATGTTAGGCCTCATGCTTGCTAAGATCATGTGAAACTGCACCTGTGTAGTCAAGATATGATAAATAATATAACGGTTGCTTAAAGAATCATGAGAAACTATGTTAAGGGTTTGAGGGGAATCATGAGAAATCCATGCTTGGATGGAATCAATGTATAAAATATAACATTGTAAGTTTAATAATAATGAAAATGTAAATTATATAGCGAGAGAGTATAAAATAGGTTCAGCTCGAAACCAAGTCCGGTCAGATTTGGGTATGTGTCCCCCTGATACCCAGAGCTCTTTAATAAAGAACCTTCATATGATCATTCCATGATTATGTGTTCCTGAATGGTAGCTGCCATGGTGGGGTCGATGGCATGGGTGTCACGACTACCCTGTAGAAGCTGTCCTGAAAAGGACAGCCCAAGAGCACAGGCACGTCCCTTGCCCGGCGAGTGATCTCAGCTCAGCGGCAGCTTGCAGGCGACACAGAGAGAGAGATTAGAGCTCTGTATGGCATTCCACTGAGAAATAGCCTTTATTATAACACAGTCCTCAGTGAAGGGAGCCAGTGACAGCAGCTCTCTTCAACTGGGGAAATACCACAGTATATATAGGGAAGGAGAGGGGCGGGGGAAACTTGGATACAAGTAGCAGGGTGGAAAGGCAGGGGAGAACACCAATGGGGTGCAACAGTTTAACATAAAACAGGAAAGGGTGTCGGGGAGATACATTTCTCTCACTATGAGGGGAAGTGCCTGGCCTAGTATGAAGCTCTCCAGGGGAGTGTCAGCACTCATCTGCTTGCCGATTCCTTGGCCCCCACAGCTCCCTTCTTTATTTAATAAAAATGCATCTTCCAGTGACCTCGCTAACAACCTTTTACAACAACTAAACATACAAAGTAAAATAATGATGATTAAGAAAATCTAGAAAATGTTCTTTAAAAGGGAGGAAGCCCACCCTCTGAGTCCCCAACTTCCAAAAAGGTCCTCAAACCATTGGGGCTCTTTTTCTCTTTTTCTTTTTCTTGAGTTCCTGGACCATGTTGCTGATCTTCTGGATGCATGTGTGGATGCTCTCGCCATGGTTGGACAGGTTAAAGGAGTACAACCTGTCAAATTCCTTCTCCTGGGGCTGTGCTACCAGCCAGGCATCCACAACTGATGTTTCCAGAAGCATCGAGAGGGTCAGGAACTCAAAGATGGTTCTGCCTCCCATGGTCTATAATGGAGCATAAAAAGTTTAACTTCTGGTTTTGGAGCAGGGGCTCCACCTTTTTTCTTTTAAAACGAAAAAAGAACAGGTAAGGGTTGAGGTAGTGGTTTGCTGGTGGGGTCATTCTGTGCAGAGGGGGCGCATGACCTGTCACCAGCAGCAGCAGCATTAAAGGTGCATTGCAATTGTATAAAAGGGTAGGTTTTTGAGGGGAAAGGAGCATAGGGAACAGGAAGGGAAAGGGGAGGGAGTTTCAGGAGCTCTACTTATCCGGCATGGTCTCGGCTGTGATGTGGTGTCTCATTTGAGATTTGGTAACGATTGGAGTGGTTCTCTGCGTCAACTTCTTTTGGCGATGTCTCCGTCTCCAGGCAGCGGTGGCTTGTTGTTTTTGAGAAGCTGTGTGGGTCTCAGGAGACGTTAAGATGTCTGTGTCCAGTGCAGGGTTTGCAGGGACTAGGTATGGTTTTATTTTTTTCCCTGGGAGCCACCTAGGACCAGATGGTGTTAACACACAAGCATACCCTCTCCCCCAGCTAATCAATGGGAAAGGTCCTGATGTCTGTTGTGACTCAGGATCCTTGATCAGCATTGGTGACCTCTCTGTGAGTTTGGCATGGGTCAAATTAGAGAAGTGCCGTACTTCTACAGGGGTATGTAGAACTACAGGGGGGTCGGGCTCTGTAGGTGAACAATTTAGAAAATTCATAACATGCAGAGCCTTACAGAGCCTCTCAATGGGAAGAATGATCTTTGTTCCTCCCCACTGCTGATCAAGGACTCTTTTAAGGTTCTGATGTGTCCTTTCCACTATTGATTGCCCTGTGGGAGAGTGAGGTATGCCTGTGGCGTGCTTCACCCCGCACTGGCTGAAGAAATCTCTCAGTCTATGGGAGGTGTAAGCGGGCCCATGATCTGTTTTTATTTGTTCTGGGACTCCCAGGGTAGCAAACACAAAGAGAAAATGTTGGCTGGTATGTTTGGCATTTTCTCCTGCGTGGGCTGAAGCAAACACTGCACTTGTGACCTAAGTCCCCATGGAGGCGGGATGGTAGTTTTTGCAGGAGGGATGGAGTGGTGCGGCATTTGATTTGATGTCAGTGCACGGGGCTGTCCCATGCTCTGATTGAAGTTTCCTTAATGCCAGTTTGGTCTGGGTAACCATTGGTGGTTGGGTGGCTATAAAAAATGTCTCTCGGGGCAATCCTTAAAAAAGTGTCCAGGCTTGCCGCAGTTAAAACAGTGGCTTGAGCTTGAGTCCTTTATCATTTCAGCTGCATAGGCACTGGATATCCTTTCTGCCAGCCCTTTAGAACCCGCAAGGGCTACTGTGTTTTCGGTAGAAGTGGAGACATGCTTGGCGCAGGCTTCAACCATTTGGTCTATGGTTGGTTCAGGGTCAAGTGGGAGGGCCTGTAAAACTGCTTTACATTCCATGTTGGCATTGGCCATTGCTATTTTTACCAACAATTCTTTTTGTGCCTTTGGGCACTCTATTTGCTTTTCAATGGCAATTTCAGCTTGTCTATATATTTAATGAAATACTCACTTGCCCCTTGCTTAATGTTAGTGAAGCACTGCGTTGGCACCTTGTTACCTGGGGTGACAAGAAGAGATGTCAGAGATTGCAGCATTGGCAATATCATGGAGAGTGTTATGAATACACGAATACACTAGAAAGAGAGATATATAAGGAAAGGTTTTATTAATTATAGCAAGCCAGCAATAAGCAAAGTCGGCGCCGGGCGGCAGGGAGGAGGAGGAAAAACCTCTTCCCACGGAGCTGCCGCGCTTCCCGCTTCCATGTTTGTCCTTTTATTCGTTTCGGCCTCCTGATGATGTGGCTTTCCTCCGGCGTTTCTACGCATGCGTCTCTGGTCATTAGATGATCTTTCTCTGCCCTCTTGTGGTCGTAGAAGGGAGGCTCCAAGTCTTCCTCACTCCTACTCTACTGACCTTTTCTCACTGTTTC
This sequence comes from Cyanistes caeruleus, assembly GCF_971803275.1. Classification (NCBI taxonomy): domain Eukaryota; kingdom Metazoa; phylum Chordata; class Aves; order Passeriformes; family Paridae; genus Cyanistes; species Cyanistes caeruleus. The sequence continues at coordinate 592,554 of NC_141707.1, read as the reverse complement.
TGTCTCAAGGTTTATCTTGTCCTAGTGTTCCAGGAATTTCTGCTAGTCTGTTATTAATTATGCCAGCTTCAGCAAGTTAGTGGCCTTCAGCCCCTTCTCAACTTTATATCTAAAGTACAATTTCGCAAAGCATTCTATCATATCTTTTTATTTAGGCGAACAAAAGAGTTTCTATCTATCACAACCCCCCCTTTTTCTATTTCTTACTTTTGTTTGCTGAATCTTTGTAGTTCTTTTTTACTTAATTCTAAATAATCTTCTGTTTCTTCTCCCTTTAAGGCCTCATATTTAGCATGTATTAACATAAGGTGTGCTGCTTCTAATCTGTTTTTTACGATATTAATAATTTTATTAAGAATGCAAGGGCCTAAAGTAAGTACTAAAATTAGTAAAATTGAGGGCCCCATTATGGTGGATAATAAAGTACTTAACCAGGGGGAGTAATTAAACCAAGATTCATACCAATTCTGTTGCATTTCTTGTTCTTCTTTTCTCTTTTTCAGTCCTTCCTGTAATTTGGCCATGGTTTCTCTTACTATTCCACTTTTATTTACATGTACACAACGTTCTTCCTTAAGGGCAGCACAAAGGCCTCCTTGTCGTAAAAATAATAGATTTAATCCCCTTCTATTTTGTAAGGCCACTTCAGCCAGTGAGTCTAGGGAGTCTGTGAGATCCTTTATAGATTTATCAATTCTTCTTAAATCCTCATCTACTGAAATTCTAAGCTCTCTGAGTCCCTGGTGCTGATTTACTAAAGATGCTACACCTGTTCCTAATCCAGCCCCTCCTATGCCTAGCAATACAGCTACTGTTAGTGCTGTGAGGGGTTCTCGCTTCACTAAATGATGTTCTGGGTTTTGATATTGTGTATACACATATTCTTCAGAATGATAAATAATTCTGGGAACTATTATGACCTGTATGCAGAATTCATAAGTTTCATTAAAGGCTGTTATAGAAACACATGGGGTTACTCCTAAAGTGTTACAAACCCATTTAGTATTAGGTGCTGGAATCAGCCACTGAGCTGGCTTGCGAGGGTCATTAATCAGTATTTTTGTTTGGCATAAGTAATTCTTATCTAGGGGCACATTTCCCACACATTTCCCTTTTCCAGTGACTCGAGATAATGTTATTCCTGGAGTATTTTCCCTTCCTGATTGCCATAAGCAAGCAGCAGGATTGGTACCATTCACTCTTTTTGGTTCTGCTATGGAGCCTATGGCCTCATAAAAGGATGGATTAATGTTATAACATAACCAACATTCTCTAGTTAAATTTGGATGTGTATCATTTAATACTTTAAAGGTAGCTTGCAGAATTTTCCAAAGAGCTTTGTTTCCATATTCTTGGGGTGTCTCTACTGTGGTTAATACTTGGGTGTTATTTTCTAATTTTTCTGAATGGTTATTGTGATCCCTTACTTTAGGGTCTTCTACTCCCCACACCACTGGATTTGGTCCAACAGATCCCGAGTCATGGGGAACTACCTCTTTCTTTATGAGTATATGCACCCCCCGATCCCTTCCGGGTTCCCATACTCTGAGACCCCAGGTTCTTCCCAATAACCACCCAGGATCTTGGGATTGTGTAATATTTATATAGTGAAATTTGCAAGTTCCAATATATGTTATCTCCCCTGAGGGGCCTATCCAGGGCTTTACACATCCGTGTGGACCCCGTTCAACCTTTAGATACTTATCTGGGTTTTGTACTTTCCATCCCATGGAAATTGTCTCACAGCCCCAATATCTACAGTAAAATTCTCCGGGATAATTACAATACCCTCTGCCTGGATTAGAAGCTGGGCACATGTATAGTACCTTATGCCCAGGTGGGAAATAATTAATACCCTTCCACTTAATGAGAGAGTCTAGTGTAACTTGAAAGCTAGGGGCTCCAGAGGTAATTTGTGATAGAATAATAACCTGGTCCTCCCATCGGGTTAAGGACCAATTAAAGGGTTCATGAGTCTTACTTGTACAAATGTTAAATGTGCTAATTAAAATTATAAATATTACTGACCTTTTTAATGAGCATTGGCTTCCCTTGCTATAATAGAGGCTTTTCTTTTGTAAAATACCAATTTGGGCTTCCCATAAATTATTTTGCTGGGTTGTCTCATTCCCATTCTTGTGGCATTTCCAGGACCATGACCTTTTGGTCCCATGTATTTTGGAGTGTTTCCCTCCACAGTTTATTACTCCTCTGCCTCTCCCGTCGTCGACCCGGTTGCCTCGGGCCACGGGGTGTACCATCGTCTCGGCAGCAAGAGTATTCTTCAGGAGGGAGATTACTCCTTTTTTTATTCTTTCTTTGTATATATTTTTCCCAACTTCTATGTTTTACTAAAGGGGTATTACACCTCAATTCCTGGAGCCACCGTCTGCACGACCCAGCTACTATATTTATTACAAAAGGTGCAGGTTCGTTTGGATGGTAACAATAATACAAGGAATTGACTCCTTTTGAGTAAATGGCCCACCACTTTTCTGATCCTTTCTCAAATTCCCCTGCCTGTGTTTTGGTTCTTAAGGCCCAATCGGTGAGTCTCCTCTGGGCAATGTAGCAAAATCTACACACCCCTCTCGGTGGGTAGCCTCTATGACAGTGGGTCCACCAATGTTCTTCACATACTATACTTTTAAAACAAACAAAAGGGTAACAATTCTGGCATACAGCACAACCTATTTTAACATTACTATTATATATTTCCTCCCTACTAGATGGGGGTATCTTATATTCTATATAAAAGCCTTTATGGAGTTTACTATTCATAAGTTTCTAAGCAGATTAATAATTTTCAGATTTTTTTTTTTTTTTTTTTTTTTTTTTTTTCAGGATATTTTAAGTCTCAGGTCCCCAGCCGGGCTAACCACTTCCCAGTTATTAGTTTTTGGTGGCTCCACAGGTCCCTTAATTCGACTGGCATGTGTCCATCCCTTCTCCGCAGTTCGGATTGCAGAATCAGTTGTTAGCAGGACTTGATACGGTCCTTCCCACTTTGGTGTTAGGGGGTTCTCTTTCCAACTTCTTATCAACACCCAATCTCCGGGTTGTACTTGGTGTAATATAAAATCCAATGGTGGTCTTTGAGCTAGCATTCCTTTTTCCCACAATGCCTTCTTATACTTCATTAATTTTATTAAGTACTTATTGATATACTGATCACTTACATTTGGATGTGTTTGAACTTCTTCTATATTATAAGGCATACCATATAACATCTCAAAAGGGGAAATTCCCTAATCTGCCCTTGGCTGAGTTCGAATATTCAGAAAGGCTAATGGAACACATTTGACCCATGATAGTTTTGTTTCCATTACTAGCTTAGTAAGTTGTTTTTTTATTTCTCCATTCATTCTTTCTACTCTCCCAGAACTTGGAGGGTGCCAAGGGGTGTGTTGTTCCCACTTTATTCCTAATGCCTCCGACACCTCCTGAGTTATTTTTGATGTAAAATGGGGACTTTTGTCAGAGTCTATTGTCTCTGGTACCCCATATCTGGAAATTATTTCTTCCAATAACACCTTTACAACTGTTCGTGAAGTTTCCCTAGATGTAGGGAAAGCTTTTACAAAATGGGTGAGATGATCCACTAGGACCAGGAGATATTTAAGTCTCCCTACCTTTGGTAGTTCTGCAAAGTCAATCTGAATATTTGCAAAAGGTCTTTTTGCTAAGGGTCTCCCTCCATAAGGTAATTTTCTGAGATTCTTTCTATTTGTTTTTAAACATGGGAGGCAGCTTCTAGTAATTTGCTTAGCTAAGTCTCGAATACCTGTGCTCATATACTTTGCTGCAAAATAATCGATTAGTCCTTGTGCTCCCCAATGTGTCCTTTGATGCATTTTTTCTAATATTCTCTGAGCTATGGCTTTTGGTAGTACTTCTCGGCCATCTGGAAGGAACCATCTCCCCTCTGAGTTTTCTATCGCTCCTGTCTCTGGGAGTTTTAATCTCTCTTCCTCAGTAAATTTACTTCTTAAATCACTATCCTTATGTTCCATAATTTCTTCATGCCCCCCTTTTTCTTTTAGGACCATTGTCCGTAATGCCACCCGTTTTGCCTCCTGATCTGCGGCATTATTTCCCCTACTCCTCAAGTCCATTCCCGTCTGATGTCCTTTCAAATGAACCACTGCCAACTTTTTGGGCCCTCTCAGGGCTTTTAATACTGCAATTATGAGTTTTTGATGGACTAAATCTTTCCCTTGGGAATTTATTAAACCTCTTTCTTCCCACAGTTTACCAAACGTATGCACCACTCCATAACTATATCTGGAATCTGTATATATTGTCCCCTCCTTTCCTTCTAATAATTCCAATGCTCTTAATACTGCATACAATTCACAAGCTTGGGCTGACCAAGATTTGTCTAATGGACCTGATTCTAGGACTTGCAAATCAGGTCCTCGTACAATGGCATAGCCTGTTTTCCTCTTTTCTTCTATTACTCTGGAGGACCCATCCACAAACAACTTTTCTCCGCTTTCTAATTCCTCTGCTTCCAAATGAGGTCTAATTTTGGTTTGTTCCTCAATTGTAGTTATACAGTCATGTGTCAGGGATTCGCCTTCGGGTTCTCCATACAAAAATGCAGCCGGATTTTGTAAAGTGGTGGTTTCTAATATTAAGTTTGGGGCCTCAACTAAAATTCCTTCATATTTTAGAAGTCTAGCATCTGAAATCCACTTATCCGCCTTTTGTTGTAACACACCCCGAATATTATGGGGGGACATTACCTTCAAATTGCTATTAAAGGTGATTTTCCTAGCTTCCTTCACCAGCAGGGCACATCCTGCTACTGCTTGCAAACAAGTTGGCCAGCCCTTACTCACGGGGTCCAAGATCTTTGATAGATACCCTATCGGCTTCTTTCTCCCTGCCCACTCCCGAGTCAAAACTCCGAAGGCAATTCCATCTTCCACATTTACAAACAAATAAAAAGGTCTCCTTAAATCTGGGAGACTCAAGACAGGAGCATGAATTAAACTTTCTTTTAGCTCCCGGAATTTTTCTGTATCTTCTAAACTCCATTTCATTAATCCCTCTTGTGTCAATTTATGATATAAAAATGTAACTTTGCTACTATAATTTTCAATCCACTGTCTACAGTATCCTGTTAATCCCAAGATTTGACGTATCTGTCTTTTATTTTTTGGAATTGGTAATGATAAAATTCCTTGTACTCTTTCAGGATCTATCTTTTTTTTTTCCTTCTTTAAGGTAATGACCTAAATATCTTACCTCTTTTTCAACGAATTGGAGCTTTGCCTTGGATACTTTCAATCCCTTTAAACCCAGAAAATTTAACAACTTAATACTCTCTCTCTTTACGTCTTCTTCCTCTTTCCCAGCTAAAAGCAAGCCATCCACATATTGTATCAAGGTCACTCTTGGGTCTATCTGATAATCCTGTAAAATCTGTTCTAATGCTTGCCCAAATAAATTGGGGGATTCGGTGAATCCCTGGGGTAATACCGTCCATCTCAGTTGTTGTCTCCTCCCCGTATCTGGATCTTCCCATTCAAAAGCGAAATAATCTCGACTAGCCTCATCAAGAGGACAGGCCCAGAATGCATCTTTTAAATCTATAACACTGTACCACAAACTGTCAGGCCCCAACTTACTTAATAACGTGTACGAATTTGCAACTACGGGGAACCGTGCTACTGTGCGTTTGTTAATTTCTCTTAAATCTTGTACCAAACGTTATGTCCCATCTGGCTTCTTTACTGGCAGTATGGGTGTGTTAAAAGGTGACATACATGGTTCTAATAGTCCCTTGCTTAACAATCTGTCAATTTCTGGTTTCAACCCTCTTCGTCCCTCAGGTGACAAGGGATATTGTTTTATTCTGACTGGAATTTCTGGGTTTTTAATAGTAACCGAGAATGGGGTTATCTTCAGCTGTCCCACACTCTCAGGTGTATACCACACTTCTGGGTTTATTTTTTCTTCATCTTCTATTCTTAAAGGACATAATCTTATTCTCCACTCCTTATCAACTACATCTAAATGTATTCCCAATTCAATAATTAAATCTCGTCCCAACAAATTATAATCTGCTTCTGGTACTAATAAAAAAATTTCCCACCCCAATTTTTGACTCTGATTCTATTATCACATCTTTAATAACCCCCACTTCAAAGGGTTCCCCCTTTGCTCCCACTACCGTGGCAGTTTCTTTAGATATACTACATCCTGTAGGTAAAAACTGAATGGTTGATCTCTCAGCTCCAGTATCCACCAAGAATGTTATTTCTTGGTGCTGGGGACCCACTTTTAGCTTTATCAAGGGCTCTTTAGGGTGGTCTTGGGTCCCTAAAAAAAAGAGCCCCTGACCTCCCTAGTCTTCTTTGAACATCTTTTCATCCTGGATCCTTACCCTACATTCTCTTTTAAAATGTCCTTTCTTTCCACAGTAAAAACAAGTTTTAGCGTTTTGTTTTTCTTTTGAATCTCTCATTGGTCTCTGTTGTTTCCCTTTCCAGGTTTGATCCCTACTCTCTCTTACAGCAGCCGCCATCATTTTAGTCTGCCTCTTCTGAGCCTCCTCTTCTCTTCTAACATACACTTTTTGTGCTTCTCTCAAAAGTTCATCCAAACTTCTATCTTGCCACCCATCCAATTTTTCTATCTTCCTCCAAATATCCTCCCAGGCTTTTGCCACAAATTGTGCTTTAAGCAGTGCTTGTCCCAGTTGGGTATCTGGATCCATTCCAGAATATAATTGAAAATTCTTTCTTAGTCTTTCTAACCATTCTGTAGGAGTTTCATCCTTCTTTTGCCTCTCATTAAATGCTTTATTAATATTATGACCCCTTGGGACTGCCTCCCTAATTCCCTGAATTATAATAGTTCTTAAATCCTGCATGTGTACTCTATGGGCTGGATTCTGATGATCCCAATGGGGATTTTGAAAGGGGCCATTTTACTTCTGCCAGTGGTCCCTGGGCATGCTGAGCATCCCAGATGCGCATTCCTTCCCTTCTAATCATGTTTCTCTCTTCTGCCGTAAACAAAATACTCAAAATAGATTGTAATTCTTCCCAGGTGTATATATTAGGTCCTAAGAATTGATCAACTCTTTCTGCAACCCCCAATGGATCTTCCAATAAATGCCCCATCTCCTTTTTAAAATCTCTGACATCCCCCGAACTAAGGGGGACAGATATAAATCCTATTCCAGCTTGGGGGCCACCCATTGGCATCTCTCTCAATGGGAATAGGTTCTCCTGTCTCCTTCTGAATCTATTCCTGGTAATAGGCCCCACCTCTGGCATGTCTAAATCCTCCTCCTCGGGATTCGGAGGGGGAGGGGCTCGTGGTGGTGGTGGTGGTGGTACAAATGGAGGGGGGGGGGATTATCAAAGCATCTTCTTTTCGAGGTTTCTTTTTCTTTCCCTTCCCCTCCCCCGAATTCTCTGTCAACCTAAATATAAAAGCCTCAGGATTTACTACCCGGATCTCTGCATAAGCACTTTCCTCTAGGTTAAAGGGAATCTTTGTTCTTACACATGAATTTAATTTTTGTTTAACCCAATCTTCAGTTGATCCAAATACAGGCCAAAATACATTCCTTGAAATTTCCTTTCCTCCCTGTATTTCTACACAATAATGAATCATTTTTGCCTTATCCTTATTTTCTGTTCCTGGGAAATGCTCCCAATTCTCTAATATAAAACCCAACGGACTATCTCTAGGTACGGGTGGAAGTTTAATAGATACAGGGTGCTTGCTTCTCCCCTGCCCCATTCTTCCGGAGTGCCTTCAATCACACAGCCGCTTTCGCTTCCCCTTGTTTGTGGCCCACGCCCTCGCGGGCTAATGGGAACCGCACTACTGAAGGGCCCGAACTCGCTTGGGGAATCCGTCGACCAGTCCCCCTCTCACACACACCCCACTCGCCACAATCCGGGATCCCGACCCCGACCGAACGGTTCCCGTAATACTCACGCGTCCTGCGTCTTCGTCCGGACTCTGTGCACAGATTTTAAGGGGTCGACCGGTCTCCCTTTTGCTTATTGCTTAGATCTTTTAGGTTCGTCGGTGCAACTGAGGCAGGAACCGGTCCTCCGGACCGCTAAATATTAAAGCGGGGGCGCCCACCGGTGGTGCCGAGTATCCGTCCTGCAGATTGCATCCGAGTCACGGGACCAAATTTGTTATGAATACACTAGAAAGAAATATATAAGGAAAGGTTTTATTAATTATAGCAAGCCAGCAATAAGCAAAGTCGGCGCCGGGCGGCAGGGAGGAGGAGGAAAAACCTCTTCCCACGGAGCTGCCGCGCTTCCCGCTTCCGTGTTTGTCCTTTTATTCGTTTCGGCCTCCTGATGATGTGGCTTTCCTCTGGCGTTTCTGCACATGCGTCTCTGGTCATTAGATGATCTTTCTCTGCCCTCTTGTGGTCGTAGAAGGGAGGCTCCAAGTCTTCCTCACTCCTACTCCACTGACCTTTTCTCACTGTTTCTCTCTCAAGGTTTATCTTGTCCTAGTGTTCCAGGAATTTCTGCTAGTCTGTTATTAATTATGCCAGCTTCAGCAAGTTAGTGGCCTTCAGCCCCTTCTCTACTTTATATCTAAAGTACAATTTCGCAAAGCATTCTATCATATCTATATATTTAGGCGAACAAAAGAGTTTCTATCTATCACAGAGAGCTGCCTCAGGCAGTTCTCAGGCCTGTTCCCATGGTTTCTAGAAGTCACTTTCTCCTGCCAACTGCTCTAGTGTTACATTAGGTTTGTTGGCATCTTTCATATATGATGCGTCTGCCAATTGCTTAAAATGTTTCTTCCACTGCCTTTCCCACAGCATATATTCTGATGGGGAGAGAAGACAGTTCATAATATTTTTAATGTCATGGGACACCATGACATGGGCTGCAAAGGTGGCTTCCAGTAAGTGTTTAAAAAAATGAGAGCCTTGACTATGCTCCTCAGTGGCTGCACAGCACCTGCAAATCCCTGTAGTCTAGGGACTCCCATACATTTATGAGTGCCCCTGCCCTGTTCTTCTTATATACCACAGGGAAAGCTAATATTGTTTTAGACAGGGCTGAGTCTCCTGCCCGCGTGGCTTCCCTTTGTACCTCGGCCCAGTGGTCTTCACATTCAGATTCTGAATATGAGGGCTCACTGCTCTCATCTCCTGGTGGGGATGGGGGGGCTCTTGATGACAGTGCATGGCTGTTTCCGGCAACCGGTACTGGCTTGCTTGTGAGCATCTGAAGAAGCCAAGATGGCTTCCTTCCGGTTGCCGCCATTCTGACTTCCAGTCCTCATGTTGGGAGGACTGGAGGTTGGAGTGACATCGGGAGTGGAGCTCTGGTAGGAAGGGGCATGACTGGGGTCCACAACGGGGAGGAGTTTCCCGGTGGATGGGGAAGGGCCTAACGCGGTTACACCCAACGACGCAGTGGAAAGGGAGGAGGAGCAGGGCGTGGCAGGAAGAGAAGGGGTAGAGGCGGGAAAGTGGCCATTTTGAGGTACAAGGGCAGGAAAACTGGCGTGTGAGGGAGACAAGACGGCAGGGCTGGCCATGTTGCCAGCGCCATCTTTAGCATTATCATGAACCGTGGGGGATATAACTGGGTATGTAAGCATAGGGAGGAAGGTAGAGGAAAGACCCAGAAGGGCATGGCCAGTACCATCCTGGCAAGGGTAGAGAGGAGGTGGGGGGGTGTTAGAGAGACGGAAGCAACCCTGTGCCTGGTGGCTACGTCCAGCCACCAACTGCCCCTCAGATAAGGAAGAGGGTTTAAGGACACTCGGAGAGGTTAATGGGGATGGGGGTTTTAACTGGGGATTCCAAACACCCTCAACATTTTTCCCCTCTTTCTCAAATGAAAGAATAATAGTTTGAAACAAAGGAAAAAGCTTAGCAACAAAAAAATCTCCATCCGCTTGAACCATGTACAACTTTCTCTCCACATTGTCCCAAAAATCTCCCAACTAAACAGAATTAGAATCAACTTTAAAATGCTTAAAAATCTAATGAATAGATCTCTCCAATTCCTCTTTTGAAAACTTAAAATTTCCCGCATTAAGGGTGCCCACAACTTGGAGGTAAAAATCTCTCTCAAGAGGGCTCAGCTTGGGTCTAGAAAACTGATTCCCCATCCTTTTCACTCCCCACCCAGCAGCGAAATGCAAACTGAAATAAGAAAGGCCAAAAAAACCCTTGAGAGTATAAATTTACAACTTTTCTTCGGCCGATGCCAATGGAGCCAATGGAAAGGTGGTGGGCAGGTGGTCATCTGGTGGCCGGTCCTCAGGGGCTCTTCTGTCTTCTGTCTTCTTGGCCCCAGATGCTCAACGAGGGTCCCAGTCGCAGTCCTTCGGATTGCCTCTTGCTAGAATGCGAGAGGTTCTCCTCAAGGGGTGGCAGCTCCAACAGCAACACACTCTGCAGATAAAACTGCAGGCGGACGCTTCTTCCGGGGCTCTTCAGATGCCCCATGTTGGGCGTCACCTGCCGTGATGGGGTCGATGGCAGGGAGTGCCACGACTACTCTGAAGAAGCTGTCCTGAAAAGGACAGCTCAGGGGCACAGGCACGTCCCTTGCCCGGCGAGTGATCTCAGCTCAGCGGCAGCTTGCAGACGACGCGGAGAGAGCGATTAGAGCGCTGTATGGCATTCCACCGAGAAATGGCCTTTATTATAACACAGTCCTCAGTGAAGGGAGCCAGTGACAGCAGCTCTCTTCAACTGGGGAAAAACCACAGTATATATAGGGAAGGAGAGGGGCGGGGGAAACTTAGATACAAGTAGCAGGGTGGAATGACAATGCACCAATGGGGTGCAACAGTTTAACAGAAAACAGGAAAGGGTGTCTGGGAGATACATTTCTCTCACTATGAGGGGAAGTGCCTGGCCTAGTATGAAGCTTTCCAGGGGAGTGCCAGCACTCATCTGTTTGCCAGTTCCTTGCCCCCCACACTAGCAGTAGTTCAAAGTGATCATTGAATTGACAGGATAATCTCCTAGCCTTTGGAGAAGGCTATTGAGCAAAACAAACCTTTGGCAGAGGCCTGTAATTATCTAGTCTAAATTAAATCTTGATGAAAAGCAATGCTTCTCTTAAAATCGAGGTCATGAGAAAGAAGGAAAACTTCTCCCTTGTTGAAACGATGATGGATCAGTTACCAAGCTGTTCTGCTCTTCTCAGGGGTGTCTCTCACAGCTCCCCTTTGGAACGTGTTTGATGGAGAGATGTGGCCATATACCCGTGCATCCTGCCTGGACCAACTTCCTCTCTTGGCAGCCCTTTGTCTCTGGACCAGGGGCAAAGGCTTTCCCCACTGCCTGATGCTGCTGCTTCTCACTCTGCTCACCTCACTCCCTAGCTGTTTGGGCTCACCTGTTTTACAGTAAAGAAATGGGTGCTTCAGGCTGTGCAGAGGCTGGTTCTGCCCACTGTGTATGAGCGCTTTACTGGCGGGGCGGGGTAACACAGATGTGGCTCTACTCCTGCTGGGGACGGAGATGGAGATGGAGGAGGCCTTTGTAGTGGCAGGGGTGTGCGGTGCCTCACGGTGTTCCTGGCGCTGCTGCAAGTGGGGTGGGGCCGCCGGGGCTCTCCACACAGCTCCGGACTCCAACTCCCTTTTCCATTTTCTCGACATTTGGGGAGCTGGAGCATGGCTTTAGTTTCTCTTTCCGCAGTGCAGGCAGCATCCCGGAAGGGTGCAGGCTGAGCCAGCACGGCAATGCTGCTTCCAGGCACAGGCTGCTGCTGACACGGCTGGCCGGCCCAGCTCCAGCCAGAATGCTACACGCCTGCTTCTTCCCCTGCTCTTGCCCCTCCCCGCCGCCATCTGCTGGTGGTTTGGGCATCCCTCTGGAGAAGGGGATCACACAGGACCCCAAGCTCTTCTGTCTAACTGTTATAAATCCATATTGTGGTATTGGCTTTTCGCAAGTATTAAGATGAACGTTATATGTTATATGCTTTTGCTATGTCTTTTTCTCCTGCTAGCAAGCTTAGGTATAGGTCGAGAAGAATCCTGAATGTTAGAGCGAGGTCCTGACTGTTACAAAACAAGATAACTTCCAGTGGACAAGATGATGGGGTCCAGACTGTTATCAGCACTGACCGCCTGCAGAGGAAGGAACCCCAGCCCAAATAAAATTATGAAAAGAAGGAATCAAGCTTCTACGATACATGCTCTAAAAAGATGGCTCCAAGGAGTGGCTATGCAAACTAGTTCTTGGAAAAGAATGCATTAAACTTCTACAGCAAAAATAGATAAAAGGAACATTCCAAAGACACCAGGTGTGGTCTTGGCAGAGAGACAGGCACCTGACCCTTTTTTACCCTTTGATTTCTTATCATTGTCTCCTAAAGGTCTTTTTGTTTATATTAAACCTTTTATAATTTCTAAAGCGAGTGAACCTCATTTTTCACATCCCCCACCTCCCCTGTTCCTCCGGCTGTGAAGACCTTTACCCTGCTGCTCCTGGTGGCTGTGCCTTGCTCATGGCCTGCTCTGCTGGCTCCTGTGGAGACTGGCACAGGAGTCCTCCCTTCCCAACTCTGTAGCATCAAACATCCTGTCGGAGCACCACTTGGATTCACGGGCCTTCCAAAACATATTTGTTTCTTTCCTAAGTTGCCAGTCAAACCTCTTGCTTACCTCATTGATGTCTTACATCCTATGCATGTCTTTTTGTCTAGTTCAATTTCTGAAGAGCAACTTTTAAACTTCTGCATACTGGAGGGAAGTGGAGTCTAACCCCACCAATTTTTTGTTTGTTTCTTTTTTTACTTCCTCTTCTTCAGTTGTGAAAGTACAACGCAGAGTACTCTCTTTGCATGCTGAAGTGTGGCTACTATTTAAACCTTTATGTACCTGTCCTTTAATTTTCTTGTATCAGGCCACTTCCTATTAGTGTAACTCTGTATTTTGAATTAAAAACTGTTGGGTGATTGGGCTGATTGCAGGTTTTTGTTTGTAATTTGTTTCTGCAAAAGCATCCACATATGGTGGGTTTAGTGCTAGCTAAAATCACCAGTGTACCTACTACAAGAATGTACTCATTTCCTGCTGCGAGATACAAATCTCGGAGGAAGGCAAAAGAGGCTCAGAACTTAAAAGGTATGAAGAAAACTATTAACAAAATTAAAGAATAATAAGAATCAAATTAAAACCTTCTCCTTCCTTCCCCACAATCTCCTTGCTTTTCTACAGACAACGTAGAGAAAAAAACCAAGGATTTTCAATCAGTTACTACTCTACAATAGTCTTTCATCAGTTCCTATATAAAGGGAAGTTTCTCTTTCCATGCCATAGAGACTTCTCCACAAGAAAGAGTTATCCTGTGTCTTCAACTTCACAGTTGTAAAAAACAAGGTCCATTCTCCTAATAAATTTTAAAAGGTTTAATATAAACAAAAAGACAACAGGAGACAAAGATAATAAAGCAAAGGGTTGAAATGGCTGGGTGCTTGGCTCTCTGCCAAGAACACACATGGTGTCTTGGAAACACCCTTTATTTATTGTGCCACGTGGACTTTCATGCATATGTAAATTTTTTCAGGAAATGTTTTGCATAGCCACTCCTTAGATCCGCCTTTTTAGAGGATGCTTATTTCTTAGTTTTGTGGTTTTATCTTCTCTCTTATTATCTTTTCATTTGGGCCTAGGCTTCTTCTTTCACAGGAAGTAAACATTGACAGCAGTGTTGAGTAGCCTGGGCCTCATTCTTCTGTTCACTAGAGGTTATCTTTCCTGTTGAAGTAAGACCTAAATCTAACATCCAAAATTCTTCTGACCTATGCTTAAATTCGAGCTTATAACAGGAGAAAAAGAAAATTACATAGCAAAAGCTATTCTAACATTATACATATAACATTCATCTTAATACTTGCAAAAAGCCAATAGCACAATATATATTTATTACACAGTCAATTCCTCGCCCAAGGAAAGGAAAGTCTGTTTGCAGTATCAAAGTCCCTCCCATGTCTTGCAACTTTCCCAAACTGCTTTCATGGGCCATGTCACCTTTTGGGGTACTATTTCAAGGATGAGCTGCTCTAGCATAAAAAAACAAAAGTTCTTTTATCTCTGGGAACAGAGGCTTCACTGCTTTTCTCCCTGGGGCAATGTTTCTCATCTCTCTAAAGCTCAAGAGCTCCCGCAGAGAGCAGTAACAACAGGTAGCAGCACAAGGAAGCCTCTTGCGGTTACCTTCTCTGAGATCCGGAGTCTCGGCTTCTGCTTTTCTTGCTCTTAAAGCAAGCGGAAAGCTTTTGCACTGCGTCTGGCGAGGAGAACGTGTGACAGGACAACGTATGTTTGTGCAGCCTGGCCCTGCCACTGACGCAAGCACGGATTTGCAGCACCCTATGCCACCCATGGTGTGACAGGTTTCTGTGCTGCGCATGTCATTTCTCTGCATCTGGGAGTGAAAGGGAAAGCGCAATTGTTGTCGCAGAGAGCAGCAGCAGCAGGGAGCAGCAGAAGGAAGTCGTGGCCGTACTTGTTCCACACGACAACTAGCGACTAATCAGCAAGAGTGCGACTGGCAGCTACGTTCCACTTGCAGTCTGAATGTCTAGCGCGACAGATGCCTGTTATACACCTTATTCGCTTGCCCGCAGCGCTCGCGCTTTCCACCGCCCGCACCATGACCGGCACTCTCCTTCAGACACATATGGTACTTTAGCCGGTTGCCAAGATCTCCGGAAAGCAGCTTCTGCCGAAGGATGTTCGCCTTCTGCGGTTACCTTCTCCGAACTGCGGAGTCGCGCCTTCTGTCTTTCTTGCTCTTAATGCAAGCGGAAAGCTTTTGCACTGCGTCTGGCGAGGAGAACGTGTGACAGGACAACGTATGTTTGTGCAGCTTACCTCTGCCACTGACGCAAGCACGGATTTGCAGCACCCTATGCCACCCATGGAGTGACAGCTTTCTGTGCTGCACAGGGCTTTCTCTGCGCCTGGCAGTAAAAGGGAAAGTGCAATTGTTGTCGCAGAGAGCAGCAGCAGCAGTAGAAAGCAACAGAAGGAAGTCGTGGTCGTACCTGTTCCACACGACAACTAGCGACTAATCAGCAAGCGTGCGGGTGGCACCTACGTTCCACATGCAGTCTGAAAGTTTCGTGCGCCAGATGCCTGTTAAACACCTTATTCGCTTGCCCGCAGCGCTCGCGCTTTCCACCGCCCGCTCGCTGACAGGCACAGTCCCACAGACACGCTTGGTTCAATT
Organism: Cyanistes caeruleus; assembly: GCF_971803275.1. Taxonomy (NCBI): domain Eukaryota; kingdom Metazoa; phylum Chordata; class Aves; order Passeriformes; family Paridae; genus Cyanistes; species Cyanistes caeruleus. The sequence goes on along the minus strand of NC_141707.1, from coordinate 577,334 downwards.
GCCGGCTGCCAAGATCTCCGGAAAGCAGCTTCTGCCGAAGGATGTTCGCCTTCTGCGGTTACCTTCTCCGAACTGCGGAGTCGCGGTGCCTGCATTTCATGCTCTTAATGCAAGCGGAAAGCTTTTGCACTGCGTCTGGCGAGGAGAACGTGTGACAGGACAACGTATGTTTGTGCAGCTTACCTCTGCCACTGACACAAGCACGGATTTGCAGCACCCTATGACACCCATGGTGTGTCACAAGTTCACCTCGCCAGATGCAGTGCAAAAGCTTTCCGCTTGCATTAAGAGCATGAAAGGCAGAAGGGACGACTCCGCAGTTCGGAGAAGGTAACCGCAGAAGGCGAACATCCTTCGGCAGAAGCTGCTTTCCGGAGATCTTGGCAACCGGCTAAAGTACCATAGATATCTGAAGGAGAGTGCCGGTCATGGTGCGGGCGGTGGAAAGCGCGAGCGCTGCGGGCAAGCGAATAAGGTGTTTAACAGGCATCTGTCGCGCGAGACATTCAGAATGCAAGTGGAAAGTAGGTGCCACTCGCACGCTCTCTGATTAGTCGCTAGTTGTCGTGTGGAACAAGTACGACCACGACTTCCTTCTGCTGCTCCCTGCTGCTGCTCTCTGCGACAACAATTGCACTTTCCCTTTTACTGCCAGGCGCAGAGAAAGCCCTGTGCAGCACAGAAAGCTGTCACACCACGGGTGGCATAGGGTGCTGCAAATCCGTGCTTGCGTCAGTGGCAGAGGTAAGCTGCACAAACATATGTTGTCCTGTCACAAGTTCACCTCGCCAGATGCAGTGCAAAAGCTTTCCGCTTGCATTAAGAGCAAGAAAGGCAGAAGGCGCGACTCCGCAGCTCGGAGAAGGTAACCGCAAGAGGCGAACATCCTTCGGCAGAAGCTGCTTTCCCGAGTTTTTGGCAACCGGCAATTGAACCAAGCGTGTCTGTGGGACTGTGCCGGTCAGCGAGCGGGGGGTGGAAAGAGCGAGCGCTGCGGGCAAGCGAATAAGGTGTTTAACAGGCATCTGGCGCAGGAAACTTTCAGACTGCATGTGGAACGTAGGTGCCACCCGCACGCTTGCTGATTAGTCGCTAGTTGTCGTGTGGAACAGGTACGACCACGACTTCCTTCTGTTGCTTTCTACTGCTGCTGCTCTCTGCGACAACAATTGCGCTTTCCCTTTCACTCCCAGATGCAGAGAAATGCCCTGTGCAGCACAGAAAGCTGTCACTCCATGGGTGGCATAGGGTGCTGCAAATCCGTGCTTGCGTCAGTGGCAGAGGTAAGCTGCACAAACATACGTTGTCCTGTCACACGTTCTCCTCGCCAGACGCAGTGCAAAAGCTTTCCGCTTGCATTAAGAGCAAGAAAGACAGAAGGCGCGACTCCGCAGTTCGGAGAAGGTAACCGCAGAAGGCGAACATCCTTCGGCAGAAGCTGCTTTCCGGAGATCTTGGCAACCGGCTAAAGTACCATATGTGTCTGAAGGAGAGTGCCGGTCATGGTGCGGGCGGTGGAAAGCGCGAGCGCTGCGGGCAAGCGAATAAGGTGTTTAACAGGCATCTGTCGCGCTAGACATTCAGACTGCAAGTGGAACGTAGCTGCCAGTCGCACTCTTGCTGATTAGTCGCTAGTTGTCGTGTGGAACAAGTACGGCCACGACTTCCTTCTGCTGCTCCCTGCTGCTGCTGCTCTCTGCGACAACAATTGCGCTTTCCCTTTCACTCCCAGATGCAGAGAAATGACATGCGCAGCACAGAAACCTGTCACACCATGGGTGGCATAGGGTGCTGCAAATCCGTGCTTGCGTCAGTGGCAGGGCCAGGCTGCACAAACATACGTTGTCCTGTCACACGTTCTCCTCGCCAGACGCAGTGCAAAAGCTTTCCGCTTGCTTTAAGAGCAAGAAAAGCAGAAGCCGAGACTCCGGATCTCAGAGAAGGTAACCGCAAGAGGCTTCCTTGTGCTGCTACCTGTTGTTACTGCTCTCTGCGGGAGCTCTTGAGCTTTAGAGAGATGAGAAACATTGCCCCAGGGAGAAAAGCAGTGAAGCCTCTGTTCCCAGAGATAAAAGAACTTTTGTTTTTTTATGATAGAGCAGCTCATCCTTGAAATAGTACCCCAAAAGGTGACATGGCCCATGAAAGCAGTTTGGGAAAGTTGCAAGACATGGGAGGGACTTTGATACTGCAAACAGACTTTCCTTTCCTTGGGCGAGGAATTGACTGTGTAATAAATATATATTGTGCTATTGGCTTTTTGCAAGTATTAAGATGAATGTTATATGTATAATGTTAGAATAGCTTTTGCTATGTAATTTTCTTTTTCTCCTGTTATAAGCTCGAATTTAAGCATAGGTCAGAAGAATTTTGGATGTTAGATTTAGGTCTTACTTCAACAGGAAAGATAACCTCTAGTGAACAGAAGAATGAGGCCCAGGCTACTCAACACTGCTGTCAATGTTTACTTCCTGTGAAAGAAGAAGCCTAGGCCCAAATGAAAAGATAATAAGAGAGAAGATAAAACCACAAAACTAAGAAATAAGCATCCTCTAAAAAGGCGGATCTAAGGAGTGGCTATGCAAAACATTTCCTGAAAAAATTTACATATGCATGAAAGTCCACGTGGCACAATAAATAAAGGGTGTTTCCAAGACACCATGTGTGTTCTTGGCAGAGAGCCAAGCACCCAGCCATTTCAACCCTTTGCTTTATTATCTTTGTCTCCTGTTGTCTTTTTGTTTATATTAAACCTTTTAAAATTTATTAGGAGAATGGACCTTGTTTTTTACAACTGTGAAGTTGAAGACACAGGATAACTCTTTCTTGTGGAGAAGTCTCTATGGCATGGAAAGAGAAACTTCCCTTTATATAGGAACTGATGAAAGACTATTGTAGAGTAGTAACTGATTGAAAATCCTTGGTTTTTTTCTCTACGTTGTCTGTAGAAAAGCAAGGAGATTGTGGGGAAGGAAGGAGAAGGTTTTAATTTGATTCTTATTATTCTTTAATTTTGTTAATAGTTTTCTTCATACCTTTTAAGTTCTGAGCCTCTTTTGCCTTCCTCCGAGATTTGTATCTCGCAGCAGGAAATGAGTACATTCTTGTAGTAGGTACACTGGTGATTTTAGCTAGCACTAAACCCACCATATGTGGATGCTTTTGCAGAAACAAATTACAAACAAAAACCTGCAATCAGCCCAATCACCCAACAGTTTTTAATTCAAAATACAGAGCTACACTAATAGGAAGTGGCCTGATACAAGAAAATTAAAGGACAGGTACATAAAGGTTTAAATAGTAGCCACACTTCAGCATGCAAAGAGAGTACTCTGCGTTGTACTTTCACAACTGAAGAAGAGGAAGTAAAAAAAGAAACAAACAAAAAATTGGTGGGGTTAGACTCCACTTCCCTCCAGTATGCAGAAGTTTAAAAGTTGCTCTTCAGAAATTGAACTAGACAAAAAGACATGCATAGGATGTAAGACATCAATGAGGTAAGCAAGAGGTTTGACTGGCAACTTAGGAAAGAAACAAATATGTTTTGGAAGGCCCGTGAATCCAAGTGGTGCTCAGACAGGATGTTTGATGCTACAGAGTTGGGAAGGGAGGACTCCTGTGCCAGTCTCCACAGGAGCCAGCAGAGCAGGCCATGAGCAAGGCACAGCCACCAGGAGCAGCAGGGTAAAGGTCTTCACAGCCGGAGGAACAGGGGAGGTGGGGGATGTGAAAAATGAGGTTCACTCGCTTTAGAAATTATAAAAGGTTTAATATAAACAAAAAGACCTTTAGGAGACAATGATAAGAAATCAAAGGGTAAAAAAGGGTCAGGTGCCTGTCTCTCTGCCAAGACCACACCTGGTGTCTTTGGAATGTTCCTTTTATCTATTTTTGCTGTAGAAGTTTAATGCATTCTTTTCCAAGAACTAGTTTGCATAGCCACTCCTTGGAGCCATCTTTTTAGAGCATGTATCGTAGAAGCTTGATTCCTTCTTTTCATAATTTTATTTGGGCTGGGGTTCCTTCCTCTGCAGGCGGTCAGTGCTGATAACAGTCTGGACCCCATCATCTTGTCCACTGGAAGTTATCTTGTTTTGTAACAGTCAGGACCTCGCTCTAACATTCAGGATTCTTCTCGACCTATACCTAAGCTTGCTAGCAGGAGAAAAAGACATAGCAAAAGCATATAACATATAACGTTCATCTTAATACTTGCGAAAAGCCAATACCACAATATGGATTTATAACAGTTAGACAGAAGAGCTTGGGGTCCTGTGTGATCCCCTTCTCCAGAGGGATGCCCAAACCACCAGCAGATGGCGGCGGGGAGGGGCAAGAGCAGGGGAAGAAGCAGGCGTGTAGCATTCTGGCTGGAGCTGGGCCGGCCAGCCGTGTCAGCAGCAGCCTGTGCCTGGAAGCAGCATTGCCGTGCTGGCTCAGCCTGCACCCTTCCGGGATGCTGCCTGCACTGCGGAAAGAGAAACTAAAGCCATGCTCCAGCTCCCCAAATGTCGAGAAAATGGAAAAGGGAGTTGGAGTCCGGAGCTGTGTGGAGAGCCCCGGCGGCCCCACCCCACTTGCAGCAGCGCCAGGAACACCGTGAGGCACCGCACACCCCTGCCACTACAAAGGCCTCCTCCATCTCCATCTCCGTCCCCAGCAGGAGTAGAGCCACATCTGTGTTACCCCGCCCCGCCAGTAAAGCGCTCATACACAGTGGGCAGAACCAGCCTCTGCACAGCCTGAAGCACCCATTTCTTTACTGTAAAACAGGTGAGCCCAAACAGCTAGGGAGTGAGGTGAGCAGAGTGAGAAGCAGCAGCATCAGGCAGTGGGGAAAGCCTTTGCCCCTGGTCCAGAGACAAAGGGCTGCCAAGAGAGGAAGTTGGTCCAGGCAGGATGCACGGGTATATGGCCACATCTCTCCATCAAACACGTTCCAAAGGGGAGCTGTGAGAGACACCCCTGAGAAGAGCAGAACAGCTTGGTAACTGATCCATCATCGTTTCAACAAGGGAGAAGTTTTCCTTCTTTCTCATGACCTCGATTTTAAGAGAAGCATTGCTTTTCATCAAGATTTAATTTAGACTAGATAATTACAGGCCTCTGCCAAAGGTTTGTTTTGCTCAATAGCCTTCTCCAAAGGCTAGGAGATTATCCTGTCAATTCAATGATCACTTTGAACTACTGCTAGTGTGGGGGGCAAGGAACTGGCAAACAGATGAGTGCTGGCACTCCCCTGGAAAGCTTCATACTAGGCCAGGCACTTCCCCTCATAGTGAGAGAAATGTATCTCCCAGACACCCTTTCCTGTTTTCTGTTAAACTGTTGCACCCCATTGGTGCATTGTCATTCCACCCTGCTACTTGTATCTAAGTTTCCCCCGCCCCTCTCCTTCCCTATATATACTGTGGTTTTTCCCCAGTTGAAGAGAGCTGCTGTCACTGGCTCCCTTCACTGAGGACTGTGTTATAATAAAGGCCATTTCTCGGTGGAATGCCATACAGCGCTCTAATCGCTCTCTCCGCGTCGTCTGCAAGCTGCCGCTGAGCTGAGATCACTCGCCGGGCAAGGGACGTGCCTGTGCCCCTGAGCTGTCCTTTTCAGGACAGCTTCTTCAGAGTAGTCGTGGCACTCCCTGCCATCGACCCCATCACGGCAGGTGACGCCCAACATGGGGCATCTGAAGAGCCCCGGAAGAAGCGTCCGCCTGCAGTTTTAACTGCAGAGTGTGTTGCTGTTGGAGCTGCCACCCCTTGAGGAGAACCTCTCGCATTCTAGCAAGAGGCAATCCGAAGGGCTGCGACTGGGACCCTCGTTGAGCATCTGGGGCCAAGAAGACAGAAGACAGAAGAGCCCCTGAGGACCGGCCACCAGATGACCACCTGCCCACCACCTTTCCATTGGCTCCATTGGCATCGGCCGAAGAAAAGTTGTAAATTTATACTCTCAAGGGTTTTTTTGGCCTTTCTTATTTCAGTTTGCATTTCGCTGCTGGGTGGGGAGTGAAAAGGATGGGGAATCAGTTTTCTAGACCCAAGCTGAGCCCTCTTGAGAGAGATTTTTACCTCCAAGTTGTGGGCACCCTTAATGCGGGAAATTTTAAGTTTTCAAAAGAGGAATTGGAGAGATCTATTCATTAGATTTTTAAGCATTTTAAAGTTGATTCTAATTCTGTTTAGTTGGGAGATTTTTGGGACAATGTGGAGAGAAAGTTGTACATGGTTCAAGCGGATGGAGATTTTTTTGTTGCTAAGCTTTTTCCTTTGTTTCAAACTATTATTCTTTCATTTGAGAAAGAGGGGAAAAATGTTGAGGGTGTTTGGAATCCCCAGTTAAAACCCCCATCCCCATTAACCTCTCCGAGTGTCCTTAAACCCTCTTCCTTATCTGAGGGGCAGTTGGTGGCTGGACGTAGCCACCAGGCACAGGGTTGCTTCCGTCTCTCTAACACCCCCCCACCTCCTCTCTACCCTTGCCAGGATGGTACTGGCCATGCCCTTCTGGGTCTTTCCTCTACCTTCCTCCCTATGCTTACATACCCAGTTATATCCCCCACGGTTCATGATAATGCTAAAGATGGCGCTGGCAACATGGCCAGCCCTGCCGTCTTGTCTCCCTCACACGCCAGTTTTCCTGCCCTTGTACCTCAAAATGGCCACTTTCCCGCCTCTACCCCTTCTCTTCCTGCCACGCCCTGCTCCTCCTCCCTTTCCACTGCGTCGTTGGGTGTAACCGCGTTAGGCCCTTCCCCATCCACCGGGAAACTCCTCCCCGTTGTGGACCCCAGTCATGCCCCTTCCTACCAGAGCTCCACTCCCGATGTCACTCCAACCTCCAGTCCTCCCAACATGAGGACTGGAAGTCAGAATGGCGGCAACCGGAAGGAAGCCATCTTGGCTTCTTCAGATGCTCACAAGCAAGCCAGTACCGGTTGCCGGAAACAGCCATGCACTGTCATCAAGAGCCCCCCCATCCCCACCAGGAGATGAGAGCAGTGAGCCCTCATATTCAGAATCTGAATGTGAAGACCACTGGGCCGAGGTACAAAGGGAAGCCACGCGGGCAGGAGACTCAGCCCTGTCTAAAACAATATTAGCTTTCCCTGTGGTATATAAGAAGAACAGGGCAGGGGCACTCATAAATGTATGGGAGTCCCTAGACTACAGGGATTTGCAGGTGCTGTGCAGCCACTGAGGAGCATAGTCAAGGCTCTCATTTTTTTAAACACTTACTGGAAGCCACCTTTGCAGCCCATGTCATGGTGTCCCATGACATTAAAAATATTATGAACTGTCTTCTCTCCCCATCAGAATATATGCTGTGGGAAAGGCAGTGGAAGAAACATTTTAAGCAATTGGCAGACGCATCATATATGAAAGATGCCAACAAACCTAATTTAACACTAGAGCAGTTGGCAGGAGAAAGTGACTTCTAGAAACCATGGGAACAGGCCTGAGAACTGCCTGAGGCAGCTCTCTGTGATAGATAGAAACTCTTTTGTTCGCCTAAATATATAGATATGATAGAATGCTTTGCGAAATTGTACTTTAGATATAAAGTAGAGAAGGGGCTGAAGGCCACTAACTTGCTGAAGCTGGCATAATTAATAACAGACTAGCAGAAATTCCTGGAACACTAGGACAAGATAAACCTTGAGAGAGAAACAGTGAGAAAAGGTCAGTGGAGTAGGAGTGAGGAAGACTTGGAGCCTCCCTTCTACGACCACAAGAGGGCAGAGAAAGATCATCTAATGACCAGAGACGCATGTGCAGAAACGCCAGAGGAAAGCCACATCATCAGGAGGCCGAAACGAATAAAAGGACAAACACGGAAGCGGGAAGCGCGGCAGCTCCGTGGGAAGAGGTTTTTCCTCCTCCTTCCTGCCGCCCGGCGCCGACTTTGCTTATTGCTGGCTTGCTATAATTAATAAAACCTTTCCTTATATATTTCTTTCTAGTGTATTCATAACAAATTTGGTCCCGTGACTCGGATGCAATCTGCAGGACGGATACTCGGCACCACCGGTGGGCGCCCCCCGCTTTAATATTTAGCGGTCCGGAGGACCGGTTCCTGCCTCAGTTGCACCGACGAACCTAAAAGATCTAAGCAATAAGCAAAAGGGAGACCGGTCGACCCCTTAAAATCTGTGCACAGAGTCCGGACGAAGACGCAGGACGCGTGAGTATTACGGGAACCGTTCGGTCGGGGTCGGGATCCCGGATTGTGGCGAGTGGGGTGTGTGTGAGAGGGGGACTGGTCGACGGATTCCCCAAGCGAGTCCGGGCCCTTCAGTAGTGCGGTTCCCATTAGCCCGCGAGGGCGTGGGCCACAAACAAGGGGAAGCGAAAGCGGCTGTGTGATTGAAGGCACTCCGGAAGAATGGGGCAGGGGAGAAGCAAGCACCCTGTATCTATTAAACTTCCACCCGTACCTAGAGATAGTCCGTTGGGTTTTATATTAGAGAATTGGGAGCATTTCCCAGGAACAGAAAATAAGGATAAGGCAAAAATGATTCATTATTGTGTAGAAATACAGGGAGGAAAGGAAATTTCAAGGAATGTATTTTGGCCTGTATTTGGATCAACTGAAGATTGGGTTAAACAAAAATTAAATTCATGGGTAAGAACAAAGATTCCCTTTAACCCAGAGGAAAGTGCTTATGCAGAGATCCGGGTAGTAAATCCTGAGGCTTTTATATTTAGGTTGACAGAGAATTCGGGGGAGGGGAAGGGAAAGAAAAAGAAACCTCGAAAAGAAGATGCTTTGATAATCCCCCCCCCTCCATTTGTACCACCACCACCACCACCACGAGCCCCTCCCCCTCCGAATCCCGAGGAGGAGGATTTAGACATGCCAGAGGTGGGGCCTATTACCAGGAATAGATTCAGAAGGAGACAGGAGAACCTATTCCCATTGAGAGAGATGCCAATGGGTGGCCCCCAAGCTGGAATAGGATTTATATCTGTCCCCCTTAGTTCGGGGGATGTCAGAGATTTTAAAAAGGAGATGGGGCATTTATTGGAAGATCCATTGGGGGTTGCAGAAAGAGTTGATCAATTCTTAGGACCTAATATATACACCTGGGAAGAATTACAATCTATTTTGAGTATTTTATTTACGGCAGAAGAGAGAAACATGATTAGAAGGGAAGGAATGCACATCTGGGATGCTCAGCATGCCCAGAGACCACTGGCAGATGTAAAATGGCCCCTTTCAAAATCCTCATTGGGATCATCAGAATCCAGCCCATAGAGTACACATGCAGGATTTAAGAACTATTATAATTCAGGGAATTAGGGAGGCAGTCCCAAGGGGTCATAATATTAATAAAGCATTTAATGAGAGGCAAAAGAAGGATGAAACTCCTACAGAATGGTTAGAAAGACTAAGAAAGAATTTTCAATTATATTCTGGAATGGATCCAGATACCCAGCTTAAAGCACAATTTGTGGCAAAAGCCTGGGAGGATATTTGGAGGAAGATAGAAAAATTGGATGGGTGGCAAGATAGAAGTTTGGATGAACTTTTGAGAGAAGCACAAAAAGTGTATGTTAGAAGAGAAGAGGAGGCTCAGAAGAGGCAGACTAAAATGATGGCGGCTGCTGTAAGAGAGAGTAGGGATCAAACCTGGAAAGGGAAACAACAGAGACCAATGAGAGATTCAAAAGAAAAACAAAACGCTAAAACTTGTTTTTACTGTGGAAAGAAAGGACATTTTAAAAGAGAATGTAGGGTAAGGATCCAGGATGAAAAGATGTTCAAAGAAGACTAGGGAGGTCAGGGGCTCTTTTTTTTAGGGACCCAAGACCACCCTAAAGAGCCCTTGATAAAGCTAAAAGTGGGTCCCCAGCACCAAGAAATAACATTCTTGGTGGATACTGGAGCTGAGAGATCAACCATTCAGTTTTTACCTACAGGATGTAGTATATCTAAAGAAACTGCCACGGTAGTGGGAGCAAAGGGGGAACCCTTTGAAGTGGGGGTTATTAAAGATGTGATAATAGAATCAGAGTCAAAAATTGGGGTGGGAAATTTTTTTATTAGTACCAGAAGCAGATTATAATTTGTTGGGACGAGATTTAATTATTGAATTGGGAATACATTTAGATGTAGTTGATAAGGAGTGGAGAATAAGATTATGTCCTTTAAGAATAGAAGATGAAGAAAAAATAAACCCAGAAGTGTGGTATACACCTGAGAGTGTGGGACAGCTGAAGATAACCCCATTCTCGGTTACTATTAAAAACCCAGAAATTCCAGTCAGAATAAAACAATATCCCTTGTCACCTGAGGGACGAAGAGGGTTGAAACCAGAAATTGACAGATTGTTAAGCAAGGGACTATTAGAACCATGTATGTCACCTTTTAACACACCCATACTGCCAGTAAAGAAGCCAGATGGGACATAACGTTTGGTACAAGATTTAAGAGAAATTAACAAACGCACAGTAGCACGGTTCCCCGTAGTTGCAAATTCGTACACGTTATTAAGTAAGTTGGGGCCTGACAGTTTGTGGTACAGTGTTATAGATTTAAAAGATGCATTCTGGGCCTGTCCTCTTGATGAGGCTAGTCGAGATTATTTCGCTTTTGAATGGGAAGATCCAGATACGGGGAGGAGACAACAACTGAGATGGACGGTATTACCCCAGGGATTCACCGAATCCCCCAATTTATTTGGGCAAGCATTAGAACAGATTTTACAGGATTATCAGATAGACCCAAGAGTGACCTTGATACAATATGTGGATGGCTTGCTTTTAGCTGGGAAAGAGGAAGAAGACGTAAAGAGAGAGAGTATTAAGTTGTTAAATTTTCTGGGTTTAAAGGGATTGAAAGTATCCAAGGCAAAGCTCCAATTCGTTGAAAAAGAGGTAAGATATTTAGGTCATTACCTTAAAGAAGGAAAAAAAAAAGATAGATCCTGAAAGAGTACAAGGAATTTTATCATTACCAATTCCAAAAAATAAAAGACAGATACGTCAAATCTTGGGATTAACAGGATACTGTAGACAGTGGATTGAAAATTATAGTAGCAAAGTTACATTTTTATATCATAAATTGACACAAGAAGGATTAATGAAATGGAGTTTAGAAGATACAGAAAAATTCCGGGAGCTAAAAGAAAGTTTAATTCATGCTCCTGTCTTGAGTCTCCCAGATTTAAGGAGACCTTTTTATTTGTTTGTAAATGTGGAAGATGGAATTGCCTTCGGAGTTTTGACTCGGGAGTGGGCAGGGAGAAAGAAGCCGATAGGGTATCTATCAAAGATCTTGGACCCCGTGAGTAAGGGCTGGCCAACTTGTTTGCAAGCAGTAGCAGGATGTGCCCTGCTGGTGAAGGAAGCTAGGAAAATCACCTTTAATAGCAATTTGAAGGTAATGTCCCCCCATAATATTCGGGGTGTGTTACAACAAAAGGCGGATAAGTGGATTTCAGATGCTAGACTTCTAAAATATGAAGGAATTTTAGTTGAGGCCCCAAACTTAATATTAGAAACCACCACTTTACAAAATCCGGCTGCATTTTTGTATGGAGAACCCGAAGGCGAATCCCTGACACATGACTGTATAACTACAATTGAGGAACAAACCAAAATTAGACCTCATTTGGAAGCAGAGGAATTAGAAAGCGGAGAAAAGTTGTTTGTGGATGGGTCCTCCAGAGTAATAGAAGAAAAGAGGAAAACAGGCTATGCCATTGTACGAGGACCTGATTTGCAAGTCCTAGAATCAGGTCCATTAGACAAATCTTGGTCAGCCCAAGCTTGTGAATTGTATGCAGTATTAAGAGCATTGGAATTATTAGAAGGAAAGGAGGGGACAATATATACAGATTCCAGATATAGTTATGGAGTGGTGCATACGTTTGGTAAACTGTGGGAAGAAAGAGGTTTAATAAATTCCCAAGGGAAAGATTTAGTCCATCAAAAACTCATAATTGCAGTATTAAAAGCCCTGAGAGGGCCCAAAAAGTTGGCAGTGGTTCATTTGAAAGGACATCAGACGGGAATGGACTTGAGGAGTAGGGGAAATAATGCCGCAGATCAGGAGGCAAAACGGGTGGCATTACGGACAATGGTCCTAAAAGAAAAAGGGGGGCATGAAGAAATTATGGAACATAAGGATAGTGATTTAAGAAGTAAATTTACTGAGGAAGAGAGATTAAAACTCCCAGAGACAGGAGCGATAGAAAACTCAGAGGGGAGATGGTTCCTTCCAGATGGGCGAGAAGTACTACCAAAAGCCATAGCTCAGAGAATATTAGAAAAAATGCATCAAAGGACACACTGGGGAGCACAAGGACTAATCGATTATTTTGCAGCAAAGTATATGAGCACAGGTATTCGAGACTTAGCTAAGCAAATTACTAGAAGCTGCCTCCCATGTTTAAAAACAAATAGAAAGAATCTCAGAAAATTACCTTATGGAGAGAGACCCTTAGCAAAAAGACCTTTTGCAAATATTCAGATTGACTTTGCAGAACTACCAAAGGTAGGGAGACTTAAATATCTCCTGGTCCTAGTGGATCATCTCACCCATTTTGTAAAAGCTTTCCCTACATCTAGGGAAACTTCACGAACAGTTGTAAAGGTGTTATTGGAAGAAATAATTTCCAGATATGGGGTACCAGAGACAATAGACTCTGACAAAAGTCCCCATTTTACATCAAAAATAACTCAGGAGGTGTCGGAGGCATTAGGAATAAAGTGGGAACAACACACCCCTTGGCACCCTCCAAGTTCTGGGAGAGTAGAAAGAATGAATGGAGAAATAAAAAAACAACTTACTAAGCTAGTAATGGAAACAAAACTATCATGGGTCAAATGTGTTCCATTAGCCTTTCTGAATATTCGAACTCAGCCAAGGGCAGATTAGGGAATTTCCCCTTTTGAGATGTTATATGGTATGCCTTATAATATAGAAGAAGTTCAAACACATCCAAATGTAAGTGATCAGTATATCAATAAGTACTTAATAAAATTAATGAAGTATAAGAAGGCATTGTGGGAAAAAGGAATGCTAGCTCAAAGACCACCATTGGATTTTATATTACACCAAGTACAACCCGGAGATTGGGTGTTGATAAGAAGTTGGAAAGAGAACCCCCTAACACCAAAGTGGGAAGGACCATATCAAGTCCTGCTAACAACTGATTCTGCAATCCGAACTGCGGAGAAGGGATGGACACATGCCAGTCGAATTAAGGGACCTGTGGAGCCACCAAAAACTAATAACTGGGAAGTGGTTAGCCCGGCTGGGGACCTGAGACTTAAAATATCCTGAAAAAAAAAAAAAAAAAAAAAAAAATCTGAAAATTATTAATCTGCTTAGAAACTTATGAATAGTAAACTCCATAAAGGCTTTTATATAGAATATAAGATACCCCCATCTAGTAGGGAGGAAATATATAATAGTAATGTTAAAATAGGTTGTGCTGTATGCCAGAATTGTTACCCTTTTGTTTGTTTTAAAAGTATAGTATGTGAAGAACATTGGTGGACCCACTGTCATAGAGGCTACCCACCGAGAGGGGTGTGTAGATTTTGCTACATTGCCCAGAGGAGACTCACCGATTGGGCCTTAAGAACCAAAACACAGGCAGGGGAATTTGAGAAAGGATCAGAAAAGTGGTGGGCCATTTACTCAAAAGGAGTCAATTCCTTGTATTATTGTTACCATCCAAACGAACCTGCACCTTTTGTAATAAATATAGTAGCTGGGTCGTGCAGACGGTGGCTCCAGGAATTGAGGTGTGATACCCCTTTAGTAAAACATAGAAGTTGGGAAAAATATATACAAAGAAAGAATAAAAAAAGGAGTAATCTCCCTCCTGAAGAATACTCTTGCTGCCGAGACGATGGTACACCCCGTGGCCCGAGGCAACCGGGTCGACGACGGGAGAGGCAGAGGAGTAATAAACTGTGGAGGGAAACACTCCAAAATACATGGGACCAAAAGGTCATGGTCCTGGAAATGCCACAAGAATGGGAATGAGACAACCCAGCAAAATAATTTATGGGAAGCCCAAATTGGTATTTTACAAAAGAAAAGCCTCTATTATAGCAAGGGAAGCCAATGCTCATTAAAAAGGTCAGTAATATTTATAATTTTAATTAGCACATTTAACATTTGTACAAGTAAGACTCATGAACCCTTTAATTGGTCCTTAACCCGATGGGAGGACCAGGTTATTATTCTATCACAAATTACCTCTGGAGCCCCTAGCTTTCAAGTTACACTAGACTCTCTCATTAAGTGGAAGGGTATTAATTATTTCCCACCTGGGCATAAGGTACTATACATGTGCCCAGCTTCTAATCCAGGCAGAGGGTATTGTAATTATCCCGGAGAATTTTACTGTAGATATTGGGGCTGTGAGACAATTTCCATGGGATGGAAAGTACAAAACCCAGATAAGTATCTAAAGGTTGAACGGGGTCCACACGGATGTGTAAAGCCCTGGATAGGCCCCTCAGGGGAGATAACATATATTGGAACTTGCAAATTTCACTATATAAATATTACACAATCCCAAGATCCTGGGTGGTTATTGGGAAGAACCTGGGGTCTCAGAGTATGGGAACCCGGAAGGGATCGGGGGGTGCATATACTCATAAAGAAAGAGGTAGTTCCCCATGACTCGGGATCTGTTGGACCAAATCCAGTGGTGTGGGGAGTAGAAGACCCTAAAGTAAGGGATCACAATAACCATTCAGAAAAATTAGAAAATAACACCCAAGTATTAACCACAGTAGAGACACCCCAAGAATATGGAAACAAAGCTCTTTGGAAAATTCTGCAAGCTACCTTTAAAGTATTAAATGATACACATCCAAATTTAACTAGAGAATGTTGGTTATGTTATAACATTAATCCATCCTTTTATGAGGCCATAGGCTCCATAGCAGAACCAAAAAGAGTGAATGGTACCAATCCTGCTGCTTGCTTATGGCAATCAGGAAGGGAAAATACTCCAGGAATAACATTATCTCGAGTCACTGGAAAAGGGAAATGTGTGGGAAATGTGCCCCTAGATAAGAATTACTTATGCCAAACAAAAATACTGATTAATGACCCTCGCAAGCCAGCTCAGTGGCTGATTCCAGCACCTAATACTAAATGGGTTTGTAACACTTTAGGAGTAACCCCATGTGTTTCTATAACAGCCTTTAATGAAACTTATGAATTCTGCATACAGGTCATAATAGTTCCCAGAATTATTTATCATTCTGAAGAATATGTGTATACACAATATCAAAACCCAGAACATCATTTAGTGAAGCGAGAACCCCTCACAGCACTAACAGTAGCTGTATTGCTAGGCATAGGAGGGGCTGGATTAGGAACAGGTGTAGCATCTTTAGTAAATCAGCACCAGGGACTCAGAGAGCTTAGAATTTCAGTAGATGAGGATTTAAGAAGAATTGATAAATCTATAAAGGATCTCACAGACTCCCTAGACTCACTGGCTGAAGTGGCCTTACAAAATAGAAGGGGATTAAATCTATTATTTTTACGACAAGGAGGCCTTTGTGCTGCCCTTAAGGAAGAACGTTGTGTACATGTAAATAAAAGTGGAATAGTAAGAGAAACCATGGCCAAATTACAGGAAGGACTGAAAAAGAGAAAAGAAGAACAAGAAATGCAACAGAATTGGTATGAATCTTGGTTTAATTACTCCCCCTGGTTAAGTACTTTATTATCCACCATAATGGGGCCCTCAATTTTACTAATTTTAGTACTTACTTTAGGCCCTTGCATTCTTAATAAAATTATTAATATCGTAAAAAACAGATTAGAAGCAGCACACCTTATGTTAATACATGCTAAATATGAGGCCTTAAAGGGAGAAGAAACAGAAGATTATTTAGAATTAAGTAAAAAAGAACTACAAAGATTCAGCAAACAAAAGTAAGAAATAGAAAAAGGGGGGGTTGTGATAGATAGAAACTCTTTTGTTCGCCTAAATAAAAAGATATGATAGAATGCTTTGCGAAATTGTACTTTAGATATAAAGTTGAGAAGGGGCTGAAGGCCACTAACTTGCTGAAGCTGGCATAATTAATAACAGACTAGCAGAAATTCCTGGAACACTAGGACAAGATAAACCTTGAGACAGAAACAGTGAGAAAAGGTCAGTAGAGTAGGAGTGAGGAAGACTTGGAGCCTCCCTTCTACGACCACAAGAGGGCAGAGAAAGATCATCTAATGACCAGAGACGCATGCGTAGAAACGCCGGAGGAAAGCCACATCATCAGGAGGCCGAAACGAATAAAAGGACAAACATGGAAGCGGGAAGCGCGGCAGCTCCGTGGGAAGAGGTTTCTCCTTCTCCTCCCTGCCGCCCGGCGCCGACTTTGCTTATTGCTGGCTTGCTATAATTAATAAAACCTTTCCTTATATATCTCTCTTTCTAGTGTATTCGTGTATTCATAACACTCTCCATGATATTGCCAATGCTGCAATCTCTGACATCTCTTCTTGTCACCCCAGGTAACAAGGTGCCAACGCAGTGCTTCACTAACATTAAGCAAGGGGCAAGTGAGTATTTCATTAAATATATAGACAAGCTGAAATTGCCATTGAAAAGCAAATAGAGTGCCCAAAGGCACAAAAAGAATTGTTGGTAAAAATAGCAATGGCCAATGCCAACATGGAATGTAAAGCAGTTTTACAGGCCCTCCCACTTGACCCTGAACCAACCATAAGACCAAATGGTTGAAGCCTGCGCCAAGCATGTCTCCACTTCTACCGAAAACACAGTAGCCCTTGCGGGTTCTAAAGGGCTGGCAGAAAGGATATCCAGTGCCTATGCAGCTGAAATGATAAAGGACTCAAGCTCAAGCCACTGTTTTAACTGCGGCAAGCCTGGACACTTTTTTAAGGATTGCCCCGAGAGACATTTTTTATAGCCATCCAACCACCAATGGTTACCCAGACCAAACTGGCATTAAGGAAACTTCAATCAGAGCATGGGACAGCCCCGTGCACTGACATCAAATCAAATGCCGCACCACTCCATCCCTCCTGCAAAAACTACCATCCCGCCTCCATGGGGACTTAGGTCACAGGTGCAGTGTTTGCTTCAGCCCACACAGGAGAAAATGCCAAACATACCAGCCAACATTTTCTCCTTGTGTTTGCTACCCTGGGAGTCCCAGAACAAATAAAAACAGATCATGGGCCCGCTTACACCTCCCATAGACTGAGAGATTTCTTCAGCCAGTGCGGGGTGAAGCACGCCACAGGCATACCTCACTCTCCCACAGGGCAATCAATAGTGGAAAAGACACATCAGAACCTTAAAAGAGTCCTTGATCAGCAGTGGGGAGGAACAAAGATCATTCTTCCCATTGAGAGGCTCTGTAAGGCTCTGCATGTTATGAATTTTCTAAATTGTTCACCTACAGAGCCCGACCCCCCTGTAGTTCTACATACCCCTGTAGAAGTACGGCACTTCTCTAATTTGACCCATGCCAAACTCACAGAGAGGTCACCAATGCTGATCAAGGATCCTGAGTCACAACAGACATCAGGAACTTTCCCATTGATTAGCTGGGGGAGAGGGTATGCTTGTGTGTTAACACCATCTGGTCCTAGGTGGCTCCCAGGGAAAAAAATAAAACCATACCTAGTCCCTGCAAACCCTTCTCAAAACACGACCAAATTCTAAAAAAAAATCCCACCAAATCTCCACAAATTCCCACAAAATACATGAAAAATCCCTCAAGATCCCTAAATCGCCTCACTATCCCACAAAATTCCACAAAAATCACACAAAACCTCCACAAGTTTCCACAAAATCTAAGAAAAATTCCTCAAAATACTTCAACTCTCCTCAAAACCACACAAAGTCCTTGAAAAGGCTCACCAAATTCCACAAAAATCCCACCAAATTCCCTACATCTTCTCAAAACTCTACAAATTTCAACAAAAATCCCACCAAATCTCCACAAATTCTTACAAAATACATGAAAAATCACAGATAATTCCTCAATTCTCTGCAGAATCTCACAAAATTCCAGAAAAGACCCTCAAAGTTCCACAAACATCCCACAAAATGTCCACAAATGTCCACAAAATCCAAGAAAAATCCCACAAAATTCCCTAATTCTTCTAAAACACGACCAAATTCTAGAAAAATATCCCACCAAATCTCCACAAATTCCCACAAAATACATGAAAAATCCCTCAAGATCCCTAAATCGCCTCAATATCCCACAAAATTCCACAAAAATCACACAAAACCTCCACAAGTTTCCACAAAATCTAAGAAAAATTCCTCAAAATACTTCAACTCTCCTCAAAACCACACAAAGTCCTTGAAAAGGCCCACCAAATTCCACAAAAATCCCACCAAATTCCCTACATCTTCTCAAAACTCTACAAATTTCAACAAAAATCCCACCAAATCTCCACAAATTCTTACAAAATACATGAAAAATCACAGATAATTCCTCAATTCTCTGCAGAATCTCACAAAATTCCAGAAAAGACCCTCAAAGTTCCACCAACATCCCACAAAATGTCCACAAATGTCCACAAAATCCAAGAAAAATCCCACAGATTTCCCTAATTCTTCTAAAACACGACCAAATTCTAGAAAAATATCCCACCAAATCTCCACAAATTCCCACAAAATCTAAAACAAATTCCTCAAAATTCTTCAAGTCTCTTCAGAATCCCACACAATTCCAGAAAAATCCCCACAAAATTCCAGACAAGTCCCACAAAATTCCCTAAATCATTTCAAAACCCTACCAATTCACAGGAATGTCCCACAAAATCTCTGCCAATTCCCAGAACATCCCACAAAAATCCCACAAAAATCCCTAAATCTTCTGAAATCTTGACCAAATTCCAGAAACGCCCCATAAAATCACCACAGTTTCCCACAAAATTCAAGAAAAACAACACAAAATTCCCTAAATCTTTTCAAAATACTACAAAATTCTTGAAAAGCCCCACCAAATTCCAGAAATGTCCCACAAAATGACCTAAATCATTCCAAAACTCTACCAAATTCCACAAAAATCCCACCAAATCTCCACAAATTCTTACAAAATACATGAAAAATCACAGATAATTCCTCAATTCTCTGCAGAATCTCACAAAATTCCAGAAAAGACCCTCAAAATTCCACAACCATCCCCCAAAATCTCCTCAAAATCCAACAAAATTCCAGGAAAAATCCCACAACATTCCCTAAACCTTCTCAAAACATGACCAAATTCTAAAAAAAAATCCCACCAAATCTCCACAAATTCTTACAAAATACATGAAAAATCACAGATAATTCCTCAATTCTCTGCAGAATCTCACAAAATTCCAGAAAAGACCCTCAAAGTTCCACCAACATCCCACAAAATGTCCACAAATGTCCACAAAATCCAAGAAAAATCCCACAGATTTCCCTAATTCTTCTAAAACACGACCAAATTCTAGAAAAATATCCCACCAAATCTCCACAAATTCCCACCAAATCTAAAACAAATTCCTCAAAATTCTTCAAGTCTCCTCAGAATCCCACACAATTCCAGAAAAATCCCCACAAAATTCCAGACAAGTCCCACAAAATTCCCTAAATCATTTCAAAACCCTACCAATTCACAGGAATGTCCCACAAAATCTCCACCGATTCCCAGAACATCCCACAAAAATCCCACAAAAATCCCTAAATCTTCTGAAATCTTGACCAAATTCCAGAAACGCCCCATAAAATCACCACAGTTTCCCACAAAATTCAAGAAAAACAACACAAAATTCCCTAAATCTTTTCAAAATACTACAAAATTCCTGAAAAGCCCTACCAAATTCCAGAAATGTCCCACAAAATGACCTAAATCATTCCAAAACTCTACCAAATTCCACAAAAATCCCACCAAATCTCCACAAATTCTTACAAAATACATGAAAAATCACAGATAATTCCTCAATTCTCTGCAGAATCTCACAAAATTCCAGAAAAGACCCTCAAAGTTCCACAAACATCCCACAAAATCTCCTCAAAATCCAACAAAATTCCAGGAAAAATCCCACAACATTCCCTAATTCTTCTCAAAACACGACCAAATTCTAAAAAAAAATCCCACCAAATCTCCACAAATTCCCACAAAATACATGAAAAATCCCTCAAGATCCCTAAATCGCCTCACTATCCCACAAAATTCCACAAAAATCACACAAAACCTCCACAAGTTTCCACAAAATCTAAGAAAAATTCCTCAAAATACTTCAACTCTCCTCAAAACCACACAAAGTCCTTGAAAAGGCCCACCAAATTCCACAAAAATCCCACCAAATTCCCTACATCTTCTCAAAACTCTACAAATTTCAACAAAAATCCCACCAAATCTCCACAAATTCTTACAAAATACATGAAAAATCACAGATAATTCCTCAATTCTCTGCAGAATCTCACAAAATTCCAGAAAAGACCCTCAAAGTTCCACCAACATCCCACAAAATGTCCACAAATGTCCACAAAATCCAAGAAAAATCCCACAAAATTCCCTAATTCTTCTAAAACATGACCAAATTCTAGAAAAATATCCCACCAAATCTCCACAAATTCCCACAAAATACATGAAAAATCCCTCAAGATCCCTAAATTGCCTCAATATCCCACAAAATTCCACAAAAATCACACAAAACCTCCACAAGTTTCCACAAAATCTAAGAAAAATTCCTCAAAATACTTCAACTCTCCTCAAAACCACACAAAGTCCTTGAAAAGGCCCACCAAATTCCACAAAAATCCCACAGAATCTACACAAATTCCCACAAAATCTAAAACAAATTCCTCAGCATTCTTCAAGTCTCTTCAGAATCCCACACAATTCCAGAAAAACCCCCACAAAATTACAGACAAGTCCCACAAAATTCCCTAAATCATTTCAAAACCCTACCAATTCACAGGAATGTCCCACAAAATCTCTGCCAATTCCCAGAACATCCCACAAAAATCCCACAAAAATCCCTAAATCTTCTGAAATCTTGACCAAATTCCAGAAACGCCCCATAAAATCACCACAGTTTCCCACAAACTTCAAGAAAAACAACACAAAATTCCCTAAATCTTTTCAAAATACTACAAAATTCCTGAAAAGCCCCACCAAATTCCAGAAATGTCCCACAAAATGACCTAAATCATTCCAAAACTCTACCAAATTCCACAAAAATCCCACCAAATCTCCACAAATTCTTACAAAATACATGAAAAATCACAGATAATTCCTCAATTCTCTGCCGAATCTCACAAAATTCCAGAAAAGACCCTCAAAATTCCACAACCATCCCACAAAATCTCCTCAAAATCCAAAAAAATTCCAGGAAAAATCCCACAACATTCCCGAAATCTTCTCAAAACATGACCAAATTCTAGAAAAAAATCCCACCAAATCTCCACAAATTCCCACAAAATACATGAAAAATCACAGATAATTCCTCAATTCTCTGCAGAATCTCACAAAATTCCAGAAAAGACCCTCAAAGTTCCACCAACATCCCACAAAATGTCCACAAATGTCCACAAAATCCAAGAAAAATCCCACAGATTTCCCTAATTCTTCTAAAACACGACCAAATTCTAGAAAAATATCCCACCAAATCTCCACAAATTCCCACAAAATCTAAAACAAATTCCTCAACATTCTTCAAGTCTCCTCAGAATCCCACACAATTCCAGAAAAATCCCTACAAAATTCCAGACAAGTCCCACAAAATTCCCTAAATCATTTCAAAACCCTACCAATTCACAGGAATGTCCCACAAAATCTCCACCGATTCCCAGAACATCCCACAAAAATCCCACAAAAATCCCTAAATCTTCTGAAATCTTGACCAAATTCCAGAAACGCCCCATAAAATCACCACAGTTTCCCACAAAATTCAAGAAAAACAACACAAAATTCCCTAAATCTTTTCAAAATACTACAAAATTCCTGAAAAGCCCTACCAAATTCCAGAAATGTCCCACAAAATGACCTAAATCATTCCAAAACTCTACCAAATTCCACAAAAATCCCACCAAATCTCCACAAATTCTTACAAAATACATGAAAAATCACAGATAATTCCTCAATTCTCTGCAGAATCTCACAAAATTCCAGAAAAGACCCTCAAAGTTCCACAACCATCCCACAAAATCTCCTCAAAATCCAACAAAATTCCAGGAAAAATCCCACAACATTCCCTAATTCTTCTCAAAACACGACCAAATTCTAAAAAAAAATCCCACCAAATCTCCACAAATTCCCACAAAATACATGAAAAATCCCTCAAGATCCCTAAATCGCCTCACTATCCCACAAAATTCCACAAAAATCACACAAAACCTCCACAAGTTTCCACAAAATCTAAGAAAAATTCCTCAAAATACTTCAACTCTCCTCAAAACCACACAAAGTCCTTGAAAAGGCCCACCAAATTCCACAAAAATCCCACCAAATTCCCTACATCTTCTCAAAACTCTACAAATTTCAACAAAAATCCCACCAAATCTCCACAAATTCTTACAAAATACATGAAAAATCACAGATAATTCCTCAATTCTCTGCAGAATCTCACAAAATTCCAGAAAAGACGCTCAAACTTCCACCAACATCCCACAAAATGTCCACAAATGTCCACAAAATCCAAGAAAAATCCCACAGATTTCTTTAATTCTTCTAAAACACGACCAAATTCTAGAAAAATATCCCACAGAATCTCCACAAATTCCCACAAAATCTAAAACAAATTCCTCAAAATTCTTCAAGTCTCTTCAGAATCCCACACAATTCCAGAAAAATCCCCACAAAGTTCCAGACAAGTCCCACAAAATTCCCTAAATCATTTCAAAACCCTACCAATTCACAGGAATGTCCCACAAAATCTCTGCCAATTCCCAGAACATCCCACAAAAATCCCACAAAAATCCCTAAATCTTCTGAAATCTTGACCAAATTCCAGAAACGCCCCATAAAATCACAACAGTTTCCCACAAAATTCAAGAAAAACAACACAAAATTCCCTAAATCTTTTCAAAATACTACAAAATTCCTGAAAAGCCCTACCAAATTCCAGAAATATCCCACAAAATGACCTAAATCATTCCAAAACTCTACCAAATTCCACCAAAATCACACCAAATCTCCACAAATTCTTACAAAATACATGAAAAATCACAGATAATTCCTCAATTCTCTGCAGAATCTCACAAAATTCCAGAAAAGACCCTCAAAGTTCCACCAACATCCCACAAAATGTCCACAAATGTCCACAAAATCCAAGAAAAATCCCACAAAATTCCCTAATTCTTCTAAAACACGACCAAATTCTAGAAAAATATCCCACCAAATCTCCACAAATTCCCACAAAATACATGAAAAATCCCTCAAGATCCCTAAATCGCCTCAATATCCCACAAAATTCCACAAAAATCACACAAAACCTCCACAAGTTTCCAAAAACTAAGAAAAACTTTCCAAAAATCTAAGAAAAATTCCTCAAAATACTTCAACTCTCCTCAAAACCACACAAAGTCCTTGAAAAGGCCCACCAAATTCCACAAAAATCCCACAGAATCTACACAAATTCCCACAAAATCTAAAACAAATTCCTCAGCATTCTTCAAGTCTCTTCAGAATCCCACACAATTCCAGAAAAACCCCCACAAAATTACAGACAAGTCCCACAAAATTCCCTAAATCATTTCAAAACCCTACCAATTCACAGGAATGTCCCACAAAATCTCTGCCAATTCCCAGAACATCCCACAAAAATCCCACAAAAATCCCTAAATCTTCTGAAATCTTGACCAAATTCCAGAAACGCCCCATAAAATCACCACAGTTTCCCACAAACTTCAAGAAAAACAACACAAAATTCCCTAAATCTTTTCAAAATACTACAAAATTCCTGAAAAGCCCCACCAAATTCCAGAAATGTCCCACAAAATGACCTAAATCATTCCAAAACTCTACCAAATTCCACAAAAATCCCACCAAATCTCCACAAATTCTTACAAAATACATGAAAAATCACAGATAATTCCTCAATTCTCTGCCGAATCTCACAAAATTCCAGAAAAGACCCTCAAAATTCCACAACCATCCCACAAAATCTCCTCAAAATCCAAAAAAATTCCAGGAAAAATCCCACAACATTCCCGAAATCTTCTCAAAACATGACCAAATTCTAGAAAAAAATCCCACCAAATCTCCACAAATTCCCACAAAATACATGAAAAATCACAGATAATTCCTCAATTCTCTGCAGAATCTCACAAAATTCCAGAAAAGACCCTCAAAGTTCCACCAACATCCCACAAAATGTCCACAAATGTCCACAAAATCCAAGAAAAATCCCACAAAATTCCCTAATTCTTCTAAAACACGACCAAATTCTAGAAAAATATCCCACCAAATCTCCACAAATTCCCACAAAATACATGAAAAATCCCTCAAGATCCCTAAATCGCCTCAATATCCCACAAAATTCCACAAAAATCACACAAAACCTCCACAAGTTTCCACAAAATCTAAGAAAAATTCCTCAAAATACTTCAACTCTCCTCAAAACCACACAAAGTCCTTGAAAAGGCCCACCAAATTCCACAAAAATCCCACCAAATTCCCTACATCTTCTCAAAACTCTACAAATTTCAACAAAAATCCCACCAAATCTCCACAAATTCTTACAAAATACATGAAAAATCACAGATAATTCCTCAATTCTCTGCAGAATCTCACAAAATTCCAGAAAAGACCCTCAAAGTTCCACCAACATCCCACAAAATGTCCACAAATGTCCACAAAATCCAAGAAAAATCCCACAGATTTCTTTTATTCTTCTAAAACACGACCAAATTCTAGAAAAATATCCCACAGAATCTCCACAAATTCCCACAAAATCTAAAACAAATTCCTCAAAATTCTTCAAGTCTCTTCAGAATCCCACACAATTCCAGAAAAACCCCCACAAAATTACAGACAAGTCCCACAAAATTCCCTAAATCATTTCAAAACCCTACCAATTCACAGGAATGTCCCACAAAATCTCTGCCAATTCCCAGAACATCCCACAAAAATCCCACAAAAATCCCTAAATCTTCTGAAATCTTGACCAAATTCCAGAAACGCCCCATAAAATCACCACAGTTTCCCACAAACTTCAAGAAAAACAACACAAAATTCCCTAAATCTTTTCAAAATACTACAAAATTCCTGAAAAGCCCCACCAAATTCCAGAAATGTCCCACAAAATGACCTAAATCATTCCAAAACTCTACCAAATTCCACAAAAATCCCACCAAATCTCCACAAATTCTTACAAAATACATGAAAAATCACAGATAATTCCTCAATTCTCTGCCGAATCTCACAAAATTCCAGAAAAGACCCTCAAAATTCCACAACCATCCCACAAAATCTCCTCAAAATCCAAAAAAATTCCAGGAAAAATCCCACAACATTCCCGAAATCTTCTCAAAACATGACCAAATTCTAGAAAAAAATCCCACCAAATCTCCACAAATTCCCACAAAATACATGAAAAATCACAGATAATTCCTCAATTCTCTGCAGAATCTCACAAAATTCCAGAAAAGACCCTCAAAGTTCCACCAACATCCCACAAAATGTCCACAAATGTCCACAAAATCCAAGAAAAATCCCACAAAATTCCCTAATTCTTCTAAAACACGACCAAATTCTAGAAAAATATCCCACCAAATCTCCACAAATTCCCACAAAATACATGAAAAATCCCTCAAGATCCCTAAATCGCCTCAATATCCCACAAAATTCCACAAAAATCACACAAAACCTCCACAAGTTTCCACAAAATCTAAGAAAAATTCCTCAAAATACTTCAACTCTCCTCAAAACCACACAAAGTCCTTGAAAAGGCCCACCAAATTCCACAAAAATCCCACCAAATTCCCTACATCTTCTCAAAACTCTACAAATTTCAACAAAAATCCCACCAAATCTCCACAAATTCTTACAAAATACATGAAAAATCACAGATAATTCCTCAATTCTCTGCAGAATCTCACAAAATTCCAGAAAAGACGCTCAAAGTTCCACCAACATCCCACAAAATGTCCACAAATGTCCACAAAATCCAAGAAAAATCCCACAGATTTCCCTAATTCTTCTAAAACACGACCAAATTCTAGAAAAATATCCCACCAAATCTCCACAAATTCCCACAAAATCTAAAACAAATTCCTCAAAATTCTTCAAGTCTCTTCAGAATCCCACACAATTCCAGAAAAATCCCCACAAAATTCCAGACAAGTCCCACAAAATTCCCTAAATCATTTCAAAACCCTACCAATTCACAGGAATGTCCCACAAAATCTCTGCCAATTCCCAGAACATCCCACAAAAATCCCACAAAAATCCCTAAATCTTCTGAAATCTTGACCAAATTCCAGAAACGCCCCATAAAATCACCACAGTTTCCCACAAAATTCAAGAAAAACAACACAAAATTCCCTAAATCTTTTCAAAATACTACAAAATTCTTGAAAAGCCCCACCAAATTCCAGAAATGTCCCACAAAATGACCTAAATAATTCCAAAACTCTACCAAATTCCACAAAAATCCCACCAAATCTCCACAAATTCTTACAAAATACATGAAAAATCACAGATAATTCCTCAATTCTCTGCTGAATCTCACAAAATTCCAGAAAAGACCCTCAAAATTCCACAACCATCCCCCAAAATCTCCTCAAAATCCAACAAAATTCCAGGAAAAATCCCACAAAATTCCCTAATTCTTCTAAAACACGACCAAATTCTAGAAAAATATCCCACCAAATCTCCACAAATTCCCACAAAATACATGAAAAATCCCTCAAGATCCCTAAATCGCCTCAATATCCCACAAAATTCCACAAAAATCACACAAAACCTCCACAAGTTTCCACAAAATCTAAGAAAAATTCCTCAAAATACTTCAACTCTCCTCAAAACCACACAAAGTCCTTGAAAAGGCCCACCAAATTCCACAAAAATCCCACAGAATCTACACAAATTCCCACAAAATCTAAAACAAATTCCTCAGCATTCTTCAAGTCTCTTCAGAATCCCACACAATTCCAGAAAAACCCCCACAAAATTACAGACAAGTCCCACAAAATTCCCTAAATCATTTCAAAACCCTACCAATTCACAGGAATGTCCCACAAAATCTCTGCCAATTCCCAGAACATCCCACAAAAATCCCACAAAAATCCCTAAATCTTCTGAAATCTTGACCAAATTCCAGAAACGCCCCATAAAATCACCACAGTTTCCCACAAACTTCAAGAAAAACAACACAAAATTCCCTAAATCTTTTCAAACTACTACAAAATTCCTGAAAAGCCCCACCAAATTCCAGAAATGTCCCACAAAATGACCTAAATCATTCCAAAACTCTACCAAATTCCACAAAAATCCCACCAAATCTCCACAAATTCTTACAAAATACATGAAAAATCACAGATAATTCCTCAATTCTCTGCCGAATCTCACAAAATTCCAGAAAAGACCCTCAAAATTCCACAACCATCCCACAAAATCTCCTCAAAATCCAAAAAAATTCCAGGAAAAATCCCACAACATTCCCGAAATCTTCTCAAAACATGACCAAATTCTAGAAAAAAATCCCACCAAATCTCCACAAATTCCCACAAAATACATGAAAAATCACAGATAATTCCTCAATTCTCTGCAGAATATCACAAAATTCCAGAAAAGACCCTCAAAGTTCCACCAACATCCCACAAAATGTCCACAAATGTCCACAAAATCCAAGAAAAATCCCACAAAATTCCCTAATTCTTCTAAAACACGACCAAATTCTAGAAAAATATCCCACCAAATCTCCACAAATTCCCACAAAATACATGAAAAATCCCTCAAGATCCCTAAATCGCCTCAATATCCCACAAAATTCCACAAAAATCACACAAAACCTCCACAAGTTTCCACAAAATCTAAGAAAAATTCCTCAAAATACTTCAACTCTCCTCAAAACCACACAAAGTCCTTGAAAAGGCCCACCAAATTCCACAAAAATCCCACCAAATTCCCTACATCTTCTCAAAACTCTACAAATTTCAACAAAAATCCCACCAAATCTCCACAAATTCTTACAAAATACATGAAAAATCACAGATAATTCCTCAATTCTCTGCCGAATCTCACAAAATTCCAGAAAAGACCCTCAAAGTTCCACCAACATCCCACAAAATGTCCACAAATGTCCACAAAATCCAAGAAAAATCCCACAGATTTCTTTAATTCTTCTAAAACACGACCAAATTCTAGAAAAATATCCCACAGAATCTCCACAAATTCCCACAAAATCTAAAACAAATTCCTCAAAATTCTTCAAGTCTCTTCAGAATCCCACACAATTCCAGAAAAATCCCCACAAAATTCCAGACAAGTCCCACAAAATTCCCTAAATCATTTCAAAACCCTACCAATTCACAGGAATGTCCCACAAAATCTCTGCCAATTCCCAGAACATCCCACAAAAATCCCACAAAAATCCCTAAATCTTCTGAAATCTTGACCAAATTCCAGAAACGCCCCATAAAATCACCACAGTTTCCCACAAAATTCAAGAAAAACAACACAAAATTCCCTAAATCTTTTCAAAATACTACAAAATTCCTGAAAAGCCCCACCAAATTCCAGAAATGTCCCACAAAATGACCTAAATAATTCCAAAACTCTACCAAATTCCACAAAAATCCCACCAAATCTCCACAAATTCTTACAAAATACATGAAAAATCACAGATAATTCCTCAATTCTCTGCTGAATCTCACAAAATTCCAGAAAAGACCCTCAAAATTCCACAACCATCCCCCAAAATCTCCTCAAAATCCAACAAAATTCCAGGAAAAATCCCACAACATTCCCTAAACCTTCTCAAAACATGACCAAATTCTAAAAAAAAATCCCACCAAATCTCCACAAATTCTTACAAAATACATGAAAAATCACAGATAATTCCTCAATTCTCTGCAGAATCTCACAAAATTCCAGAAAAGACCCTCAAAGTTCCACCAACATCCCACAAAATCCCCTCAAAATCCAAAAAAATTCCAGGAAAAATCCCACAACATTCCCTAAATCTTCTCAAAACACGACCAAATTCTAAAAAAAAAT
This sequence comes from Cyanistes caeruleus, assembly GCF_971803275.1. Lineage (NCBI taxonomy): Eukaryota > Metazoa > Chordata > Aves > Passeriformes > Paridae > Cyanistes > Cyanistes caeruleus. Next base: position 548,166 of record NC_141707.1, on the reverse strand, counting down.
CCCACCAAATCTCCACAAATTCCCACAAAATACATGAAAAATCCCTCAAGATCCCTAAATCGCCTCAATATCCCACAAAATTCCACAAAAATCACACAAAACCTCCACAAGTTTCCACAAAATCTAAGAAAAATTCCTCAAAATACTTCAACTCTCCTCAAAACCACACAAAGTCCTTGAAAAGGCCCACCAAATTCCACAAAAATCCCACCAAATTCCCTACATCTTCTCAAAACTCTACAAATTTCAACAAAAATCCCACCAAATCTCCACAAATTCTTACAAAATACATGAAAAATCACAGATAATTCCTCAATTCTCTGCAGAATCTCACAAAATTCCAGAAAAGACCCTCAAAGTTCCACCAACATCCCACAAAATGTCCACAAATGTTCACAAAATCCAAGAAAAATCCCACAAAATTCCCTAATTCTTCTAAAACATGACCAAATTCTAAAAAAAATCCCACCAAATCTCCACAAATTCCCACAAAATACATGAAAAATCCCTCAAGATCCCGAAATCGCCTCAATATCCCACAAAATTCCACAAAAATCACACAAAACCTCCACAAGTTTCCACAAAATCTAAGAAAAATTCCTCAAAATACTTCAACTCTCCTCAAAACCACACAAAGTCCTTGAAAAGGCCCACCAAATTCCACAAAAATCCCACCAAATTCCCTACATCTTCTCAAAACTCTACAAATTTCAACAAAAATCCCACCAAATCTCCACAAATTCTTACAAAATACATGAAAAATCACAGATAATTCCTCAATTCTCTGCAGAATCTCACAAAATTCCAGAAAAGACCCTCAAAGTTCCACAAACATCCCACAAAATCCCCTCAAAATCCAACAAAATTCCAGGAAAAATCCCACAACATTCCCGAAATCTTCTCAAAACACGACCAAATTCTAAAAAAAAATCCCACCAAATCTCCACAAATTCCCACAAAATACATGAAAAATCCCTCAAGATCCCTAAATCGCCTCAATATCCCACAAAATTCCACAAAAATCACACAAAACCTCCACAAGTTTCCACAAAATCTAAGAAAAATTCCTCAAAATACTTCAACTCTCCTCAAAACCACACAAAGTCCTTGAAAAGGCCCACCAAATTCCACAAAAATCCCACCAAATTCCCTACATCTTCTCAAAACTCTACAAATTTCAACAAAAATCCCACCAAATCTCCACAAATTCTTACAAAATACATGAAAAATCACAGATAATTCCTCAATTCTCTGCAGAATCTCACAAAATTCCAAAAAAGACCCTCAAAGTTCCACCAACATCCCACAAAATGTCCACAAATGTCCACAAAATCCAAGAAAAATCCCACAAAATTCCCTAATTCTTCTAAAACACGACCAAATTCTAAAAAAAATCCCACCAAATCTCCACAAATTCCCACAAAATACATGAAAAATCCCTCAAGATCCCTAAATCGCCTCAATATCCCACAAAATTCCACAAAAATCACACAAAACCTCCACAAGTTTCCACAAAATCTAAGAAAAATTCCTCAAAATACTTCAACTCTCCTCAAAACCACACAAAGTCCTTGAAAAGGCCCACCAAATTCCACAAAAATCCCACCAAATTCCCTACATCTTCTCAAAACTCTACAAATTTCAACAAAAATCCCACCAAATCTCCACAAATTCTTACAAAATACATGAAAAATCACAGATAATTCCTCAATTCTCTGCAGAATCTCACAAAATTCCAGAAAAGACCCTCAAAGTTCCACCAACATCCCACAAAATGTCCACAAATATCCACAAAATCCAAGAAAAATCCCACAAAATTCCCTAATTCTTCTAAAACACGACCAAATTCTAGAAAAATATCCCACCAAATCTCCACAAATTCCCACAAAATACATGAAAAATCCCTCAAGATCCCTAAATCGCCTCAATATCCCACAAAATTCCACAAAAATCACACAAAACCTCCACAAGTTTCCACAAAATCTAAGAAAAATTCCTCAAAATACTTCAACTCTCCTCAAAACCACACAAAGTCCTTGAAAAGGCCCACCAAATTCCACAAAAATCCCACCAAATTCCCTACATCTTCTCAAAACTCTACAAATTTCAACAAAAATCCCACCAAATCTCCACAAATTCTTACAAAATACATGAAAAATCACAGATAATTCCTCAATTCTCTGCAGAATCTCACAAAATTCCAGAAAAGACCCTCAAACTTCCACCAACATCCCACAAAATGTCCACAAATGTCCACAAAATCCAAGAAAAATCCCACAGATTTCCCTAATTCTTCTAAAACACGACAAAATTCTAGAAAAATATCCCACCAAATCTCCACAAATTCCCACAAAATCTAAAACAAATTCCTTAAAATTCTTCAAGTCTCTTCAGAATCCCACACAATTCCAGAAAAATCCCCACAAAATTCCAGACAAGTCCCACAAAATTCCCTAAATCATTTCAAAACCCTACCAATTCACAGGAATGTCCCACAAAATCTCTGCCAATTCCCAGAACATCCCACAAAAATCCCACAAAAATCCCTAAATCTTCTGAAATCTTGACCAAATTCCAGAAACGCCCCATAAAATCACCACAGTTTCCCACAAAATTCAAGAAAAACAACACAAAATTCCCTAAATCTTTTCAAAATACTACAAAATTCTTGAAAAGCCCCACCAAATTCCAGAAATGTCCCACAAAATGACCTAAATCATTCCAAAACTCTACCAAATTCCACAAAAATCCCACCAAATCTCCACAAATTCTTACAAAATACATGAAAAATCACAGATAATTCCTCAATTCTCTGCTGAATCTCACAAAATTCCAGAAAAGACCCTCAAAATTCCACAACCATCCCCCAAAATCTCCTCAAAATCCAACAAAATTCCAGGAAAAATCCCACAACATTCCCTAAACCTTCTCAAAACATGACCAAATTCTAAAAAAAAATCCCACCAAATCTCCACAAATTCTTACAAAATACATGAAAAATCACAGATAATTCCTCAATTCTCTGCAGAATCTCACAAAATTCCAAAAAAGACCCTCAAAGTTCCACCAACATCCCACAAAATGTCCACAAATGTCCACAAAATCCAAGAAAAATCCCACAAAATTCCCTAATTCTTCTAAAACACGACCAAATTCTAAAAAAAATCCCACCAAATCTCCACAAATTCCCACAAAATACATGAAAAATCCCTCAAGATCCCTAAATCGCCTCAATATCCCACAAAATTCCACAAAAATCACACAAAACCTCCACAAGTTTCCACAAAATCTAAGAAAAATTCCTCAAAATACTTCAACTCTCCTCAAAACCACACAAAGTCCTTGAAAAGGCCCACCAAATTCCACAAAAATCCCACCAAATTCCCTACATCTTCTCAAAACTCTACAAATTTCAACAAAAATCCCACCAAATCTCCACAAATTCTTACAAAATACATGAAAAATCACAGATAATTCCTCAATTCTCTGCAGAATCTCACAAAATTCCAGAAAAGACCCTCAAAGTTCCACCAACATCCCACAAAATGTCCACAAATGTCCACAAAATCCAAGAAAAATCCCACAAAATTCCCTAATTCTTCTAAAACATGACCAAATTCTAGAAAAATATCCCACCAAATCTCCACAAATTCCCACAAAATACATGAAAAATCCCTCAAGATCCCTAAATCGCCTCAATATCCCACAAAATTCCACAAAAATCACACAAAACCTCCACAAGTTTCCACAAAATCTACGAAAAATTCCTCAAAATACTTCAACTCTCCTCAAAACCACACAAAGTCCTTGAAAAGGCCCACCAAATTCCACAAAAATCCCACCAAATTCCCTACATCTTCTCAAAACTCTACAAATTTCAACAAAAATCCCACCAAATCTCCACAAATTCTTACAAAATACATGAAAAATCACAGATAATTCCTCAATTCTCTGCAGAATCTCACAAAATTCCAGAAAAGACCCTCAAACTTCCACCAACATCCCACAAAATGTCCACAAATGTCCACAAAATCCAAGAAAAATCCCACAGATTTCCCTAATTCTTCTAAAACACGACAAAATTCTAGAAAAATATCCCACCAAATCTCCACAAATTCCCACAAAATCTAAAACAAATTCCTTAAAATTCTTCAAGTCTCTTCAGAATCCCACACAATTCCAGAAAAATCCCCACAAAATTCCAGACAAGTCCCACAAAATTCCCTAAATCATTTCAAAACCCTACCAATTCACAGGAATGTCCCACAAAATCTCTGCCAATTCCCAGAACATCCCACAAAAATCCCACAAAAATCCCTAAATCTTCTGAAATCTTGACCAAATTCCAGAAACGCCCCATAAAATCACCACAGTTTCCCACAAAATTCAAGATAAACAACACAAAATTCCCTAAATCTTTTCAAAATACTACAAAATTCTTGAAAAGCCCCACCAAATTCCAGAAATGTCCCACAAAATGACCTAAATCATTCCAAAACTCTACCAAATTCCACAAAAATCCCACCAAATCTCCACAAATTCTTACAAAATACATGAAAAATCACAGATAATTCCTCAATTCTCTGCTGAATCTCACAAAATTCCAGAAAAGACCCTCAAAATTCCACAACCATCCCCCAAAATCTCCTCAAAATCCAACAAAATTCCAGGAAAAATCCCACAACATTCCCTAAACCTTCTCAAAACATGACCAAATTCTAAAAAAAAATCCCACCAAATCTCCACAAATTCTTACAAAATACATGAAAAATCACAGATAATTCCTCAATTCTCTGCAGAATCTCACAAAATTCCAGAAAAGACCCTCAAAATTCCACAACCATCCGGCAAAGTCTCCTCAAAATCCAACAAAATTCCAGGAAAAATCCCACAACATTCCCGAAATCTTCTCAAAACATGACCAAATTCTAAAAAAAAACCCACCAAATCTCCACAAATTCCCACAAAATACATGAAAAATCCCTCAAGATCCCTAAATCGCCTCAATATCCCACAAAATTCCACAAAAATCACACAAAACCTCCACAAGTTTCCACAAAATCTAAGAAAAATTCCTCAAAATACTTCAACTCTCCTCAAAACCACACAAAGTCCTTGAAAAGGCCCACCAAATTCCACAAAAATCCCACAGAATCTACACAAATTCCCACAAAATCTAAAACAAATTCCTCAACATTCTTCAAGTCTCCTCAGAATCCCACACAATTCCAGAAATCCCCCACAAAATTACAGACAAGTCCCACAAAATTCCCTAAATCATTTCAAAACCCTACCAATTCACAGGAATGTCCCACAAAATCTCCACCGATTCCCACAAAAATCCCACAAAAATCCCACAAAAATCCCTAAATCTTCTGAAATCTTGACCAAATTCCAGAAACGCCCCATAAAATCACCACAGTTTCCCACAAAATTCAAGAAAAACACCACTAAATTCCCTAAATCTTTTCAAAATACTACAAAATTCCTGAAAAGCCCTACCAAATTCCAGAAATATCCCACAAAATGACCTAAATCATTCCAAAACTCTACCAAATTCCACAAAAATCCCACCAAATCTCCACAAATTCTTACAAAATACATGAAAAATCACAGATAATTCCTCAATTCTCTGCAGAATCTCACAAAATTCCAGAAAAGACCCTCAAAATTCCACAAACATCCCGCAAAATCTCCTCAAAATCCAACAAAATTCCAGGAAAAATCCCACAAAATTCCCTAATTCTTCTAAAACATGACCAAATTCTAGAAAAATATCCCACCAAATCTCCACAAATTCCCACAAAATACATGAAAAATCCCTCAAGATCCCTAAATCGCCTCAATATCCCACAAAATTCCACCAAAATCACACAAAACCTCCACAAGTTTCCACAAAATCTAAGAAAAATTCCTCAAAATACTTCAACTCTCCTCAAAACCACACAAAGTCCTTGAAAAGGCCCACCAAATTCCACAAAAATCCCACCAAATTCCCTACATCTTCTCAAAACTCTACAAATTTCAACAAAAATCCCACCAAATCTCCACAAATTCTTACAAAATACATGAAAAATCACAGATAATTCCTCAATTCTCTGCAGAATCTCACAAAATTCCAGAAAAGACCCTCAAAGTTCCACCAACATCCCACAAAATGTCCACAAATGTCCACAAAATCCAAGAAAAATCCCACAAAATTCCCTAATTCTTCTAAAACACGACCAAATTCTAGAAAAATATCCCACCAAATCTCCACAAATTCCCACAAAATACATGAAAAATCCCTCAAGATCCCTAAATAGCCTCACTATCCCACAAAAGTCCACAAAAATCACACAAAACCTCCACAAGTTTCCACAAAATCTAAGAAAAATTCCTCAAAATACTTCAACTCTCCTCAAAACCACACAAAGTCCTTGAAAAGGCCCACCAAATTCCACAAAAATCCCACCAAATTCCCTACATCTTCCCAAAACTCTACAAATTTCAACAAAAATCCCACGAAATCTCCACAAATTCTTACAAAATACATGAAAAATCACAGATAATTCCTCAATTCTCTGCAGAATCTCACAAAATTCCAGAAAAGACGCTCAAAGTTCCACCAACATCCCACAAAATGTCCACAAATGTCCACAAAATCCAAGAAAAATCCCACAGATTTCCCTAATTCTTCTAAAACACGACCAAATTCTAGAAAAATATCCCACCAAATCTCCACAAATTCCCACAAAATCTAAAACAAATTCCTCAACATTCTTCAAGTCTCCTCAGAATCCCACACAATTCCAGAAAAATCCCCACAAAATTACAGACAAGTCCCACAAAATTCCCTAAATCATTTCAAAACCCTACCAAATCACAGGAATATCCCACAAAATCTCCACCAATTCCCAGAACATCCCACAAAAATCCCACAAAAATCCCTAAATCTTCTGAAAACTCGACCAAATTCCAGAAATATCCCACAAAATGACCTAAATCATTCCAAAACTCTACCAAATTCCACAAAAATCCCACCAAATCTCCACAAATTCTTACAAAATACATGAAAAATCACAGATAATTCCTCAATTCTCTGCAAAATCTCACAAAATTCCAGAAAAGACCCTCAAAATTCCACAACCATCCCACAAAATCTCCTCAAAATCCAACAAAATTCCAGGAAAAATCCCACAACATTCCCGAAATCTTCTCAAAACATGACCAAATTCTAAAAAAAAATCCCACCAAATCTCCACAAATTCCCACAAAATACATGAAAAATCCCTCAAGATCCCTAAATCGCCTCACTATCCCACAAAATTCCACAAAAATCACACAAAACCTCCACAAGTTTCCACAAAATCTAAGAAAAATTCCTCAAAATACTTCAACTCTCCTCAAAACCACACAAAGTCCTTGAAAAGGCCCACCAAATTCCACAAAAATCCCACAGAATCTACACAAATTCCCACAAAATCTAAAACAAATTCCTCAACATTCTTCAAGTCTCCTCAGAATCCCACACAATTCCAGAAAAATCCCCACAAAATTCCAGACAAGTCCCACAAAATTCCCTAAATCATTTCAAAACCCTACCAATTCACAGGAATGTCCCACAAAATCTCTGCCAATTCCCAGAACATCCCACAAAAATCCCACAAAAATCCCTAAATCTTCTGAAATCTTGACCAAATTCCAGAAACGCCCTATAAAATCACCACAGTTTCCCACAAAATTCAAGAAAAACAACACAAAATTCCCTAAATCATTTCAAAATACTACAAAATTCTTGAAAAGCCCCACCAAATTCCAGAAATGTCCCACAAAATGACCTAAATCATTCCAAAACTCTACCAAATTCCACAAAAATCCCACCAAATCTCCACAAATTCTTACAAAATACATGAAAAATCACAGATAATTCCTCAATTCTCTGCAGAATCTCACAAAATTCCAGAAAAGATCCTCAAAGTTCCACCAACATCCCACAAAATCTCCTCAAAATCCAAAAAAATTCCAGGAAAAATCCCACAACATTCCCTAAATCTTCTCAAAACATGACCAAATTCTAAAAAAAAATCCCACCAAATCTCCACAAATTCCCACAAAATACATGAAAAATCCCTCAAGATCCCTAAATCGCCTCAATATCCCACAAAATTCCACAAAAATCACACAAAACCTCCACAAGTTTCCACAAAATCTAAGAAAAATTCCTCAAAATACTTCAACTCTCCTCAAAACCACACAAAGTCCTTGAAAAGGCCCACCAAATTCCACAAAAATCCCACCAAATTCCCTACATCTTCTCAAAACTCTACAAATTTCAACAAAAATCCCACCAAATCTCCACAAATTCTTACAAAATACATGAAAAATCACAGATAATTCCTCAATCCTCTGCAGAATCTCACAAAATTCCAGAAAAGACCCTCAAAATTCCACAACCATCCGGCAAAGTCTCCTCAAAATCCAACAAAATTCCAGGAAAAATCCCACAACATTCCCGAAATCTTCTCAAAACATGACCAAATTCTAAAAAAAAACCCACCAAATCTCCACAAATTCCCACAAAATACATGAAAAATCCCTCAAGATCCCTAAATCGCCTCAATATCCCACAAAATTCCACAAAAATCACACAAAACCTCCACAAGTTTCCACAAAATCTAAGAAAAATTCCTCAAAATACTTCAACTCTCCTCAAAACCACACAAAGTCCTTGAAAAGGCCCACCAAATTCCACAAAAATCCCACAGAATCTACACAAATTCCCACAAAATCTAAAACAAATTCCTCAACATTCTTCAAGTCTCCTCAGAATCCCACACAATTCCAGAAATCCCCCACAAAATTACAGACAAGTCCCACAAAATTCCCTAAATCATTTCAAAACCCTACCAATTCACAGGAATGTCCCACAAAATCTCCACCGATTCCCACAAAAATCCCACAAAAATCCCACAAAAATCCCTAAATCTTCTGAAATCTTGACCAAATTCCAGAAACGCCCCATAAAATCACCACAGTTTCCCACAAAATTCAAGAAAAACACCACTAAATTCCCTAAATCTTTTCAAAATACTACAAAATTCCTGAAAAGCCCTACCAAATTCCAGAAATATCCCACAAAATGACCTAAATCATTCCAAAACTCTACCAAATTCCACAAAAATCCCACCAAATCTCCACAAATTCTTACAAAATACATGAAAAATCACAGATAATTCCTCAATTCTCTGCAGAATCTCACAAAATTCCAGAAAAGACCCTCAAAATTCCACAAACATCCCGCAAAATCTCCTCAAAATCCAACAAAATTCCAGGAAAAATCCCACAAAATTCCCTAATTCTTCTAAAACATGACCAAATTCTAGAAAAATATCCCACCAAATCTCCACAAATTCCCACAAAATACATGAAAAATCCCTCAAGATCCCGAAATCGCCTCAATATCCCACAAAATTCCACAAAAATCACACAAAACCTCCACAAGTTTCCACAAAATCTAAGAAAAATTCCTCAAAATACTTCAACTCTCCTCAAAACCACACAAAGTCCTTGAAAAGGCCCACCAAATTCCACAAAAATCCCACCAAATTCCCTACATCTTCTCAAAACTCTACAAATTTCAACAAAAATCCCACCAAATCTCCACAAATTCTTACAAAATATATGAAAAAGCACAGATAATTCCTCAATTCTCTGCCGAATCTCACAAAATTCCAGAAAAGACGCTCAAAGTTCCACCAACATCCCACAAAATGTCCACAAATGTCCACAAAATCCAAGAAAAATCCCACAGATTTCCCTAATTCTTCTAAAACACGACCAAATTCTAGAAAAATATCCCACCAAATCTCCACAAATTCCCACAAAATCTAAAACAAATTCCTCAAAATTCTTCAAGTCTCTTCAGAATCCCACACAATTCCAGAAAAATCCCCACAAAATTCCAGACAAGTCCCACAAAATTCCCTAAATCATTTCAAAACCCTACCAATTCACAGGAATGTCCCAAAAAATCTCTGCAAATTCCCAGAACATCCCACAAAAATCCCACAAAAATCCCTAAATCTTCTGAAATCTTGACCAAATTCCAGAAACGCCCCATAAAATCACCACAGTTTCCCACAAAATTCAAGAAAAACAACACAAAATTCCCTAAATCTTTTCAAAATACTACAAAATTCTTGAAAAGCCCCACCAAATTCCAGAAATGTCCCACAAAATGACCTAAATCATTCCAAAACTCTACCAAATTCCACAAAAATCCCACCAAATCTCCACAAATTCTTACAAAATACATGAAAAATCACAGATAATTCCTCAATTCTCTGCAAAATCTCACAAAATTCCAGAAAAGACCCTCAAAATTCCACAACCATCCCCCAAAATCTCCTCAAAATCCAACAAAATTCCAGGAAAAATCCCACAACATTCCCTAAACCTTCTCAAAACATGACCAAATTCTAAAAAAAAATCCCACCAAATCTCCACAAATTCTTACAAAATACATGAAAAATCACAGATAATTCCTCAATTCTCTGCAGAATCTCACAAAATTCCAGAAAAGACCCTCAAAGTTCCACCAACATCCCACAAAATCTCCTCAAAATCCAAAAAAATTCCAGGAAAAATCCCACAACATTCCCTAAATCTTCTCAAAACATGACCAAATTCTAAAAAAAAATCCCACCAAATCTCCACAAATTCCCACAAAATACATGAAAAATCCCTCAAGATCCCTAAATCGCCTCAATATCCCACAAAATTCCACAAAAATCACACAAAACCTCCACAAGTTTCCACAAAATCTAAGAAAAATTCCTCAAAATACTTCAACTCTCCTCAAAACCACACAAAGTCCTTGAAAAGGCCCACCAAATTCCACAAAAATCCCACCAAATTCCCTACATCTTCTCAAAACTCTACAAATTTCAACAAAAATCCCACCAAATCTCCACAAATTCTTACAAAATACATGAAAAATCACAGATAATTCCTCAATTCTCTGCAGAATCTCACAAAATTCCAGAAAAGACCCTCAAAGTTCCACCAACATCCCACAAAATGTCCACAAATGTCCACAAAATCCAAGAAAAATCCCACAAAATTCCCTAATTCTTCTAAAACACGACCAAATTCTAGAAAAATATCCCACCAAATCTCCACAAATTCCCACAAAATACATGAAAAATCCCTCAAGATCCCTAAATAGCCTCAATATCCCACAAAATTCCACAAAAATCACACAAAACCTCCACAAGTTTCCACAAAATCTAAGAAAAATTCCTCAAAATACTTCAACTCTCCTCAAAACCACACAAAGTCCTTGAAAAGGCCCACCAAATTCCACAAAAATCCCACCAAATTCCCTACATCTTCCCAAAACTCTACAAATTTCAACAAAAATCCCACGAAATCTCCACAAATTCTTACAAAATACATGAAAAATCACAGATAATTCCTCAATTCTCTGCAGAATCTCACAAAATTCCAGAAAAGACGCTCAAAGTTCCACCAACATCCCACAAAATGTCCACAAATGTCCACAAAATCCAAGAAAAATCCCACAGATTTCCCTAATTCTTCTAAAACACGACCAAATTCTAGAAAAATATCCCACCAAATCTCCACAAATTCCCACAAAATCTAAAACAAATTCCTCAACATTCTTCAAGTCTCCTCAGAATCCCACACAATTCCAGAAAAATCCCCACAAAATTACAGACAAGTCCCACAAAATTCCCTAAATCATTTCAAAACCCTACCAAATCACAGGAATATCCCACAAAATCTCCACCAATTCCCAGAACATCCCACAAAAATCCCACAAAAATCCCTAAATCTTCTGAAAACTCGACCAAATTCCAGAAATATCCCACAAAATGACCTAAATCATTCCAAAACTCTACCAAATTCCACAAAAATCCCACCAAATCTCCACAAATTCTTACAAAATACATGAAAAATCACAGATAATTCCTCAATTCTCTGCAAAATCTCACAAAATTCCAGAAAAGACCCTCAAAATTCCACAACCATCCCACAAAATCTCCTCAAAATCCAACAAAATTCCAGGAAAAATCCCACAACATTCCCGAAATCTTCTCAAAACATGACCAAATTCTAAAAAAAAATCCCACCAAATCTCCACAAATTCCCACAAAATACATGAAAAATCCCTCAAGATCCCTAAATCGCCTCACTATCCCACAAAATTCCACAAAAATCACACAAAACCTCCACAAGTTTCCACAAAATCTAAGAAAAATTCCTCAAAATACTTCAACTCTCCTCAAAACCACACAAAGTCCTTGAATAGGCCCACCAAATTCCACAAAAATCCCACAGAATCTACACAAATTCCCACAAAATCTAAAACAAATTCCTCAACATTCTTCAAGTCTCCTCAGAATCCCACACAATTCCAGAAAAATCCCCACAAAATTCCAGACAAGTCCCACAAAATTCCCTAAATCATTTCAAAACCCTACCAATTCACAGGAATGTCCCACAAAATCTCTGCCAATTCCCAGAACATCCCACAAAAATCCCACAAAAATCCCTAAATCTTCTGAAATCTTGACCAAATTCCAGAAACGCCCCATAAAATCACCACAGTTTCCCACAAACTTCAAGAAAAACAACACAAAATTCCCTAAATCTTTTCAAAATACTACAAAATTCCTGAAAAGCCCCACCAAATTCCAGAAATGTCCCACAAAATGACCTAAATCATTCCAAAACTCTACCAAATTCCACAAAAATCCCAGCAAATCTCCACAAATTCTTACAAAATACATGAAAAATCACAGATAATTCCTCAATTCTCTGCAAAATCTCACAAAATTCCAGAAAAGACCCTCAAAATTCTACAACCATCCCACAAAATCTCCTCAAAATCCAAAAAAATTCCAGGAAAAATCCCACAACATTCCCGAAATCTTCTCAAAACATGACCAAATTCTAAAAAAATATCCCACCAAATCTCCACAAATTCCCACAAAATACATGAAAAATCCCTCAAGATCCCTAAATAGCCTCAATATCCCACAAAATTCCACAAAAATCACACAAAACCTCCACAAGTTTCCACAAAATCTAAGAAAAATTCCTCAAAATACTTCAACTCTCCTCAAAACCACACAAAGTCCTTGAAAAGGCCCACCAAATTCCACAAAAATCCCACCAAATTCCCTACATCTTCCCAAAACTCTACAAATTTCAACAAAAATCCCACCAAATCTCCACAAATTCTTACAAAATACATGAAAAATCACAGATAATTCCTCAATTCTCTGCAGAATCTCACAAAATTCCAGAAAAGACGCTCAAAGTTCCACCAACATCCCACAAAATGTCCACAAATGTCCACAAAATCCAAGAAAAATCCCACAGATTTCCCTAATTCTTCTAAAACACGACCAAATTCTAGAAAAATATCCCACCAAATCTCCACAAATTCCCACAAAATCTAAAACAAATTCCTCAACATTCTTCAAGTCTCCTCAGAATCCCACACAATTCCAGAAAAATCCCCACAAAATTACAGACAAGTCCCACAAAATTCCCTAAATCATTTCAAAACCCTACCAAATCACAGGAATATCCCACAAAATCTCCACCAATTCCCAGAACATCCCACAAAAATCCCACAAAAATCCCTAAATCTTCTGAAAACTCGACCAAATTCCAGAAATATCCCACAAAATGACCTAAATCATTCCAAAACTCTACCAAATTCCACAAAAATCCCACCAAATCTCCACAATTTCTTACAAAATACATGAAAAATCACAGATAATTCCTCAATTCTCTGCAAAATCTCACAAAATTCCAGAAAAGACCCTCAAAATTCCACAACCATCCCACAAAATCTCCTCAAAATCCAACAAAATTCCAGGAAAAATCCCACAACATTCCCGAAATCTTCTCAAAACATGACCAAATTCTAAAAAAAAATCCCACCAAATCTCCACAAATTCCCACAAAATACATGAAAAATCCCTCAAGATCCCTAAATCGCCTCACTATCCCACAAAATTCCACAAAAATCACACAAAACCTCCGCAAGTTTCCACAAAATCTAAGAAAAATTCCTCAAAATACTTCAACTCTCCTCAAAACCACACAAAGTCCTTGAAAAGGCCCACCAAATTCCACAAAAATCCCACAGAATCTACACAAATTCCCACAAAATCTAAAACAAATTCCTCAACATTCTTCAAGTCTCCTCAGAATCCCACACAATTCCAGAAAAATCCCCACAAAATTCCAGACAAGTCCCACAAAATTCCCTAAATCATTTCAAAACCCTACCAATTCACAGGAATGTCCCACAAAATCTCTGCCAATTCCCAGAACATCCCACAAAAATCCCACAAAAATCCCTAAATCTTCTGAAATCTTGACCAAATTCCAGAAACGCCCCATAAAATCACCACAGTTTCCCACAAACTTCAAGAAAAACAACACAAAATTCCCTAAATCTTTTCAAAATACTACAAAATTCCTGAAAAGCCCCACCAAATTCCAGAAATGTCCCACAAAATGACCTAAATCATTCCAAAACTCTACCAAATTCCACAAAAATCCCAGCAAATCTCCACAAATTCTTACAAAATACATGAAAAATCACAGATAATTCCTCAATTCTCTGCAAAATCTCACAAAATTCCAGAAAAGACCCTCAAAATTCTACAACCATCCCACAAAATCTCCTCAAAATCCAAAAAAATTCCAGGAAAAATCCCACAACATTCCCGAAATCTTCTCAAAACATGACCAAATTCTAAAAAAATATCCCACCAAATCTCCACAAATTCCCACAAAATACATGAAAAATCCCTCAAGATCCCTAAATAGCCTCAATATCCCACAAAATTCCACAAAAATCACACAAAACCTCCACAAGTTTCCACAAAATCTAAGAAAAATTCCTCAAAATACTTCAACTCTCCTCAAAACCACACAAAGTCCTTGAAAAGGCCCACCAAATTCCACAAAAATCCCACCAAATTCCCTACATCTTCTCAAAACTCTACAAATTTCAACAAAAATCCCACCAAATCTCCACAAATTCTTACAAAATACATGAAAAATCACAGATAATTCCTCAATTCTCTGCAGAATCTCACAAAATTCCAGAAAAGACGCTCAAAGTTCCACCAACATCCCACAAAATGTCCACAAATGTCCACAAAATCCAAGAAAAATCCCACAGATTTCCCTAATTCTTCTAAAACACGACCAAATTCTAGAAAAATATCCCACCAAATCTCCACAAATTCCCACAAAATCTAAAACAAATTCCTCAAAATTCTTCAAGTCTCTTCAGAATCCCACACAATTCCAGAAAAATCCCCACAAAATTCCAGACAAGTCCCACAAAATTTCCTAAATCATTTCAAAACCCTACCAATTCACAGGAATGTCCCACAAAATCTCTGCCAATTCCCAGAACATCCCACAAAAATCCCACAAAAATCCCTAAATCTTCTGAAATCTTGACCAAATTCCAGAAACGCCCCATAAAATCACCACAGTTCCCCACAAACTTCAAGAAAAACAACACAAAATTCCCTAAATCTTTTCAAAATACTACAAAATTCCTGAAAAGCCCCACCAAAGTCCAGAAATATCCCACAAAATGACCTAAATCATTCCAAAACTCTACCAAATTCCACAAAAATCCCACCAAATCTCCACAAATTCTTACAAAATACATGAAAAAGCACAGATAATTCCTCAATTCTCTGCAGAATCTCACAAAATTCCAGAAAAGACGCTCAAAGTTCCACCAACATCCCACAAAATGTCCACAAATGTCCACAAAATCCAAGAAAAATCCCACAGATTTCCCTAATTCTTCTAAAACACGACCAAATTCTAGAAAAATCTCCCACAGAATCTCCACAAATTCCCACAAAATCTAAAACAAATTCCTCAAAATTCTTCAAGTCTCTTCAGAATCCCACACAATTCCAGAAAAATCCCCACAAAATTCCAGACAAGTCCCACAAAATTCCCGAAATCATTTCAAAACCCTACCAATTCACAGGAATGTCCCACAAAATCTCTGCCAATTCCCAGAACATCCCACAAAAATCCCACAAAAATCCCTAAATCTTCTGAAATCTTGACCAAATTCCAGAAACGCCCCATAAAATCACCACAGTTCCCCACAAACTTCAAGAAAAACAACACAAAATTCCCTAAATCTTTTCAAAATACTACAAAATTCCTGAAAAGCCCTACCAAATTCCAGAAATATCCCACAAAATGACCTAAATCATTCCAAAACTCTACCAAATTCCAGAAAAATCCCACCAAATTCCCTACATCTTCTCAAAACTCTACAAATTTCAACAAAAATCCCACCAAATCTCCACAAATTCTTACAAAATACATGAAAAATCACAGATAATTCCTCAATTCTCTGCAGAATCTCACAAAATTCCAGAAAAGACCCTCAAAGTTCCACCAACATCCCACAAAATGTCCACAAATGTCCACAAAATCCAAGAAAAATCCCACAAAATTCCCTAATTCTTCTAAAACACGACCAAATTCTAGAAAAGTATCCCACCAAATCTCCACAAATTCCCACAAAATACATGAAAAATCCCTCAAGATCCCTAAATAGCCTCAATATCCCACAAAATTCCACAAAAATCACACAAAACCTCCACAAGTTTCCACAAAATCTAAGAAAAATTCCTCAAAATACTACAACTCTCCTCAAAACCACACAAAGTCCTTGAAAAGGCCCACCAAATTCCACAAAAATCCCACCAAATTCCCTACATCTTCCCAAAACTCTACAAATTTCAACAAAAATCCCACGAAATCTCCACAAATTCTTACAAAATACATGAAAAATCACAGATAATTCCTCAATTCTCTGCAGAATCTCACAAAATTCCAGAAAAGACGCTCAAAGTTCCACCAACATCCCACAAAATGTCCACAAATGTCCACAAAATCCAAGAAAAATCCCACAGATTTCCCTAATTCTTCTAAAACACGACCAAATTCTAGAAAAATATCCCACCAAATCTCCACAAATTCCCACAAAATCTAAAACAAATTCCTCAACATTCTTCAAGTCTCCTCAGAATCCCACACAATTCCAGAAAAATCCCCACAAAATTACAGACAAGTCCCACAAAATTCCCTAAATCATTTCAAAACCCTACCAATTCACAGGAATGTCCCACAAAATCTCCACCAATTCCCAGAACATCCCACAAAAATCCCACAAAAATCCCTAAATCTTCTGAAAACTCGACCAAATTCCAGAAATATCCCACAAAATGACCTAAATCATTCCAAAACTCTACCAAATTCCACAAAAATCCCACCAAATCTCCACAAATTCTTACAAAATACATGAAAAATCACAGATAATTCCTCAATTCTCTGCAAAATCTCACAAAATTCCAGAAAAGACCCTCAAAATTCCACAACCATCCCACAAAATCTCCTCAAAATCCAACAAAATTCCAGGTAAAATCCCACAACATTCCCGAAATCTTCTCAAAACATGACCAAATTCTAAAAAAAAATCCCACCAAATCTCCACAAATTCCCACAAAATACATGAAAAATCCCTCAAGATCCCTAAATCGCCTCACTATCCCACAAAATTCCACAAAAATCACACAAAACCTCCACAAGTTTCCACAAAATCTAAGAAAAATTCCTCAAAATACTTCAACTCTCCTCAAAACCACACAAAGTCCTTGAATAGGCCCACCAAATTCCACAAAAATCCCACAGAATCTACACAAATTCCCACAAAATCTAAAACAAATTCCTCAACATTCTTCAAGTCTCCTCAGAATCCCACACAATTCCAGAAAAATCCCCACAAAATTACAGACAAGTCCCACAAAATTCCCTAAATCATTTCAAAACCCTACCAATTCACAGGAATGTCCCACAAAATCTCTGCCAATTCCCAGAACATCCCACAAAAATCCCACAAAAATCCCTAAATCTTCTGAAATCTTGACCAAATTCCAGAAACGCCCCATAAAATCACCACAGTTTCCCACAAACTTCAAGAAAAACAACACAAAATTCCCTAAATCTTTTCAAAATACTACAAAATTCCTGAAAAGCCCCACCAAATTCCAGAAATGTCCCACAAAATGACCTAAATCATTCCAAAACTCTACCAAATTCCACAAAAATCCCAGCAAATCTCCACAAATTCTTACAAAATACATGAAAAATCACAGATAATTCCTCAATTCTCTGCAAAATCTCACAAAATTCCAGAAAAGACCCTCAAAATTCTACAACCATCCCACAAAATCTCCTCAAAATCCAAAAAAATTCCAGGAAAAATCCCCCAACATTCCCGAAATCTTCTCAAAACATGACCAAATTCTAAAAAAATATCCCACCAAATCTCCACAAATTCCCACAAAATACATGAAAAATCCCTCAAGATCCCTAAATAGCCTCAATATCCCACAAAATTCCACAAAAATCACACAAAACCTCCACAAGTTTCCACAAAATCTAAGAAAAATTCCTCAAAATACTTCAACTCTCCTCAAAACCACACAAAGTCCTTGAAAAGGCCCACCAAATTCCACAAAAATCCCACCAAATTCCCTACATCTTCTCAAAACTCTACAAATTTCAACAAAAATCCCACCAAATCTCCACAAATTCTTACAAAATATATGAAAAAGCACAGATAATTCCTCAATTCTCTGCCGAATCTCACAAAATTCCAGAAAAGACGCTCAAAGTTCCACCAACATCCCACAAAATGTCCACAAATGTCCACAAAATCCAAGAAAAATCCCACAGATTTCCCTAATTCTTCTAAAACACGACCAAATTCTAGAAAAATATCCCACCAAATCTCCACAAATTCCCACAAAATCTAAAACAAATTCCTCAAAATTCTTCAAGTCTCTTCAGAATCCCACACAATTCCAGAAAAATCCCCACAAAATTCCAGACAAGTCCCACAAAATTCCCTAAATCATTTCAAAACCCTACCAATTCACAGGAATGTCCCACAAAATCTCTGCCAATTCCCAGAACATCCCACAAAAATCCCACAAAAATCCCTAAATCTTCTGAAATCTTGACCAAATTCCAGAAACGCCCCATAAAATCACCACAGTTCCCCACAAACTTCAAGAAAAACAACACAAAATTCCCTAAATCTTTTCAAAATACTACAAAATTCCTGAAAAGCCCCACCAAAGTCCAGAAATATCCCACAAAATGACCTAAATCATTCCAAAACTCTACCAAATTCCACAAAAATCCCACCAAATCTCCACAAATTATTACAAAATACATGAAAAAGCACAGATAATTCCTCAATTCTCTGCAGAATCTCACAAAATTCCAGAAAAGACCCTCAAAGTTCCACCAACATCCCACAAAATGTCCACAAATGTCCACAAAATCCAAGAAAAATCCCACAGATTTCCCTAATTCTTCTAAAACACGACCAAATTCTAGAAAAATCTCCCACAGAATCTCCACAAATTCCCACAAAATCTAAAACAAATTCCTCAAAATTCTTCAAGTCTCTTCAGAATCCCACACAATTCCAGAAAAATCCCCACAAAATTCCAGACAAGTCCCACAAAATTCCCTAAATCATTTCAAAACCCTACCAATTCACAGGAATGTCCCACAAAATCTCTGCCAATTCCCAGAACATCCCACAAAAATCCCACAAAAATCCCTAAATCTTCTGAAATCTTGACCAAATTCCAGAAACGCCCCATAAAATCACAACAGTTTCCCACAAAATTCAAGAAAAACAACACAAAATTCCCTAAATCTTTTCAAAATACTACAAAATTCCTGAAAAGCCCTACCAAATTCCAGAAATATCCCACAAAATGACCTAAATCATTCCAAAACTCTACCAAATTCCAGAAAAATCCCACCAAATTCCCTACATCTTCTCAAAACTCTACAAATTTCAACAAAAATCCCACCAAATCTCCACAAATTCTTACAAAATACATGAAAAATCACAGATAATTCCTCAATTCTCTGCAGAATCTCACAAAATTCCAGAAAAGACCCTCAAAGTTCCACCAACATCCCACAAAATGTCCACAAATGTCCACAAAATCCAAGAAAAATCCCACAAAATTCCCTAATTCTTCTAAAACACGACCAAATTCTAGAAAAGTATCCCACCAAATCTCCACAAATTCCCACAAAATACATGAAAAATCCCTCAAGATCCCTAAATAGCCTCAATATCCCACAAAATTCCACAAAAATCACACAAAACCTCCACAAGTTTCCACAAAATCTAAGAAAAATTCCTCAAAATACTTCAACTCTCCTCAAAACCACACAAAGTCCTTGAAAAGGCCCACCAAATTCCACAAAAATCCCACCAAATTCCCTACATCTTCCCAAAACTCTACAAATTTCAACAAAAATCCCACGAAATCTCCACAAATTCTTACAAAATACATGAAAAATCACAGATAATTCCTCAATTCTCTGCAGAATCTCACAAAATTCCAGAAAAGACGCTCAAAGTTCCACCAACATCCCACAAAATGTCCACAAATGTCCACAAAATCCAAGAAAAATCCCACAGATTTCCCTAATTCTTCTAAAACACGACCAAATTCTAGAAAAATATCCCACCAAATCTCCACAAATTCCCACAAAATCTAAAACAAATTCCTCAACATTCTTCAAGTCTCCTCAGAATCCCACACAATTCCAGAAAAATCCCCACAAAATTACAGACAAGTCCCACAAAATTCCCTAAATCATTTCAAAACCCTACCAATTCACAGGAATGTCCCACAAAATCTCCACCAATTCCCAGAACATCCCACAAAAATCCCACAAAAATCCCTAAATCTTCTGAAAACTCGACCAAATTCCAGAAATATCCCACAAAATGACCTAAATCATTCCAAAACTCTACCAAATTCCACAAAAATCCCACCAAATCTCCACAAATTCTTACAAAATACATGAAAAATCACAGATAATTCCTCAATTCTCTGCAAAATCTCACAAAATTCCAGAAAAGACCCTCAAAATTCCACAACCATCCCACAAAATCTCCTCAAAATCCAAAAAAATTCCAGGAAAAATCCCACAACATTCCCGAAATCTTCTCAAAACATGACCAAATTCTAAAAAAAAATCCCACCAAATCTCCACAAATTCCCACAAAATACATGAAAAATCCCTCAAGATCCCTAAATCGCCTCACTATCCCACAAAATTCCACAAAAATCACACAAAACCTCCACAAGTTTCCACAAAATCTAAGAAAAATTCCTCAAAATACTTCAACTCTCCTCAAAACCACACAAAGTCCTTGAATAGGCCCACCAAATTCCACAAAAATCCCACAGAATCTACACAAATTCCCACAAAATCTAAAACAAATTCCTCAACATTCTTCAAGTCTCCTCAGAATCCCACACAATTCCAGAAAAATCCCCACAAAATTCCAGACAAGTCCCACAAAATTCCCTAAATCATTTCAAAACCCTACCAATTCACAGGAATGTCCCACAAAATCTCTGCCAATTCCCAGAACATCCCACAAAAATCCCACAAAAATCCCTAAATCTTCTGAAATCTTGACCAAATTCCAGAAACGCCCCATAAAATCACCACAGTTCCCCACAAACTTCAAGAAAAACAACACAAAATTCCCTAAATCTTTTCAAAATACTACAAAATTCCTGAAAAGCCCCACCAAATTCCAGAAATGTCCCACAAAATGACCTAAATCATTCCAAAACTCTACCAAATTCCACAAAAATCCCACCAAATCTCCACAAATTCTTACAAAATACATGAAAAATCACAGATAATTCCTCAATTCTCTGCAAAATCTCACAAAATTCCAGAAAAGACCCTCAAAATTCTACAACCATCCAACAAAATCTCCTCAAAATCCAACAAAATTCCAGGAAAAATCCCACAACATTCCCGAAATCTTCTCAAAACATGACCAAATTCTAAAAAAATATCCCACCAAATCTCCACAAATTCCCACAAAATACATGAAAAATCCCTCAAGATCCCTAAATAGCCTCAATATCCCACAAAATTCCACAAAAATCACACAAAACCTCCACAAGTTTCCACAAAATCTAAGAAAAATTCCTCAAAATACTTCAACTCTCCTCAAAACCACACAAAGTCCTTGAAAAGGCCCACCAAATTCCACAAAAATCCCACCAAATTCCCTACATCTTCTCAAAACTCTACAAATTTCAACAAAAATCCCACCAAATCTCCACAAATTCTTACAAAATACATGAAAAAGCACAGATAATTCCTCAATTCTCTGCCGAATCTCACAAAATTCCAGAAAAGACGCTCAAAGTTCCACCAACATCCCACAAAATGTCCACAAATGTCCACAAAATCCAAGAAAAATCCCACAGATTTCCCTAATTCTTCTAAAACACGACCAAATTCTAGAAAAATATCCCACCAAATCTCCACAAATTCCCACAAAATCTAAAACAAATTCCTCAAAATTCTTCAAGTCTCTTCAGAATCCCACACAATTCCAGAAAAATCCCCACAAAATTCCAGACAAGTCCCACAAAATTCCCTAAATCATTTCAAAACCCTACCAATTCACAGGAATGTCCCACAAAATCTCTGCCAATTCCCAGAACATCCCACAAAAATCCCACAAAAATCCCTAAATCTTCTGAAATCTTGACCAAATTCCAGAAACGCCCCATAAAATCACCACAGTTCCCCACAAACTTCAAGAAAAACAACACAAAATTCCCTAAATCTTTTCAAAATACTACAAAATTCCTGAAAAGCCCCACCAAAGTCCAGAAATATCCCACAAAATGACCTAAATCATTCCAAAACTCTACCAAATTCCACAAAAATCCCACCAAATCTCCACAAATTCTTACAAAATACATGAAAAAGCACAGATAATTCCTCAATTCTCTGCAGAATCTCACAAAATTCCAGAAAAGACGCTCAAAGTTCCACCAACATCCCACAAAATGTCCACAAATGTCCACAAAATCCAAGAAAAATCCCACAGATTTCCCTAATTCTTCTAAAACACGACCAAATTCTAGAAAAATCTCCCACAGAATCTCCACAAATTCCCACAAAATCTAAAACAAATTCCTCAAAATTCTTCAAGTCTCTTCAGAATCCCACACAATTCCAGAAAAATCCCCACAAAATTCCAGACAAGTCCCACAAAATTCCCTAAATCATTTCAAAACCCTACCAATTCACAGGAATGTCCCACAAAATCTCTGCCAATTCCCAGAACATCCCACAAAAATCCCACAAAAATCCCTAAATCTTCTGAAATCTTGACCAAATTCCAGAAACGCCCCATAAAATCACAACAGTTTCCCACAAAATTCAAGAAAAACAACACAAAATTCCCTAAATCTTTTCAAAATACTACAAAATTCCTGAAAAGCCCTACCAAATTCCAGAAATATCCCACAAAATGACCTAAATCATTCCAAAACTCTACCAAATTCCAGAAAAATCCCACCAAATTCCCTACATCTTCTCAAAACTCTACAAATTTCAACAAAAATCCCACCAAATCTCCACAAATTCTTACAAAATACATGAAAAATCACAGATAATTCCTCAATTCTCTGCAGAATCTCACAAAATTCCAGAAAAGACCCTCAAAGTTCCACCAACATCCCACAAAATGTCCACAAATGTCCACAAAATCCAAGAAAAATCCCACAAAATTCCCTAATTCTTCTAAAACACGACCAAATTCTAGAAAAATATCCCACCAAATCTCCACAAATTCCCACAAAATACATGAAAAATCCCTCAAGATCCCTAAATCGCCTCAATATCCCACAAAATTCCACAAAAATCACACAAAACCTCCACAAGTTTCCACAAAATCTAAGAAAAATTCCTCAAAATACTTCAACTCTCCTCAAAACCACACAAAGTCCTTGAAAAGGCCCACCAAATTCCACAAAAATCCCACCAAATTCCCTACATCTTCTCAAAACTCTACAAATTTCAACAAAAATCCCACCAAATCTCCACAAATTCTTACAAAATACATGAAAAATCACAGATAATTCCTCAATTCTCTGCAGAATCTCACAAAATTCCAGAAAAGACCCTCAAAGTTCCACCAACATCCCAAAAAATGTCCACAAATGTCCACAAAATCCAAGAAAAATCCCACAAAATTCCCTAATTCTTCTAAAACACGACCAAATTCTAGAAAAATATCCCACCAAATCTCCACAAATTCCCACAAAATACATGAAAAATCCCTCAAGATCCCTAAATAGCCTCAATATCCCACAAAATTCCACAAAAATCACACAAAACCTCCACAAGTTTCCACAAAATCTAAGAAAAATTCCTCAAAATACTTCAACTCTCCTCAAAACCACACAAAGTCCTTGAAAAGGCCCACCAAATTCCACAAAAATCCCACCAAATTCCCTACATCTTCTCAAAACTCTACAAATTTCAACAAAAATCCCACCAAATCTCCACAAATTCTTACAAAATACATGAAAAATCACAGATAATTCCTCAATTCTCTGCAGAATCTCACAAAATTCCAGAAAAGACGCTCAAAGTTCCACCAACATCCCACAAAATGTCCACAAATGTCCACAAAATCCAAGAAAAATCCCACAGATTTCCCTAATTCTTCTAAAACACGACCAAATTCCAGAAAAATCCAACAGAATCTCCACAAATTCCCACAAAATCTAAAACAAATTCCTCAACATTCTTCAAGTCTCCTCAGAATCCCACACAATTCCAGAAAAACCCCCACAAAATTACAGACAAGTCCCACAAAATTCCCTAAATCATTTCAAAACCCTACCAATTCACAGCAATGTCCCACAAAATCTCCACCGATTCCCAGAACATCCCACAAAAATCCCACAAAAATCCCTAAATCTTCTGAAATCTTGACCAAATTCCAGAAACGCCCCATAAAATCACCACAGTTTCCCACAAAATTCAAGAAAAACAACACAAAATTCCCTAAATCTTTTCAAAATACTACAAAATTCTTGAAAAGCCCCACCAAAGTCCAGAAATATCCCACAAAATGACCTAAATCATTCCAAAACTCTACCAAATTCCACAAAAATCCCACCAAATCTCCACAAATTCTTACAAAATACATGAAAAATCACAGATAATTCCTCAATTCTCTGCAAAATCTCACAAAATTCCAGAAAAGACCCTCAAAATTCCACAACCATCCCACAAAATCTCCTCAAAATCCAACAAAATTCCAGGAAAAATCCCACAACATTCCCGAAATCTTCTCAAAACACGACCAAATTCTAAAAAGAAATCCCACCAAATCTCCACAAATTCCCACAAAATACATGAAAAATCCCTCAAGATCCCTAAATCGCCTCACTATCCCACAAAATTCCACAAAAATCACACAAAACCTCCACAAGTTTCCACAAAATCTAAGAAAAATTCCTCAAAATACTTCAACTCTCCTCAAAACCACACAAAGTCCTTGAAAAGGCCCACCAAATTCCAGGAAAATCCCACAGAATCTACACAAATTCCCACAAAATCTAAAACAAATTCCTCAACATTCTTCAAGTCTCCTCAGAATCCCACACAATTCCAGAAAAATCCCCACAAAATTCCAGACAAGTCCCACAAAATTCCCTAAATCATTTCAAAACCCTACCAATTCACAGGAATGTCCCACAAAATCTCCACCAATTCCCAGAACATCCCACAAAAATCCCACAAAAATCCCTAAATCTTCTGAAAACTCGACCAAATTCCAGAAACGCCCCATAAAATCACCACAGTTTCCCACAAACTTCAAGAAAAACAACACAAAATTCCCTAAATCTTTTCAAAATACTACAAAATTCCTGAAAAGCCCTACCAAATTCCAGAAATATCCCACAAAATGACCTAAATCATTCCAAAACTCTACCAAATTCCACAAAAATCCCACCAAATCTCACCAAATTCTTACAAAATACATGAAAAATCACAGATAATTCCTCAATTCTCTGCCGAATCTCACAAAATTCCAGAAAAGACCCTCAAAATTCCACAACCATCCCACAAAATCTCCTCAAAATCCAACAAAATTCCAGGAAAAATCCCACAAAATTCCCTAATTCTTCTAAAACACGACCAAATTCTAGAAAAATATCCCACCAAATCTCCACAAATTCCCACAAAATACATGAAAAATCCCTCAAGATCCCTAAATCGCCTCAATATCCCACAAAATTCCACAAAAATCACACAAAACCTCCACAAGTTTCCACAAAATCTAAGAAAAATTCCTCAAAATACTTCAACTCTCCTCAAAACCACACAAAGTCCTTGAAAAGGCCCACCAAATTCCAGAAAAATCCCACAGAATCTGCACAAATTCCCACAAAATCTAAAACAAATTCCTCAACATTCTTCAAGTCTCCTCAGAATCCCACACAATTCCAGAAAAACCCCCACAAAATTACAGACAAGTCCCACAAAATTCCCTAAATCATTTCAAAACCCTACCAATTCACAGGAATGTCCCACAAAATCTCCACCGATTCCCAGAACATCCCACAAAAATCCCACAAAAATCCCTAAATCTTCTGAAATCTTGACCAAATTCCAGAAACGCCCCATAAAATCACCACAGTTTCCCACAAAATTCAAGAAAAACAACACAAAATTCCCTAAATCTTTTCAAAATACTACAAAATTCCTGAAAAGCCCTACCAAATTCCAGAAATGTCCCACAAAATGACCTAAATCATTCCAAAACTCTACCAAATTCCACAAAAATCCCACCAAATCTCCACAAATTCTTACAAAATACATGAAAAATCACAGATAATTCCTCAATTCTCTGCAGAATCTCACAAAATTCCAGAAAAGACCCTCAAAGTTCCACAAACATCCCACAAAATCTCCTCAAAATCCAACAAAATTCCAGGAAAAATCCCACAACATTCCCGAAATCTTCTCAAAACACGACCAAATTCTAAAAAAAAATCCCACCAAATCTCCACAAATTCCCACAAAATACATGAAAAATCCCTCAAGATCCCTAAATCGCCTCAATATCCCACAAAATTCCACAAAAATCACACAAAACCTCCACAAGTTTCCACAAAATCTAAGAAAAATTCCTCAAAATACTTCAACTCTCCTCAAAACCACACAAAGTCCTTGAAAAGGCCCACCAAATTCCACAAAAATCCCACCAAATTCCCTACATCTTCTCAAAACTCTACAAATTTCAACAAAAATCCCACCAAATCTCCACAAATTCTTACAAAATACATGAAAAATCACAGATAATTCCTCAATTCTCTGCCGAATCTCACAAAATTCCAGAAAAGACGCTCAAAGTTCCACCAACATCCCACAAAATGTCCACAAATGTCCACAAAATCCAAGAAAAATCCCACAAAATTCCCTAATTCTTCTAAAACATGACCAAATTCTAGAAAAATATCCCACCAAATCTCCACAAATTCCCACAAAATACATGAAAAATCCCTCAAGATCCCTAAATCGCCTCAATATCCCACAAAATTCCACAAAAATCACACAAAACCTCCACAAGTTTCCACAAAATCTAAGAAAAATTCCTCAAAATACTTCAACTCTCCTCAAAACCACACAAAGTCCTTGAAAAGGCCCACCAAATTCCAGAAAAATCCCACAGAATCTGCACAAATTCCCACAAAATCTAAAACAAATTCCTCAACATTCTTCAAGTCTCCTCAGAATCCCACACAATTCCAGAAAAACCCCCACAAAATTACAGACAAGTCCCACAAAATTCCCTAAATCATTTCAAAACCCTACCAATTCACAGGAATGTCCCACAAAATCTCCACCGATTCCCAGAACATCCCACAAAAATCCCACAAATATCCCTAAATCTTCTGAAATCTTGACCAAATTCCAGAAACGCCCCATAAAATCACCACAGTTTCCCACAAAATTCAAGAAAAACAACACAAAATTCCCTAAATCTTTTCAAAATACTACAAAATTCCTGAAAAGCCCTACCAAATTCCAGAAATGTCCCACAAAATGACCTAAATCATTCCAAAACTCTACCAAATTCCACCAAAATCACACCAAATCTCCACAAATTCTTACAAAATACATGAAAAATCACAGATAATTCCTCAATTCTCTGCAGAATCTCACAAAATTCCAGAAAAGACCCTCAAAGTTCCACAAACATCCCACAAAATCTCCTCAAAATCCAACAAAATTCCAGGAAAAATCCCACAACATTCCCGAAATCTTCTCAAAACACGACCAAATTCTAAAAAAAAATCCCACCAAATCTCCACAAATTCCCACAAAATACATGAAAAATCCCTCAAGATCCCTAAATCGCCTCACTATCCCACAAAATTCCACAAAAATCACACAAAACCTCCACAAGTTTCCACAAAATCTAAGAAAAATTCCTCAAAATACTTCAACTCTCCTCAAAACCACACAAAGTCCTTGAAAAGGCCCACCAAATTCCACAAAAATCCCACCAAATTCCCTACATCTTCTCAAAACTCTACAAATTTCAACAAAAATCCCACCAAATCTCCACAAATTCTTACAAAATACATGAAAAATCACAGATAATTCCTCAATTCTCTGCAGAATCTCACAAAATTCCAGAAAAGACCCTCAAAGTTCCACCAACATCCCACAGAATGTCCACAAATGTCCACAAAATCCAAGAAAAATCCCACAAAATTCCCTAATTCTTCTAAAACACGACCAAATTCTAGAAAAATATCCCACCAAATCTCCACAAATTCCCACAAAATACATGAAAAATCCCTCAAGATCCCTAAATCGCCTCAATATCCCACAAAATTCCACAAAAATCACACAAATCCTCCACAAGTTTCCACAAAATCTAAGAAAAATTCCTCAAAATACTTCAACTCTCCTCAAAACCACACAAAGTCCTTGAAAAGGCCCACCAAATTCCACAAAAATCCCACCAAATTCCCTACATCTTCTCAAAACTCTACAAATTTCAACAAAAATCCCACCAAATCTCCACAAATTCTTACAAAATACATGAAAAATCACAGATAATTCCTCAATTCTCTGCAGAATCTCACAAAATTCCAGAAAAGACGCTCAAAGTTCCACCAACATCCCACAAAATGTCCACAAATGTCCACAAAATCCAAGAAAAATCCCACAGATTTCCCTAATTCTTCTAAAACACGACCAAATTCCAGAAAAATCCCACAGAATCTCCACAAATTCCCACAAAATCTAAAACAAATTCCTCAACATTCTTCAAGTCTCCTCAGAATCCCACACAATTCCAGAAAAACCCCCACAAAATTACAGACAAGTCCCACAAAATTCCCTAAATCATTTCAAAACCCTACCAATTCACAGGAATGTCCCACAAAATCTCCACCAATTCCCAGAACATCCCACAAAAATCCCACAAAAATCCCTAAATCTTCTGAAATCTTGACCAAATTCCAGAAACGCCCCATAAAATCACCACAGTTTCCCACAAACTTCAAGAAAAACAACACAAAATTCCCTAAATCTTTTCAAAATACTACAAAATTCTTGAAAAGCCCCACCAAAGTCCAGAAATATCCCACAAAATGACCTAAATCATTCCAAAACTCTACCAAATTCCACAAAAATCCCACCAAATCTCCACAAATTCTTACAAAATACATGAAAAATCACAGATAATTCCTCAATTCTCTGCAGAATCTCACAAAATTCCAGAAAAGACCCTCAAAATTCCACAACCATCCCACAAAATCTCCTCAAAATCCAAAAACATTCCAGGAAAAATCCCACAACATTCCCTAAATCTTCTCAAAACATGACCAAATTCTAAAAAAATATCCCACCAAATCTCCACAAATTCTTACAAAATACATGAAAAATCCCTCAAGATCCCTAAATCGCCTCACTATCCCACAAAATTCCACAAAAATCACACAAAACCTCCACAAGTTTCCACAAAATCTAAGAAAAATTCCTCAAAATACTTCAACTCTCCTCAAAACCACACAAAGTCCTTGAAAAGGCCCACCAAATTCCAGAAAAATCCCACAGAATCTACACAAATTCCCATAAAATCTAAAACAAATTCCTCAAAATTCTTCAAGTCTCCTCAGAATCCCACACAATTCCAGAAAAATCCCCACAAAATTCCAGACAAGTCCCACAAAATTCCCTAAATCATTTCAAAACCCTACCAATTCACAGCAATGTCCCACAAAATCTCCACCGATTCCCAGAACATCCCACAAAAATCCCACAAAAATCCCTAAATCTTCTGAAAACTCGACCAAATTCCAGAAACGCCCCATAAAATCACCACAGTTTCCCACAAAATTCAAGAAAAACAACACAAAATTCCCTAAATCTTTTCAAAATACTACAAAATTCTTGAAAAGCCCCACCAAAGTCCAGAAATATCCCACAAAACGACCTAAATCATTCCAAAACTCTACCAAATTCCACAAAAATCCCACCAAATCTCCACAAATTCTTACAAAATACATGAAAAATCACAGATAATTCCTCAATTCTCTGCTGAATCTCACAAAATTCCAGAAAAGACCCGCAAAATTCCACAACCATCCCACAAAATCTCCTCAAAATCCAACAAAATTCCAGGAAAAATCCCACAACATTCCCGAAATCTTCTCAAAACACGACCAAATTCTAAAAAGAAATCCCACCAAATCTCCACAAATTCCCACAAAATACATGAAAAATCCCTCAAGATCCCTAAATCGCCTCAATATCCCACAAAATTCCACAAAAATCACACAAAACCTCCACAAGTTTCCACAAAATCTAAGAAAAATTCCTCAAAATACTTCAACTCTCCTCAAAACCACACAAAGTCCTTGAAAAGGCCCACCAAATTCCACAAAAATCCCACCAAATTCCCTACATCTTCTCAAAACTCTACAAATTTCAACAAAAATCCCACCAAATCTCCACAAATTCTTACAAAATACATGAAAAATCACAGATAATTCCTCAATTCTCTGCTGAATCTTACAAAATTCCAGAAAAGACCCTCAAAATTCCACAACCATCCCCCAAAATCTCCTCAAAATCCAAAAAAATTCCAGGAAAAATCCCACAACATTCCCTAAACCTTCTCAAAACATGACCAAATTCTAGAAAAATATCCCACCAAATCTCCACAAATTCCCACAAAATACATGAAAAATCCCTCAAGATCCCTAAATCGCCTCAATATCCCACAAAATTCCACAAAAATCACACAAAACCTCCACAAGTTTCCACAAAATCTAAGAAAAATTCCTCAAAATACTTCAACTCTCCTCAAAACCACACAAAGTCCTTGAAAAGGCCCACCAAATTCCACAAAAATCCCACCAAATTCCCTACATCTTCTCAAAACTCTACAAATTTCAACAAAAATCCCACCAAATCTCCACAAATTCTTACAAAATACATGAAAAATCACAGATAATTCCTCAATTCTCTGCAGAATCTCACAAAATTCCAGAAAAGACCCTCAAAGTTCCACAAACATCCCACAAAATCTTCTCAAAATCCAACAAAATTCCAGGAAAAATCCCACAACATTCCCGAAATCTTCTCAAAACACGACCAAATTCTAAAAAAAAATCCCACCAAATCTCCACAAATTCTTACAAAATACATGAAAAATCACAGATAATTCCTCAATTCTCTGCAAAATCTCACAAAATTCCAGAAAAGACCCTCAAAATTCCACAACCATCCCACAAAATCTCCTCAAAATCCAACAAAATTCCAGGAAAAATCCCACAACATTCCCGAAATCTTCTCAAAACACGACCAAATTCTAAAAAAAAATCCCACCAAATCTCCACAAATTCTTACAAAATACATGAAAAATCACAGATAATTCCTCAATTCTCTGCAGAATCTCACAAAATTCCAGAAAAGACCCTCAAAGTTCCACCAACATCCCACAAAATGTCCACAAATGTCCACAAATCCAAGAAAAATCCCACAAAATTCCCTAATTCTTCTAAAACACGACCAAATTCTAGAAAAATATCCCACCAAATCTCCACAAATTCCCACAAAATCTAAAACAAATTCCTCAACATTCTTCAAGTCTCCTCAGAATCCCACACAATTCCAGAAAAATCCCCACAAAATTACAGACAAGTCCCACAAAATTCCCTAAATCATTTCAAAACCCTACCAATTCACAGGAATGTCCCACAAAATCTCTGCCAATTTCCAGAACATCCCACAAAAATCCCACAAAAATCCCTAAATCTTCTGAAATCTTGACCAAATTCCAGAAACGCCCCATAAAATCACCACAGTTTCCCACAAAATTCAAGAAAAACAACACAAAATTCCCTAAATCTTTTCAAAATACTACAAAATTCTTGAAAAGCCCCACCAAATTCCAGAAATGTCCCACAAAATGACCTAAATCATTCCAAAACTCTACCAAATTCCACAAAAATCCCAGCAAATCTCCACAAATTCTTACAAAATACATGAAAAATCACAGATAATTCCTCAATTCTCTGCTGAATCTTACAAAATTCCAGAAAAGACCCTCAAAATTCCACAACCATCCCCCAAAATCTCCTCAAAATCCAAAAAAATTCCAGGAAAAATCCCACAACATTCCCTAAACCTTCTCAAAACATGACCAAATTCTAGAAAAATATCCCACCAAATCTCCACAAATTCCCACAAAATACATGAAAAATCCCTCAAGATCCCTAAATCGCCTCAATATCCCACAAAATTCCACAAAAATCACACAAAACCTCCACAAGTTTCCACAAAATCTAAGAAAAATTCCTCAAAATACTTCAACTCTCCTCAAAACCACACAAAGTCCTTGAAAAGGCCCACCAAATTCCACAAAAATCCCACCAAATTCCCTACATCTTCTCAAAACTCTACAAATTTCAACAAAAATCCCACCAAATCTCCACAAATTCTTACAAAATACATGAAAAATCCCTCAAGATCCCTAAATCGCCTCACTATCCCACAAAATTCCACAAAAATCACACAAAAACTCCACAAGTTTCCACAAAATCTAAGAAAAATTCCTCAAAATACTTCAACTCTCCTCAAAACCACACAAAGTCCTTGAAAAGGCCCACCAAATTCCAGGAAAATCCCACAGAATCTACACAAATTCCCGCAAAATCTAAAACAAATTCCTCAACATTCTTCAAGTCTCCTCAGAATCCCACACAATTCCAGAAAAACCCCCACAAAATTCCAGACAAGTCCCACAAAATTCCCTAAATCATTTCAAAACCCTACCAATTCACAGGAATGTCCCACAAAATCTCCACCAATTCCCAGAACATCCCACAAAAATCCCACAAAAATCCCTAAATCTTCTGAAAACTCGACCAAATTCCAGAAACGCCCCATAAAATCACCACAGTTTCCCACAAACTTCAAGAAAAACAACACAAAATTCCCTAAATCTTTTCAAAATACTACAAAATTCCTGAAAAGCCCTACCAAATTCCAGAAATATCCCACAAAATGACCTAAATCATTCCAAAACTCTACCAAATTCCACAAAAATCCCACCAAATCTCCACAAATTCTTACAAAATACATGAAAAATCACAGATAATTCCTCAATTCTCTGCAGAATCTCACAAAATTCCAGAAAAGACCCTCAAAGTTCCACAAACATCCCACAAAATCTCCTCAAAATCCAACAAAATTCCAGGAAAAATCCCACAACATTCCCTAATTCTTCTCAAAACACGACCAAATTCTAAAAAAAAATCCCACCAAATCTCCACAAATTCCCACAAAATACATGAAAAATCCCTCAAGATCCCTAAATCGCCTCAATATCCCACAAAATTCCACAAAAATCACACAAAACCTCCACAAGTTTCCACAAAATCTAAGAAAAATTCCTCAAAATACTTCAACTCTCCTCAAAACCACACAAAGTCCTTGAAAAGGCCCACCAAATTCCACAAAAATCCCACCAAATTCCCTACATCTTCTCAAAACTCTACAAATTTCAACAAAAATCCCACCAAATCTCCACAAATTCTTACAAAATACATGAAAAATCACAGATAATTCCTCAATTCTCTGCAGAATCTCACAAAATTCCAGAAAAGACCCTCAAAATTCCACAACCATCCCCCAAAATCTCCTCAAAATGCAAAAAAATTCCAGGAAAAATCCCACAACATTCCCTAAACCTTCTCCAAACATGACCAAATTCTAAAAAAAAATCCCACCAAATCTCCACAAATTCTTACAAAATACATGAAAAATCACAGATAATTCCTCAATTCTCTGCAGAATCTCACAAAATTCCAGAAAAGACCCTCAAAGTTCCACCAACATCCCACAAAATGTCCACAAATGTCCACAAAATCCAAGAAAAATCCCACAGATTTCCCTAATTCTTCTAAAACACGACCAAATTCTAGAAAAATATCCCACAGAATCTCCACAAATTCCCACAAAATCTAAAACAAATTCCTCAAAATTCTTCAAGTCTCCTCAGAATCCCACACAATTCCAGAAAAATCCCCACAAAATTCCAGACAAGTCCCACAAAATTCCCTAAATCATTTCAAAACCCTACCAATTCACAGCAATGTCCCACAAAATCTCTGCCAATTCCCAGAACATCCCACAAAAATCCCACAAAAATCCCTAAATCTTCTGAAATCTTGACCAAATTCCAGAAACGCCCCATAAAATCACCACAGTTTCCCACAAAATTCAAGAAAAACAACACAAAATTCCCTAAATCTTTTCAAAATACTACAAAATTCCTGAAAAGCCCCACCAAATTCCAGAAATGTCCCACAAAATGACCTAAATCATTCCAAAACTCTACCAAATTCCACAAAAATCCCACCAAATCTCCACAAATTCTTACAAAATACATGAAAAATCACAGATAATTCCTCAATTCTCTGCAAAATCTCACAAAATTCCAGAAAAGACCCTCAAAATTCCACAACCATCCCACAAAATCTCCTCAAAATCCAAAAAAATTCCAGGAAAAATCCCACAACATTCCCGAAATCTTCTCAAAACATGACCAAATTCTAAAAAAAAATCCCACCAAATCTCCACAAATTCCCACAAAATACATGAAAAATCCCTCAAGATCCCTAAATCGCCTCAATATCCCACAAAATTCCACAAAAATCACACAAAACCTCCACAAGTTTCCACAAAATCTAAGAAAAATTCCTCAAAATACTTCAACTCTCCTCAAAACCACACAAAGTCCTTGAAAAGGCCCACCAAATTCCACAAAAATCCCACCAAATTCCCTACATCTTCTCAAAACTCTACAAATTTCAACAAAAATCCCACCAAATCTCCACAAATTCTTACAAAATACATGAAAAATCACAGATAATTCCTCAATTCTCTGCAGAATCTCACAAAATTCCAGAAAAGACCCTCAAAGTTCCACCAACATCCCACAAAATGTCCACAAATGTCCACAAAATCCAAGAAAAATCCCACAAAATTCCCTAATTCTTCTAAAACACGACCAAATTCTAGAAAAATATCCCACCAAATCTCCACAAATTCCCACAAAATACATGAAAAATCCCTCAAGATCCCTAAATCGCCTCAATATCCCACAAAATTCCACAAAAATCACACAAAACCTCCACAAGTTTCCACAAAATCTAAGAAAAATTCCTCAAAATACTTCAACTCGCCTCAAAACCACACAAAGTCCTTGAAAAGGCCCACCAAATTCCACAAAAATCCCACCAAATTCCCTACATCTTCTCAAAACTCTACAAATTTCAACAAAAATCCCACCAAATCTCCACAAATTCTTACAAAATACATGAAAAATCACAGATAATTCCTCAATTCTCTGCAGAATCTCACAAAATTCCAGAAAAGACCCTCAAAGTTCCACAAACATCCCACAAAATGTCCACAAATGTCCACAAAATCCAAGAAAAATCCCACAAAATTCCCTAATTCTTCTAAAACACGACCAAGTTCTAGAAAAATATCCCACCAAATCTCCACAAATTCCCACAAAATACATGAAAAATCCCTCAAGATCCCGAAATCGCCTCAATATCCCACAAAATTCCACAAAAATCACACAAAACCTCCACAAGTTTCCACAAAATCTAAGAAAAATTCCTCAAAATACTTCAACTCTCCTCAAAACCACACAAAGTCCTTGAAAAGGCCCACCAAATTCCACAAAAATCCCACCAAATTCCCTACATCTTCTCAAAACTCTACAAATTTCAACAAAAATCCCACCAAATCTCCACAAATTCTTACAAAATACATGAAAAATCACAGATAATTCCTCAATTCTCTGCAGAATCTCACAAAATTCCAGAAAAGACCCTCAAAGTTCCACCAACATCCCACAAAATGTCGACAAATGTCCACAAAATCCAAGAAAAATCCCACAGATTTCCCTAATTCTTCTAAAACACGACCAAATTCCAGAAAAATCCCACAGAATCTCCACAAATTCCCACAAAATCTACAACAAATTCCTCAAAATTCTTCAAGTCTCCTCAGAATCCCACACAATTCCAGAAAAACCCCCACAAAATTACAGACAAGTCCCACAAAATTCCCTAAATCATTTCAAAACCCTACCAATTCACAGGAATGTCCCACAAAATCTCCACCGATTCCCAGAACATCCCACAAAAATCCCACAAAAATCCCTAAATCTTCTGAAATCTTGACCAAATTCCAGAAACGCCCCATAAAATCACCACAGTTTCCCACAAACTTCAAGAAAAACAACACAAAATTCCCTAAATCTTTTCAAAATACTACAAAATTCTTGAAAAGCCCCACCAAAGTCCAGAAATATCCCACAAAATGACCTAAATCATTCCAAAACTCTACCAAATTCCACAAAAATCCCACCAAATCTCCACAAATTCTTACAAAATACATGAAAAATCACAGATAATTCCTCAATTCTCTGCAGAATCTTACAAAATTCCAGAAAAGACCCTCAAAATTCCACAACCATCCCCCAAAATCTCCTCAAAATCCAAAAAAATTCCAGGAAAAATCCCACAACATTCCCTAAACCTTCTCAAAACATGACCAAATTCTAGAAAAATATCCCACCAAATCTCCACAAATTCCCACAAAATACATGAAAAATCCCTCAAGATCCCTAAATCGCCTCAATATCCCACAAAATTCCACAAAAATCACACAAAACCTCCACAAGTTTCCACAAAATCTAAGAAAAATTCCTCAAAATACTTCAACTCTCCTCAAAACCACACAAAGTCCTTGAAAAGGCCCACCAAATTCCACAAAAATCCCACCAAATTCCCTACATCTTCTCAAAACTCTACAAATTTCAACAAAAATCCCACCAAATCTCCACAAATTCTTACAAAATACATGAAAAATCACAGATAATTCCTCAATTCTCTGCAGAATCTCACAAAATTCCAGAAAAGACCCTCAAAGTTCCACAAACATCCCACAAAATCTTCTCAAAATCCAACAAAATTCCAGGAAAAATCCCACAACATTCCCGAAATCTTCTCAAAACACGACCAAATTCTAAAAAAAAATCCCACCAAATCTCCACAAATTCTTACAAAATACATGAAAAATCACAGATAATTCCTCAATTCTCTGCAAAATCTCACAAAATTCCAGAAAAGACCCTCAAAATTCCACAACCATCCCACAAAATCTCCTCAAAATCCAACAAAATTCCAGGAAAAATCCCACAACATTCCCGAAATCTTCTCAAAACACGACCAAATTCTAAAAAAAAATCCCACCAAATCTCCACAAATTCTTACAAAATACATGAAAAATCACAGATAATTCCTCAATTCTCTGCAGAATCTCACAAAATTCCAGAAAAGACCCTCAAAGTTCCACCAACATCCCACAAAATGTCCACAAATGTCCACAAATCCAAGAAAAATCCCACAGATTTCCCTAATTCTTCTAAAACACGACCAAATTCTAGAAAAATATCCCACCAAATCTCCACAAATTCCCACAAAATCTAAAACAAATTCCTCAACATTCTTCAAGTCTCCTCAGAATCCCACACAATTCCAGAAAAATCCCCACAAAATTACAGACAAGTCCCACAAAATTCCCTAAATCATTTCAAAACCCTACCAATTCACAGGAATGTCCCACAAAATCTCTGCCAATTTCCAGAACATCCCACAAAAATCCCACAAAAATCCCTAAATCTTCTGAAATCTTGACCAAATTCCAGAAACGCCCCATAAAATCACCACAGTTTCCCACAAAATTCAAGAAAAACAACACAAAATTCCCTAAATCTTTTCAAAATACTACAAAATTCTTGAAAAGCCCCACCAAATTCCAGAAATGTCCCACAAAATGACCTAAATCATTCCAAAACTCTACCAAATTCCACAAAAATCCCAGCAAATCTCCACAAATTCTTACAAAATACATGAAAAATCACAGATAATTCCTCAATTCTCTGCTGAATCTTACAAAATTCCAGAAAAGACCCTCAAAATTCCACAACCATCCCCCAAAATCTCCTCAAAATCCAAAAAAATTCCAGGAAAAATCCCACAACATTCCCTAAACCTTCTCAAAACATGACCAAATTCTAGAAAAATATCCCACCAAATCTCCACAAATTCCCACAAAATACATGAAAAATCCCTCAAGATCCCTAAATCGCCTCAATATCCCACAAAATTCCACAAAAATCACACAAAACCTCCACAAGTTTCCACAAAATCTAAGAAAAATTCCTCAAAATACTTCAACTCTCCTCAAAACCACACAAAGTCCTTGAAAAGGCCCACCAAATTCCACAAAAATCCCACCAAATTCCCTACATCTTCTCAAAACTCTACAAATTTCAACAAAAATCCCACCAAATCTCCACAAATTCTTACAAAATACATGAAAAATCACAGATAATTCCTCAATTCTCTGCAGAATCTCACAAAATTCCAGAAAAAACGCTCAAAGTTCCACCAACATCCCACAAAATGTCCACAAATGTCCACAAAATCCAAGAAAAATCCCACAGATTTCCCTAATTCTTCTAAAACACGACCAAATTCTAGAAAAATATCCCACAGAATCTCCACAAATTCCCACAAAATCTACAACAAATTCCTCAAAATTCTTCAAGTCTCCTCAGAATCCCACACAATTCCAGAAAAATCCCCACAAAATTCCAGACAAGTCCCACAAAATTCCCTAAATCATTTCAAAACCCTACCAATTCACAGGAATGTCCCACAAAATCTCCACCGATTCCCAGAACATCCCACAAAAATCCCACAAAAATCCCTAAATCTTCTGAAATCTTGACCAAATTCCAGAAACGCCCCATAAAATCACCACAGTTTCCCACAAAATTCAAGAAAAACACCACTAAATTCCCTAAATCTTTTCAAAATACTACAAAATTCTTGAAAAGCCCCACCAAATTCCAGAAATGTCCCACCAAATTCCCTACATCTTCTCAAAACTCTAAAAATTTCAACAAAAATCCCACCAAATCTCCACAAATTCTTACAAAATACATGAAAAATCCCTCAAGATCCCTAAATCGCCTCACTATCCCACAAAATTCCACAAAAATCACACAAAAACTCCACAAGTTTCCACAAAATCTAAGAAAAATTCCTCAAAATACTTCAACTCTCCTCAAAACCACACAAAGTCCTTGAAAAGGCCCACCAAATTCCAGGAAAATCCCACAGAATCTACACAAATTCCCGCAAAATCTAAAACAAATTCCTCAACATTCTTCAAGTCTCCTCAGAATCCCACACAATTCCAGAAAAACCCCCACAAAATTCCAGACAAGTCCCACAAAATTCCCTAAATCATTTCAAAACCCTACCAATTCACAGGAATGTCCCACAAAATCTCCACCAATTCCCAGAACATCCCACAAAAATCCCACAAAAATCCCTAAATCTTCTGAAAACTCGACCAAATTCCAGAAACGCCCCATAAAATCACCACAGTTTCCCACAAACTTCAAGAAAAACAACACAAAATTCCCTAAATCTTTTCAAAATACTACAAAATTCCTGAAAAGCCCTACCAAATTCCAGAAATATCCCACAAAATGACCTAAATCATTCCAAAACTCTACCAAATTCCACAAAAATCCCACCAAATCTCCACAAATTCTTACAAAATACATGAAAAATCACAGATAATTCCTCAATTCTCTGCAGAATCTCACAAAATTCCAGAAAAGACCCTCAAAGTTCCACAAACATCCCACAAAATCTCCTCAAAATCCAACAAAATTCCAGGAAAAATCCCACAACATTCCCTAATTCTTCTCAAAACACGACCAAATTCTAAAAAAAAATCCCACCAAATCTCCACAAATTCCCACAAAATACATGAAAAATCCCTCAAGATCCCTAAATCGCCTCAATATCCCACAAAATTCCACAAAAATCACACAAAACCTCCACAAGTTTCCACAAAATCTAAGAAAAATTCCTCAAAATACTTCAACTCTCCTCAAAACCACACAAAGTCCTTGAAAAGGCCCACCAAATTCCACAAAAATCCCACCAAATTCCCTACATCTTCTCAAAACTCTACAAATTTCAACAAAAATCCCACCAAATCTCCACAAATTCTTACAAAATACATGAAAAATCACAGATAATTCCTCAATTCTCTGCAGAATCTCACAAAATTCCAGAAAAGACCCTCAAAATTCCACAACCATCCCACAAAATCTCCTCAAAATCCAACAAAATTCCAGGAAAAATCCCACAACATTCCCGAAATCTTCTCAAAACACGACCAAATTCTAAAAAAAAATCCCACCAAATCTCCACAAATTCTTACAAAATACATGAAAAATCACAGATAATTCCTCAATTCTCTGCAGAATCTCACAAAATTCCAGAAAAGACCCTCAAAGTTCCACCAACATCCCACAAAATGTCCACAAATGTCCACAAATCCAAGAAAAATCCCACAGATTTCCCTAATTCTTCTAAAACACGACCAAATTCTAGAAAAATATCCCACCAAATCTCCACAAATTCCCACAAAATCTAAAACAAATTCCTCAACATTCTTCAAGTCTCCTCAGAATCCCACACAATTCCAGAAAAATCCCCACAAAATTACAGACAAGTCCCACAAAATTCCCTAAATCATTTCAAAACCCTACCAATTCACAGGAATGTCCCACAAAATCTCTGCCAATTTCCAGAACATCCCACAAAAATCCCACAAAAATCCCTAAATCTTCTGAAATCTTGACCAAATTCCAGAAACGCCCCATAAAATCACCACAGTTTCCCACAAAATTCAAGAAAAACAACACAAAATTCCCTAAATCTTTTCAAAATACTACAAAATTCTTGAAAAGCCCCACCAAATTCCAGAAATGTCCCACAAAATGACCTAAATCATTCCAAAACTCTACCAAATTCCACAAAAATCCCACCAAATCTCCACAAATTCTTACAAAATACATGAAAAATCACAGATAATTCCTCAATTCTCTGCAGAATCTCACAAAATTCCAGAAAAGACCCTCAAAGTTCCACAAACATCCCACAAAATCTCCTCAAAATCCAACAAAATTCCAGGAAAAATCCCACAACATTCCCTAATTCTTCTCAAAACACGACCAAATTCTAAAAAAAAATCCCACCAAATCTCCACAAATTCCCACAAAATACATGAAAAATCCCTCAAGATCCCTAAATCGCCTCAATATCCCACAAAATTCCACAAAAATCACACAAAACCTCCACAAGTTTCCACAAAATCTAAGAAAAATTCCTCAAAATACTTCAACTCTCCTCAAAACCACACAAAGTCCTTGAAAAGGCCCACCAAATTCCACAAAAATCCCACCAAATTCCCTACATCTTCTCAAAACTCTACAAATTTCAACAAAAATCCCACCAAATCTCCACAAATTCTTACAAAATACATGAAAAATCACAGATAATTCCTCAATTCTCTGCAGAATCTCACAAAATTCCAGAAAAGACCCTCAAAATTCCACAACCATCCCACAAAATCTCCTCAAAATCCAACAAAATTCCAGGAAAAATCCCACAACATTCCCGAAATCTTCTCAAAACACGACCAAATTCTAAAAAAAAATCCCACCAAATCTCCACAAATTCTTACAAAATACATGAAAAATCACAGATAATTCCTCAATTCTCTGCAGAATCTCACAAAATTCCAGAAAAGACCCTCAAAGTTCCACCAACATCCCACAAAATGTCCACAAATGTCCACAAATCCAAGAAAAATCCCACAGATTTCCCTAATTCTTCTAAAACACGACCAAATTCTAGAAAAATATCCCACCAAATCTCCACAAATTCCCACAAAATCTAAAACAAATTCCTCAACATTCTTCAAGTCTCCTCAGAATCCCACACAATTCCAGAAAAATCCCCACAAAATTACAGACAAGTCCCACAAAATTCCCTAAATCATTTCAAAACCCTACCAATTCACAGGAATGTCCCACAAAATCTCTGCCAATTTCCAGAACATCCCACAAAAATCCCACAAAAATCCCTAAATCTTCTGAAATCTTGACCAAATTCCAGAAACGCCCCATAAAATCACCACAGTTTCCCACAAAATTCAAGAAAAACAACACAAAATTCCCTAAATCTTTTCAAAATACTACAAAATTCTTGAAAAGCCCCACCAAATTCCAGAAATGTCCCACAAAATGACCTAAATCATTCCAAAACTCTACCAAATTCCACAAAAATCCCAGCAAATCTCCACAAATTCTTACAAAATACATGAAAAATCACAGATAATTCCTCAATTCTCTGCTGAATCTTACAAAATTCCAGAAAAGACCCTCAAAATTCCACAACCATCCCCCAAAATCTCCTCAAAATCCAAAAAAATTCCAGGAAAAATCCCACAACATTCCCTAAACCTTCTCAAAACATGACCAAATTCTAGAAAAATATCCCACCAAACCTCCACAAATTCCCACAAAATACATGAAAAATCCCTCAAGATCCCTAAATCGCCTCAATATCCCACAAAATTCCACAAAAATCACACAAAACCTCCACA
This sequence comes from Cyanistes caeruleus, assembly GCF_971803275.1. NCBI lineage: Eukaryota > Metazoa > Chordata > Aves > Passeriformes > Paridae > Cyanistes > Cyanistes caeruleus. The sequence continues at coordinate 505,041 of NC_141707.1, read as the reverse complement.
AGTTTCCACAAAATCTAAGAAAAATTCCTCAAAATACTTCAACTCTCCTCAAAACCACACAAAGTCCTTGAAAAGGCCCACCAAATTCCACGAAAATCCCACCAAATTCCCTACATCTTCTCAAAACTCTACAAATTCCAACAAAAATCCCACCAAATCTCCACAAATTCTTACAAAATACATGAAAAATCCCTCAAGATCCCTAAATCGCCTCACTATCCCACAAAATTCCACAAAAATCACACAAAAACTCCACAAGTTTCCACAAAATCTAAGAAAAATTCCTCAAAATACTTCAACTCTCCTCAAAACCACACAAAGTCCTTGAAAAGGCCCACCAAATTCCAGGAAAATCCCACAGAATCTACACAAATTCCCGCAAAATCTAAAACAAATTCCTCAACATTCTTCAAGTCTCCTCAGAATCCCACACAATTCCAGAAAAATCCCCACAAAATTCCAGACAAGTCCCACAAAATTCCCTAAATCATTTCAAAACCCTACCAATTCACAGGAATGTCCCACAAAATCTCCACCAATTCCCAGAACATCCCACAAAAATCCCACAAAAATCCCTAAATCTTCTGAAAACTCGACCAAATTCCAGAAACGCCCCATAAAATCACCACAGTTTCCCACAAACTTCAAGAAAAACAACACAAAATTCCCTAAATCTTTTCAAAATACTACAAAATTCCTGAAAAGCCCTACCAAATTCCAGAAATATCCCACAAAATGACCTAAATCATTCCAAAACTCTACCAAATTCCACAAAAATCCCACCAAATCTCCACAAATTCTTACAAAATACATGAAAAATCACAGATAATTCCTCAATTCTCTGCAGAATCTCACAAAATTCCAGAAAAGACCCTCAAAGTTCCACAAACATCCCACAAAATCTCCTCAAAATCCAACAAAATTCCAGGAAAAATCCCACAACATTCCCTAATTCTTCTCAAAACACGACCAAATTCTAAAAAAAAATCCCACCAAATCTCCACAAATTCCCACAAAATACATGAAAAATCCCTCAAGATCCCTAAATCGCCTCAATATCCCACAAAATTCCACAAAAATCACACAAAACCTCCACAAGTTTCCACAAAATCTAAGAAAAATTCCTCAAAATACTTCAACTCTCCTCAAAACCACACAAAGTCCTTGAAAAGGCCCACCAAATTCCACAAAAATCCCACCAAATTCCCTACATCTTCTCAAAACTCTACAAATTTCAACAAAAATCCCACCAAATCTCCACAAATTCTTACAAAATACATGAAAAATCACAGATAATTCCTCAATTCTCTGCAGAATCTCACAAAATTCCAGAAAAGACCCTCAAAGTTCCACAAACATCCCACAAAATCTTCTCAAAATCCAACAAAATTCCAGGAAAAATCCCACAACATTCCCGAAATCTTCTCAAAACACGACCAAATTCTAAAAAAAAATCCCACCAAATCTCCACAAATTCTTACAAAATACATGAAAAATCACAGATAATTCCTCAATTCTCTGCAAAATCTCACAAAATTCCAGAAAAGACCCTCAAAATTCCACAACCATCCCACAAAATCTCCTCAAAATCCAACAAAATTCCAGGAAAAATCCCACAACATTCCCGAAATCTTCTCAAAACACGACCAAATTCTAAAAAAAAATCCCACCAAATCTCCACAAATTCTTACAAAATACATGAAAAATCACAGATAATTCCTCAATTCTCTGCAGAATCTCACAAAATTCCAGAAAAGACCCTCAAAGTTCCACCAACATCCCACAAAATGTCCACAAATGTCCACAAATCCAAGAAAAATCCCACAGATTTCCCTAATTCTTCTAAAACACGACCAAATTCTAGAAAAATATCCCACCAAATCTCCACAAATTCCCACAAAATCTAAAACAAATTCCTCAACATTCTTCAAGTCTCCTCAGAATCCCACACAATTCCAGAAAAATCCCCACAAAATTCCAGACAAGTCCCACAAAATTCCCTAAATCATTTCAAAACCCTACCAATTCACAGGAATGTCCCACAAAATCTCTGCCAATTTCCAGAACATCCCACAAAAATCCCACAAAAATCCCTAAATCTTCTGAAATCTTGACCAAATTCCAGAAACGCCCCATAAAATCACCACAGTTTCCCACAAAATTCAAGAAAAACAACACAAAATTCCCTAAATCTTTTCAAAATACTACAAAATTCTTGAAAAGCCCCACCAAATTCCAGAAATGTCCCACAAAATGACCTAAATCATTCCAAAACTCTACCAAATTCCACAAAAATCCCAGCAAATCTCCACAAATTCTTACAAAATACATGAAAAATCACAGATAATTCCTCAATTCTCTGCTGAATCTTACAAAATTCCAGAAAAGACCCTCAAAATTCCACAACCATCCCCCAAAATCTCCTCAAAATCCAAAAAAATTCCAGGAAAAATCCCACAACATTCCCTAAACCTTCTCAAAACATGACCAAATTCTAGAAAAATATCCCACCAAATCTCCACAAATTCCCACAAAATACATGAAAAATCCCTCAAGATCCCTAAATCGCCTCAATATCCCACAAAATTCCACAAAAATCACACAAAACCTCCACAAGTTTCCACAAAATCTAAGAAAAATTCCTCAAAATACTTCAACTCTCCTCAAAACCACACAAAGTCCTTGAAAAGGCCCACCAAATTCCACAAAAATCCCACCAAATTCCCTACATCTTCTCAAAACTCTACAAATTTCAACAAAAATCCCACCAAATCTCCACAAATTCTTACAAAATACATGAAAAATCACAGATAATTCCTCAATTCTCTGCAGAATCTCACAAAATTCCAGAAAAAACGCTCAAAGTTCCACCAACATCCCACAAAATGTCCACAAATGTCCACAAAATCCAAGAAAAATCCCACAGATTTCCCTAATTCTTCTAAAACACGACCAAATTCTAGAAAAATATCCCACAGAATCTCCACAAATTCCCACAAAATCTACAACAAATTCCTCAAAATTCTTCAAGTCTCCTCAGAATCCCACACAATTCCAGAAAAATCCCCACAAAATTCCAGACAAGTCCCACAAAATTCCCTAAATCATTTCAAAACCCTACCAATTCACAGGAATGTCCCACAAAATCTCCACCGATTCCCAGAACATCCCACAAAAATCCCACAAAAATCCCTAAATCTTCTGAAATCTTGACCAAATTCCAGAAACGCCCCATAAAATCACCACAGTTTCCCACAAAATTCAAGAAAAACACCACTAAATTCCCTAAATCTTTTCAAAATACTACAAAATTCTTGAAAAGCCCCACCAAATTCCAGAAATGTCCCACCAAATTCCCTACATCTTCTCAAAACTCTAAAAATTTCAACAAAAATCCCACCAAATCTCCACAAATTCTTACAAAATACATGAAAAATCCCTCAAGATCCCTAAATCGCCTCACTATCCCACAAAATTCCACAAAAATCACACAAAAACTCCACAAGTTTCCACAAAATCTAAGAAAAATTCCTCAAAATACTTCAACTCTCCTCAAAACCACACAAAGTCCTTGAAAAGGCCCACCAAATTCCAGGAAAATCCCACAGAATCTACACAAATTCCCGCAAAATCTAAAACAATATCCTCAACATTCTTCAAGTCTCCTCAGAATCCCACACAATTCCAGAAAAACCCCCACAAAATTCCAGACAAGTCCCACAAAATTCCCTAAATCATTTCAAAACCCTACCAATTCACAGGAATGTCCCACAAAATCTCCACCAATTCCCAGAACATCCCACAAAAATCCCACAAAAATCCCTAAATCTTCTGAAAACTCGACCAAATTCCAGAAACGCCCCATAAAATCACCACAGTTTCCCACAAACTTCAAGAAAAACAACACAAAATTCCCTAAATCTTTTCAAAATACTACAAAATTCCTGAAAAGCCCTACCAAATTCCAGAAATATCCCACAAAATGACCTAAATCATTCCAAAACTCTACCAAATTCCACAAAAATCCCACCAAATCTCCACAAATTCTTACAAAATACATGAAAAATCACAGATAATTCCTCAATTCTCTGCAGAATCTCACAAAATTCCAGAAAAGACCCTCAAAGTTCCACAAACATCCCACAAAATCTCCTCAAAATCCAACAAAATTCCAGGAAAAATCCCACAACATTCCCTAATTCTTCTCAAAACACGACCAAATTCTAAAAAAAAATCCCACCAAATCTCCACAAATTCCCACAAAATACATGAAAAATCCCTCAAGATCCCTAAATCGCCTCAATATCCCACAAAATTCCACAAAAATCACACAAAACCTCCACAAGTTTCCACAAAATCTAAGAAAAATTCCTCAAAATACTTCAACTCTCCTCAAAACCACACAAAGTCCTTGAAAAGGCCCACCAAATTCCACAAAAATCCCACCAAATTCCCTACATCTTCTCAAAACTCTACAAATTTCAACAAAAATCCCACCAAATCTCCACAAATTCTTACAAAATACATGAAAAATCACAGATAATTCCTCAATTCTCTGCAGAATCTCACAAAATTCCAGAAAAGACCCTCAAAATTCCACAACCATCCCACAAAATCTCCTCAAAATCCAACAAAATTCCAGGAAAAATCCCACAACATTCCCGAAATCTTCTCAAAACACGACCAAATTCTAAAAAAAAATCCCACCAAATCTCCACAAATTCTTACAAAATACATGAAAAATCACAGATAATTCCTCAATTCTCTGCAGAATCTCACAAAATTCCAGAAAAGACCCTCAAAGTTCCACCAACATCCCACAAAATGTCCACAAATGTCCACAAATCCAAGAAAAATCCCACAGATTTCCCTAATTCTTCTAAAACACGACCAAATTCTAGAAAAATATCCCACCAAATCTCCACAAATTCCCACAAAATCTAAAACAAATTCCTCAACATTCTTCAAGTCTCCTCAGAATCCCACACAATTCCAGAAAAATCCCCACAAAATTACAGACAAGTCCCACAAAATTCCCTAAATCATTTCAAAACCCTACCAATTCACAGGAATGTCCCACAAAATCTCTGCCAATTTCCAGAACATCCCACAAAAATCCCACAAAAATCCCTAAATCTTCTGAAATCTTGACCAAATTCCAGAAACGCCCCATAAAATCACCACAGTTTCCCACAAAATTCAAGAAAAACAACACAAAATTCCCTAAATCTTTTCAAAATACTACAAAATTCTTGAAAAGCCCCACCAAATTCCAGAAATGTCCCACAAAATGACCTAAATCATTCCAAAACTCTACCAAATTCCACAAAAATCCCAGCAAATCTCCACAAATTCTTACAAAATACATGAAAAATCACAGATAATTCCTCAATTCTCTGCTGAATCTTACAAAATTCCAGAAAAGACCCTCAAAATTCCACAACCATCCCCCAAAATCTCCTCAAAATCCAAAAAAATTCCAGGAAAAATCCCACAACATTCCCTAAACCTTCTCAAAACATGACCAAATTCTAGAAAAATATCCCACCAAACCTCCACAAATTCCCACAAAATACATGAAAAATCCCTCAAGATCCCTAAATCGCCTCAATATCCCACAAAATTCCACAAAAATCACACAAAACCTCCACAAGTTTCCACAAAATCTAAGAAAAATTCCTCAAAATACTTCAACTCTCCTCAAAACCACACAAAGTCCTTGAAAAGGCCCACCAAATTCCACGAAAATCCCACCAAATTCCCTACATCTTCTCAAAACTCTACAAATTCCAACAAAAATCCCACCAAATCTCCACAAATTCTTACAAAATACATGAAAAATCCCTCAAGATCCCTAAATCGCCTCACTATCCCACAAAATTCCACAAAAATCACACAAAAACTCCACAAGTTTCCACAAAATCTAAGAAAAATTCCTCAAAATACTTCAACTCTCCTCAAAACCACACAAAGTCCTTGAAAAGGCCCACCAAATTCCAGGAAAATCCCACAGAATCTACACAAATTCCCGCAAAATCTAAAACAAATTCCTCAACATTCTTCAAGTCTCCTCAGAATCCCACACAATTCCAGAAAAATCCCCACAAAATTCCAGACAAGTCCCACAAAATTCCCTAAATCATTTCAAAACCCTACCAATTCACAGGAATGTCCCACAAAATCTCCACCAATTCCCAGAACATCCCACAAAAATCCCACAAAAATCCCTAAATCTTCTGAAAACTCGACCAAATTCCAGAAACGCCCCATAAAATCACCACAGTTTCCCACAAACTTCAAGAAAAACAACACAAAATTCCCTAAATCTTTTCAAAATACTACAAAATTCCTGAAAAGCCCTACCAAATTCCAGAAATATCCCACAAAATGACCTAAATCATTCCAAAACTCTACCAAATTCCACAAAAATCCCACCAAATCTCCACAAATTCTTACAAAATACATGAAAAATCACAGATAATTCCTCAATTCTCTGCAGAATCTCACAAAATTCCAGAAAAGACCCTCAAAGTTCCACAAACATCCCACAAAATCTCCTCAAAATCCAACAAAATTCCAGGAAAAATCCCACAACATTCCCTAATTCTTCTCAAAACACGACCAAATTCTAAAAAAAAATCCCACCAAATCTCCACAAATTCCCACAAAATACATGAAAAATCCCTCAAGATCCCTAAATCGCCTCAATATCCCACAAAATTCCACAAAAATCACACAAAACCTCCACAAGTTTCCACAAAATCTAAGAAAAATTCCTCAAAATACTTCAACTCTCCTCAAAACCACACAAAGTCCTTGAAAAGGCCCACCAAATTCCACAAAAATCCCACCAAATTCCCTACATCTTCTCAAAACTCTACAAATTTCAACAAAAATCCCACCAAATCTCCACAAATTCTTACAAAATACATGAAAAATCACAGATAATTCCTCAATTCTCTGCAGAATCTCACAAAATTCCAGAAAAGACCCTCAAAATTCCACAACCATCCCCCAAAATCTCCTCAAAATGCAAAAAAATTCCAGGAAAAATCCCACAACATTCCCTAAACCTTCTCCAAACATGACCAAATTCTAAAAAAAAATCCCACCAAATCTCCACAAATTCTTACAAAATACATGAAAAATCACAGATAATTCCTCAATTCTCTGCAGAATCTCACAAAATTCCAGAAAAGACCCTCAAAGTTCCACCAACATCCCACAAAATGTCCACAAATGTCCACAAATCCAAGAAAAATCCCACAGATTTCCCTAATTCTTCTAAAACACGACCAAATTCTAGAAAAATATCCCACCAAATCTCCACAAATTCCCACAAAATCTAAAACAAATTCCTCAACATTCTTCAAGTCTCCTCAGAATCCCACACAATTCCAGAAAAATCCCCACAAAATTCCAGACAAGTCCCACAAAATTCCCTAAATCATTTCAAAACCCTACCAATTCACAGGAATGTCCCACAAAATCTCTGCCAATTTCCAGAACATCCCACAAAAATCCCACAAAAATCCCTAAATCTTCTGAAATCTTGACCAAATTCCAGAAACGCCCCATAAAATCACCACAGTTTCCCACAAAATTCAAGAAAAACAACACAAAATTCCCTAAATCTTTTCAAAATACTACAAAATTCTTGAAAAGCCCCACCAAAGTCCAGAAATGTCCCACAAAATGACCTAAATCATTCCAAAACTCTACCAAATTCCACAAAAATCCCAGCAAACCTCCACAAATTCTTACAAAATACATGAAAAATCACAGATAATTCCTCAATTCTCTGCTGAATCTTACAAAATTCCAGAAAAGACCCTCAAAATTCCACAACCATCCCCCAAAATCTCCTCAAAATCCAAAAAAATTCTAGGAAAAATCCCACAACATTCCCTAAACCTTCTCAAAACATGACCAAATTCTAGAAAAATATCCCACCAAATCTCCACAAATTCCCACAAAATACATGAAAAATCCCTCAAGATCCCTAAATCGCCTCAATATCCCACAAAATTCCACAAAAATCACACAAAACCTCCACAAGTTTCCACAAAATCTAAGAAAAATTCCTCAAAATACTTCAACTCTCCTCAAAACCACACAAAGTCCTTGAAAAGGCCCACCAAATTCCACAAAAATCCCACCAAATTCCCTACATCTTCTCAAAACTCTACAAATTTCAACAAAAATCCCACCAAATCTCCACAAATTCTTACAAAATACATGAAAAATCACAGATAATTCCTCAATTCTCTGCAGAATCTCACAAAATTCCAGAAAAAACGCTCAAAGTTCCACCAACATCCCACAAAATGTCCACAAATGTCCACAAAATCCAAGAAAAATCCCACAGATTTCCCTAATTCTTCTAAAACACGACCAAATTCTAGAAAAATATCCCACAGAATCTCCACAAATTCCCACAAAATCTACAACAAATTCCTCAAAATTCTTCAAGTCTCCTCAGAATCCCACACAATTCCAGAAAAATCCCCACAAAATTCCAGACAAGTCCCACAAAATTCCCTAAATCATTTCAAAACCCTACCAATTCACAGGAATGTCCCACAAAATCTCTGCCAATTCCCAGAACATCCCACAAAAATCCCACAAAAATCCCTAAATCTTCTGAAATCTTGACCAAATTCCAGAAACGCCCCATAAAATCACCACAGTTTCCCACAAACTTCAAGAAAAACAACACAAAATTCCCTAAATCTTTTCAAAATACTACAAAATTCCTGAAAAGCCCCACCAAATTCCAGAAATGTCCCACAAAATGACCTAAATCATTCCAAAACTCTACCAAATTCCACAAAAATCCCACCAAATCTCCACAAATTCTTACAAAATACATGAAAAATCACAGATAATTCCTCAATTCTCTGCAAAATCTCACAAAATTCCAGAAAAGACCCTCAAAATTCCACAACCATCCCACAAAATCTCCTCAAAATCCAAAAAAATTCCAGGAAAAATCCCACAACATTCCCGAAATCTTCTCAAAACATGACCAAATTCTAAAAAAAAATCCCACCAAATCTCCACAAATTCCCACAAAATACATGAAAAATCCCTCAAGATCCCTAAATCGCCTCAATATCCCACAAAATTCCACAAAAATCACACAAAACCTCCACAAGTTTCCACAAAATCTAAGAAAAATTCCTCAAAATACTTCAACTCTCCTCAAAACCACACAAAGTCCTTGAAAAGGCCCACCAAATTCCACAAAAATCCCACCAAATTCCCTACATCTTCTCAAAACTCTACAAATTTCAACAAAAATCCCACCAAATCTCCACAAATTCTTACAAAATACATGAAAAATCACAGATAATTCCTCAATTCTCTGCAGAATCTCACAAAATTCCAGAAAAGACCCTCAAAGTTCCACCAACATCCCACAAAATGTCCACAAATGTCCACAAAATCCAAGAAAAATCCCACAAAATTCCCTAATTCTTCTAAAACACGACCAAATTCTAGAAAAATATCCCACCAAATCTCCACAAATTCCCACAAAATACATGAAAAATCCCTCAAGATCCCTAAATCGCCTCAATATCCCACAAAATTCCACAAAAATCACACAAAACCTCCACAAGTTTCCACAAAATCTAAGAAAAATTCCTCAAAATACTTCAACTCTCCTCAAAACCACACAAAGTCCTTGAAAAGGCCCACCAAATTCCACAAAAATCCCACCAAATTCCCTACATCTTCTCAAAACTCTACAAATTTCAACAAAAATCCCACCAAATCTCCACAAATTCTTACAAAATACATGAAAAATCACAGATAATTCCTCAATTCTCTGCAGAATCTCACAAAATTCCAGAAAAGACCCTCAAAGTTCCACAAACATCCCACAAAATGTCCACAAATGTCCACAAAATCCAAGAAAAATCCCACAAAATTCCCTAATTCTTCTAAAACACGACCAAATTCTAGAAAAATATCCCACCAAATCTCCACAAATTCCCACAAAATACATGAAAAATCCCTCAAGATCCCTAAATCGCCTCAATATCCCACAAAATTCCACAAAAATCACACAAAACCTCCACAAGTTTCCACAAAATCTAAGAAAAATTCCTCAAAATACTTCAACTCTCCTCAAAACCACACAAAGTCCTTGAAAAGGCCCACCAAATTCCACAAAAATCCCACCAAATTCCCTACATCTTCTCAAAACTCTACAAATTTCAACAAAAATCCCACCAAATCTCCACAAATTCTTACAAAATACATGAAAAATCACAGATAATTCCTCAATTCTCTGCAGAATCTCACAAAATTCCAGAAAAGACCCTCAAAGTTCCACCAACATCCCACAAAATGTCCACAAATGTCCACAAAATCCAAGAAAAATCCCACAGATTTCCCTAATTCTTCTAAAACACGACCAAATTCCAGAGAAATCCCACAGAATCTCCACAAATTCCCACAAAATCTAAAACAAATTCCTCAACATTCTTCAAGTCTCCTCAGAATCCCACACAATTCCAGAAAAACCCCCACAAAATTACAGACAAGTCCCACAAAATTCCCTAAATCATTTCAAAACCCTACCAATTCACAGGAATGTCCCACAAAATCTCCACCGATTCCCAGAACATCCCACAAAAATCCCACAAAAATCCCTAAATCTTCTGAAATCTTGACCAAATTCCAGAAACGCCCCATAAAATCACCACAGTTTCCCACAAACTTCAAGAAAAACAACACAAAATTCCCTAAATCTTTTCAAAATACTACAAAATTCTTGAAAAGCCCCACCAAAGTCCAGAAATATCCCACAAAATGACCTAAATCATTCCAAAACTCTACCAAATTCCACAAAAATCCCACCAAATCTCCACAAATTCTTACAAAATACATGAAAAATCACAGATAATTCCTCAATTCTCTGCAGAATCTCACAAAATTCCAGAAAAGACCCTCAAAATTCCACAACCATCCCACAAAATCTCCTCAAAATCCAAAAACATTCCAGGAAAAATCCCACAACATTCCCTAAATCTTCTCAAAACATGACCAAATTCTAAAAAAATATCCCACCAAATCTCCACAAATTCTTACAAAATACATGAAAAATCCCTCAAGATCCCTAAATCGCCTCACTATCCCACAAAATTCCACAAAAATCACACAAAACCTCCACAAGTTTCCACAAAATCTAAGAAAAATTCCTCAAAATACTTCAACTCTCCTCAAAACCACACAAAGTCCTTGAAAAGGCCCACCAAATTCCACAAAAATCCCACCAAATTCCCTACATCTTCTCAAAACTCTACAAATTTCAACAAAAATCCCACCAAATCTCCACAAATTCTTACAAAATACATGAAAAATCACAGATAATTCCTCAATTCTCTGCAGAATCTCACAAAATTCCAGAAAAGACCCTCAAAGTTCCACCAACATCCCACAAAATGTCCACAAATGTCCACAAAATCCAAGAAAAATCCCACAAAATTCCCTAATTCTTCTAAAACACGACCAAATTCTAGAAAAATATCCCACCAAATCTCCACAAATTCCCACAAAATACATGAAAAATCCCTCAAGATCCCTAAATCGCCTCAATATCCCACAAAATTCCACAAAAATCACACAAAACCTCCACAAGTTTCCACAAAATCTAAGAAAAATTCCTCAAAATACTTCAACTCTCCTCAAAACCACACAAAGTCCTTGAAAAGGCCCACCAAATTCCACAAAAATCCCACCAAATTCCCTACATCTTCTCAAAACTCTACAAATTTCAACAAAAATCCCACCAAATCTCCACAAATTCTTTCAAAATACATGAAAAATCACAGATAATTCCCCAATTCCCTGCAGAATCTCACAAAATTCCAGAAAAGACCCTCAAAATTCCACCAACATCCCACAAAATGTCCACAAATGTCCACAAAATCCAAGAAAAATCCCACAGATTTCCCTAATTCTTCTAAAACACGACCAAATTCTAGAAAAATATCCCACAGAATCTCCACAAATTCCCACAAAATCTACAACAAATTCCTCAAAATTCTTCAAGTCTCCTCAGAATCCCACACAATTCCAGAAAAATCCCCACAAAATTACAGACAAGTCCCACAAAATTCCCTAAATCATTTCAAAACCCTACCAATTCACAGGAATGTCCCACAAAATCTCCACCAATTCCCAGAACATCCCACAAAAATCCCACAAAAATCCCTAAATCTTCTGAAAACTCGACCAAATTCCAGAAACGCCCCATAAAATCACCACAGTTTCCCACAAACTTCCAGAAAAACAACACAAAATTCCCTAAATCTTTTCAAAATACTACAAAATTCCTGAAAAGCCCTACCAAATTCCAGAAATATCCCACAAAATGACCTAAATCATTCCAAAACTCTACCAAATTCCACCAAAATCACACCAAATCTCCACAAATTCTTACAAAATACATGAAAAATCACAGATAATTCCTCAATTCTCTGCAGAATCTCACAAAATTCCAGAAAAGACCCTCAAAGTTCCACCAACATCCCACAAAATGTCGACAAATGTCCACAAAATCCAAGAAAAATCCCACAGATTTCCCTAATTCTTCTAAAACACGACCAAATTCTAGAAAAATATCCCACCAAATCTCCACAAATTCCCACAAAATCTACAACAAATTCCTCAAAATTCTTCAAGTCTCCTCAGAATCCCACACAATTCCAGAAAAATCCCCACAAAATTCCAGACAAGTCCCACAAAATTCCCTAAATCATTTCAAAACCCTACCAATTCACAGGAATGTCCCACAAAATCTCCACCAATTCCCAGAACATCCCACAAAAATCCCACAAAAATCCCTAAATCTTCTGAAAACTCGACCAAATTCCAGAAACGCCCCATAAAATCACCACAGTTTCCCACAAACTTCAAGAAAAACAACACAAAATTCCCTAAATCTTTTCAAAATACTACAAAATTCCTGAAAAGCCCTACCAAATTCCAGAAATATCCCACAAAATGACCTAAATCATTCCAAAACTCTACCAAATTCCACCAAAATCACACCAAATCTCCACAAATTCTTACAAAATACATGAAAAATCACAGATAATTCCTCAATTCTCTGCAGAATCTCACAAAATTCCAGAAAAGACCCTCAAAGTTCCACCAACATCCCACAAAATGTCCACAAATGTCCACAAAATCCAAGAAAAATCCCACAAAATTCCCAAATTCTTCTAAAACACGACCAAATTCTAGAAAAATATCCCACCAAATCTCCACAAATTCCCACAAAATCTAAAACAAATTCCTCAACATTCTTCAAGTCTCCTCAGAATCCCACACAATTCCAGAAAAATCCCCACAAAATTACAGACAAGTCCCACAAAATTCCCTAAATCATTTCAAAACCCTACCAATTCACAGGAATGTCCCACAAAATCTCCACCGATTCCCAGAACATCCCACAAAAATCCCACAAATATCCCTAAATCTTCTGAAAACTCGACCAAATTCCAGAAACGCCCCATAAAATCACCACAGTTTCCCACAAAATTCAAGAAAAACAACACAAAATTCCCTAAATCTTTTCAAAATACTACAAAATTCCTGAAAAGCCCCACCAAATTCCAGAAATATCCCACAAAATGACCTAAATCATTCCAAAACTCTACCAAATTCCACAAAAATCCCACCAAATCTCCACAAATTCTTACAAAATACATGAAAAATCAAAGATAATTCCTCAATTCTCTGCCGAATCTCACAAAATTCCAGAAAAGACCCTCAAAGTTCCACCAACATCCCACAAAATGTCCACAAATGTCCACAAAATCCAAGAAAAATCCCACAAAATTCCCAAATTCTTCTAAAACACGACCAAATTCTAGAAAAATATCCCACCAAATCTCCACAAATTCCCACAAAATACATGAAAAATCCCTCAAGATCCCGAAATCGCCTCAATATCCCACAAAATTCCACAAAAATCACACAAAACCTCCACAAGTTTCCACAAAATCTAAGAAAAATTCCTCAAAATACTTCAACTCTCCTCAAAACCACACAAAGTCCTTGAAAAGGCCCACCAAATTCCACAAAAATCCCACCAAATTCCCTACATCTTCTCAAAACTCTACAAATTTCAACAAAAATCCCACCAAATCTCCACAAATTCTTACAAAATACATGAAAAATCACAGATAATTCCTCAATTCTCTGCAGAATCTCACAAAATTCCAGAAAAGACCCTCAAAGTTCCACCAACATCCCACAAAATGTCCACAAATGTCCACAAAATCCAAGAAAAATCCCACAAAATTCCCTAATTCTTCTAAAACACGACCAAATTCTAGAAAAATATCCCACCAAATCTCCACAAATTCCCACAAAATACATGAAAAATCCCTCAAGATCCCGAAATCGCCTCAATATCCCACAAAATTCCACAAAAATCACACAAAACCTCCACAAGTTTCCACAAAATCTAAGAAAAATTCCTCAAAATACTTCAACTCTCCTCAAAACCACACAAAGTCCTTGAAAAGGCCCACCAAATTCCACAAAAATCCCACCAAATTCCCTACATCTTCTCAAAACTCTACAAATTTCAACAAAAATCCCACCAAATCTCCACAAATTCTTTCAAAATACATGAAAAATCACAGATAATTCCCCAATTCCCTGCAGAATCTCACAAAATTCCAGAAAAGACCCTCAAAATTCCACCAACATCCCACAAAATGTCCACAAATGTCCACAAAATCCAAGAAAAATCCCACAGATTTCCCTAATTCTTCTAAAACACGACCAAATTCTAGAAAAATATCCCACAGAATCTCCACAAATTCCCACAAAATCTACAACAAATTCCTCAAAATTCTTCAAGTCTCCTCAGAATCCCACACAATTCCAGAAAAATCCCCACAAAATTCCAGACAAGTCCCACAAAATTCCCTAAATCATTTCAAAACCCTACCAATTCACAGGAATGTCCCACAAAATCTCCACCAATTCCCAGAACATCCCACAAAAATCCCACAAAAATCCCTAAATCTTCTGAAAACTCGACCATATTCCAGAAACGCCCCATAAAATCACCACAGTTTCCCACAAACTTCAAGAAAAAAACACAAAATTCCCTAAATCTTTTCAAAATACTACAAAATTCCTGAAAAGCCCTACCAAATTCCAGAAATATCCCACAAAATGACCTAAATCATTCCAAAACTCTACCAAATTCCACCAAAATCACACCAAATCTCCACAAATTCTTACAAAATACATGAAAAATCACAGATAATTCCTCAATTCTCTGCAGAATCTCACAAAATTCCAGAAAAGACCCTCAAAGTTCCACCAACATCCCACAAAATGTCCACAAATGTCCACAAAATCCAAGAAAAATCCCACAAAATTCCCAAATTCTTCTAAAACACGACCAAATTCTAGAAAAATATCCCACCAAATCTCCACAAATTCCCACAAAATCTAAAACAAATTCCTCAACATTCTTCAAGTCTCCTCAGAATCCCACACAATTCCAGAAAAATCCCCACAAAATTACAGACAAGTCCCACAAAATTCCCTAAATCATTTCAAAACCCTACCAATTCACAGGAATGTCCCACAAAATCTCCACCGATTCCCAGAACATCCCACAAAAATCCCACAAATATCCCTAAATCTTCTGAAAACTCGACCAAATTCCAGAAACGCCCCATAAAATCACCACAGTTTCCCACAAAATTCAAGAAAAACAACACAAAATTCCCTAAATCTTTTCAAAATACTACAAAATTCCTGAAAAGCCCCACCAAATTCCAGAAATATCCCACAAAATGACCTAAATCATTCCAAAACTCTACCAAATTCCACAAAAATCCCACCAAATCTCCACAAATTCTTACAAAATACATGAAAAATCAAAGATAATTCCTCAATTCTCTGCCGAATCTCACAAAATTCCAGAAAAGACCCTCAAAATTCCACAAACATCCCGCAAAATCTCCTCAAAATCCAACAAAATTCCAGGAAAAATCCCACAAAATTCCCTAATTCTTCTAAAACATGACCAAATTCTAAAAAAAAATCCCACCAAATCTCCACAAATTCCCACAAAATACATGAAAAATCCCTCAAGATCCCGAAATCGCCTCAATATCCCACAAAATTCCACAAAAATCACACAAAACCTCCACAAGTTTCCACAAAATCTAAGAAAAATTCCTCAAAATACTTCAACTCTCCTCAAAACCACACAAAGTCCTTGAAAAGGCCCACCAAATTCCACAAAAATCCCACCAAATTCCCTACATCTTCTCAAAACTCTACAAATTTCAACAAAAATCCCACCAAATCTCCACAAATTCTTACAAAATACATGAAAAATCACAGATAATTCCTCAATTCTCTGCAGAATCTCACAAAATTCCAGAAAAGACCCTCAAAGTTCCACCAACATCCCACAAAATGTCCACAAATGTCCACAAAATCCAAGAAAAATCCCACAAAATTCCCTAATTCTTCTAAAACACGACCAAATTCTAGAAAAATATCCCACCAAATCTCCACAAATTCCCACAAAATACATGAAAAATCCCTCAAGATCCCTAAATCGCCTCAATATCCCACAAAATTCCACAAAAATCACACAAAACCTCCACAAGTTTCCACAAAATCTAAGAAAAATTCCTCAAAATACTTCAACTCTCCTCAAAACCACACAAAGTCCTTGAAAAGGCCCACCAAATTCCACAAAAATCCCACCAAATTCCCTACATCTTCTCAAAACTCTACAAATTTCAACAAAAATCCCACCAAATCTCCACAAATTCTTACAAAATACATGAAAAATCACAGATAATTCCTCAATTCTCTGCAGAATCTCACAAAATTCCAGAAAAGACCCTCAAAGTTCCACCAACATCCCACAAAATGTCCACAAATGTCCACAAAATCCAAGAAAAATCCCACAAAATTCCCTAATTCTTCTAAAACACGACCAAATTCTAGAAAAATATCCCACCAAATCTCCACAAATTCCCACAAAATACATGAAAAATCCCTCAAGATCCCGAAATCGCCTCAATATCCCACAAAATTCCACAAAAATCACACAAAACCTCCACAAGTTTCCACAAAATCTAAGAAAAATTCCTCAAAATACTTCAACTCTCCTCAAAACCACACAAAGTCCTTGAAAAGGCCCACCAAATTCCACAAAAATCCCACCAAATTCCCTACATCTTCTCAAAACTCTACAAATTTCAACAAAAATCCCACCAAATCTCCACAAATTCTTACAAAATACATGAAAAATCACAGATAATTCCTCAATTCTCTGCAGAATCTCACAAAATTCCAGAAAAGACCCTCAAAGTTCCACCAACATCCCACAAAATGTCCACAAATGTCCACAAAATCCAAGAAAAATCCCACAAAATTCCCAAATTCTTCTAAAACACGACCAAATTCTAGAAAAATATCCCACCAAATCTCCACAAATTCCCAGAAAATCTAAAACAAATTCCTCAACATTCTTCAAGTCTCCTCAGAATCCCACACAATTCCAGAAAAATCCCCACAAAATTACAGACAAGTCCCACAAAATTCCCTAAATCATTTCAAAACCCTACCAATTCACAGGAATGTCCCACAAAATCTCCACCGATTCCCAGAACATCCCACAAAAATCCCACAAATATCCCTAAATCTTCTGAAAACTCGACCAAATTCCAGAAACGCCCCATAAAATCACCACAGTTTCCCACAAAATTCAAGAAAAACAACACAAAATTCCCTAAATCTTTTCAAAATACTACAAAATTCCTGAAAAGCCCCACCAAATTCCAGAAATATCCCACAAAATGACCTAAATCATTCCAAAACTCTACCAAATTCCACAAAAATCCCACCAAATCTCCACAAATTCTTACAAAATACATGAAAAATCAAAGATAATTCCTCAATTCTCTGCCGAATCTCACAAAATTCCAGAAAAGACCCTCAAAGTTCCACCAACATCCCACAAAATGTCCACAAATGTCCACAAAATCCAAGAAAAATCCCACAAAATTCCCAAATTCTTCTAAAACACGACCAAATTCTAGAAAAATATCCCACCAAATCTCCACAAATTCCCACAAAATACATGAAAAATCCCTCAAGATCCCGAAATCGCCTCAATATCCCACAAAATTCCACAAAAATCACACAAAACCTCCACAAGTTTCCACAAAATCTAAGAAAAATTCCTCAAAATACTTCAACTCTCCTCAAAACCACACAAAGTCCTTGAAAAGGCCCACCAAATTCCAGAAATATCCCACAAAATGACCTAAATCATTCCAAAACTCTACCAAATTCCACCAAAATCACACCAAATCTCCACAAATTCTTACAAAATACATGAAAAATCACAGATAATTCCTCAATTCTCTGCAGAATCTCACAAAATTCCAGAAAAGACCCTCAAAGTTCCACCAACATCCCACAAAATGTCCACAAATGTCCACAAAATCCAAGAAAAATCCCACAAAATTCCCAAATTCTTCTAAAACACGACCAAATTCTAGAAAAATATCCCACCAAATCTCCACAAATTCCCACAAAATCTAAAACAAATTCCTCAACATTCTTCAAGTCTCCTCAGAATCCCACACAATTCCAGAAAAATCCCCACAAAATTACAGACAAGTCCCACAAAATTCCCTAAATCATTTCAAAACCCTACCAATTCACAGGAATGTCCCACAAAATCTCCACCGATTCCCAGAACATCCCACAAAAATCCCACAAATATCCCTAAATCTTCTGAAAACTCGACCAAATTCCAGAAACGCCCCATAAAATCACCACAGTTTCCCACAAAATTCAAGAAAAACAACACAAAATTCCCTAAATCTTTTCAAAATACTACAAAATTCCTGAAAAGCCCCACCAAATTCCAGAAATATCCCACAAAATGACCTAAATCATTCCAAAACTCTACCAAATTCCACAAAAATCCCACCAAATCTCCACAAATTCTTACAAAATACATGAAAAATCAAAGATAATTCCTCAATTCTCTGCCGAATCTCACAAAATTCCAGAAAAGACCCTCAAAATTCCACAAACATCCCGCAAAATCTCCTCAAAATCCAGCAAAATTCCAGGAAAAATCCCACAAAATTCCCTAATTCTTCTCAAAACACGACCAAATTCTAAAAAAAAATCCCACCAAATCTCCACAAATTCCCACAAAATACATGAAAAATCCCTCAAGATCCCGAAATCGCCTCAATATCCCACAAAATTCCACAAAAATCACACAAAACCTCCACAAGTTTCCACAAAATCTAAGAAAAATTCCTCAAAATACTTCAACTCTCCTCAAAACCACACAAAGTCCTTGAAAAGGCCCACCAAATTCCACAAAAATCCCACCAAATTCCCTACATCTTCTCAAAACTCTACAAATTTCAACAAAAATCCCACCAAATCTCCACAAATTCTTACAAAATACATGAAAAATCACAGATAATTCCTCAATTCTCTGCAGAATCTCACAAAATTCCAGAAAAGACCCTCAAAGTTCCACCAACATCCCACAAAATGTCCACAAATGTCCACAAAATCCAAGAAAAATCCCACAAAATTCCCTAATTCTTCTAAAACACGACCAAATTCTAGAAAAATATCCCACCAAATCTCCACAAATTCCCACAAAATACATGAAAAATCCCTCAAGATCCCTAAATCGCCTCAATATCCCACAAAATTCCACAAAAATCACACAAAACCTCCACAAGTTTCCACAAAATCTAAGAAAAATTCCTCAAAATACTTCAACTCTCCTCAAAACCACACAAAGTCCTTGAAAAGGCCCACCAAATTCCACAAAAATCCCACCAAATTCCCTACATCTTCTCAAAACTCTACAAATTTCAACAAAAATCCCACCAAATCTCCACAAATTCTTTCAAAATACATGAAAAATCACAGATAATTCCCCAATTCCCTGCAGAATCTCACAAAATTCCAGAAAAGACCCTCAAAATTCCACCAACATCCCACAAAATGTCCACAAATGTCCACAAAATCCAAGAAAAATCCCACAGATTTCCCTAATTCTTCTAAAACACGACCAAATTCTAGAAAAATATCCCACAGAATCTCCACAAATTCCCACAAAATCTACAACAAATTCCTCAAAATTCTTCAAGTCTCCTCAGAATCCCACACAATTCCAGAAAAATCCCCACAAAATTCCAGACAAGTCCCACAAAATTCCCTAAATCATTTCAAAACCCTACCAATTCACAGGAATGTCCCACAAAATCTCCACCAATTCCCAGAACATCCCACAAAAATCCCACAAAAATCCCTAAATCTTCTGAAAACTCGACCATATTCCAGAAACGCCCCATAAAATCACCACAGTTTCCCACAAACTTCAAGAAAAAAACACAAAATTCCCTAAATCTTTTCAAAATACTACAAAATTCCTGAAAAGCCCTACCAAATTCCAGAAATATCCCACAAAATGACCTAAATCATTCCAAAACTCTACCAAATTCCACCAAAATCACACCAAATCTCCACAAATTCTTACAAAATACATGAAAAATCACAGATAATTCCTCAATTCTCTGCAGAATCTCACAAAATTCCAGAAAAGACCCTCAAAGTTCCACCAACATCCCACAAAATGTCCACAAATGTCCACAAAATCCAAGAAAAATCCCACAAAATTCCCAAATTCTTCTAAAACACGACCAAATTCTAGAAAAATATCCCACCAAATCTCCACAAATTCCCACAAAATCTAAAACAAATTCCTCAACATTCTTCAAGTCTCCTCAGAATCCCACACAATTCCAGAAAAATCCCCACAAAATTACAGACAAGTCCCACAAAATTCCCTAAATCATTTCAAAACCCTACCAATTCACAGGAATGTCCCACAAAATCTCCACCGATTCCCAGAACATCCCACAAAAATCCCACAAATATCCCTAAATCTTCTGAAAACTCGACCAAATTCCAGAAACGCCCCATAAAATCACCACAGTTTCCCACAAAATTCAAGAAAAACAACACAAAATTCCCTAAATCTTTTCAAAATACTACAAAATTCCTGAAAAGCCCCACCAAATTCCAGAAATATCCCACAAAATGACCTAAATCATTCCAAAACTCTACCAAATTCCACAAAAATCCCACCAAATCTCCACAAATTCTTACAAAATACATGAAAAATCAAAGATAATTCCTCAATTCTCTGCCGAATCTCACAAAATTCCAGAAAAGACCCTCAAAATTCCACAAACATCCCGCAAAATCTCCTCAAAATCCAACAAAATTCCAGGAAAAATCCCACAAAATTCCCT
Source organism: Cyanistes caeruleus (assembly GCF_971803275.1). NCBI lineage: Eukaryota > Metazoa > Chordata > Aves > Passeriformes > Paridae > Cyanistes > Cyanistes caeruleus. Next base: position 483,664 of record NC_141707.1, on the reverse strand, counting down.
AATTCTTCTAAAACATGACCAAATTCTAAAAAAAAATCCCACCAAATCTCCACAAATTCCCACAAAATACATGAAAAATCCCTCAAGATCCCGAAATCGCCTCAATATCCCACAAAATTCCACAAAAATCACACAAAACCTCCACAAGTTTCCACAAAATCTAAGAAAAATTCCTCAAAATACTTCAACTCTCCTCAAAACCACACAAAGTCCTTGAAAAGGCCCACCAAATTCCAGAAATATCCCACAAAATGACCTAAATCATTCCAAAACTCTACCAAATTCCACCAAAATCACACCAAATCTCCACAAATTCTTACAAAATACATGAAAAATCACAGATAATTCCTCAATTCTCTGCAGAATCTCACAAAATTCCAGAAAAGACCCTCAAAGTTCCACCAACATCCCACAAAATGTCCACAAATGTCCACAAAATCCAAGAAAAATCCCACAAAATTCCCTAATTCTTCTAAAACACGACCAAATTCTAGAAAAATATCCCACCAAATCTCCACAAATTCCCACAAAATACATGAAAAATCCCTCAAGATCCCGAAATCGCCTCAATATCCCACAAAATTCCACAAAAATCACACAAAACCTCCACAAGTTTCCACAAAATCTAAGAAAAATTCCTCAAAATACTTCAACTCTCCTCAAAACCACACAAAGTCCTTGAAAAGGCCCACCAAATTCCAGAAATATCCCACAAAATGACCTAAATCATTCCAAAACTCTACCAAATTCCACCAAAATCACACCAAATCTCCACAAATTCTTACAAAATACATGAAAAATCACAGATAATTCCTCAATTCTCTGCAGAATCTCACAAAATTCCAGAAAAGACCCTCAAAGTTCCACCAACATCCCACAAAATGTCCACAAATGTCCACAAAATCCAAGAAAAATCCCACAAAATTCCCAAATTCTTCTAAAACACGACCAAATTCTAGAAAAATATCCCACCAAATCTCCACAAATTCCCACAAAATCTAAAACAAATTCCTCAACATTCTTCAAGTCTCCTCAGAATCCCACACAATTCCAGAAAAATCCCCACAAAATTACAGACAAGTCCCACAAAATTCCCTAAATCATTTCAAAACCCTACCAATTCACAGGAATGTCCCACAAAATCTCCACCGATTCCCAGAACATCCCACAAAAATCCCACAAATATCCCTAAATCTTCTGAAAACTCGACCAAATTCCAGAAACGCCCCATAAAATCACCACAGTTTCCCACAAAATTCAAGAAAAACAACACAAAATTCCCTAAATCTTTTCAAAATACTACAAAATTCCTGAAAAGCCCCACCAAATTCCAGAAATATCCCACAAAATGACCTAAATCATTCCAAAACTCTACCAAATTCCACAAAAATCCCACCAAATCTCCACAAATTCTTACAAAATACATGAAAAATCAAAGATAATTCCTCAATTCTCTGCCGAATCTCACAAAATTCCAGAAAAGACCCTCAAAATTCCACAAACATCCCGCAAAATCTCCTCAAAATCCAGCAAAATTCCAGGAAAAATCCCACAAAATTCCCTAATTCTTCTCAAAACACGACCAAATTCTAAAAAAAAATCCCACCAAATCTCCACAAATTCCCACAAAATACATGAAAAATCCCTCAAGATCCCGAAATCGCCTCAATATCCCACAAAATTCCACAAAAATCACACAAAACCTCCACAAGTTTCCACAAAATCTAAGAAAAATTCCTCAAAATACTTCAACTCTCCTCAAAACCACACAAAGTCCTTGAAAAGGCCCACCAAATTCCACAAAAATCCCACCAAATTCCCTACATCTTCTCAAAACTCTACAAATTTCAACAAAAATCCCACCAAATCTCCACAAATTCTTACAAAATACATGAAAAATCACAGATAATTCCTCAATTCTCTGCAGAATCTCACAAAATTCCAGAAAAGACCCTCAAAGTTCCACCAACATCCCACAAAATGTCCACAAATGTCCACAAAATCCAAGAAAAATCCCACAAAATTCCCTAATTCTTCTAAAACACGACCAAATTCTAGAAAAATATCCCACCAAATCTCCACAAATTCCCACAAAATACATGAAAAATCCCTCAAGATCCCTAAATCGCCTCAATATCCCACAAAATTCCACAAAAATCACACAAAACCTCCACAAGTTTCCACAAAATCTAAGAAAAATTCCTCAAAATACTTCAACTCTCCTCAAAACCACACAAAGTCCTTGAAAAGGCCCACCAAATTCCACAAAAATCCCACCAAATTCCCTACATCTTCTCAAAACTCTACAAATTTCAACAAAAATCCCACCAAATCTCCACAAATTCTTTCAAAATACATGAAAAATCACAGATAATTCCCCAATTCCCTGCAGAATCTCACAAAATTCCAGAAAAGACCCTCAAAATTCCACCAACATCCCACAAAATGTCCACAAATGTCCACAAAATCCAAGAAAAATCCCACAGATTTCCCTAATTCTTCTAAAACACGACCAAATTCTAGAAAAATATCCCACAGAATCTCCACAAATTCCCACAAAATCTACAACAAATTCCTCAAAATTCTTCAAGTCTCCTCAGAATCCCACACAATTCCAGAAAAATCCCCACAAAATTCCAGACAAGTCCCACAAAATTCCCTAAATCATTTCAAAACCCTACCAATTCACAGGAATGTCCCACAAAATCTCCACCAATTCCCAGAACATCCCACAAAAATCCCACAAAAATCCCTAAATCTTCTGAAAACTCGACCATATTCCAGAAACGCCCCATAAAATCACCACAGTTTCCCACAAACTTCAAGAAAAAAACACAAAATTCCCTAAATCTTTTCAAAATACTACAAAATTCCTGAAAAGCCCTACCAAATTCCAGAAATATCCCACAAAATGACCTAAATCATTCCAAAACTCTACCAAATTCCACCAAAATCACACCAAATCTCCACAAATTCTTACAAAATACATGAAAAATCACAGATAATTCCTCAATTCTCTGCAGAATCTCACAAAATTCCAGAAAAGACCCTCAAAGTTCCACCAACATCCCACAAAATGTCCACAAATGTCCACAAAATCCAAGAAAAATCCCACAAAATTCCCAAATTCTTCTAAAACACGACCAAATTCTAGAAAAATATCCCACCAAATCTCCACAAATTCCCACAAAATCTAAAACAAATTCCTCAACATTCTTCAAGTCTCCTCAGAATCCCACACAATTCCAGAAAAATCCCCACAAAATTACAGACAAGTCCCACAAAATTCCCTAAATCATTTCAAAACCCTACCAATTCACAGGAATGTCCCACAAAATCTCCACCGATTCCCAGAACATCCCACAAAAATCCCACAAATATCCCTAAATCTTCTGAAAACTCGACCAAATTCCAGAAACGCCCCATAAAATCACCACAGTTTCCCACAAAATTCAAGAAAAACAACACAAAATTCCCTAAATCTTTTCAAAATACTACAAAATTCCTGAAAAGCCCCACCAAATTCCAGAAATATCCCACAAAATGACCTAAATCATTCCAAAACTCTACCAAATTCCACAAAAATCCCACCAAATCTCCACAAATTCTTACAAAATACATGAAAAATCAAAGATAATTCCTCAATTCTCTGCCGAATCTCACAAAATTCCAGAAAAGACCCTCAAAATTCCACAAACATCCCGCAAAATCTCCTCAAAATCCAACAAAATTCCAGGAAAAATCCCACAAAATTCCCTAATTCTTCTAAAACATGACCAAATTCTAAAAAAAAATCCCACCAAATCTCCACAAATTCCCACAAAATACATGAAAAATCCCTCAAGATCCCGAAATCGCCTCAATATCCCACAAAATTCCACAAAAATCACACAAAACCTCCACAAGTTTCCACAAAATCTAAGAAAAATTCCTCAAAATACTTCAACTCTCCTCAAAACCACACAAAGTCCTTGAAAAGGCCCACCAAATTCCACAAAAATCCCACCAAATTCCCTACATCTTCTCAAAACTCTACAAATTTCAACAAAAATCCCACCAAATCTCCACAAATTCTTACAAAATACATGAAAAATCACAGATAATTCCTCAATTCTCTGCAGAATCTCACAAAATTCCAGAAAAGACCCTCAAAGTTCCACCAACATCCCACAAAATGTCCACAAATGTCCACAAAATCCAAGAAAAATCCCACAAAATTCCCTAATTCTTCTAAAACACGACCAAATTCTAGAAAAATATCCCACCAAATCTCCACAAATTCCCACAAAATACATGAAAAATCCCTCAAGATCCCTAAATCGCCTCAATATCCCACAAAATTCCACAAAAATCACACAAAACCTCCACAAGTTTCCACAAAATCTAAGAAAAATTCCTCAAAATACTTCAACTCTCCTCAAAACCACACAAAGTCCTTGAAAAGGCCCACCAAATTCCACAAAAATCCCACCAAATTCCCTACATCTTCTCAAAACTCTACAAATTTCAACAAAAATCCCACCAAATCTCCACAAATTCTTACAAAATACATGAAAAATCACAGATAATTCCTCAATTCTCTGCAGAATCTCACAAAATTCCAGAAAAGACCCTCAAAGTTCCACCAACATCCCACAAAATGTCCACAAATGTCCACAAAATCCAAGAAAAATCCCACAAAATTCCCTAATTCTTCTAAAACACGACCAAATTCTAGAAAAATATCCCACCAAATCTCCACAAATTCCCACAAAATACATGAAAAATCCCTCAAGATCCCGAAATCGCCTCAATATCCCACAAAATTCCACAAAAATCACACAAAACCTCCACAAGTTTCCACAAAATCTAAGAAAAATTCCTCAAAATACTTCAACTCTCCTCAAAACCACACAAAGTCCTTGAAAAGGCCCACCAAATTCCACAAAAATCCCACCAAATTCCCTACATCTTCTCAAAACTCTACAAATTTCAACAAAAATCCCACCAAATCTCCACAAATTCTTACAAAATACATGAAAAATCACAGATAATTCCTCAATTCTCTGCAGAATCTCACAAAATTCCAGAAAAGACCCTCAAAGTTCCACCAACATCCCACAAAATGTCCACAAATGTCCACAAAATCCAAGAAAAATCCCACAAAATTCCCAAATTCTTCTAAAACACGACCAAATTCTAGAAAAATATCCCACCAAATCTCCACAAATTCCCACAAAATCTAAAACAAATTCCTCAACATTCTTAAAGTCTCCTCAGAATCCCACACAATTCCAGAAAAATCCCCACAAAATTACAGACAAGTCCCACAAAATTCCCTAAATCATTTCAAAACCCTACCAATTCACAGGAATGTCCCACAAAATCTCCACCGATTCCCAGAACATCCCACAAAAATCCCACAAATATCCCTAAATCTTCTGAAAACTCGACCAAATTCCAGAAACGCCCCATAAAATCACCACAGTTTCCCACAAACTTCAAGAAAAACAACACAAAATTCCCTAAATCTTTTCAAAATACTACAAAATTCCTGAAAAGCCCCACCAAATTCCAGAAATATCCCACAAAATGACCTAAATCATTCCAAAACTCTACCAAATTCCACAAAAATCCCACCAAATCTCCACAAATTCTTACAAAATACATGAAAAATCAAAGATAATTCCTCAATTCTCTGCCGAATCTCACAAAATTCCAGAAAAGACCCTCAAAATTCCACAAACATCCCGCAAAATCTCCTCAAAATCCAACAAAATTCCAGGAAAAATCCCACAAAATTCCCTAATTCTTCTAAAACATGACCAAATTCTAAAAAAAAATCCCACCAAATCTCCACAAATTCCCACAAAATACATGAAAAATCCCTCAAGATCCCGAAATCGCCTCAATATCCCACAAAATTCCACAAAAATCACACAAAACCTCCACAAGTTTCCACAAAATCTAAGAAAAATTCCTCAAAATACTTCAACTCTCCTCAAAACCACACAAAGTCCTTGAAAAGGCCCACCAAATTCCACAAAAATCCCACCAAATTCCCTACATCTTCTCAAAACTCTACAAATTTCAACAAAAATCCCACCAAATCTCCACAAATTCTTACAAAATACATGAAAAATCACAGATAATTCCTCAATTCTCTGCAGAATCTCACAAAATTCCAGAAAAGACCCTCAAAGTTCCACCAACATCCCACAAAATGTCCACAAATGTCCACAAAATCCAAGAAAAATCCCACAAAATTCCCAAATTCTTCTAAAACACGACCAAATTCTAGAAAAATATCCCACCAAATCTCCACAAATTCCCACAAAATACATGAAAAATCCCTCAAGATCCCGAAATCGCCTCAATATCCCACAAAATTCCACAAAAATCACACAAAACCTCCACAAGTTTCCACAAAATCTAAGAAAAATTCCTCAAAATACTTCAACTCTCCTCAAAACCACACAAAGTCCTTGAAAAGGCCCACCAAATTCCAGAAATATCCCACAAAATGACCTAAATCATTCCAAAACTCTACCAAATTCCACCAAAATCACACCAAATCTCCACAAATTCTTACAAAATACATGAAAAATCACAGATAATTCCTCAATTCTCTGCAGAATCTCACAAAATTCCAGAAAAGACCCTCAAAGTTCCACCAACATCCCACAAAATGTCCACAAATGTCCACAAAATCCAAGAAAAATCCCACAAAATTCCCTAATTCTTCTAAAACACGACCAAATTCTAGAAAAATATCCCACCAAATCTCCACAAATTCCCACAAAATACATGAAAAATCCCTCAAGATCCCGAAATCGCCTCAATATCCCACAAAATTCCACAAAAATCACACAAAACCTCCACAAGTTTCCACAAAATCTAAGAAAAATTCCTCAAAATACTTCAACTCTCCTCAAAACCACACAAAGTCCTTGAAAAGGCCCACCAAATTCCAGAAATATCCCACAAAATGACCTAAATCATTCCAAAACTCTACCAAATTCCACCAAAATCACACCAAATCTCCACAAATTCTTACAAAATACATGAAAAATCACAGATAATTCCTCAATTCTCTGCAGAATCTCACAAAATTCCAGAAAAGACCCTCAAAGTTCCACCAACATCCCACAAAATGTCCACAAATGTCCACAAAATCCAAGAAAAATCCCACAAAATTCCCAAATTCTTCTAAAACACGACCAAATTCTAGAAAAATATCCCACCAAATCTCCACAAATTCCCACAAAATCTAAAACAAATTCCTCAACATTCTTCAAGTCTCCTCAGAATCCCACACAATTCCAGAAAAATCCCCACAAAATTACAGACAAGTCCCACAAAATTCCCTAAATCATTTCAAAACCCTACCAATTCACAGGAATGTCCCACAAAATCTCCACCGATTCCCAGAACATCCCACAAAAATCCCACAAATATCCCTAAATCTTCTGAAAACTCGACCAAATTCCAGAAACGCCCCATAAAATCACCACAGTTTCCCACAAAATTCAAGAAAAACAACACAAAATTCCCTAAATCTTTTCAAAATACTACAAAATTCCTGAAAAGCCCCACCAAATTCCAGAAATATCCCACAAAATGACCTAAATCATTCCAAAACTCTACCAAATTCCACAAAAATCCCACCAAATCTCCACAAATTCTTACAAAATACATGAAAAATCAAAGATAATTCCTCAATTCTCTGCCGAATCTCACAAAATTCCAGAAAAGACCCTCAAAATTCCACAAACATCCCGCAAAATCTCCTCAAAATCCAGCAAAATTCCAGGAAAAATCCCACAAAATTCCCTAATTCTTCTCAAAACACGACCAAATTCTAAAAAAAAATCCCACCAAATCTCCACAAATTCCCACAAAATACATGAAAAATCCCTCAAGATCCCGAAATCGCCTCAATATCCCACAAAATTCCACAAAAATCACACAAAACCTCCACAAGTTTCCACAAAATCTAAGAAAAATTCCTCAAAATACTTCAACTCTCCTCAAAACCACACAAAGTCCTTGAAAAGGCCCACCAAATTCCACAAAAATCCCACCAAATTCCCTACATCTTCTCAAAACTCTACAAATTTCAACAAAAATCCCACCAAATCTCCACAAATTCTTACAAAATACATGAAAAATCACAGATAATTCCTCAATTCTCTGCAGAATCTCACAAAATTCCAGAAAAGACCCTCAAAGTTCCACCAACATCCCACAAAATGTCCACAAATGTCCACAAAATCCAAGAAAAATCCCACAAAATTCCCTAATTCTTCTAAAACACGACCAAATTCTAGAAAAATATCCCACCAAATCTCCACAAATTCCCACAAAATACATGAAAAATCCCTCAAGATCCCTAAATCGCCTCAATATCCCACAAAATTCCACAAAAATCACACAAAACCTCCACAAGTTTCCACAAAATCTAAGAAAAATTCCTCAAAATACTTCAACTCTCCTCAAAACCACACAAAGTCCTTGAAAAGGCCCACCAAATTCCACAAAAATCCCACCAAATTCCCTACATCTTCTCAAAACTCTACAAATTTCAACAAAAATCCCACCAAATCTCCACAAATTCTTTCAAAATACATGAAAAATCACAGATAATTCCCCAATTCCCTGCAGAATCTCACAAAATTCCAGAAAAGACCCTCAAAATTCCACCAACATCCCACAAAATGTCCACAAATGTCCACAAAATCCAAGAAAAATCCCACAGATTTCCCTAATTCTTCTAAAACACGACCAAATTCTAGAAAAATATCCCACAGAATCTCCACAAATTCCCACAAAATCTACAACAAATTCCTCAAAATTCTTCAAGTCTCCTCAGAATCCCACACAATTCCAGAAAAATCCCCACAAAATTCCAGACAAGTCCCACAAAATTCCCTAAATCATTTCAAAACCCTACCAATTCACAGGAATGTCCCACAAAATCTCCACCAATTCCCAGAACATCCCACAAAAATCCCACAAAAATCCCTAAATCTTCTGAAAACTCGACCATATTCCAGAAACGCCCCATAAAATCACCACAGTTTCCCACAAACTTCAAGAAAAAAACACAAAATTCCCTAAATCTTTTCAAAATACTACAAAATTCCTGAAAAGCCCTACCAAATTCCAGAAATATCCCACAAAATGACCTAAATCATTCCAAAACTCTACCAAATTCCACCAAAATCACACCAAATCTCCACAAATTCTTACAAAATACATGAAAAATCACAGATAATTCCTCAATTCTCTGCAGAATCTCACAAAATTCCAGAAAAGACCCTCAAAGTTCCACCAACATCCCACAAAATGTCCACAAATGTCCACAAAATCCAAGAAAAATCCCACAAAATTCCCAAATTCTTCTAAAACACGACCAAATTCTAGAAAAATATCCCACCAAATCTCCACAAATTCCCACAAAATCTAAAACAAATTCCTCAACATTCTTCAAGTCTCCTCAGAATCCCACACAATTCCAGAAAAATCCCCACAAAATTACAGACAAGTCCCACAAAATTCCCTAAATCATTTCAAAACCCTACCAATTCACAGGAATGTCCCACAAAATCTCCACCGATTCCCAGAACATCCCACAAAAATCCCACAAATATCCCTAAATCTTCTGAAAACTCGACCAAATTCCAGAAACGCCCCATAAAATCACCACAGTTTCCCACAAAATTCAAGAAAAACAACACAAAATTCCCTAAATCTTTTCAAAATACTACAAAATTCCTGAAAAGCCCCACCAAATTCCAGAAATATCCCACAAAATGACCTAAATCATTCCAAAACTCTACCAAATTCCACAAAAATCCCACCAAATCTCCACAAATTCTTACAAAATACATGAAAAATCAAAGATAATTCCTCAATTCTCTGCCGAATCTCACAAAATTCCAGAAAAGACCCTCAAAATTCCACAAACATCCCGCAAAATCTCCTCAAAATCCAACAAAATTCCAGGAAAAATCCCACAAAATTCCCTAATTCTTCTAAAACATGACCAAATTCTAAAAAAAAATCCCACCAAATCTCCACAAATTCCCACAAAATACATGAAAAATCCCTCAAGATCCCGAAATCGCCTCAATATCCCACAAAATTCCACAAAAATCACACAAAACCTCCACAAGTTTCCACAAAATCTAAGAAAAATTCCTCAAAATACTTCAACTCTCCTCAAAACCACACAAAGTCCTTGAAAAGGCCCACCAAATTCCACAAAAATCCCACCAAATTCCCTACATCTTCTCAAAACTCTACAAATTTCAACAAAAATCCCACCAAATCTCCACAAATTCTTACAAAATACATGAAAAATCACAGATAATTCCTCAATTCTCTGCAGAATCTCACAAAATTCCAGAAAAGACCCTCAAAGTTCCACCAACATCCCACAAAATGTCCACAAATGTCCACAAAATCCAAGAAAAATCCCACAAAATTCCCTAATTCTTCTAAAACACGACCAAATTCTAGAAAAATATCCCACCAAATCTCCACAAATTCCCACAAAATACATGAAAAATCCCTCAAGATCCCTAAATCGCCTCAATATCCCACAAAATTCCACAAAAATCACACAAAACCTCCACAAGTTTCCACAAAATCTAAGAAAAATTCCTCAAAATACTTCAACTCTCCTCAAAACCACACAAAGTCCTTGAAAAGGCCCACCAAATTCCACAAAAATCCCACCAAATTCCCTACATCTTCTCAAAACTCTACAAATTTCAACAAAAATCCCACCAAATCTCCACAAATTCTTACAAAATACATGAAAAATCACAGATAATTCCTCAATTCTCTGCAGAATCTCACAAAATTCCAGAAAAGACCCTCAAAGTTCCACCAACATCCCACAAAATGTCCACAAATGTCCACAAAATCCAAGAAAAATCCCACAAAATTCCCTAATTCTTCTAAAACACGACCAAATTCTAGAAAAATATCCCACCAAATCTCCACAAATTCCCACAAAATACATGAAAAATCCCTCAAGATCCCGAAATCGCCTCAATATCCCACAAAATTCCACAAAAATCACACAAAACCTCCACAAGTTTCCACAAAATCTAAGAAAAATTCCTCAAAATACTTCAACTCTCCTCAAAACCACACAAAGTCCTTGAAAAGGCCCACCAAATTCCAGAAATATCCCACAAAATGACCTAAATCATTCCAAAACTCTACCAAATTCCACCAAAATCACACCAAATCTCCACAAATTCTTACAAAATACATGAAAAATCACAGATAATTCCTCAATTCTCTGCAGAATCTCACAAAATTCCAGAAAAGACCCTCAAAGTTCCACCAACATCCCACAAAATGTCCACAAATGTCCACAAAATCCAAGAAAAATCCCACAAAATTCCCAAATTCTTCTAAAACACGACCAAATTCTAGAAAAATATCCCACCAAATCTCCACAAATTCCCACAAAATCTAAAACAAATTCCTCAACATTCTTCAAGTCTCCTCAGAATCCCACACAATTCCAGAAAAATCCCCACAAAATTACAGACAAGTCCCACAAAATTCCCTAAATCATTTCAAAACCCTACCAATTCACAGGAATGTCCCACAAAATCTCCACCGATTCCCAGAACATCCCACAAAAATCCCACAAATATCCCTAAATCTTCTGAAAACTCGACCAAATTCCAGAAACGCCCCATAAAATCACCACAGTTTCCCACAAACTTCAAGAAAAACAACACAAAATTCCCTAAATCTTTTCAAAATACTACAAAATTCCTGAAAAGCCCCACCAAATTCCAGAAATATCCCACAAAATGACCTAAATCATTCCAAAACTCTACCAAATTCCACAAAAATCCCACCAAATCTCCACAAATTCTTACAAAATACATGAAAAATCAAAGATAATTCCTCAATTCTCTGCCGAATCTCACAAAATTCCAGAAAAGACCCTCAAAATTCCACAAACATCCCGCAAAATCTCCTCAAAATCCAACAAAATTCCAGGAAAAATCCCACAAAATTCCCTAATTCTTCTAAAACATGACCAAATTCTAAAAAAAAATCCCACCAAATCTCCACAAATTCCCACAAAATACATGAAAAATCCCTCAAGATCCCGAAATCGCCTCAATATCCCACAAAATTCCACAAAAATCACACAAAACCTCCACAAGTTTCCACAAAATCTAAGAAAAATTCCTCAAAATACTTCAACTCTCCTCAAAACCACACAAAGTCCTTGAAAAGGCCCACCAAATTCCACAAAAATCCCACCAAATTCCCTACATCTTCTCAAAACTCTACAAATTTCAACAAAAATCCCACCAAATCTCCACAAATTCTTACAAAATACATGAAAAATCACAGATAATTCCTCAATTCTCTGCAGAATCTCACAAAATTCCAGAAAAGACCCTCAAAGTTCCACCAACATCCCACAAAATGTCCACAAATGTCCACAAAATCCAAGAAAAATCCCACAAAATTCCCAAATTCTTCTAAAACACGACCAAATTCTAGAAAAATATCCCACAGAATCTCCACAAATTCCCACAAAATCTACAACAAATTCCTCAAAATTCTTCAAGTCTCCTCAGAATCCCACACAATTCCAGAAAAATCCCCACAAAATTACAGACAAGTCCCACAAAATTCCCTAAATCATTTCAAAACCCTACCAATTCACAGGAATGTCCCACAAAATCTCCACCAATTCCCAGAACATCCCACAAAAATCCCACAAAAATCCCTAAATCTTCTGAAAACTCGACCAAATTCCAGAAACGCCCCATAAAATCACCACAGTTTCCCACAAACTTCAAGAAAAACAACACAAAATTCCCTAAATCTTTTCAAAATACTACAAAATTCCTGAAAAGCCCTACCAAATTCCAGAAATATCCCACAAAATGACCTAAATCATTCCAAAACTCTACCAAATTCCACAAAAATCCCACCAAATCTCCACAAATTCTTACAAAATACATGAAAAATCACAGATAATTCCTCAATTCTCTGCAGAATCTCACAAAATTCCAGAAAAGACCCTCAAAGTTCCACAAACATCCCACAAAATGTCCACAAATGTCCACAAAATCCAAGAAAAATCCCACAGATTTCCCTAATTCTTCTAAAACACGACCAAATTCTAGAAAAATATCCCACAGAATCTCCACAAATTCCCACAAAATCTAAAACCAATTCCTCAAAATTCTTCAAGTCTCCTCAGAATCCCACACAATTCCAGAAAAATCCCCACAAAATTCCAGACAAGTTTCCACAAAATTCCCTAAATCATTTCAAAACCCTACCAATTCACAGGAATGTCCCACAAAATCTCCACCGATTCCCAGAACATCCCAGAAAAATCCCACAAAAATCCCTAAATCTTCTGAAAACTCGACCAAATTCCAGAAACGCCCCATAAAATCACCACAGTTTCCCACAAAATTCCAGAAAAACACCACAAAATTCCCTAAATCTTTTCAAAATACTACAAAATTCCTGAAAAGCCCTACCAAATTCCAGAAATATCCCACAAAATGACCTAAATCATTCCAAAACTCTACCAAATTCCACCAAAATCACACCAAATCTCCACAAATTCTTACAAAATACATGAAAAATCACAGATAATTCCTCAATTCTCTGCAGAATCTCACAAAATTCCAGAAAAGACCCTCAAAGTTCCACCAACATCCCACAAAATGTCCACAAATGTCCACAAAATCCAAGAAAAATCCCACAAAATTCCCAAATTCTTCTAAAACACGACCAAATTCTAGAAAAATATCCCACCAAATCTCCACAAATTCCCACAAAATACATGAAAAATCCCTCAAGATCCCGAAATCGCCTCAATATCCCACAAAATTCCACAAAAATCACACAAAACCTCCACAAGTTTCCACAAAATCTAAGAAAAATTCCTCAAAATACTTCAACTCTCCTCAAAACCACACAAAGTCCTTGAAAAGGCCCACCAAATTCCAGAAATATCCCACAAAATGACCTAAATCATTCCAAAACTCTACCAAATTCCACCAAAATCACACCAAATCTCCACAAATTCTTACAAAATACATGAAAAATCACAGATAATTCCTCAATTCTCTGCAGAATCTCACAAAATTCCAGAAAAGACCCTCAAAGTTCCACCAACATCCCACAAAATGTCCACAAATGTCCACAAAATCCAAGAAAAATCCCACAAAATTCCCTAATTCTTCTAAAACACGACCAAATTCTAGAAAAATATCCCACCAAATCTCCACAAATTCCCACAAAATACATGAAAAATCCCTCAAGATCCCGAAATCGCCTCAATATCCCACAAAATTCCACAAAAATCACACAAAACCTCCACAAGTTTCCACAAAATCTAAGAAAAATTCCTCAAAATACTTCAACTCTCCTCAAAACCACACAAAGTCCTTGAAAAGGCCCACCAAATTCCAGAAATATCCCACAAAATGACCTAAATCATTCCAAAACTCTACCAAATTCCACCAAAATCACACCAAATCTCCACAAATTCTTACAAAATACATGAAAAATCACAGATAATTCCTCAATTCTCTGCAGAATCTCACAAAATTCCAGAAAAGACCCTCAAAGTTCCACCAACATCCCACAAAATGTCCACAAATGTCCACAAAATCCAAGAAAAATCCCACAAAATTCCCAAATTCTTCTAAAACACGACCAAATTCTAGAAAAATATCCCACCAAATCTCCACAAATTCCCACAAAATCTAAAACAAATTCCTCAACATTCTTCAAGTCTCCTCAGAATCCCACACAATTCCAGAAAAATCCCCACAAAATTACAGACAAGTCCCACAAAATTCCCTAAATCATTTCAAAACCCTACCAATTCACAGGAATGTCCCACAAAATCTCCACCGATTCCCAGAACATCCCACAAAAATCCCACAAATATCCCTAAATCTTCTGAAAACTCGACCAAATTCCAGAAACGCCCCATAAAATCACCACAGTTTCCCACAAAATTCAAGAAAAACAACACAAAATTCCCTAAATCTTTTCAAAATACTACAAAATTCCTGAAAAGCCCCACCAAATTCCAGAAATATCCCACAAAATGACCTAAATCATTCCAAAACTCTACCAAATTCCACAAAAATCCCACCAAATCTCCACAAATTCTTACAAAATACATGAAAAATCAAAGATAATTCCTCAATTCTCTGCCGAATCTCACAAAATTCCAGAAAAGACCCTCAAAATTCCACAAACATCCCGCAAAATCTCCTCAAAATCCAACAAAATTCCAGGAAAAATCCCACAAAATTCCCTAATTCTTCTAAAACATGACCAAATTCTAAAAAAAAATCCCACCAAATCTCCACAAATTCCCACAAAATACATGAAAAATCCCTCAAGATCCCGAAATCGCCTCAATATCCCACAAAATTCCACAAAAATCACACAAAACCTCCACAAGTTTCCACAAAATCTAAGAAAAATTCCTCAAAATACTTCAACTCTCCTCAAAACCACACAAAGTCCTTGAAAAGGCCCACCAAATTCCACAAAAATCCCACCAAATTCCCTACATCTTCTCAAAACTCTACAAATTTCAACAAAAATCCCACCAAATCTCCACAAATTCTTACAAAATACATGAAAAATCACAGATAATTCCTCAATTCTCTGCAGAATCTCACAAAATTCCAGAAAAGACCCTCAAAGTTCCACCAACATCCCACAAAATGTCCACAAATGTCCACAAAATCCAAGAAAAATCCCACAGATTTCCCTAATTCTTCTAAAACACGACCAAATTCTAGAAAAATATCCCACCAAATCTCCACAAATTCCCACAAAATCTACAACAAATTCCTCAAAATTCTTCAAGTCTCCTCAGAATCCCACACAATTCCAGAAAAATCCCCACAAAATTACAGACAAGTCCCACAAAATTCCCTAAATCATTTCAAAACCCTACCAATACACAGGAATGTCCCACAAAATCTCCACCGATTCCCAGAACATCCCACAAAAATCCCACAAAAATCCCTAAATCTTCTGAAATCTTGACCAAATTCCAGAAACGCCCCATAAAATCACCACAGTTTCCCACAAAATTCAAGAAAAACAACACAAAATTCCCTAAATCTTTTCAAAATACTACAAAATTCCTGAAAAGCCCCACCAAATTCCAGAAATATCCCACAAAATGACCTAAATCATTCCAAAACTCTACCAAATTCCACAAAAATCCCACCAAATCTCCACAAATTCTTACAAAATACATGAAAAATCAAAGATAATTCCTCAATTCTCTGCCGAATCTCACAAAATTCCAGAAAAGACCCTCAAAATTCCACAAACATCCGACAAAATCTCCTCAAAATCCAGCAAAATTCCAGGAAAAATCCCACAAAATTCCCTAATTCTTCTCAAAACACGACCAAATTCTAAAAAAAAATCCCACCAAATCTCCACAAATTCCCACAAAATACATGAAAAATCCCTCAAGATCCCGAAATCGCCTCAATATCCCACAAAATTCCACAAAAATCACACAAAACCTCCACAAGTTTCCACAAAATCTAAGAAAAATTCCTCAAAATACTTCAACTCTCCTCAAAACCACACAAAGTCCTTGAAAAGGCCCACCAAATTCCACAAAAATCCCACCAAATTCCCTACATCTTCTCAAAACTCTACAAATTTCAACAAAAATCCCACCAAATCTCCACAAATTCTTACAAAATACATGAAAAATCACAGATAATTCCTCAATTCTCTGCAGAATCTCACAAAATTCCAGAAAAGACCCTCAAAGTTCCACCAACATCCCACAAAATGTCCACAAATGTCCACAAAATCCAAGAAAAATCCCACAAAATTCCCTAATTCTTCTAAAACACGACCAAATTCTAGAAAAATATCCCACCAAATCTCCACAAATTCCCACAAAATCTAAAACAAATTCCTCAACATTCTTCAAGTCTCCTCAGAATCCCACACAATTCCAGAAAAATCCCCACAAAATTACAGACAAGTCCCACAAAATTCCCTAAATCATTTCAAAACCCTACCAATTCACAGGAATGTCCCACAAAATCTCCACCGATTCCCAGAACATCCCACAAAAATCCCACAAATATCCCTAAATCTTCTGAAAACTCGACCAAATTCCAGAAACGCCCCATAAAATCACCACAGTTTCCCACAAAATTCAAGAAAAACAACACAAAATTCCCTAAATCTTTTCAAAATACTACAAAATTCCTGAAAAGCCCCACCAAATTCCAGAAATATCCCACAAAATGACCTAAATCATTCCAAAACTCTACCAAATTCCACAAAAATCCCACCAAATCTCCACAAATTCTTACAAAATACATGAAAAATCAAAGATAATTCCTCAATTCTCTGCCGAATCTCACAAAATTCCAGAAAAGACCCTCAAAATTCCACAAACATCCCGCAAAATCTCCTCAAAATCCAACAAAATTCCAGGAAAAATCCCACAAAATTCC
Organism: Cyanistes caeruleus; assembly: GCF_971803275.1. Taxonomy (NCBI): domain Eukaryota; kingdom Metazoa; phylum Chordata; class Aves; order Passeriformes; family Paridae; genus Cyanistes; species Cyanistes caeruleus. The sequence goes on along the minus strand of NC_141707.1, from coordinate 466,139 downwards.
CTAATTCTTCTAAAACATGACCAAATTCTAAAAAAAAATCCCACCAAATCTCCACAAATTCCCACAAAATACATGAAAAATCCCTCAAGATCCCGAAATCGCCTCAATATCCCACAAAATTCCACAAAAATCACACAAAACCTCCACAAGTTTCCACAAAATCTAAGAAAAATTCCTCAAAATACTTCAACTCTCCTCAAAACCACACAAAGTCCTTGAAAAGGCCCACCAAATTCCACAAAAATCCCACCAAATTCCCTACATCTTCTCAAAACTCTACAAATTTCAACAAAAATCCCACCAAATCTCCACAAATTCTTACAAAATACATGAAAAATCACAGATAATTCCTCAATTCTCTGCAGAATCTCACAAAATTCCAGAAAAGACCCTCAAAGTTCCACCAACATCCCACAAAATGTCCACAAATGTCCACAAAATCCAAGAAAAATCCCACAAAATTCCCTAATTCTTCTAAAACACGAGCAAATTCTAGAAAAATATCCCACCAAATCTCCACAAATTCCCACAAAATACATGAAAAATCCCTCAAGATCCCTAAATCGCCTCAATATCCCACAAAATTCCACAAAAATCACACAAAACCTCCACAAGTTTCCACAAAATCTAAGAAAAATTCCTCAAAATACTTCAACTCTCCTCAAAACCACACAAAGTCCTTGAAAAGGCCCACCAAATTCCACAAAAATCCCACCAAATTCCCTACATCTTCTCAAAACTCTACAAATTTCAACAAAAATCCCACCAAATCTCCACAAATTCTTACAAAATACATGAAAAATCACAGATAATTCCTCAATTCTCTGCAGAATCTCACAAAATTCCAGAAAAGACCCTCAAAGTTCCACCAACATCCCACAAAATGTCCACAAATGTCCACAAAATCCAAGAAAAATCCCACAAAATTCCCTAATTCTTCTAAAACACGACCAAATTCTAGAAAAATATCCCACCAAATCTCCACAAATTCCCACAAAATACATGAAAAATCCCTCAAGATCCCTAAATCGCCTCAATATCCCACAAAATTCCACAAAAATCACACAAAACCTCCACAAGTTTCCACAAAATCTAAGAAAAATTCCTCAAAATACTTCAACTCTCCTCAAAACCACACAAAGTCCTTGAAAAGGCCCACCAAATTCCACAAAAATCCCACCAAATTCCCTACATCTTCTCAAAACTCTACAAATTTCAACAAAAATCCCACCAAATCTCCACAAATTCTTACAAAATACATGAAAAATCACAGATAATTCCTCAATTCTCTGCAGAATCTCACAAAATTCCAGAAAAGACCCTCAAAGTTCCACCAACATCCCACAAAATGTCCACAAATGTCCACAAAATCCAAGAAAAATCCCACAAAATTCCCTAATTCTTCTAAAACACGACCAAATTCTAGAAAAATATCCCACCAAATCTCCACAAATTCCCACAAAATACATGAAAAATCCCTCAAGATCCCGAAATCGCCTCAATATCCCACAAAATTCCACAAAAATCACACAAAACCTCCACAAGTTTCCACAAAATCTAAGAAAAATTCCTCAAAATACTTCAACTCTCCTCAAAACCACACAAAGTCCTTGAAAAGGCCCACCAAATTCCACAAAAATCCCACCAAATTCCCTACATCTTCTCAAAACTCTACAAATTTCAACAAAAATCCCACCAAATCTCCACAAATTCTTACAAAATACATGAAAAATCACAGATAATTCCTCAATTCTCTGCAGAATCTCACAAAATTCCAGAAAAGACCCTCAAAGTTCCACCAACATCCCACAAAATGTCCACAAATGTCCACAAAATCCAAGAAAAATCCCACAAAATTCCCAAATTCTTCTAAAACACGACCAAATTCTAGAAAAATATCCCACCAAATCTCCACAAATTCCCACAAAATCTAAAACAAATTCCTCAACATTCTTAAAGTCTCCTCAGAATCCCACACAATTCCAGAAAAATCCCCACAAAATTACAGACAAGTCCCACAAAATTCCCTAAATCATTTCAAAACCCTACCAATTCACAGGAATGTCCCACAAAATCTCCACCGATTCCCAGAACATCCCACAAAAATCCCACAAATATCCCTAAATCTTCTGAAAACTCGACCAAATTCCAGAAACGCCCCATAAAATCACCACAGTTTCCCACAAACTTCAAGAAAAACAACACAAAATTCCCTAAATCTTTTCAAAATACTACAAAATTCCTGAAAAGCCCCACCAAATTCCAGAAATATCCCACAAAATGACCTAAATCATTCCAAAACTCTACCAAATTCCACAAAAATCCCACCAAATCTCCACAAATTCTTACAAAATACATGAAAAATCAAAGATAATTCCTCAATTCTCTGCCGAATCTCACAAAATTCCAGAAAAGACCCTCAAAATTCCACAAACATCCCGCAAAATCTCCTCAAAATCCAACAAAATTCCAGGAAAAATCCCACAAAATTCCCTAATTCTTCTAAAACATGACCAAATTCTAAAAAAAAATCCCACCAAATCTCCACAAATTCCCACAAAATACATGAAAAATCCCTCAAGATCCCGAAATCGCCTCAATATCCCACAAAATTCCACAAAAATCACACAAAACCTCCACAAGTTTCCACAAAATCTAAGAAAAATTCCTCAAAATACTTCAACTCTCCTCAAAACCACACAAAGTCCTTGAAAAGGCCCACCAAATTCCACAAAAATCCCACCAAATTCCCTACATCTTCTCAAAACTCTACAAATTTCAACAAAAATCCCACCAAATCTCCACAAATTCTTACAAAATACATGAAAAATCACAGATAATTCCTCAATTCTCTGCAGAATCTCACAAAATTCCAGAAAAGACCCTCAAAGTTCCACCAACATCCCACAAAATGTCCACAAATGTCCACAAAATCCAAGAAAAATCCCACAAAATTCCCAAATTCTTCTAAAACACGACCAAATTCTAGAAAAATATCCCACAGAATCTCCACAAATTCCCACAAAATCTACAACAAATTCCTCAAAATTCTTCAAGTCTCCTCAGAATCCCACACAATTCCAGAAAAATCCCCACAAAATTACAGACAAGTCCCACAAAATTCCCTAAATCATTTCAAAACCCTACCAATTCACAGGAATGTCCCACAAAATCTCCACCAATTCCCAGAACATCCCACAAAAATCCCACAAAAATCCCTAAATCTTCTGAAAACTCGACCAAATTCCAGAAACGCCCCATAAAATCACCACAGTTTCCCACAAACTTCAAGAAAAACAACACAAAATTCCCTAAATCTTTTCAAAATACTACAAAATTCCTGAAAAGCCCTACCAAATTCCAGAAATATCCCACAAAATGACCTAAATCATTCCAAAACTCTACCAAATTCCACAAAAATCCCACCAAATCTCCACAAATTCTTACAAAATACATGAAAAATCACAGATAATTCCTCAATTCTCTGCAGAATCTCACAAAATTCCAGAAAAGACCCTCAAAGTTCCACAAACATCCCACAAAATGTCCACAAATGTCCACAAAATCCAAGAAAAATCCCACAGATTTCCCTAATTCTTCTAAAACACGACCAAATTCTAGAAAAATATCCCACAGAATCTCCACAAATTCCCACAAAATCTAAAACCAATTCCTCAAAATTCTTCAAGTCTCCTCAGAATCCCACACAATTCCAGAAAAATCCCCACAAAATTCCAGACAAGTTTCCACAAAATTCCCTAAATCATTTCAAAACCCTACCAATTCACAGGAATGTCCCACAAAATCTCCACCGATTCCCAGAACATCCCAGAAAAATCCCACAAAAATCCCTAAATCTTCTGAAAACTCGACCAAATTCCAGAAACGCCCCATAAAATCACCACAGTTTCCAACAAAATTCCAGAAAAACACCACAAAATTCCCTAAATCTTTTCAAAATACTACAAAATTCCTGAAAAGCCCTACCAAATTCCAGAAATATCCCACAAAATGACCTAAATCATTCCAAAACTCTACCAAATTCCACCAAAATCACACCAAATCTCCACAAATTCTTACAAAATACATGAAAAATCACAGATAATTCCTCAATTCTCTGCAGAATCTCACAAAATTCCAGAAAAGACCCTCAAAGTTCCACCAACATCCCACAAAATGTCCACAAATGTCCACAAAATCCAAGAAAAATCCCACAAAATTCCCAAATTCTTCTAAAACACGACCAAATTCTAGAAAAATATCCCACCAAATCTCCACAAATTCCCACAAAATACATGAAAAATCCCTCAAGATCCCGAAATCGCCTCAATATCCCACAAAATTCCACAAAAATCACACAAAACCTCCACAAGTTTCCACAAAATCTAAGAAAAATTCCTCAAAATACTTCAACTCTCCTCAAAACCACACAAAGTCCTTGAAAAGGCCCACCAAATTCCAGAAATATCCCACAAAATGACCTAAATCATTCCAAAACTCTACCAAATTCCACCAAAATCACACCAAATCTCCACAAATTCTTACAAAATACATGAAAAATCACAGATAATTCCTCAATTCTCTGCAGAATCTCACAAAATTCCAGAAAAGACCCTCAAAGTTCCACCAACATCCCACAAAATGTCCACAAATGTCCACAAAATCCAAGAAAAATCCCACAAAATTCCCAAATTCTTCTAAAACACGACCAAATTCTAGAAAAATATCCCACCAAATCTCCACAAATTCCCACAAAATCTAAAACAAATTCCTCAACATTCTTCAAGTCTCCTCAGAATCCCACACAATTCCAGAAAAATCCCCACAAAATTACAGACAAGTCCCACAAAATTCCCTAAATCATTTCAAAACCCTACCAATTCACAGGAATGTCCCACAAAATCTCCACCGATTCCCAGAACATCCCACAAAAATCCCACAAATATCCCTAAATCTTCTGAAAACTCGACCAAATTCCAGAAACGCCCCATAAAATCACCACAGTTTCCCACAAAATTCAAGAAAAACAACACAAAATTCCCTAAATCTTTTCAAAATACTACAAAATTCCTGAAAAGCCCCACCAAATTCCAGAAATATCCCACAAAATGACCTAAATCATTCCAAAACTCTACCAAATTCCACAAAAATCCCACCAAATCTCCACAAATTCTTACAAAATACATGAAAAATCAAAGATAATTCCTCAATTCTCTGCCGAATCTCACAAAATTCCAGAAAAGACCCTCAAAATTCCACAAACATCCCGCAAAATCTCCTCAAAATCCAACAAAATTCCAGGAAAAATCCCACAAAATTCCCTAATTCTTCTAAAACATGACCAAATTCTAAAAAAAAATCCCACCAAATCTCCACAAATTCCCACAAAATACATGAAAAATCCCTCAAGATCCCGAAATCGCCTCAATATCCCACAAAATTCCACAAAAATCACACAAAACCTCCACAAGTTTCCACAAAATCTAAGAAAAATTCCTCAAAATACTTCAACTCTCCTCAAAACCACACAAAGTCCTTGAAAAGGCCCACCAAATTCCACAAAAATCCCACCAAATTCCCTACATCTTCTCAAAACTCTACAAATTTCAACAAAAATCCCACCAAATCTCCACAAATTCTTACAAAATACATGAAAAATCACAGATAATTCCTCAATTCTCTGCAGAATCTCACAAAATTCCAGAAAAGACCCTCAAAGTTCCACCAACATCCCACAAAATGTCCACAAATGTCCACAAAATCCAAGAAAAATCCCACAGATTTCCCTAATTCTTCTAAAACACGACCAAATTCTAGAAAAATATCCCACCAAATCTCCACAAATTCCCACAAAATCTACAACAAATTCCTCAAAATTCTTCAAGTCTCCTCAGAATCCCACACAATTCCAGAAAAATCCCCACAAAATTACAGACAAGTCCCACAAAATTCCCTAAATCATTTCAAAACCCTACCAATACACAGGAATGTCCCACAAAATCTCCACCGATTCCCAGAACATCCCACAAAAATCCCACAAAAATCCCTAAATCTTCTGAAATCTTGACCAAATTCCAGAAACGCCCCATAAAATCACCACAGTTTCCCACAAAATTCAAGAAAAACAACACAAAATTCCCTAAATCTTTTCAAAATACTACAAAATTCCTGAAAAGCCCCACCAAATTCCAGAAATATCCCACAAAATGACCTAAATCATTCCAAAACTCTACCAAATTCCACAAAAATCCCACCAAATCTCCACAAATTCTTACAAAATACATGAAAAATCAAAGATAATTCCTCAATTCTCTGCCGAATCTCACAAAATTCCAGAAAAGACCCTCAAAATTCCACAAACATCCGACAAAATCTCCTCAAAATCCAGCAAAATTCCAGGAAAAATCCCACAAAATTCCCTAATTCTTCTCAAAACACGACCAAATTCTAAAAAAAAATCCCACCAAATCTCCACAAATTCCCACAAAATACATGAAAAATCCCTCAAGATCCCGAAATCGCCTCAATATCCCACAAAATTCCACAAAAATCACACAAAACCTCCACAAGTTTCCACAAAATCTAAGAAAAATTCCTCAAAATACTTCAACTCTCCTCAAAACCACACAAAGTCCTTGAAAAGGCCCACCAAATTCCACAAAAATCCCACCAAATTCCCTACATCTTCTCAAAACTCTACAAATTTCAACAAAAATCCCACCAAATCTCCACAAATTCTTACAAAATACATGAAAAATCACAGATAATTCCTCAATTCTCTGCAGAATCTCACAAAATTCCAGAAAAGACCCTCAAAGTTCCACCAACATCCCACAAAATGTCCACAAATGTCCACAAAATCCAAGAAAAATCCCACAAAATTCCCTAATTCTTCTAAAACACGACCAAATTCTAGAAAAATATCCCACCAAATCTCCACAAATTCCCACAAAATACATGAAAAATCCCTCAAGATCCCGAAATCGCCTCAATATCCCACAAAATTCCACAAAAATCACACAAAACCTCCACAAGTTTCCACAAAATCTAAGAAAAATTCCTCAAAATACTTCAACTCTCCTCAAAACCACACAAAGTCCTTGAAAAGGCCCACCAAATTCCACAAAAATCCCACCAAATTCCCTACATCTTCTCAAAACTCTACAAATTTCAACAAAAATCCCACCAAATCTCCACAAATTCTTTCAAAATACATGAAAAATCACAGATAATTCCCCAATTCCCTGCAGAATCTCACAAAATTCCAGAAAAGACCCTCAAAATTCCACCAACATCCCACAAAATGTCCACAAATGTCCACAAAATCCAAGAAAAATCCCACAGATTTCCCTAATTCTTCTAAAACACGACCAAATTCTAGAAAAATATCCCACAGAATCTCCACAAATTCCCACAAAATCTACAACAAATTCCTCAAAATTCTTCAAGTCTCCTCAGAATCCCACACAATTCCAGAAAAATCCCCACAAAATTCCAGACAAGTCCCACAAAATTCCCTAAATCATTTCAAAACCCTACCAATTCACAGGAATGTCCCACAAAATCTCCACCAATTCCCAGAACATCCCACAAAAATCCCACAAAAATCCCTAAATCTTCTGAAAACTCGACCATATTCCAGAAACGCCCCATAAAATCACCACAGTTTCCCACAAACTTCAAGAAAAAAACACAAAATTCCCTAAATCTTTTCAAAATACTACAAAATTCCTGAAAAGCCCTACCAAATTCCAGAAATATCCCACAAAATGACCTAAATCATTCCAAAACTCTACCAAATTCCACCAAAATCACACCAAATCTCCACAAATTCTTACAAAATACATGAAAAATCACAGATAATTCCTCAATTCTCTGCAGAATCTCACAAAATTCCAGAAAAGACCCTCAAAGTTCCACCAACATCCCACAAAATGTCCACAAATGTCCACAAAATCCAAGAAAAATCCCACAAAATTCCCAAATTCTTCTAAAACACGACCAAATTCTAGAAAAATATCCCACCAAATCTCCACAAATTCCCACAAAATCTAAAACAAATTCCTCAACATTCTTCAAGTCTCCTCAGAATCCCACACAATTCCAGAAAAATCCCCACAAAATTACAGACAAGTCCCACAAAATTCCCTAAATCATTTCAAAACCCTACCAATTCACAGGAATGTCCCACAAAATCTCCACCGATTCCCAGAACATCCCACAAAAATCCCACAAATATCCCTAAATCTTCTGAAAACTCGACCAAATTCCAGAAACGCCCCATAAAATCACCACAGTTTCCCACAAAATTCAAGAAAAACAACACAAAATTCCCTAAATCTTTTCAAAATACTACAAAATTCCTGAAAAGCCCCACCAAATTCCAGAAATATCCCACAAAATGACCTAAATCATTCCAAAACTCTACCAAATTCCACAAAAATCCCACCAAATCTCCACAAATTCTTACAAAATACATGAAAAATCAAAGATAATTCCTCAATTCTCTGCCGAATCTCACAAAATTCCAGAAAAGACCCTCAAAATTCCACAAACATCCGACAAAATCTCCTCAAAATCCAGCAAAATTCCAGGAAAAATCCCACAAAATTCCCTAATTCTTCTCAAAACACGACCAAATTCTAAAAAAAAATCCCACCAAATCTCCACAAATTCCCACAAAATACATGAAAAATCCCTCAAGATCCCGAAATCGCCTCAATATCCCACAAAATTCCACAAAAATCACACAAAACCTCCACAAGTTTCCACAAAATCTAAGAAAAATTCCTCAAAATACTTCAACTCTCCTCAAAACCACACAAAGTCCTTGAAAAGGCCCACCAAATTCCACAAAAATCCCACCAAATTCCCTACATCTTCTCAAAACTCTACAAATTTCAACAAAAATCCCACCAAATCTCCACAAATTCTTACAAAATACATGAAAAATCACAGATAATTCCTCAATTCTCTGCAGAATCTCACAAAATTCCAGAAAAGACCCTCAAAGTTCCACCAACATCCCACAAAATGTCCACAAATGTCCACAAAATCCAAGAAAAATCCCACAAAATTCCCTAATTCTTCTAAAACACGACCAAATTCTAGAAAAATATCCCACCAAATCTCCACAAATTCCCACAAAATACATGAAAAATCCCTCAAGATCCCGAAATCGCCTCAATATCCCACAAAATTCCACAAAAATCACACAAAACCTCCACAAGTTTCCACAAAATCTAAGAAAAATTCCTCAAAATACTTCAACTCTCCTCAAAACCACACAAAGTCCTTGAAAAGGCCCACCAAATTCCACAAAAATCCCACCAAATTCCCTACATCTTCTCAAAACTCTACAAATTTCAACAAAAATCCCACCAAATCTCCACAAATTCTTTCAAAATACATGAAAAATCACAGATAATTCCCCAATTCCCTGCAGAATCTCACAAAATTCCAGAAAAGACCCTCAAAATTCCACCAACATCCCACAAAATGTCCACAAATGTCCACAAAATCCAAGAAAAATCCCACAGATTTCCCTAATTCTTCTAAAACACGACCAAATTCTAGAAAAATATCCCACAGAATCTCCACAAATTCCCACAAAATCTACAACAAATTCCTCAACATTCTTAAAGTCTCCTCAGAATCCCACACAATTCCAGAAAAATCCCCACAAAATTCCAGACAAGTCCCACAAAATTCCCTAAATCATTTCAAAACCCTACCAATTCACAGGAATGTCCCACAAAATCTCCACCAATTCCCAGAACATCCCACAAAAATCCCACAAAAATCCCTAAATCTTCTGAAAACTCGACCATATTCCAGAAACGCCCCATAAAATCACCACAGTTTCCCACAAACTTCAAGAAAAAAACACAAAATTCCCTAAATCTTTTCAAAATACTACAAAATTCCTGAAAAGCCCTACCAAATTCCAGAAATATCCCACAAAATGACCTAAATCATTCCAAAACTCTACCAAATTCCACCAAAATCACACCAAATCTCCACAAATTCTTACAAAATACATGAAAAATCACAGATAATTCCTCAATTCTCTGCAGAATCTCACAAAATTCCAGAAAAGACCCTCAAAGTTCCACCAACATCCCACAAAATGTCCACAAATGTCCACAAAATCCAAGAAAAATCCCACAAAATTCCCAAATTCTTCTAAAACACGACCAAATTCTAGAAAAATATCCCACCAAATCTCCACAAATTCCCACAAAATCTAAAACAAATTCCTCAACATTCTTCAAGTCTCCTCAGAATCCCACACAATTCCAGAAAAATCCCCACAAAATTACAGACAAGTCCCACAAAATTCCCTAAATCATTTCAAAACCCTACCAATTCACAGGAATGTCCCACAAAATCTCCACCGATTCCCAGAACATCCCACAAAAATCCCACAAATATCCCTAAATCTTCTGACAACTCGACCAAATTCCAGAAACGCCCCATAAAATCACCACAGTTTCCCACAAAATTCAAGAAAAACAACACAAAATTCCCTAAATCTTTTCAAAATACTACAAAATTCCTGAAAAGCCCCACCAAATTCCAGAAATATCCCACAAAATGACCTAAATCATTCCAAAACTCTACCAAATTCCACAAAAATCCCACCAAATCTCCACAAATTCTTACAAAATACATGAAAAATCAAAGATAATTCCTCAATTCTCTGCCGAATCTCACAAAATTCCAGAAAAGACCCTCAAAATTCCACAAACATCCCGCAAAATCTCCTCAAAATCCAACAAAATTCCAGGAAAAATCCCACAAAATTCCCTAATTCTTCTAAAACATGACCAAATTCTAAAAAAAAATCCCACCAAATCTCCACAAATTCCCACAAAATACATGAAAAATCCCTCAAGATCCCGAAATCGCCTCAATATCCCACAAAATTCCACAAAAATCACACAAAACCTCCACAAGTTTCCACAAAATCTAAGAAAAATTCCTCAAAATACTTCAACTCTCCTCAAAACCACACAAAGTCCTTGAAAAGGCCCACCAAATTCCACAAAAATCCCACCAAATTCCCTACATCTTCTCAAAACTCTACAAATTTCAACAAAAATCCCACCAAATCTCCACAAATTCTTACAAAATACATGAAAAATCACAGATAATTCCTCAATTCTCTGCAGAATCTCACAAAATTCCAGAAAAGACCCTCAAAGTTCCACCAACATCCCACAAAATGTCCACAAATGTCCACAAAATCCAAGAAAAATCCCACAAAATTCCCTAATTCTTCTAAAACACGAGCAAATTCTAGAAAAATATCCCACCAAATCTCCACAAATTCCCACAAAATACATGAAAAATCCCTCAAGATCCCTAAATCGCCTCAATATCCCACAAAATTCCACAAAAATCACACAAAACCTCCACAAGTTTCCACAAAATCTAAGAAAAATTCCTCAAAATACTTCAACTCTCCTCAAAACCACACAAAGTCCTTGAAAAGGCCCACCAAATTCCACAAAAATCCCACCAAATTCCCTACATCTTCTCAAAACTCTACAAATTTCAACAAAAATCCCACCAAATCTCCACAAATTCTTACAAAATACATGAAAAATCACAGATAATTCCTCAATTCTCTGCAGAATCTCACAAAATTCCAGAAAAGACCCTCAAAGTTCCACCAACATCCCACAAAATGTCCACAAATGTCCACAAAATCCAAGAAAAATCCCACAAAATTCCCTAATTCTTCTAAAACACGACCAAATTCTAGAAAAATATCCCACCAAATCTCCACAAATTCCCACAAAATACATGAAAAATCCCTCAAGATCCCGAAATCGCCTCAATATCCCACAAAATTCCACAAAAATCACACAAAACCTCCACAAGTTTCCACAAAATCTAAGAAAAATTCCTCAAAATACTTCAACTCTCCTCAAAACCACACAAAGTCCTTGAAAAGGCCCACCAAATTCCACAAAAATCCCACCAAATTCCCTACATCTTCTCAAAACTCTACAAATTTCAACAAAAATCCCACCAAATCTCCACAAATTCTTACAAAATACATGAAAAATCACAGATAATTCCTCAATTCTCTGCAGAATCTCACAAAATTCCAGAAAAGACCCTCAAAGTTCCACCAACATCCCACAAAATGTCCACAAATGTCCACAAAATCCAAGAAAAATCCCACAAAATTCCCAAATTCTTCTAAAACACGACCAAATTCTAGAAAAATATCCCACCAAATCTCCACAAATTCCCACAAAATCTAAAACAAATTCCTCAACATTCTTAAAGTCTCCTCAGAATCCCACACAATTCCAGAAAAATCCCCACAAAATTACAGACAAGTCCCACAAAATTCCCTAAATCATTTCAAAACCCTACCAATTCACAGGAATGTCCCACAAAATCTCCACCGATTCCCAGAACATCCCACAAAAATCCCACAAATATCCCTAAATCTTCTGAAAACTCGACCAAATTCCAGAAACGCCCCATAAAATCACCACAGTTTCCCACAAACTTCAAGAAAAACAACACAAAATTCCCTAAATCTTTTCAAAATACTACAAAATTCCTGAAAAGCCCCACCAAATTCCAGAAATATCCCACAAAATGACCTAAATCATTCCAAAACTCTACCAAATTCCACAAAAATCCCACCAAATCTCCACAAATTCTTACAAAATACATGAAAAATCAAAGATAATTCCTCAATTCTCTGCCGAATCTCACAAAATTCCAGAAAAGACCCTCAAAATTCCACAAACATCCCGCAAAATCTCCTCAAAATCCAACAAAATTCCAGGAAAAATCCCACAAAATTCCCTAATTCTTCTAAAACATGACCAAATTCTAAAAAAAAATCCCACCAAATCTCCACAAATTCCCACAAAATACATGAAAAATCCCTCAAGATCCCGAAATCGCCTCAATATCCCACAAAATTCCACAAAAATCACACAAAACCTCCACAAGTTTCCACAAAATCTAAGAAAAATTCCTCAAAATACTTCAACTCTCCTCAAAACCACACAAAGTCCTTGAAAAGGCCCACCAAATTCCACAAAAATCCCACCAAATTCCCTACATCTTCTCAAAACTCTACAAATTTCAACAAAAATCCCACCAAATCTCCACAAATTCTTACAAAATACATGAAAAATCACAGATAATTCCTCAATTCTCTGCAGAATCTCACAAAATTCCAGAAAAGACCCTCAAAGTTCCACCAACATCCCACAAAATGTCCACAAATGTCCACAAAATCCAAGAAAAATCCCACAAAATTCCCTAATTCTTCTAAAACACGACCAAATTCTAGAAAAATATCCCACCAAATCTCCACAAATTCCCACAAAATACATGAAAAATCCCTCAAGATCCCGAAATCGCCTCAATATCCCACAAAATTCCACAAAAATCACACAAAACCTCCACAAGTTTCCACAAAATCTAAGAAAAATTCCTCAAAATACTTCAACTCTCCTCAAAACCACACAAAGTCCTTGAAAAGGCCCACCAAATTCCACAAAAATCCCACCAAATTCCCTACATCTTCTCAAAACTCTACAAATTTCAACAAAAATCCCACCAAATCTCCACAAATTCTTTCAAAATACATGAAAAATCACAGATAATTCCCCAATTCCCTGCAGAATCTCACAAAATTCCAGAAAAGACCCTCAAAATTCCACCAACATCCCACAAAATGTCCACAAATGTCCACAAAATCCAAGAAAAATCCCACAGATTTCCCTAATTCTTCTAAAACACGACCAAATTCTAGAAAAATATCCCACAGAATCTCCACAAATTCCCACAAAATCTACAACAAATTCCTCAAAATTCTTCAAGTCTCCTCAGAATCCCACACAATTCCAGAAAAATCCCCACAAAATTCCAGACAAGTCCCACAAAATTCCCTAAATCATTTCAAAACCCTACCAATTCACAGGAATGTCCCACAAAATCTCCACCAATTCCCAGAACATCCCACAAAAATCCCACAAAAATCCCTAAATCTTCTGAAAACTCGACCATATTCCAGAAACGCCCCATAAAATCACCACAGTTTCCCACAAACTTCAAGAAAAAAACACAAAATTCCCTAAATCTTTTCAAAATACTACAAAATTCCTGAAAAGCCCTACCAAATTCCAGAAATATCCCACAAAATGACCTAAATCATTCCAAAACTCTACCAAATTCCACCAAAATCACACCAAATCTCCACAAATTCTTACAAAATACATGAAAAATCACAGATAATTCCTCAATTCTCTGCAGAATCTCACAAAATTCCAGAAAAGACCCTCAAAGTTCCACCAACATCCCACAAAATGTCCACAAATGTCCACAAAATCCAAGAAAAATCCCACAAAATTCCCAAATTCTTCTAAAACACGACCAAATTCTAGAAAAATATCCCACCAAATCTCCACAAATTCCCACAAAATCTAAAACAAATTCCTCAACATTCTTCAAGTCTCCTCAGAATCCCACACAATTCCAGAAAAATCCCCACAAAATTACAGACAAGTCCCACAAAATTCCCTAAATCATTTCAAAACCCTACCAATTCACAGGAATGTCCCACAAAATCTCCACCGATTCCCAGAACATCCCACAAAAATCCCACAAATATCCCTAAATCTTCTGAAAACTCGACCAAATTCCAGAAACGCCCCATAAAATCACCACAGTTTCCCACAAAATTCAAGAAAAACAACACAAAATTCCCTAAATCTTTTCAAAATACTACAAAATTCCTGAAAAGCCCCACCAAATTCCAGAAATATCCCACAAAATGACCTAAATCATTCCAAAACTCTACCAAATTCCACAAAAATCCCACCAAATCTCCACAAATTCTTACAAAATACATGAAAAATCAAAGATAATTCCTCAATTCTCTGCCGAATCTCACAAAATTCCAGAAAAGACCCTCAAAATTCCACAAACATCCGACAAAATCTCCTCAAAATCCAGCAAAATTCCAGGAAAAATCCCACAAAATTCCCTAATTCTTCTCAAAACACGACCAAATTCTAAAAAAAAATCCCACCAAATCTCCACAAATTCCCACAAAATACATGAAAAATCCCTCAAGATCCCGAAATCGCCTCAATATCCCACAAAATTCCACAAAAATCACACAAAACCTCCACAAGTTTCCACAAAATCTAAGAAAAATTCCTCAAAATACTTCAACTCTCCTCAAAACCACACAAAGTCCTTGAAAAGGCCCACCAAATTCCACAAAAATCCCACCAAATTCCCTACATCTTCTCAAAACTCTACAAATTTCAACAAAAATCCCACCAAATCTCCACAAATTCTTACAAAATACATGAAAAATCACAGATAATTCCTCAATTCTCTGCAGAATCTCACAAAATTCCAGAAAAGACCCTCAAAGTTCCACCAACATCCCACAAAATGTCCACAAATGTCCACAAAATCCAAGAAAAATCCCACAAAATTCCCTAATTCTTCTAAAACACGACCAAATTCTAGAAAAATATCCCACCAAATCTCCACAAATTCCCACAAAATACATGAAAAATCCCTCAAGATCCCGAAATCGCCTCAATATCCCACAAAATTCCACAAAAATCACACAAAACCTCCACAAGTTTCCACAAAATCTAAGAAAAATTCCTCAAAATACTTCAACTCTCCTCAAAACCACACAAAGTCCTTGAAAAGGCCCACCAAATTCCACAAAAATCCCACCAAATTCCCTACATCTTCTCAAAACTCTACAAATTTCAACAAAAATCCCACCAAATCTCCACAAATTCTTTCAAAATACATGAAAAATCACAGATAATTCCCCAATTCCCTGCAGAATCTCACAAAATTCCAGAAAAGACCCTCAAAATTCCACCAACATCCCACAAAATGTCCACAAATGTCCACAAAATCCAAGAAAAATCCCACAGATTTCCCTAATTCTTCTAAAACACGACCAAATTCTAGAAAAATATCCCACAGAATCTCCACAAATTCCCACAAAATCTACAACAAATTCCTCAACATTCTTAAAGTCTCCTCAGAATCCCACACAATTCCAGAAAAATCCCCACAAAATTCCAGACAAGTCCCACAAAATTCCCTAAATCATTTCAAAACCCTACCAATTCACAGGAATGTCCCACAAAATCTCCACCAATTCCCAGAACATCCCACAAAAATCCCACAAAAATCCCTAAATCTTCTGAAAACTCGACCATATTCCAGAAACGCCCCATAAAATCACCACAGTTTCCCACAAACTTCAAGAAAAAAACACAAAATTCCCTAAATCTTTTCAAAATACTACAAAATTCCTGAAAAGCCCTACCAAATTCCAGAAATATCCCACAAAATGACCTAAATCATTCCAAAACTCTACCAAATTCCACCAAAATCACACCAAATCTCCACAAATTCTTACAAAATACATGAAAAATCACAGATAATTCCTCAATTCTCTGCAGAATCTCACAAAATTCCAGAAAAGACCCTCAAAGTTCCACCAACATCCCACAAAATGTCCACAAATGTCCACAAAATCCAAGAAAAATCCCACAAAATTCCCAAATTCTTCTAAAACACGACCAAATTCTAGAAAAATATCCCACCAAATCTCCACAAATTCCCACAAAATCTAAAACAAATTCCTCAACATTCTTCAAGTCTCCTCAGAATCCCACACAATTCCAGAAAAATCCCCACAAAATTACAGACAAGTCCCACAAAATTCCCTAAATCATTTCAAAACCCTACCAATTCACAGGAATGTCCCACAAAATCTCCACCGATTCCCAGAACATCCCACAAAAATCCCACAAATATCCCTAAATCTTCTGACAACTCGACCAAATTCCAGAAACGCCCCATAAAATCACCACAGTTTCCCACAAAATTCAAGAAAAACAACACAAAATTCCCTAAATCTTTTCAAAATACTACAAAATTCCTGAAAAGCCCCACCAAATTCCAGAAATATCCCACAAAATGACCTAAATCATTCCAAAACTCTACCAAATTCCACAAAAATCCCACCAAATCTCCACAAATTCTTACAAAATACATGAAAAATCAAAGATAATTCCTCAATTCTCTGCCGAATCTCACAAAATTCCAGAAAAGACCCTCAAAATTCCACAAACATCCCGCAAAATCTCCTCAAAATCCAACAAAATTCCAGGAAAAATCCCACAAAATTCCCTAATTCTTCTAAAACATGACCAAATTCTAAAAAAAAATCCCACCAAATCTCCACAAATTCCCACAAAATACATGAAAAATCCCTCAAGATCCCGAAATCGCCTCAATATCCCACAAAATTCCACAAAAATCACACAAAACCTCCACAAGTTTCCACAAAATCTAAGAAAAATTCCTCAAAATACTTCAACTCTCCTCAAAACCACACAAAGTCCTTGAAAAGGCCCACCAAATTCCACAAAAATCCCACCAAATTCCCTACATCTTCTCAAAACTCTACAAATTTCAACAAAAATCCCACCAAATCTCCACAAATTCTTACAAAATACATGAAAAATCACAGATAATTCCTCAATTCTCTGCAGAATCTCACAAAATTCCAGAAAAGACCCTCAAAGTTCCACCAACATCCCACAAAATGTCCACAAATGTCCACAAAATCCAAGAAAAATCCCACAAAATTCCCTAATTCTTCTAAAACACGAGCAAATTCTAGAAAAATATCCCACCAAATCTCCACAAATTCCCACAAAATACATGAAAAATCCCTCAAGATCCCTAAATCGCCTCAATATCCCACAAAATTCCACAAAAATCACACAAAACCTCCACAAGTTTCCACAAAATCTAAGAAAAATTCCTCAAAATACTTCAACTCTCCTCAAAACCACACAAAGTCCTTGAAAAGGCCCACCAAATTCCACAAAAATCCCACCAAATTCCCTACATCTTCTCAAAACTCTACAAATTTCAACAAAAATCCCACCAAATCTCCACAAATTCTTACAAAATACATGAAAAATCACAGATAATTCCTCAATTCTCTGCAGAATCTCACAAAATTCCAGAAAAGACCCTCAAAGTTCCACCAACATCCCACAAAATGTCCACAAATGTCCACAAAATCCAAGAAAAATCCCACAAAATTCCCTAATTCTTCTAAAACACGACCAAATTCTAGAAAAATATCCCACCAAATCTCCACAAATTCCCACAAAATACATGAAAAATCCCTCAAGATCCCGAAATCGCCTCAATATCCCACAAAATTCCACAAAAATCACACAAAACCTCCACAAGTTTCCACAAAATCTAAGAAAAATTCCTCAAAATACTTCAACTCTCCTCAAAACCACACAAAGTCCTTGAAAAGGCCCACCAAATTCCACAAAAATCCCACCAAATTCCCTACATCTTCTCAAAACTCTACAAATTTCAACAAAAATCCCACCAAATCTCCACAAATTCTTACAAAATACATGAAAAATCACAGATAATTCCTCAATTCTCTGCAGAATCTCACAAAATTCCAGAAAAGACCCTCAAAGTTCCACCAACATCCCACAAAATGTCCACAAATGTCCACAAAATCCAAGAAAAATCCCACAAAATTCCCAAATTCTTCTAAAACACGACCAAATTCTAGAAAAATATCCCACCAAATCTCCACAAATTCCCACAAAATCTAAAACAAATTCCTCAACATTCTTAAAGTCTCCTCAGAATCCCACACAATTCCAGAAAAATCCCCACAAAATTACAGACAAGTCCCACAAAATTCCCTAAATCATTTCAAAACCCTACCAATTCACAGGAATGTCCCACAAAATCTCCACCGATTCCCAGAACATCCCACAAAAATCCCACAAATATCCCTAAATCTTCTGAAAACTCGACCAAATTCCAGAAACGCCCCATAAAATCACCACAGTTTCCCACAAACTTCAAGAAAAACAACACAAAATTCCCTAAATCTTTTCAAAATACTACAAAATTCCTGAAAAGCCCCACCAAATTCCAGAAATATCCCACAAAATGACCTAAATCATTCCAAAACTCTACCAAATTCCACAAAAATCCCACCAAATCTCCACAAATTCTTACAAAATACATGAAAAATCAAAGATAATTCCTCAATTCTCTGCCGAATCTCACAAAATTCCAGAAAAGACCCTCAAAATTCCACAAACATCCCGCAAAATCTCCTCAAAATCCAACAAAATTCCAGGAAAAATCCCACAAAATTCCCTAATTCTTCTAAAACATGACCAAATTCTAAAAAAAAATCCCACCAAATCTCCACAAATTCCCACAAAATACATGAAAAATCCCTCAAGATCCCGAAATCGCCTCAATATCCCACAAAATTCCACAAAAATCACACAAAACCTCCACAAGTTTCCACAAAATCTAAGAAAAATTCCTCAAAATACTTCAACTCTCCTCAAAACCACACAAAGTCCTTGAAAAGGCCCACCAAATTCCACAAAAATCCCACCAAATTCCCTACATCTTCTCAAAACTCTACAAATTTCAACAAAAATCCCACCAAATCTCCACAAATTCTTACAAAATACATGAAAAATCACAGATAATTCCTCAATTCTCTGCAGAATCTCACAAAATTCCAGAAAAGACCCTCAAAGTTCCACCAACATCCCACAAAATGTCCACAAATGTCCACAAAATCCAAGAAAAATCCCACAAAATTCCCTAATTCTTCTAAAACACGACCAAATTCTAGAAAAATATCCCACCAAATCTCCACAAATTCCCACAAAATACATGAAAAATCCCTCAAGATCCCTAAATCGCCTCAATATCCCACAAAATTCCACAAAAATCACACAAAACCTCCACAAGTTTCCACAAAATCTAAGAAAAATTCCTCAAAATACTTCAACTCTCCTCAAAACCACACAAAGTCCTTGAAAAGGCCCACCAAATTCCACAAAAATCCCACCAAATTCCCTACATCTTCTCAAAACTCTACAAATTTCAACAAAAATCCCACCAAATCTCCACAAATTCTTTCAAAATACATGAAAAATCACAGATAATTCCCCAATTCCCTGCAGAATCTCACAAAATTCCAGAAAAGACCCTCAAAATTCCACCAACATCCCACAAAATGTCCACAAATGTCCACAAAATCCAAGAAAAATCCCACAGATTTCCCTAATTCTTCTAAAACACGACCAAATTCTAGAAAAATATCCCACAGAATCTCCACAAATTCCCACAAAATCTACAACAAATTCCTCAAAATTCTTCAAGTCTCCTCAGAATCCCACACAATTCCAGAAAAATCCCCACAAAATTACAGACAAGTCCCACAAAATTCCCTAAATCATTTCAAAACCCTACCAATTCACAGGAATGTCCCACAAAATCTCCACCAATTCCCAGAACATCCCACAAAAATCCCACAAAAATCCCTAAATCTTCTGAAAACTCGACCAAATTCCAGAAACGCCCCATAAAATCACCACAGTTTCCCACAAACTTCCAGAAAAACAACACAAAATTCCCTAAATCTTTTCAAAATACTACAAAATTCCTGAAAAGCCCTACCAAATTCCAGAAATATCCCACAAAATGACCTAAATCATTCCAAAACTCTACCAAATTCCACCAAAATCACACCAAATCTCCACAAATTCTTACAAAATACATGAAAAATCACAGATAATTCCTCAATTCTCTGCAGAATCTCACAAAATTCCAGAAAAGACCCTCAAAGTTCCACCAACATCCCACAAAATGTCCACAAATGTCCACAAAATCCAAGAAAAATCCCACAAAATTCCCTAATTCTTCTAAAACACGACCAAATTCTAGAAAAATATCCCACCAAATCTCCACAAATTCCCACAAAATCTACAACAAATTCCTCAAAATTCTTCAAGTCTCCTCAGAATCCCACACAATTCCAGAAAAATCCCCACAAAATTACAGACAAGTCCCACAAAATTCCCTAAATCATTTCAAAACCCTACCAATACACAGGAATGTCCCACAAAATCTCCACCGATTCCCAGAACATCCCACAAAAATCCCACAAAAATCCCTAAATCTTCTGAAATCTTGACCAAATTCCAGAAACGCCCCATAAAATCACCACAGTTTCCCACAAAATTCAAGAAAAACAACACAAAATTCCCTAAATCTTTTCAAAATACTACAAAATTCCTGAAAAGCCCCACCAAATTCCAGAAATATCCCACAAAATGACCTAAATCATTCCAAAACTCTACCAAATTCCACAAAAATCCCACCAAATCTCCACAAATTCTTACAAAATACATGAAAAATCAAAGATAATTCCTCAATTCTCTGCCGAATCTCACAAAATTCCAGAAAAGACCCTCAAAATTCCACAAACATCCGACAAAATCTCCTCAAAATCCAGCAAAATTCCAGGAAAAATCCCACAAAATTCCCTAATTCTTCTCAAAACACGACCAAATTCTAAAAAAAAATCCCACCAAATCTCCACAAATTCCCACAAAATACATGAAAAATCCCTCAAGATCCCGAAATCGCCTCAATATCCCACAAAATTCCACAAAAATCACACAAAACCTCCACAAGTTTCCACAAAATCTAAGAAAAATTCCTCAAAATACTTCAACTCTCCTCAAAACCACACAAAGTCCTTGAAAAGGCCCACCAAATTCCACAAAAATCCCACCAAATTCCCTACATCTTCTCAAAACTCTACAAATTTCAACAAAAATCCCACCAAATCTCCACAAATTCTTACAAAATACATGAAAAATCACAGATAATTCCTCAATTCTCTGCAGAATCTCACAAAATTCCAGAAAAGACCCTCAAAGTTCCACCAACATCCCACAAAATGTCCACAAATGTCCACAAAATCCAAGAAAAATCCCACAAAATTCCCTAATTCTTCTAAAACACGACCAAATTCTAGAAAAATATCCCACCAAATCTCCACAAATTCCCACAAAATACATGAAAAATCCCTCAAGATCCCTAAATCGCCTCAATATCCCACAAAATTCCACAAAAATCACACAAAACCTCCACAAGTTTCCACAAAATCTAAGAAAAATTCCTCAAAATACTTCAACTCTCCTCAAAACCACACAAAGTCCTTGAAAAGGCCCACCAAATTCCACAAAAATCCCACCAAATTCCCTACATCTTCTCAAAACTCTACAAATTTCAACAAAAATCCCACCAAATCTCCACAAATTCTTTCAAAATACATGAAAAATCACAGATAATTCCCCAATTCCCTGCAGAATCTCACAAAATTCCAGAAAAGACCCTCAAAATTCCACCAACATCCCACAAAATGTCCACAAATGTCCACAAAATCCAAGAAAAATCCCACAGATTTCCCTAATTCTTCTAAAACACGACCAAATTCTAGAAAAATATCCCACAGAATCTCCACAAATTCCCACAAAATCTACAACAAATTCCTCAAAATTCTTCAAGTCTCCTCAGAATCCCACACAATTCCAGAAAAATCCCCACAAAATTCCAGACAAGTCCCACAAAATTCCCTAAATCATTTCAAAACCCTACCAATTCACAGGAATGTCCCACAAAATCTCCACCAATTCCCAGAACATCCCACAAAAATCCCACAAAAATCCCTAAATCTTCTGAAAACTCGACCATATTCCAGAAACGCCCCATAAAATCACCACAGTTTCCCACAAACTTCAAGAAAAAAACACAAAATTCCCTAAATCTTTTCAAAATACTACAAAATTCCTGAAAAGCCCTACCAAATTCCAGAAATATCCCACAAAATGACCTAAATCATTCCAAAACTCTACCAAATTCCACCAAAATCACACCAAATCTCCACAAATTCTTACAAAATACATGAAAAATCACAGATAATTCCTCAATTCTCTGCAGAATCTCACAAAATTCCAGAAAAGACCCTCAAAGTTCCACCAACATCCCACAAAATGTCCACAAATGTCCACAAAATCCAAGAAAAATCCCACAAAATTCCCAAATTCTTCTAAAACACGACCAAATTCTAGAAAAATATCCCACCAAATCTCCACAAATTCCCACAAAATCTAAAACAAATTCCTCAACATTCTTCAAGTCTCCTCAGAATCCCACACAATTCCAGAAAAATCCCCACAAAATTACAGACAAGTCCCACAAAATTCCCTAAATCATTTCAAAACCCTACCAATTCACAGGAATGTCCCACAAAATCTCCACCGATTCCCAGAACATCCCACAAAAATCCCACAAATATCCCTAAATCTTCTGAAAACTCGACCAAATTCCAGAAACGCCCCATAAAATCACCACAGTTTCCCACAAAATTCAAGAAAAACAACACAAAATTCCCTAAATCTTTTCAAAATACTACAAAATTCCTGAAAAGCCCCACCAAATTCCAGAAATATCCCACAAAATGACCTAAATCATTCCAAAACTCTACCAAATTCCACAAAAATCCCACCAAATCTCCACAAATTCTTACAAAATACATGAAAAATCAAAGATAATTCCTCAATTCTCTGCCGAATCTCACAAAATTCCAGAAAAGACCCTCAAAATTCCACAAACATCCCGCAAAATCTCCTCAAAATCCAACAAAATTCCAGGAAAAATCCCACAAAATTCCCTAATTCTTCTAAAACATGACCAAATTCTAAAAAAAAATCCCACCAAATCTCCACAAATTCCCACAAAATACATGAAAAATCCCTCAAGATCCCGAAATCGCCTCAATATCCCACAAAATTCCACAAAAATCACACAAAACCTCCACAAGTTTCCACAAAATCTAAGAAAAATTCCTCAAAATACTTCAACTCTCCTCAAAACCACACAAAGTCCTTGAAAAGGCCCACCAAATTCCACAAAAATCCCACCAAATTCCCTACATCTTCTCAAAACTCTACAAATTTCAACAAAAATCCCACCAAATCTCCACAAATTCTTACAAAATACATGAAAAATCACAGATAATTCCTCAATTCTCTGCAGAATCTCACAAAATTCCAGAAAAGACCCTCAAAGTTCCACCAACATCCCACAAAATGTCCACAAATGTCCACAAAATCCAAGAAAAATCCCACAAAATTCCCTAATTCTTCTAAAACACGACCAAATTCTAGAAAAATATCCCACCAAATCTCCACAAATTCCCACAAAATACATGAAAAATCCCTCAAGATCCCTAAATCGCCTCAATATCCCACAAAATTCCACAAAAATCACACAAAACCTCCACAAGTTTCCACAAAATCTAAGAAAAATTCCTCAAAATACTTCAACTCTCCTCAAAACCACACAAAGTCCTTGAAAAGGCCCACCAAATTCCACAAAAATCCCACCAAATTCCCTACATCTTCTCAAAACTCTACAAATTTCAACAAAAATCCCACCAAATCTCCACAAATTCTTACAAAATACATGAAAAATCACAGATAATTCCTCAATTCTCTGCAGAATCTCACAAAATTCCAGAAAAGACCCTCAAAGTTCCACCAACATCCCACAAAATGTCCACAAATGTCCACAAAATCCAAGAAAAATCCCACAAAATTCCCTAATTCTTCTAAAACACGACCAAATTCTAGAAAAATATCCCACCAAATCTCCACAAATTCCCACAAAATACATGAAAAATCCCTCAAGATCCCGAAATCGCCTCAATATCCCACAAAATTCCACAAAAATCACACAAAACCTCCACAAGTTTCCACAAAATCTAAGAAAAATTCCTCAAAATACTTCAACTCTCCTCAAAACCACACAAAGTCCTTGAAAAAGCCCACCAAATTCCACAAAAATCCCACCAAATTCCCTACATCTTCTCAAAACTCTACAAATTTCAACAAAAATCCCACCAAATCTCCACAAATTCTTACAAAATACATGAAAAATCACAGATAATTCCTCAATTCTCTGCAGAATCTCACAAAATTCCAGAAAAGACCCTCAAAGTTCCACCAACATCCCACAAAATGTCCACAAATGTCCACAAAATCCAAGAAAAATCCCACAAAATTCCCAAATTCTTCTAAAACACGACCAAATTCTAGAAAAATATCCCACCAAATCTCCACAAATTCCCACAAAATCTAAAACAAATTCCTCAACATTCTTAAAGTCTCCTCAGAATCCCACACAATTCCAGAAAAATCCCCACAAAATTACAGACAAGTCCCACAAAATTCCCTAAATCATTTCAAAACCCTACCAATTCACAGGAATGTCCCACAAAATCTCCACCGATTCCCAGAACATCCCACAAAAATCCCACAAATATCCCTAAATCTTCTGAAAACTCGACCAAATTCCAGAAACGCCCCATAAAATCACCACAGTTTCCCACAAACTTCAAGAAAAACAACACAAAATTCCCTAAATCTTTTCAAAATACTACAAAATTCCTGAAAAGCCCCACCAAAGTCCAGAAATATCCCACAAAATGACCTAAATCATTCCAAAACTCTACCAAATTCCACAAAAATCCCACCAAATCTCCACAAATTCTTACAAAATACATGAAAAATCAAAGATAATTCCTCAATTCTCTGCCGAATCTCACAAAATTCCAGAAAAGACCCTCAAAATTCCACAAACATCCCGCAAAATCTCCTCAAAATCCAACAAAATTCCAGGAAAAATCCCACAAAATTCCCTAATTCTTCTAAAACATGACCAAATTCTAAAAAAAAATCCCACCAAATCTCCACAAATTCCCACAAAATACATGAAAAATCCCTCAAGATCCCGAAATCGCCTCAATATCCCACAAAATTCCACAAAAATCACACAAAACCTCCACAAGTTTCCACAAAATCTAAGAAAAATTCCTCAAAATACTTCAACTCTCCTCAAAACCACACAAAGTCCTTGAAAAGGCCCACCAAATTCCACAAAAATCCCACCAAATTCCCTACATCTTCTCAAAACTCTACAAATTTCAACAAAAATCCCACCAAATCTCCACAAATTCTTACAAAATACATGAAAAATCACAGATAATTCCTCAATTCTCTGCAGAATCTCACAAAATTCCAGAAAAGACCCTCAAAGTTCCACCAACATCCCACAAAATGTCCACAAATGTCCACAAAATCCAAGAAAAATCCCACAAAATTCCCTAATTCTTCTAAAACACGACCAAATTCTAGAAAAATATCCCACCAAATCTCCACAAATTCCCACAAAATACATGAAAAATCCCTCAAGATCCCTAAATCGCCTCAATATCCCACAAAATTCCACAAAAATCACACAAAACCTCCACAAGTTTCCACAAAATCTAAGAAAAATTCCTCAAAATACTTCAACTCTCCTCAAAACCACACAAAGTCCTTGAAAAGGCCCACCAAATTCCACAAAAATCCCACCAAATTCCCTACATCTTCTCAAAACTCTACAAATTTCAACAAAAATCCCACCAAATCTCCACAAATTCTTACAAAATACATGAAAAATCACAGATAATTCCTCAATTCTCTGCAGAATCTCACAAAATTCCAGAAAAGACCCTCAAAGTTCCACCAACATCCCACAAAATGTCCACAAATGTCCACAAAATCCAAGAAAAATCCCACAAAATTCCCAAATTCTTCTAAAACACGACCAAATTCTAGAAAAATATCCCACCAAATCTCCACAAATTCCCACAAAATCTAAAACAAATTCCTCAAAATTCTTCAAGTCTCCTCAGAATCCCACACAATTCCAGAAAAATCCCCACAAAATTACAGACAAGTCCCACAAAATTCCCTAAATCATTTCAAAACCCTACCAATTCACAGGAATGTCCCACAAAATCTCCACCAATTCCCAGAACATCCCACAAAAATCCCACAAAAATCCCTAAATCTTCTGAAAACTCGACCAAATTCCAGAAACGCCCCATAAAATCACCACAGTTTCCCACAAACTTCCAGAAAAACAACACAAAATTCCCTAAATCTTTTCAAAATACTACAAAATTCCTGAAAAGCCCTACCAAATTCCAGAAATATCCCACAAAATGACCTAAATCATTCCAAAACTCTACCAAATTCCACCAAAATCACACCAAATCTCCACAAATTCTTACAAAATACATGAAAAATCACAGATAATTCCTCAATTCTCTGCAGAATCTCACAAAATTCCAGAAAAGACCCTCAAAGTTCCACCAACATCCCACAAAATGTCCACAAATGTCCACAAAATCCAAGAAAAATCCCACAAAATTCCCAAATTCTTCTAAAACACGACCAAATTCTAGAAAAATATCCCACCAAATCTCCACAAATTCCCACAAAATCTAAAACAAATTCCTCAACATTCTTCAAGTCTCCTCAGAATCCCACACAATTCCAGAAAAATCCCCACAAAATTACAGACAAGTCCCACAAAATTCCCTAAATCATTTCAAAACCCTACCAATTCACAGGAATGTCCCACAAAATCTCCACCGATTCCCAGAACATCCCACAAAAATCCCACAAATATCCCTAAATCTTCTGACAACTCGACCAAATTCCAGAAACGCCCCATAAAATCACCACAGTTTCCCACAAAATTCAAGAAAAACAACACAAAATTCCCTAAATCTTTTCAAAATACTACAAAATTCCTGAAAAGCCCCACCAAATTCCAGAAATATCCCACAAAATGACTTAAATCATTCCAAAACTCTACCAAATTCCACAAAAATCCCACCAAATCTCCACCAATTCTTACAAAATACATGAAAAATCACAGATAATTCCTCAATTCTCTGCCGAATCTCACAAAATTCCAGAAAAGACCCTCAAAATTCCACAAACATCCCGCAAAATCTCCTCAAAATCCAACAAAATTCCAGGAAAAATCCCACAAAATTCCCTAATTCTTCTAAAACATGACCAAATTCTAAAAAAAAATCCCACCAAATCTCCACAAATTCCCACAAAATACATGAAAAATCCCTCAAGATCCCGAAATCGCCTCAATATCCCACAAAATTCCACAAAAATCACACAAAACCTCCACAAGTTTCCACAAAATCTAAGAAAAATTCCTCAAAATACTTCAACTCTCCTCAAAACCACACAAAGTCCTTGAAAAGGCCCACCAAATTCCACAAAAATCCCACCAAATTCCCTACATCTTCTCAAAACTCTACAAATTTCAACAAAAATCCCACCAAATCTCCACAAATTCTTACAAAATACATGAAAAATCACAGATAATTCCTCAATTCTCTGCAGAATCTCACAAAATTCCAGAAAAGACCCTCAAAGTTCCACCAACATCCCACAAAATGTCCACAAATGTCCACAAAATCCAAGAAAAATCCCACAAAATTCCCTAATTCTTCTAAAACACGACCAAATTCTAGAAAAATATCCCACCAAATCTCCACAAATTCCCACAAAATACATGAAAAATCCCTCAAGATCCCGAAATCGCCTCAATATCCCACAAAATTCCACAAAAATCACACAAAACCTCCACAAGTTTCCACAAAATCTAAGAAAAATTCCTCAAAATACTTCAACTCTCCTCAAAACCACACAAAGTCCTTGAAAAGGCCCACCAAATTCCACAAAAATCCCACAGAATCTACACAAATTCCCATAAAATCTAAAACAAATTCCTTAACATTCTTCAAGTCTCCTCAGAATCCCACACAATTCCAGAAAAACCCCCACAAAATTACAGAGTAGTCCCACAAAATTATCTAAATCATTTCAAAACCCTACCAATTCACAGGAATGTCCCACAAAATCTCTGCCAATTCCCAGAACATCCCACAAAAATCCCACAAAAATCCCTAAATCTTCTGAAATCTTGACCAAATTCCAGAAACGCCCCATAAAATCACCACAGTTTCCCACAAAATTCAAGAAAAACAACACAAAATTCCCTAAATCTTTTCAAAATACTACAAAATTCTTGAAAAGCCCCACCAAATTCCAGAAATGTCCCACAAAATGACCTAAATCATTCCAAAACTCTACCAAATTCCACAAAAATCCCACCAAATCTCCACAAATTCTTACAAAATACATGAAAAATCACAGATAATTCCTCAATTCTCTGCAGAATCTCACAAAATTCCAGAAAAGACCCTCAAAGTTCCACAAACATCCCACAAAATGTCCACAAATGTCCACAAAATCCAAGAAAAATCCCACAGATTTCCCTAATTCTTCTAAAACATGACCAAATTCTAGAAAAATATCCCACAGAATCTCCACAAATTCCCACAAAATCTAAAACCAATTCCTCAAAATTCTTCAAGTCTCCTCAGAATCCCACACAATTCCAGAAAAATCCCCACAAAATTCCAGACAAGTTTCCACAAAATTCCCTAAATCATTTCAAAACCCTACCAATTCACAGGAATGTCCCACAAAATCTCCACCGATTCCCAGAACATCCCACAAAAATCCCACAAATATCCCTAAATCTTCTGAAAACTCGACCAAATTCCAGAAACGCCCCATAAAATCACCACAGTTTCCCACAAAATTCAAGAAAAACAACACAAAATTCCCTAAATCTTTTCAAAATACTACAAAATTCCTGAAAAGCCCCACCAAATTCCAGAAATATCCCACAAAATGACCTAAATCATTCCAAAACTCTACCAAATTCCACAAAAATCCCACCAAATCTCCACCAATTCTTACAAAATACATGAAAAATCACAGATAATTCCTCAATTCTCTGCAGAATCTCACAAAATTCCAGAAAAGACCCTCAAAGTTCCACCAACATCCCACAAAATGTCCACAAATGTCCACAAAATCCAAGAAAAATCCCACAAAATTCCCTAATTCTTCTAAAACACGACCAAATTCTAGAAAAATATCCCACCAAATCTCCACAAATTCCCACAAAATACATGAAAAATCCCTCAAGATCCCTAAATCGCCTCAATATCCCACAAAATTCCACAAAAATCACACAAAACCTCCACAAGTTTCCACAAAATCTAAGAAAAATTCCTCAAAATACTTCAACTCTCCTCAAAACCACACAAAGTCCTTGAAAAGGCCCACCAAATTCCACAAAAATCCCACCAAATTCCCTACATCTTCTCAAAACTCTACAAATTTCAACAAAAATCCCACCAAATCTCCACAAATTCTTACAAAATACATGAAAAATCACAGATAATTCCTCAATTCTCTGCAGAATCTCACAAAATTCCAGAAAAGACCCTCAAAGTTCCACCAACATCCCACAAAATGTCCACAAATGTCCACAAAATCCAAGAAAAATCCCACAAAATTCCCAAATTCTTCTAAAACACGACCAAATTCTAGAAAAATATCCCACCAAATCTCCACAAATTCCCACAAAATCTAAAACAAATTCCTCAACATTCTTCAAGTCTCCTCAGAATCCCACACAATTCCAGAAAAATCCCCACAAAATTACAGACAAGTCCCACAAAATTCCCTAAATCATTTCAAAACCCTACCAATTCACAGGAATGTCCCACAAAATCTCCACCGATTCCCAGAACATCCCACAAAAATCCCACAAATATCCCTAAATCTTCTGACAACTCGACCAAATTCCAGAAACGCCCCATAAAATCACCACAGTTTCCCACAAAATTCAAGAAAAACAACACAAAATTCCCTAAATCTTTTCAAAATACTACAAAATTCCTGAAAAGCCCCACCAAATTCCAGAAATATCCCACAAAATGACCTAAATCATTCCAAAACTCTACCAAATTCCACAAAAATCCCACCAAATCTCCACAAATTCTTACAAAATACATGAAAAATCAAAGATAATTCCTCAATTCTCTGCCGAATCTCACAAAATTCCAGAAAAGACCCTCAAAATTCCACAAACATCCCGCAAAATCTCCTCAAAATCCAACAAAATTCCAGGAAAAATCCCACAAAATTCCCTAATTCTTCTAAAACATGACCAAATTCTAAAAAAAAATCCCACCAAATCTCCACAAATTCCCACAAAATACATGAAAAATCCCTCAAGATCCCGAAATCGCCTCAATATCCCACAAAATTCCACAAAAATCACACAAAACCTCCACAAGTTTCCACAAAATCTAAGAAAAATTCCTCAAAATACTTCAACTCTCCTCAAAACCACACAAAGTCCTTGAAAAGGCCCACCAAATTCCACAAAAATCCCACCAAATTCCCTACATCTTCTCAAAACTCTACAAATTTCAACAAAAATCCCACCAAATCTCCACAAATTCTTACAAAATACATGAAAAATCACAGATAATTCCTCAATTCTCTGCAGAATCTCACAAAATTCCAGAAAAGACCCTCAAAGTTCCACCAACATCCCACAAAATGTCCACAAATGTCCACAAAATCCAAGAAAAATCCCACAAAATTCCCTAATTCTTCTAAAACACGACCAAATTCTAGAAAAATATCCCACCAAATCTCCACAAATTCCCACAAAATACATGAAAAATCCCTCAAGATCCCTAAATCGCCTCAATATCCCACAAAATTCCACAAAAATCACACAAAACCTCCACAAGTTTCCACAAAATCTAAGAAAAATTCCTCAAAATACTTCAACTCTCCTCAAAACCACACAAAGTCCTTGAAAAGGCCCACCAAATTCCACAAAAATCCCACCAAATTCCCTACATCTTCTCAAAACTCTACAAATTTCAACAAAAATCCCACCAAATCTCCACAAATTCTTACAAAATACATGAAAAATCACAGATAATTCCTCAATTCTCTGCAGAATCTCACAAAATTCCAGAAAAGACCCTCAAAGTTCCACCAACATCCCACAAAATGTCCACAAATGTCCACAAAATCCAAGAAAAATCCCACAAAATTCCCTAATTCTTCTAAAACACGACCAAATTCTAGAAAAATATCCCACCAAATCTCCACAAATTCCCACAAAATACATGAAAAATCCCTCAAGATCCCGAAATCGCCTCAATATCCCACAAAATTCCACAAAAATCACACAAAACCTCCACAAGTTTCCACAAAATCTAAGAAAAATTCCTCAAAATACTTCAACTCTCCTCAAAACCACACAAAGTCCTTGAAAAGGCCCACCAAATTCCACAAAAATCCCACCAAATTCCCTACATCTTCTCAAAACTCTACAAATTTCAACAAAAATCCCACCAAATCTCCACAAATTCTTACAAAATACATGAAAAATCACAGATAATTCCTCAATTCTCTGCAGAATCTCACAAAATTCCAGAAAAGACCCTCAAAGTTCCACCAACATCCCACAAAATGTCCACAAATGTCCACAAAATCCAAGAAAAATCCCACAAAATTCCCAAATTCTTCTAAAACACGACCAAATTCTAGAAAAATATCCCACCAAATCTCCACAAATTCCCACAAAATCTAAAACAAATTCCTCAACATTCTTAAAGTCTCCTCAGAATCCCACACAATTCCAGAAAAATCCCCACAAAATTACAGACAAGTCCCACAAAATTCCCTAAATCATTTCAAAACCCTACCAATTCACAGGAATGTCCCACAAAATCTCCACCGATTCCCAGAACATCCCACAAAAATCCCACAAATATCCCTAAATCTTCTGAAAACTCGACCAAATTCCAGAAACGCCCCATAAAATCACCACAGTTTCCCACAAACTTCAAGAAAAACAACACAAAATTCCCTAAATCTTTTCAAAATACTACAAAATTCCTGAAAAGCCCCACCAAAGTCCAGAAATATCCCACAAAATGACCTAAATCATTCCAAAACTCTACCAAATTCCACAAAAATCCCACCAAATCTCCACAAATTCTTACAAAATACATGAAAAATCAAAGATAATTCCTCAATTCTCTGCCGAATCTCACAAAATTCCAGAAAAGACCCTCAAAATTCCACAAACATCCCGCAAAATCTCCTCAAAATCCAACAAAATTCCAGGAAAAATCCCACAAAATTCCCTAATTCTTCTAAAACATGACCAAATTCTAAAAAAAAATCCCACCAAATCTCCACAAATTCCCACAAAATACATGAAAAATCCCTCAAGATCCCGAAATCGCCTCAATATCCCACAAAATTCCACAAAAATCACACAAAACCTCCACAAGTTTCCACAAAATCTAAGAAAAATTCCTCAAAATACTTCAACTCTCCTCAAAACCACACAAAGTCCTTGAAAAGGCCCACCAAATTCCACAAAAATCCCACCAAATTCCCTACATCTTCTCAAAACTCTACAAATTTCAACAAAAATCCCACCAAATCTCCACAAATTCTTACAAAATACATGAAAAATCACAGATAATTCCTCAATTCTCTGCAGAATCTCACAAAATTCCAGAAAAGACCCTCAAAGTTCCACCAACATCCCACAAAATGTCCACAAATGTCCACAAAATCCAAGAAAAATCCCACAAAATTCCCTAATTCTTCTAAAACACGACCAAATTCTAGAAAAATATCCCACCAAATCTCCACAAATTCCCACAAAATACATGAAAAATCCCTCAAGATCCCGAAATCGCCTCAATATCCCACAAAATTCCACAAAAATCACACAAAACCTCCACAAGTTTCCACAAAATCTAAGAAAAATTCCTCAAAATACTTCAACTCTCCTCAAAACCACACAAAGTCCTTGAAAAGGCCCACCAAATTCCACAAAAATCCCACAGAATCTACACAAATTCCCATAAAATCTAAAACAAATTCCTTAACATTCTTCAAGTCTCCTCAGAATCCCACACAATTCCAGAAAAACCCCCACAAAATTACAGAGTAGTCCCACAAAATTATCTAAATCATTTCAAAACCCTACCAATTCACAGGAATGTCCCACAAAATCTCTGCCAATTCCCAGAACATCCCACAAAAATCCCACAAAAATCCCTAAATCTTCTGAAATCTTGACCAAATTCCAGAAACGCCCCATAAAATCACCACAGTTTCCCACAAAATTCAAGAAAAACAACACAAAATTCCCTAAATCTTTTCAAAATACTACAAAATTCTTGAAAAGCCCCACCAAATTCCAGAAATGTCCCACAAAATGACCTAAATCATTCCAAAACTCTACCAAATTCCACAAAAATCCCACCAAATCTCCACAAATTCTTACAAAATACATGAAAAATCACAGATAATTCCTCAATTCTCTGCAGAATCTCACAAAATTCCAGAAAAGACCCTCAAAGTTCCACAAACATCCCACAAAATGTCCACAAATGTCCACAAAATCCAAGAAAAATCCCACAGATTTCCCTAATTCTTCTAAAACATGACCAAATTCTAGAAAAATATCCCACAGAATCTCCACAAATTCCCACAAAATCTAAAACCAATTCCTCAAAATTCTTCAAGTCTCCTCAGAATCCCACACAATTCCAGAAAAATCCCCACAAAATTCCAGACAAGTTTCCACAAAATTCCCTAAATCATTTCAAAACCCTACCAATTCACAGGAATGTCCCACAAAATCTCCACCGATTCCCAGAACATCCCACAAAAATCCCACAAATATCCCTAAATCTTCTGAAAACTCGACCAAATTCCAGAAACGCCCCATAAAATCACCACAGTTTCCCACAAAATTCAAGAAAAACAACACAAAATTCCCTAAATCTTTTCAAAATACTACAAAATTCCTGAAAAGCCCCACCAAATTCCAGAAATATCCCACAAAATGACCTAAATCATTCCAAAACTCTACCAAATTCCACAAAAATCCCACCAAATCTCCACCAATTCTTACAAAATACATGAAAAATCACAGATAATTCCTCAATTCTCTGCCGAATCTCACAAAATTCCAGAAAAGACCCTCAAAATTCCACAAACATCCCGCAAAATCTCCTCAAAATCCAACAAAATTCCAGGAAAAATCCCACAAAATTCCCTAATTCTTCTAAAACATGACCAAATTCTAAAAAAAAATCCCACCAAATCTCCACAAATTCCCACAAAATACATGAAAAATCCCTCAAGATCCCGAAATCGCCTCAATATCCCACAAAATTCCACAAAAATCACACAAAACCTCCACAAGTTTCCACAAAATCTAAGAAAAATTCCTCAAAATACTTCAACTCTCCTCAAAACCACACAAAGTCCTTGAAAAGGCCCACCAAATTCCACAAAAATCCCACCAAATTCCCTATATCTTCTCAAAACTCTACAAATTTCAACAAAAATCCCACCAAATCTCCACAAATTCTTACAAAATACATGAAAAATCACAGATAATTCCTCAATTCTCTGCAGAATCTCACAAAATTCCAGAAAAGACCCTCAAAGTTCCACCAACATCCCACAAAATGTCCACAAATGTCCACAAAATCCAAGAAAAATCCCACAAAATTCCCAAATTCTTCTAAAACACGACCAAATTCTAGAAAAATATCCCACCAAATCTCCACAAATTCCCACAAAATACATGAAAAATCCCTCAAGATCCCTAAATCGCCTCAATATCCCACAAAATTCCACAAAAATCACACAAAACCTCCACAAGTTTCCACAAAATCTAAGAAAAATTCCTCAAAATACTTCAACTCTCCTCAAAACCACACAAAGTCCTTGAAAAGGCCCACCAAATTCCACAAAAATCCCACCAAATTCCCTACATCTTCTCAAAACTCTACAAATTTCAACAAAAATCCCACCAAATCTCCACAAATTCTTACAAAATACATGAAAAATCACAGATAATTCCTCAATTCTCTGCAGAATCTCACAAAATTCCAGAAAAGACCCTCAAAGTTCCACCAACATCCCACAAAATGTCCACAAATGTCCACAAAATCCAAGAAAAATCCCACAAAATTCCCTAATTCTTCTAAAACACGACCAAATTCTAGAAAAATATCCCACCAAATCTCCACAAATTCCCACAAAATACATGAAAAATCCCTCAAGATCCCGAAATCGCCTCAATATCCCACAAAATTCCACAAAAATCACACAAAACCTCCACAAGTTTCCACAAAATCTAAGAAAAATTCCTCAAAATACTTCAACTCTCCTCAAAACCACACAAAGTCCTTGAAAAGGCCCACCAAATTCCACAAAAATCCCACCAAATTCCCTACATCTTCTCAAAACTCTACAAATTTCAACAAAAATCCCACCAAATCTCCACAAATTCTTTCAAAATACATGAAAAATCACAGATAATTCCCCAATTCCCTGCAGAATCTCACAAAATTCCAGAAAAGACCCTCAAAATTCCACCAACATCCCACAAAATGTCCACAAATGTCCACAAAATCCAAGAAAAATCCCACAGATTTCCCTAATTCTTCTAAAACACGACCAAATTCTAGAAAAATATCCCACAGAATCTCCACAAATTCCCACAAAATCTACAACAAATTCCTCAAAATTCTTCAAGTCTCCTCAGAATCCCACACAATTCCAGAAAAATCCCCACAAAATTACAGACAAGTCCCACAAAATTCCCTAAATCATTTCAAAACCCTACCAATTCACAGGAATGTCCCACAAAATCTCCACCGATTCCCAGAACATCCCACAAAAATCCCACAAATATCCCTAAATCTTCTGAAAACTCGACCAAATTCCAGAAACGCCCCATAAAATCACCACAGTTTCCCACAAAATTCAAGAAAAACAACACAAAATTCCCTAAATCTTTTCAAAATACTACAAAATTCCTGAAAAGCCCCACCAAATTCCAGAAATATCCCACAAAATGACCTAAATCATTCCAAAACTCTACCAAATTCCACAAAAATCCCACCAAATCTCCACCAATTCTTACAAAATACATGAAAAATCACAGATAATTCCTCAATTCTCTGCCGAATCTCACAAAATTCCAGAAAAGACCCTCAAAATTCCACAAACATCCCGCAAAATCTCCTCAAAATCCAACAAAATTCCAGGAAAAATCCCACAAAATTCCCTAATTCTTCTAAAACATGACCAAATTCTAAAAAAAAATCCCACCAAATCTCCACAAATTCCCACAAAATACATGAAAAATCCCTCAAGATCCCGAAATCGCCTCAATATCCCACAAAATTCCACAAAAATCACACAAAACCTCCACAAGTTTCCACAAAATCTAAGAAAAATTCCTCAAAATACTTCAACTCTCCTCAAAACCACACAAAGTCCTTGAAAAGGCCCACCAAATTCCACAAAAATCCCACCAAATTCCCTATATCTTCTCAAAACTCTACAAATTTCAACAAAAATCCCACCAAATCTCCACAAATTCTTACAAAATACATGAAAAATCACAGATAATTCCTCAATTCTCTGCAGAATCTCACAAAATTCCAGAAAAGACCCTCAAAGTTCCACCAACATCCCACAAAATGTCCACAAATGTCCACAAAATCCAAGAAAAATCCCACAAAATTCCCAAATTCTTCTAAAACACGACCAAATTCTAGAAAAATATCCCACCAAATCTCCACAAATTCCCACAAAATACATGAAAAATCCCTCAAGATCCCTAAATCGCCTCAATATCCCACAAAATTCCACAAAAATCACACAAAACCTCCACAAGTTTCCACAAAATCTAAGAAAAATTCCTCAAAATACTTCAACTCTCCTCAAAACCACACAAAGTCCTTGAAAAGGCCCACCAAATTCCACAAAAATCCCACCAAATTCCCTACATCTTCTCAAAACTCTACAAATTTCAACAAAAATCCCACCAAATCTCCACAAATTCTTACAAAATACATGAAAAATCACAGATAATTCCTCAATTCTCTGCAGAATCTCACAAAATTCCAGAAAAGACCCTCAAAGTTCCACCAACATCCCACAAAATGTCCACAAATGTCCACAAAATCCAAGAAAAATCCCACAAAATTCCCTAATTCTTCTAAAACACGACCAAATTCTAGAAAAATATCCCACCAAATCTCCACAAATTCCCACAAAATACATGAAAAATCCCTCAAGATCCCGAAATCGCCTCAATATCCCACAAAATTCCACAAAAATCACACAAAACCTCCACAAGTTTCCACAAAATCTAAGAAAAATTCCTCAAAATACTTCAACTCTCCTCAAAACCACACAAAGTCCTTGAAAAGGCCCACCAAATTCCACAAAAATCCCACCAAATTCCCTACATCTTCTCAAAACTCTACAAATTTCAACAAAAATCCCACCAAATCTCCACAAATTCTTTCAAAATACATGAAAAATCACAGATAATTCCCCAATTCCCTGCAGAATCTCACAAAATTCCAGAAAAGACCCTCAAAATTCCACCAACATCCCACAAAATGTCCACAAATGTCCACAAAATCCAAGAAAAATCCCACAGATTTCCCTAATTCTTCTAAAACACGACCAAATTCTAGAAAAATATCCCACAGAATCTCCACAAATTCCCACAAAATCTACAACAAATTCCTCAAAATTCTTCAAGTCTCCTCAGAATCCCACACAATTCCAGAAAAATCCCCACAAAATTACAGACAAGTCCCACAAAATTCCCTAAATCATTTCAAAACCCTACCAATTCACAGGAATGTCCCACAAAATCTCCACCAATTCCCAGAACATCCCACAAAAATCCCACAAAAATCCCTAAATCTTCTGAAAACTCGACCAAATTCCAGAAACGCCCCATAAAATCACCACAGTTTCCCACAAACTTCAAGAAAAACAACACAAAATTCCCTAAACCTTTTCAAAATACTACAAAATTCCTGAAAAGCCCTACCAAATTCCAGAAATATCCCACAAAATGACCTAAATCATTCCAAAACTCTACCAAATTCCACAAAAATCCCACCAAATCTCCACAAATTCTTACAAAATACATGAAAAATCACAGATAATTCCTCAATTCTCTGCAGAATCTCACAAAATTCCAGAAAAGACCCTCAAAGTTCCACAAACATCCCACAAAATGTCCACAAATGTCCACAAAATCCAAGAAAAATCCCACAGATTTCCCTAATTCTTCTAAAACACGACCAAATTCTAGAAAAATATCCCACAGAATCTCCACAAATTCCCACAAAATCTAAAACCAATTCCTCAACATTCTTCAAGTCTCCTCAGAATCCCACACAATTCCAGAAAAATCCCCACAAAATTACAGACAAGTCCCACAAAATTCCCTAAATCATTTCAAAACCCTACCAATTCACAGGAATGTCCCACAAAATCTCCACCGATTCCCAGAACATCCCACAAAAATCCCACAAATATCCCTAAATCTTCTGACAACTCGACCAAATTCCAGAAACGCCCCATAAAATCACCACAGTTTCCCACAAAATTCAAGAAAAACAACACAAAATTCCCTAAATCTTTTCAAAATACTACAAAATTCCTGAAAAGCCCCACCAAATTCCAGAAATATCCCACAAAATGACCTAAATCATTCCAAAACTCTACCAAATTCCACAAAAATCCCACCAAATCTCCACAAATTCTTACAAAATACATGAAAAATCAAAGATAATTCCTCAATTCTCTGCCGAATCTCACAAAATTCCAGAAAAGACCCTCAAAATTCCACAAACATCCCGCAAAATCTCCTCAAAATCCAACAAAATTCCAGGAAAAATCCCACAAAATTCCCTAATTCTTCTAAAACATGACCAAATTCTAAAAAAAAATCCCACCAAATCTCCACAAATTCCCACAAAATACATGAAAAATCCCTCAAGATCCCGAAATCGCCTCAATATCCCACAAAATTCCACAAAAATCACACAAAACCTCCACAAGTTTCCACAAAATCTAAGAAAAATTCCTCAAAATACTTCAACTCTCCTCAAAACCACACAAAGTCCTTGAAAAGGCCCACCAAATTCCACAAAAATCCCACCAAATTCCCTACATCTTCTCAAAACTCTACAAATTTCAACAAAAATCCCACCAAATCTCCACAAATTCTTACAAAATACATGAAAAATCACAGATAATTCCTCAATTCTCTGCAGAATCTCACAAAATTCCAGAAAAGACCCTCAAAGTTCCACCAACATCCCACAAAATGTCCACAAATGTCCACAAAATCCAAGAAAAATCCCACAGATTTCCCTAATTCTTCTAAAACACGACCAAATTCTAGAAAAATATCCCACCAAATCTCCACAAATTCCCACAAAATACATGAAAAATCCCTCAAGATCCCTAAATCGCCTCAATATCCCACAAAATTCCACAAAAATCACACAAAACCTCCACAAGTTTCCACAAAATCTAAGAAAAATTCCTCAAAATACTTCAACTCTCCTCAAAACCACACAAAGTCCTTGAAAAGGCCCACCAAATTCCACAAAAATCCCACCAAATTCCCTACATCTTCTCAAAACTCTACAAATTTCAACAAAAATCCCACCAAATCTCCACAAATTCTTTCAAAATACATGAAAAATCACAGATAATTCCCCAATTCCCTGCAGAATCTCACAAAATTCCAGAAAAGACCCTCAAAATTCCACCAACATCCCACAAAATGTCCACAAATGTCCACAAAATCCAAGAAAAATCCCACAGATTTCCCTAATTCTTCTAAAACACGACCAAATTCTAGAAAAATATCCCACAGAATCTCCACAAATTCCCACAAAATCTACAACAAATTCCTCAAAATTCTTCAAGTCTCCTCAGAATTCCACACAATTCCAGAAAAATCCCCACAAAATTACAGACAAGTCCCACAAAATTCCCTAAATCATTTCAAAACCCTACCAATTCACAGGAATGTCCCACAAAATCTCCACCAATTCCCAGAACATCCCACAAAAATCCCACAAAAATCCCTAAATCTTCTGAAAACTCGACCAAATTCCAGAAACGCCCCATAAAATCACCACAGTTTCCCACAAACTTCAAGAAAAACAACACAAAATTCCCTAAACCTTTTCAAAATACTACAAAATTCCTGAAAAGCCCTACCAAATTCCAGAAATATCCCACAAAATGACCTAAATCATTCCAAAACTCTACCAAATTCCACAAAAATCCCACCAAATCTCCACAAATTCTTACAAAATACATGAAAAATCACAGATAATTCCTCAATTCTCTGCAGAATCTCACAAAATTCCAGAAAAGACCCTCAAAGTTCCACAAACATCCCACAAAATGTCCACAAATGTCCACAAAATCCAAGAAAAATCCCACAGATTTCCCTAATTCTTCTAAAACACGACCAAATTCTAGAAAAATATCCCACAGAATCTCCACAAATTCCCACAAAATCTAAAACCAATTCATCAAAATTCTTCAAGTCTCCTCAGAATCCCACACAATTCCAGAAAAATCCCCACAAAATTCCAGACAAGTTTCCACAAAATTCCCTAAATCATTTCAAAACCCTACCAATTCACAGGAATGTCCCACAAAATCTCCACCGATTCCCAGAACATCCCAGAAAAATCCCACAAAAATCCCTAAATCTTCTGAAAACTCGACCAAATTCCAGAAACGCCCCATAAAATCACCACAGTTTCCCACAAAATTCCAGAAAAACACCACAAAATTCCCTAAATCTTTTCAAAATACTACAAAATTCCTGAAAAGCCCTACCAAATTCCAGAAATATCCCACAAAATGACCTAAATCATTCCAAAACTCTACCAAATTCCACCAAAATCACACCAAATCTCCACAAATTCTTACAAAATACATGAAAAATCACAGATAATTCCTCAATTCTCTGCAGAATCTCACAAAATTCCAGAAAAGACCCTCAAAGTTCCACCAACATCCCAC
Source organism: Cyanistes caeruleus (assembly GCF_971803275.1). NCBI lineage: Eukaryota > Metazoa > Chordata > Aves > Passeriformes > Paridae > Cyanistes > Cyanistes caeruleus. The sequence continues at coordinate 424,440 of NC_141707.1, read as the reverse complement.
AAAATGTCCACAAATGTCCACAAAATCCAAGAAAAATCCCACAAAATTCCCTAATTCTTCTAAAACACGACCAAATTCTAGAAAAATATCCCACCAAATCTCCACAAATTCCCACAAAATCTAAAACAAATTCCTCAACATTCTTCAAGTCTCCTCAGAATCCCACACAATTCCAGAAAAATCCCCACAAAATTACAGACAAGTCCCACAAAATTCCCTAAATCATTTCAAAACCCTACCAATTCACAGGAATGTCCCACAAAATCTCCACCGATTCCCAGAACATCCCACAAAAATCCCACAAATATCCCTAAATCTTCTGACAACTCGACCAAATTCCAGAAACGCCCCATAAAATCACCACAGTTTCCCACAAAATTCAAGAAAAACAACACAAAATTCCCTAAATCTTTTCAAAATACTACAAAATTCCTGAAAAGCCCCACCAAATTCCAGAAATATCCCACAAAATGACCTAAATCATTCCAAAACTCTACCAAATTCCACAAAAATCCCACCAAATCTCCACAAATTCTTACAAAATACATGAAAAATCAAAGATAATTCCTCAATTCTCTGCCGAATCTCACAAAATTCCAGAAAAGACCCTCAAAATTCCACAAACATCCCGCAAAATCTCCTCAAAATCCAACAAAATTCCAGGAAAAATCCCACAAAATTCCCTAATTCTTCTAAAACATGACCAAATTCTAAAAAAAAATCCCACCAAATCTCCACAAATTCCCACAAAATACATGAAAAATCCCTCAAGATCCCGAAATCGCCTCAATATCCCACAAAATTCCACAAAAATCACACAAAACCTCCACAAGTTTCCACAAAATCTAAGAAAAATTCCTCAAAATACTTCAACTCTCCTCAAAACCACACAAAGTCCTTGAAAAGGCCCACCAAATTCCACAAAAATCCCACCAAATTCCCTACATCTTCTCAAAACTCTACAAATTTCAACAAAAATCCCACCAAATCTCCACAAATTCTTACAAAATACATGAAAAATCACAGATAATTCCTCAATTCTCTGCAGAATCTCACAAAATTCCAGAAAAGACCCTCAAAGTTCCACCAACATCCCACAAAATGTCCACAAATGTCCACAAAATCCAAGAAAAATCCCACAAAATTCCCTAATTCTTCTAAAACACGACCAAATTCTAGAAAAATATCCCACCAAATCTCCACAAATTCCCACAAAATACATGAAAAATCCCTCAAGATCCCGAAATCGCCTCAATATCCCACAAAATTCCACAAAAATCACACAAAACCTCCACAAGTTTCCACAAAATCTAAGAAAAATTCCTCAAAATACTTCAACTCTCCTCAAAACCACACAAAGTCCTTGAAAAGGCCCACCAAATTCCACAAAAATCCCACCAAATTCCCTACATCTTCTCAAAACTCTACAAATTTCAACAAAAATCCCACCAAATCTCCACAAATTCTTTCAAAATACATGAAAAATCACAGATAATTCCCCAATTCCCTGCAGAATCTCACAAAATTCCAGAAAAGACCCTCAAAATTCCACCAACATCCCACAAAATGTCCACAAATGTCCACAAAATCCAAGAAAAATCCCACAGATTTCCCTAATTCTTCTAAAACACGACCAAATTCTAGAAAAATATCCCACAGAATCTCCACAAATTCCCACAAAATCTACAACAAATTCCTCAAAATTCTTCAAGTCTCCTCAGAATCCCACACAATTCCAGAAAAATCCCCACAAAATTACAGACAAGTCCCACAAAATTCCCTAAATCATTTCAAAACCCTACCAATTCACAGGAATGTCCCACAAAATCTCCACCAATTCCCAGAACATCCCACAAAAATCCCACAAAAATCCCTAAATCTTCTGAAAACTCGACCAAATTCCAGAAACGCCCCATAAAATCACCACAGTTTCCCACAAACTTCCAGAAAAACAACACAAAATTCCCTAAATCTTTTCAAAATACTACAAAATTCCTGAAAAGCCCTACCAAATTCCAGAAATATCCCACAAAATGACCTAAATCATTCCAAAACTCTACCAAATTCCACCAAAATCACACCAAATCTCCACAAATTCTTACAAAATACATGAAAAATCACAGATAATTCCTCAATTCTCTGCAGAATCTCACAAAATTCCAGAAAAGACCCTCAAAGTTCCACCAACATCCCACAAAATGTCCACAAATGTCCACAAAATCCAAGAAAAATCCCACAAAATTCCCTAATTCTTCTAAAACACGACCAAATTCTAGAAAAATATCCCACCAAATCTCCACAAATTCCCACAAAATCTAAAACAAATTCCTCAACATTCTTCAAGTCTCCTCAGAATCCCACACAATTCCAGAAAAATCCCCACAAAATTACAGACAAGTCCCACAAAATTCCCTAAATCATTTCAAAACCCTACCAATTCACAGGAATGTCCCACAAAATCTCCACCGATTCCCAGAACATCCCACAAAAATCCCACAAATATCCCTAAATCTTCTGACAACTCGACCAAATTCCAGAAACGCCCCATAAAATCACCACAGTTTCCCACAAAATTCAAGAAAAACAACACAAAATTCCCTAAATCTTTTCAAAATACTACAAAATTCCTGAAAAGCCCCACCAAATTCCAGAAATATCCCACAAAATGACCTAAATCATTCCAAAACTCTACCAAATTCCACAAAAATCCCACCAAATCTCCACAAATTCTTACAAAATACATGAAAAATCAAAGATAATTCCTCAATTCTCTGCCGAATCTCACAAAATTCCAGAAAAGACCCTCAAAATTCCACAAACATCCCGCAAAATCTCCTCAAAATCCAACAAAATTCCAGGAAAAATCCCACAAAATTCCCTAATTCTTCTAAAACATGACCAAATTCTAAAAAAAAATCCCACCAAATCTCCACAAATTCCCACAAAATACATGAAAAATCCCTCAAGATCCCGAAATCGCCTCAATATCCCACAAAATTCCACAAAAATCACACAAAACCTCCACAAGTTTCCACAAAATCTAAGAAAAATTCCTCAAAATACTTCAACTCTCCTCAAAACCACACAAAGTCCTTGAAAAGGCCCACCAAATTCCACAAAAATCCCACCAAATTCCCTACATCTTCTCAAAACTCTACAAATTTCAACAAAAATCCCACCAAATCTCCACAAATTCTTACAAAATACATGAAAAATCACAGATAATTCCTCAATTCTCTGCAGAATCTCACAAAATTCCAGAAAAGACCCTCAAAGTTCCACCAACATCCCACAAAATGTCCACAAATGTCCACAAAATCCAAGAAAAATCCCACAAAATTCCCTAATTCTTCTAAAACACGACCAAATTCTAGAAAAATATCCCACCAAATCTCCACAAATTCCCACAAAATACATGAAAAATCCCTCAAGATCCCTAAATCGCCTCAATATCCCACAAAATTCCACAAATATCACACAAAACCTCCACAAGTTTCCACAAAATCTAAGAAAAATTCCTCAAAATACTTCAACTCTCCTCAAAACCACACAAAGTCCTTGAAAAGGCCCACCAAATTCCACAAAAATCCCACCAAATTCCCTACATCTTCTCAAAACTCTACAAATTTCAACAAAAATCCCACCAAATCTCCACAAATTCTTACAAAATACATGAAAAATCACAGATAATTCCTCAATTCTCTGCAGAATCTCACAAAATTCCAGAAAAGACCCTCAAAGTTCCACCAACATCCCACAAAATGTCCACAAATGTCCACAAAATCCAAGAAAAATCCCACAAAATTCCCTAATTCTTCTAAAACACGACCAAATTCTAGAAAAATATCCCACCAAATCTCCACAAATTCCCACAAAATACATGAAAAATCCCTCAAGATCCCTAAATCGCCTCAATATCCCACAAAATTCCACAAATATCACACAAAACCTCCACAAGTTTCCACAAAATCTAAGAAAAATTCCTCAAAATACTTCAACTCTCCTCAAAACCACACAAAGTCCTTGAAAAGGCCCACCAAATTCCACAAAAATCCCACCAAATTCCCTACATCTTCTCAAAACTCTACAAATTTCAACAAAAATCCCACCAAATCTCCACAAATTCTTTCAAAATACATGAAAAATCACAGATAATTCCCCAATTCCCTGCAGAATCTCACAAAATTCCAGAAAAGACCCTCAAAATTCCACCAACATCCCACAAAATGTCCACAAATGTCCACAAAATCCAAGAAAAATCCCACAGATTTCCCTAATTCTTCTAAAACACGACCAAATTCTAGAAAAATATCCCACAGAATCTCCACAAATTCCCACAAAATCTACAACAAATTCCTCAAAATTCTTCAAGTCTCCTCAGAATCCCACACAATTCCAGAAAAATCCCCACAAAATTACAGACAAGTCCCACAAAATTCCCTAAATCATTTCAAAACCCTACCAATTCACAGGAATGTCCCACAAAATCTCCACCAATTCCCAGAACATCCCACAAAAATCCCACAAAAATCCCTAAATCTTCTGAAAACTCGACCAAATTCCAGAAACGCCCCATAAAATCACCACAGTTTCCCACAAACTTCCAGAAAAACAACACAAAATTCCCTAAATCTTTTCAAAATACTACAAAATTCCTGAAAAGCCCTACCAAATTCCAGAAATATCCCACAAAATGACCTAAATCATTCCAAAACTCTACCAAATTCCACCAAAATCACACCAAATCTCCACAAATTCTTACAAAATACATGAAAAATCACAGATAATTCCTCAATTCTCTGCAGAATCTCACAAAATTCCAGAAAAGACCCTCAAAGTTCCACCAACATCCCACAAAATGTCCACAAATGTCCACAAAATCCAAGAAAAATCCCACAAAATTCCCAAATTCTTCTAAAACACGACCAAATTCTAGAAAAATATCCCACCAAATCTCCACAAATTCCCACAAAATCTAAAACAAATTCCTCAACATTCTTCAAGTCTCCTCAGAATCCCACACAATTCCAGAAAAATCCCCACAAAATTACAGACAAGTCCCACAAAATTCCCTAAATCATTTCAAAACCCTACCAATTCACAGGAATGTCCCACAAAATCTCCACCGATTCCCAGAACATCCCACAAAAATCCCACAAATATCCCTAAATCTTCTGACAACTCGACCAAATTCCAGAAACGCCCCATAAAATCACCACAGTTTCCCACAAAATTCAAGAAAAACAACACAAAATTCCCTAAATCTTTTCAAAATACTACAAAATTCCTGAAAAGCCCCACCAAATTCCAGAAATATCCCACAAAATGACCTAAATCATTCCAAAACTCTACCAAATTCCACAAAAATCCCACCAAATCTCCACAAATTCTTACAAAATACATGAAAAATCAAAGATAATTCCTCAATTCTCTGCCGAATCTCACAAAATTCCAGAAAAGACCCTCAAAATTCCACAAACATCCCGCAAAATCTCCTCAAAATCCAACAAAATTCCAGGAAAAATCCCACAAAATTCCCTAATTCTTCTAAAACATGACCAAATTCTAAAAAAAAATCCCACCAAATCTCCACAAATTCCCACAAAATACATGAAAAATCCCTCAAGATCCCGAAATCGCCTCAATATCCCACAAAATTCCACAAAAATCACACAAAACCTCCACAAGTTTCCACAAAATCTAAGAAAAATTCCTCAAAATACTTCAACTCTCCTCAAAACCACACAAAGTCCTTGAAAAGGCCCACCAAATTCCACAAAAATCCCACCAAATTCCCTACATCTTCTCAAAACTCTACAAATTTCAACAAAAATCCCACCAAATCTCCACAAATTCTTACAAAATACATGAAAAATCACAGATAATTCCTCAATTCTCTGCAGAATCTCACAAAATTCCAGAAAAGACCCTCAAAGTTCCACCAACATCCCACAAAATGTCCACAAATGTCCACAAAATCCAAGAAAAATCCCACAAAATTCCCTAATTCTTCTAAAACACGACCAAATTCTAGAAAAATATCCCACCAAATCTCCACAAATTCCCACAAAATACATGAAAAATCCCTCAAGATCCCTAAATCGCCTCAATATCCCACAAAATTCCACAAAAATCACACAAAACCTCCACAAGTTTCCACAAAATCTAAGAAAAATTCCTCAAAATACTTCAACTCTCCTCAAAACCACACAAAGTCCTTGAAAAGGCCCACCAAATTCCACAAAAATCCCACCAAATTCCCTACATCTTCTCAAAACTCTACAAATTTCAACAAAAATCCCACCAAATCTCCACAAATTCTTACAAAATACATGAAAAATCACAGATAATTCCTCAATTCTCTGCAGAATCTCACAAAATTCCAGAAAAGACCCTCAAAGTTCCACCAACATCCCACAAAATGTCCACAAATGTCCACAAAATCCAAGAAAAATCCCACAAAATTCCCTAATTCTTCTAAAACACGACCAAATTCTAGAAAAATATCCCACCAAATCTCCACAAATTCCCACAAAATACATGAAAAATCCCTCAAGATCCCTAAATCGCCTCAATATCCCACAAAATTCCACAAAAATCACACAAAACCTCCACAAGTTTCCACAAAATCTAAGAAAAATTCCTCAAAATACTTCAACACTCCTCAAAACCACACAAAGTCCTTGAAAAAGCCCACCAAATTCCAGAAAAATCCCACAGAATCTACACAAATTCCCACAAAATCTAAAACAAATTCCTCAACATTCTTCAAGTCTCCTCAGAATCCCACACAATTCCAGAAAAACCCCCACAAAATTACAGACAAGTCCCACAAAATTCCCTAAATCATTTCAAAACCCTACCAATTCACAGGAATGTCCCACAAAATCTCCACCGATTCCCAGAACATCCCACAAAAATCCCACAAAAATCCCTAAATCTTCTGAAATCTTGACCAAATTCCAGAAACGCCCCATAAAATCACCACAGTTTCCCACAAAATTCAAGAAAAACAACACAAAATTCCCTAAATCTTTTCAAAATACTACAAAATTCCTGAAAAGCCCTACCAAATTCCAGAAATATCCCACAAAATGACCTAAATCATTCCAAAACTCTACCAAATTCCACAAAAATCCCACCAAATCTCCACAAATTCTTACAAAATACATGAAAAATCACAGATAATTCCTCAATTCTCTGCCGAATCTCACAAAATTCCAGAAAAGACCCTCAAAATTCCACAAACATCCCGCAAAATCTCCTCAAAATCCAACAAAATTCCAGGAAAAATCCCACAAAATTCCCTAATTCTTCTAAAACATGACCAAATTCTAAAAAAAAATCCCACCAAATCTCCACAAATTCCCACAAAATACATGAAAAATCCCTCAAGATCCCTAAATCGCCTCAATATCCCACAAAATTCCACAAAAATCACACAAAACCTCCACAAGTTTCCACAAAATCTAAGAAAAATTCCTCAAAATACTTCAACTCTCCTCAAAACCACACAAAGTCCTTGAAAAGGCCCACCAAATTCCACAAAAATCCCACCAAATTCCCTACATCTTCTCAAAACTCTACAAATTTCAACAAAAATCCCACCAAATCTCCACAAATTCTTACAAAATACATGAAAAATCACAGATAATTCCTCAATTCTCTGCAGAATCTCACAAAATTCCAGAAAAGACCCTCAAAGTTCCACCAACATCCCACAAAATGTCCACAAATGTCCACAAAATCCAAGAAAAATCCCACAAAATTCCCTAATTCTTCTAAAACACGACCAAATTCTAGAAAAATATCCCACCAAATCTCCACAAATTCCCACAAAATACATGAAAAATCCCTCAAGATCCCTAAATCGCCTCAATATCCTACAAAATTCCACAAAAATCACACAAAACCTCCACAAGTTTCCACAAAATCTAAGAAAAATTCCTCAAAATACTTCAACTCTCCTCAAAACCACACAAAGTCCTTGAAAAGGCCCACCAAATTCCACAAAAATCCCACCAAATTCCCTACATCTTCTCAAAACTCTACAAATTTCAACAAAAATCCCACCAAATCTCCACAAATTCTTACAAAATACATGAAAAATCAAAGATAATTCCTCAATTCTCTGCAGAATCTCACAAAATTCCAGAAAAGACCCTCAAAGTTCCACCAACATCCCACAAAATGTCCACAAATGTCCACAAAATCCAAGAAAAATCCCACAAAATTCCCTAATTCTTCTAAAACACGACCAAATTCTAGAAAAATATCCCACCAAATCTCCACAAATTCCCACAAAATACATGAAAAATCCCTCAAGATCCCTAAATCGCCTCAATATCCCACAAAATTCCACAAAAATCACACAAAACCTCCACAAGTTTCCACAAAATCTAAGAAAAATTCCTCAAAATACTTCAACTCTCCTCAAAACCACACAAAGTCCTTGAAAAGGCCCACCAAATTCCACAAAAATCCCACCAAATCTCCACAAATTCTTACAAAATACATGAAAAATCACAGATAATTCCTCAATTCTCTGCAGAATCTCACAAAATTCCAGAAAAGACCCTCAAAGTTCCACAAACATCCCACAAAATCTCCTCAAAATCCAACAAAATTCCAGGAAAATTCCCACAACATTCCCGAAATCTTATCAAAACACGACCAAATTCTAAAAAAAAATCCCACCGAATCTCCACAAATTCCCACAAAATACATGAAAAATCCCTCAAGATCCCGAAATCGCCTCAATATCCCACAAAATTCCACAAAAATCACACAAAACCTCCACAAGTTTCCACAAAATCTAAGAAAAATTCCTCAAAATACTTCAACTCTCCTCAAAACCACACAAAGTCCTTGAAAAGGCCCACCAAATTCCACAAAAATCCCACCAAATTCCCTACATCTTCTCAAAACTCTACAAATTTCAACAAAAATCCCACCAAATCTCCACAAATTCTTACAAAATACATGAAAAATCACAGATAATTCCTCAATTCTCTGCAGAATCTCACAAAATTCCAGAAAAGACCCTCAAAGTTCCACCAACATCCCACAAAATGTCCACAAATGTCCACAAAATCCAAGAAAAATCCCACAAAATTCCCTAATTCTTCTAAAACACGACCAAATTCTAGAAAAATATCCCACAGAATCTCCACAAATTCCCACAAAATCTAAAACCAATTCCTCAAAATTCTTCAAGTCTCCTCAGAATCCCACACAATTCCAGAAAAATCCCCACAAAATTCCAGACAAGTTTCCACAAAATTCCCTAAATCATTTCAAAACCCTACCAATTCACAGGAATGTCCCACAAAATCTCCACCGATTCCCAGAACATCCCACAAAAATCCCACAAATATCCCTAAATCTTCTGACAACTCGACCAAATTCCAGAAACGCCCCATAAAATCACCACAGTTTCCCACAAAATTCAAGAAAAACAACACAAAATTCCCTAAATCTTTTCAAAATACTACAAAATTCCTGAAAAGCCCCACCAAATTCCAGAAATATCCCACAAAATGACCTAAATCATTCCAAAACTCTACCAAATTCCACAAAAATCCCACCAAATCTCCACAAATTCTTACAAAATACATGAAAAATCACAGATAATTCCTCAATTCTCTGCCGAATCTCACAAAATTCCAGAAAAGACCCTCAAAATTCCACAAACATCCCGCAAAATCTCCTCAAAATCCAACAAAATTCCAGGAAAAATCCCACAAAATTCCCTAATTCTTCTAAAACATGACCAAATTCTAAAAAAAAATCCCACCAAATCTCCACAAATTCCCACAAAATACATGAAAAATCCCTCAAGATCCCTAAATCGCCTCAATATCCCACAAAATTCCACAAAAATCACACAAAACCTCCACAAGTTTCCACAAAATCTAAGAAAAATTCCTCAAAATACTTCAACTCTCCTCAAAACCACACAAAGTCCTTGAAAAGGCCCACCAAATTCCACAAAAATCCCACCAAATTCCCTACATCTTCTCAAAACTCTACAAATTTCAACAAAAATCCCACCAAATCTCCACAAATTCTTACAAAATACATGAAAAATCACAGATAATTCCTCAATTCTCTGCAGAATCTCACAAAATTCCAGAAAAGACCCTCAAAGTTCCACCAACATCCCACAAAATGTCCACAAATGTCCACAAAATCCAAGAAAAATCCCACAAAATTCCCTAATTCTTCTAAAACACGACCAAATTCTAGAAAAATATCCCACCAAATCTCCACAAATTCCCACAAAATACATGAAAAATCCCTCAAGATCCCTAAATCGCCTCAATATCCCACAAAATTCCACAAAAATCACACAAAACCTCCACAAGTTTCCACAAAATCTAAGAAAAATTCCTCAAAATACTTCAACTCTCCTCAAAACCACACAAAGTCCTTGAAAAAGCCCACCAAATTCCAGAAAAATCCCACAGAATCTACACAAATTCCCACAAAATCTAAAACAAATTCCTCAACATTCTTCAATTCTCCTCAGAATCCCACTCAATTCCAGAAAAACCCCCACAAAATTACAGACAAGTCCCACAAAATTCCCTAAATCATTTCAAAACCCTACCAATTCACAGGAATGTCCCACAAAATCTCCACCGATTCCCAGAACATCCCACAAAAATCCCACAAATATCCCTAAATCTTCTGAAAACTCGACCAAATTCCAGAAACGCCCCATAAAATCACCACAGTTTCCCACAAAATTCAAGAAAAACAACACAAAATTCCCTAAATCTTTTCAAAATACTACAAAATTCCTGAAAAGCCCCACCAAATTCCAGAAATATCCCACAAAATGACCTAAATCATTCCAAAACTCTACCAAATTCCACAAAAATCCCACCAAATCTCCACAAATTCTTACAAAATACATGAAAAATCAAAGATAATTCCTCAATTCTCTGCCGAATCTCACAAAATTCCAGAAAAGACCCTCAAAATTCCACAAACATCCCGCAAAATCTCCTCAAAATCCAACAAAATTCCAGGAAAAATCCCACAAAATTCCCTAATTCTTCTAAAACATGACCAAATTCTAAAAAAAAATCCCACCAAATCTCCACAAATTCCCACAAAATACATGAAAAATCCCTCAAGATCCCGAAATCGCCTCAATATCCCACAAAATTCCACAAAAATCACACAAAACCTCCACAAGTTTCCACAAAATCTAAGAAAAATTCCTCAAAATACTTCAACTCTCCTCAAAACCACACAAAGTCCTTGAAAAGGCCCACCAAATTCCACAAAAATCCCACCAAATTCCCTACATCTTCTCAAAACTCTACAAATTTCAACAAAAATCCCACCAAATCTCCACAAATTCTTACAAAATACATGAAAAATCACAGATAATTCCTCAATTCTCTGCAGAATCTCACAAAATTCCAGAAAAGACCCTCAAAGTTCCACCAACATCCCACAAAATGTCCACAAATGTCCACAAAATCCAAGAAAAATCCCACAAAATTCCCTAATTCTTCTAAAACACGACCAAATTCTAGAAAAATATCCCACCAAATCTCCACAAATTCCCACAAAATACATGAAAAATCCCTCAAGATCCCTAAATCGCCTCAATATCCCACAAAATTCCACAAAAATCACACAAAACCTCCACAAGTTTCCACAAAATCTAAGAAAAATTCCTCAAAATACTTCAACTCTCCTCAAAACCACACAAAGTCCTTGAAAAGGCCCACCAAATTCCACAAAAATCCCACAGAATCTACACAAATTCCCACAAAATCTAAAACAAATTCCTCAACATTCTTCAATTCTCCTCAGAATCCCACTCAATTCCAGAAAAACCCCCACAAAATTACAGACAAGTCCCACAAAATTCCCTAAATCATTTCAAAACCCTACCAATTCACAGGAATGTCCCACAAAATCTCCGCCGATTCCCAGAACATCCCACAAAAATCCCACAAAAATCCCTAAATCTTCTGAAATCTTGACCAAATTCCAGAAACGCCCCATAAAATCACCACAGTTTCCCACAAAATTCAAGAAAAACAACACAAAATTCCCTAAATCTTTTCAAAATACTACAAAATTCCTGAAAAGCCCCACCAAATTCCAGAAATATCCCACAAAATGACCTAAATCATTCCAAAACTCTACCAAATTCCACAAAAATCCCACCAAATCTCCACAAATTCTTACAAAATACATGAAAAATCAAAGATAATTCCTCAATTCTCTGCCGAATCTCACAAAATTCCAGAAAAGACCCTCAAAGTTCCACCAACATCCCACAAAATGTCCACAAATGTCCACAAAATCCAAGAAAAATCCCACAAAATTCCCTAATTCTTCTAAAACACGACCAAATTCTAGAAAAATATCCCACCAAATCTCCACAAATTCCCACAAAATACATGAAAAATCCCTCAAGATCCCGAAATCGCCTCAATATCCCACAAAATTCCACAAAAATCACACAAAACCTCCACAAGTTTCCACAAAATCTAAGAAAAATTCCTCAAAATACTTCAACTCTCCTCAAAACCACACAAAGTCCTTGAAAAGGCCCACCAAATTCCACAAAAATCCCACCAAATCTCCACAAATTCTTACAAAATACATGAAAAATCACAGATAATTCCTCAATTCTCTGCAGAATCTCACAAAATTCCAGAAAAGACCCTCAAAGTTCCACAAACATCCCACAAAATCTCCTCAAAATCCAACAAAATTCCAGGAAAATTCCCACAACATTCCCGAAATCTTATCAAACCACGACCAAATTCTAAAAAAAAATCCCACCGAATCTCCACAAATTCCCACAAAATACATGAAAAATCCCTCAAGATCCCGAAATCGCCTCAATATCCCACAAAATTCCACAAAAATCACACAAAACCTCCACAAGTTTCCACAAAATCTAAGAAAAATTCCTCAAAATACTTCAACTCTCCTCAAAACCACACAAAGTCCTTGAAAAGGCCCACCAAATTCCACAAAAATCCCACCAAATTCCCTACATCTTCTCAAAACTCTACAAATTTCAACAAAAATCCCACCAAATCACCACAAATTCTTACAAAATACATGAAAAATCACAGATAATTCCTCAATTCTCTGCAGAATCTCACAAAATTCCAGAAAAGACCCTCAAAGTTCCACCAACATCCCACAAAATGTCCACAAATGTCCACAAAATCCAAGAAAAATCCCACAAAATTCCCTAATTCTTCTAAAACACGACCAAATTCTAGAAAAATATCCCACCAAATCTCCACAAATTCCCACAAAATCTAAAACAAATTCCTCAACATTCTTCAAGTCTCCTCAGAATCCCACACAATTCCAGAAAAATCCCCACAAAATTACAGACAAGTCCCACAAAATTCCCTAAATCATTTCAAAACCCTACCAATTCACAGGAATGTCCCACAAAATCTCCACCGATTCCCAGAACATCCCACAAAAATCCCACAAATATCCCTAAATCTTCTGAAAACTCGACCAAATTCCAGAAACGCCCCATAAAATCACCACAGTTTCCCACAAAATTCAAGAAAAACAACACAAAATTCCCTAAATCTTTTCAAAATACTACAAAATTCCTGAAAAGCCCCACCAAATTCCAGAAATATCCCACAAAATGACCTAAATCATTCCAAAACTCTACCAAATTCCACAAAAATCCCACCAAATCTCCACAAATTCTTACAAAATACATGAAAAATCAAAGATAATTCCTCAATTCTCTGCCGAATCTCACAAAATTCCAGAAAAGACCCTCAAAATTCCACAAACATCCCGCAAAATCTCCTCAAAATCCAACAAAATTCCAGGAAAAATCCCACAAAATTCCCTAATTCTTCTAAAACATGACCAAATTCTAAAAAAAAATCCCACCAAATCTCCACAAATTCCCACAAAATACATGAAAAATCCCTCAAGATCCCGAAATCGCCTCAATATCCCACAAAATTCCACAAAAATCACACAAAACCTCCACAAGTTTCCACAAAATCTAAGAAAAATTCCTCAAAATACTTCAACTCTCCTCAAAACCACACAAAGTCCTTGAAAAGGCCCACCAAATTCCACAAAAATCCCACCAAATCTACACAAATTCCCATAAAATCTAAAACAAATTCCTCAACATTCTTCAAGTCTCCTCAGAATCCCACACAATTCCAGAAAAACCCCCACAAAATTACAGAGTAGTCCCACAAAATTATCTAAATCATTTCAAAACCCTACCAATTCACAGGAATGTCCCACAAAATCTCTGCCAATTCCCAGAACATCCCACAAAAATCCCACAAAAATCCCTAAATCTTCTGAAATCTTGACCAAATTCCAGAAACGCCCCATAAAATCACCACAGTTTCCCACAAAATTCAAGAAAAACAACACAAAATTCCCTAAATCTTTTCAAAATACTACAAAATTCTTGAAAAGCCCCACCAAATTCCAGAAATGTCCCACAAAATGACCTAAATCATTCCAAAACTCTACCAAATTCCACAAAAATCCCACCAAATCTCCACAAATTCTTACAAAATACATGAAAAATCACAGATAATTCCTCAATTCTCTGCAGAATCTCACAAAATTCCAGAAAAGACCCTCAAAGTTCCACAAACATCCCACAAAATGTCCACAAATGTCCACAAAATCCAAGAAAAATCCTACAGATTTCCCTAATTCTTCTAAAACACGACCAAATTCTAGAAAAATATCCCACAGAATCTCCACAAATTCCCACAAAATCTAAAACCAATTCCTCAAAATTCTTCAAGTCTCCTCAGAATCCCACACAATTCCAGAAAAATCCCCACAAAATTCCAGACAAGTTTCCACAAAATTCCCTAAATCATTTCAAAACCCTACCAATTCACAGGAATGTCCCACAAAATCTCCACCGATTCCCAGAACATCCCAGAAAAATCCCACAAAAATCCCTAAATCTTCTGAAAACTCGACCAAATTCCAGAAACGCCCCATAAAATCACCACAGTTTCCCACAAAATTCCAGAAAAACACCACAAAATTCCCTAAATCTTTTCAAAATACTACAAAATTCCTGAAAAGCCCTACCAAATTCCAGAAATATCCCACAAAATGACCTAAATCATTCCAAAACTCTACCAAATTCCACCAAAATCACACCAAATCTCCACAAATTCTTACAAAATACATGAAAAATCACAGATAATTCCTCAATTCTCTGCAGAATCTCACAAAATTCCAGAAAAGACCCTCAAAGTTCCACCAACATCCCACAAAATGTCCACAAATGTCCACAAAATCCAAGAAAAATCCCACAAAATTCCCAAATTCTTCTAAAACACGACCAAATTCTAGAAAAATATCCCACCAAATCTCCACAAATTCCCACAAAATCTAAAACAAATTCCTCAACATTCTTCAAGTCTCCTCAGAATCCCACACAATTCCAGAAAAATCCCCACAAAATTACAGACAAGTCCCACAAAATTCCCTAAATCATTTCAAAACCCTACCAATTCACAGGAATGTCCCACAAAATCTCCACCGATTCCCAGAACATCCCACAAAAATCCCACAAATATCCCTAAATCTTCTGACAACTCGACCAAATTCCAGAAACGCCCCATAAAATCACCACAGTTTCCCACAAAATTCAAGAAAAACAACACAAAATTCCCTAAATCTTTTCAAAATACTACAAAATTCCTGAAAAGCCCCACCAAATTCCAGAAATATCCCACAAAATGACCTAAATC
The DNA here is from genome assembly GCF_971803275.1 of Cyanistes caeruleus. NCBI lineage: Eukaryota > Metazoa > Chordata > Aves > Passeriformes > Paridae > Cyanistes > Cyanistes caeruleus. The sequence continues at coordinate 408,664 of NC_141707.1, read as the reverse complement.
ATTCCAAAACTCTACCAAATTCCACAAAAATCCCACCAAATCTCCACAAATTCTTACAAAATACATGAAAAATCAAAGATAATTCCTCAATTCTCTGCCGAATCTCACAAAATTCCAGAAAAGACCCTCAAAATTCCACAAACATCCCGCAAAATCTCCTCAAAATCCAACAAAATTCCAGGAAAAATCCCACAAAATTCCCTAATTCTTCTAAAACATGACCAAATTCTAAAAAAAAATCCCACCAAATCTCCACAAATTCCCACAAAATACATGAAAAATCCCTCAAGATCCCGAAATCGCCTCAATATCCCACAAAATTCCACAAAAATCACACAAAACCTCCACAAGTTTCCACAAAATCTAAGAAAAATTCCTCAAAATACTTCAACTCTCCTCAAAACCACACAAAGTCCTTGAAAAGGCCCACCAAATTCCACAAAAATCCCACCAAATTCCCTACATCTTCTCAAAACTCTACAAATTTCAACAAAAATCCCACCAAATCTCCACAAATTCTTACAAAATACATGAAAAATCACAGATAATTCCTCAATTCTCTGCAGAATCTCACAAAATTCCAGAAAAGACCCTCAAAGTTCCACCAACATCCCACAAAATGTCCACAAATGTCCACAAAATCCAAGAAAAATCCCACAAAATTCCCTAATTCTTCTAAAACACGACCAAATTCTAGAAAAATATCCCACCAAATCTCCACAAATTCCCACAAAATACATGAAAAATCCCTCAAGATCCCGAAATCGCCTCAATATCCCACAAAATTCCACAAAAATCACACAAAACCTCCACAAGTTTCCACAAAATCTAAGAAAAATTCCTCAAAATACTTCAACTCTCCTCAAAACCACACAAAGTCCTTGAAAAGGCCCACCAAATTCCACAAAAATCCCACCAAATCTCCACAAATTCTTACAAAATACATGAAAAATCACAGATAATTCCTCAATTCTCTGCAGAATCTCACAAAATTCCAGAAAAGACCCTCAAAGTTCCACAAACATCCCACAAAATCTCCTCAAAATCCAACAAAATTCCAGGAAAATTCCCACAACATTCCCGAAATCTTATCAAAACACGACCAAATTCTAAAAAAAAATCCCACCGAATCTCCACAAATTCCCACAAAATACATGAAAAATCCCTCAAGATCCCGAAATCGCCTCAATATCCCACAAAATTCCACAAAAATCACACAAAACCTCCACAAGTTTCCACAAAATCTAAGAAAAATTCCTCAAAATACTTCAACTCTCCTCAAAACCACACAAAGTCCTTGAAAAGGCCCACCAAATTCCACAAAAATCCCACCAAATTCCCTACATCTTCTCAAAACTCTACAAATTTCAACAAAAATCCCACCAAATCTCCACAAATTCTTACAAAATACATGAAAAATCACAGATAATTCCTCAATTCTCTGCAGAATCTCACAAAATTCCAGAAAAGACCCTCAAAGTTCCACCAACATCCCACAAAATGTCCACAAATGTCCACAAAATCCAAGAAAAATCCCACAAAATTCCCAAATTCTTCTAAAACACGACCAAATTCTAGAAAAATATCCCACCAAATCTCCACAAATTCCCACAAAATACATGAAAAATCCCTCAAGATCCCGAAATCGCCTCAATATCCCACAAAATTCCACAAAAATCACACAAAACCTCCACAAGTTTCCACAAAATCTAAGAAAAATTCCTCAAAATACTTCAACTCTCCTCAAAACCACACAAAGTCCTTGAAAAAGCCCACCAAATTCCAGAAAAATCCCACAGAATCTACACAAATTCCCACAAAATCTAAAACAAATTCCTCAACATTCTTCAAGTCTCCTCAGAATCCCACACAATTCCAGAAAAATCCCCACAAAATTACAGACAAGTCCCACAAAATTCCCTAAATCATTTCAAAACCCTACCAATTCACAGGAATGTCCCACAAAATCTCCACCGATTCCCAGAACATCCCACAAAAATCCCACAAATATCCCTAAATCTTCTGAAAACTCGACCAAATTCCAGAAACGCCCCATAAAATCACCACAGTTTCCCACAAAATTCAAGAAAAACAACACAAAATTCCCTAAATCTTTTCAAAATACTACAAAATTCCTGAAAAGCCCCACCAAATTCCAGAAATATCCCACAAAATGACCTAAATCATTCCAAAACTCTACCAAATTCCACAAAAATCCCACCAAATCTCCACAAATTCTTACAAAATACATGAAAAATCAAAGATAATTCCTCAATTCTCTGCAGAATCTCACAAAATTCCAGAAAAGACCCTCAAAATTCCACAAACATCCCGCAAAATCTCCTCAAAATCCAACAAAATTCCAGGAAAAATCCCACAAAATTCCCTAATTCTTCTAAAACATGACCAAATTCTAAAAAAAAATCCCACCAAATCTCCACAAATTCCCACAAAATACATGAAAAATCCCTCAAGATCCCGAAATCGCCTCAATATCCCACAAAATTCCACAAAAATCACACAAAACCTCCACAAGTTTCCACAAAATCTAAGAAAAATTCCTCAAAATACTTCAACTCTCCTCAAAACCACACAAAGTCCTTGAAAAGGCCCACCAAATTCCACAAAAATCCCACCAAATTCCCTACATCTTCTCAAAACTCTACAAATTTCAACAAAAATCCCACCAAATCTCCACAAATTCTTACAAAATACATGAAAAATCACAGATAATTCCTCAATTCTCTGCAGAATCTCACAAAATTCCAGAAAAGACCCTCAAAGTTCCACCAACATCCCACAAAATGTCCACAAATGTCCACAAAATCCAAGAAAAATCCCACAAAATTCCCAAATTCTTCTAAAACACGACCAAATTCTAGAAAAATATCCCACCAAATCTCCACAAATTCCCACAAAATACATGAAAAATCCCTCAAGATCCCTAAATCGCCTCAATATCCCACAAAATTCCACAAAAATCACACAAAACCTCCACAAGTTTCCACAAAATCTAAGAAAAATTCCTCAAAATACTTCAACTCTCCTCAAAACCACACAAAGTCCTTGAAAAAGCCCACCAAATTCCAGAAAAATCCCACAGAATCTACACAAATTCCCACAAAATCTAAAACAAATTCCTCAACATTCTTCAATTCTCCTCAGAATCCCACTCAATTCCAGAAAAACCCCCACAAAATTACAGACAAGTCCCACAAAATTCCCTAAATCATTTCAAAACCCTACCAATTCACAGGAATGTCCCACAAAATCTCCACCGATTCCCAGAACATCCCACAAAAATCCCACAAAAATCCCTAAATCTTCTGAAATCTTGACCAAATTCCAGAAACGCCCCATAAAATCACCACAGTTTCCCACAAAATTCAAGAAAAACAACACAAAATTCCCTAAATCTTTTCAAAATACTACAAAATTCCTGAAAAGCCCTACCAAATTCCAGAAATATCCCACAAAATGACCTAAATCATTCCAAAACTCTACCAAATTCCACAAAAATCCCACCAAATCTCCACAAATTCTTACAAAATACATGAAAAATCACAGATAATTCCTCAATTCTCTGCCGAATCTCACAAAATTCCAGAAAAGACCCTCAAAATTCCACAAACATCCCGCAAAATCTCCTCAAAATCCAACAAAATTCCAGGAAAAATCCCACAAAATTCCCTAATTCTTCTAAAACATGACCAAATTCTAAAAAAAAATCCCACCAAATCTCCACAAATTCCCACAAAATACATGAAAAATCCCTCAAGATCCCGAAATCGCCTCAATATCCCACAAAATTCCACAAAAATCACACAAAACCTCCACAAGTTTCCACAAAATCTAAGAAAAATTCCTCAAAATACTTCAACTCTCCTCAAAACCACACAAAGTCCTTGAAAAGGCCCACCAAATTCCACAAAAATCCCACCAAATTCCCTACATCTTCTCAAAACTCTACAAATTTCAACAAAAATCCCACCAAATCTCCACAAATTCTTACAAAATACATGAAAAATCACAGATAATTCCTCAATTCTCTGCAGAATCTCACAAAATTCCAGAAAAGACCCTCAAAGTTCCACCAACATCCCACAAAATGTCCACAAATGTCCACAAAATCCAAGAAAAATCCCACAAAATTCCCTAATTCTTCTAAAACACGACCAAATTCTAGAAAAATATCCCACCAAATCTCCACAAATTCCCACAAAATACATGAAAAATCCCTCAAGATCCCTAAATCGCCTCAATATCCCACAAAATTCCACAAAAATCACACAAAACCTCCACAAGTTTCCACAAAATCTAAGAAAAATTCCTCAAAATACTTCAACTCTCCTCAAAACCACACAAAGTCCTTGAAAAGGCCCACCAAATTCCACAAAAATCCCACCAAATTCCCTACATCTTCTCAAAACTCTACAAATTTCAACAAAAATCCCACCAAATCTCCACAAATTCTTACAAAATACATGAAAAATCACAGATAATTCCTCAATTCTCTGCAGAATCTCACAAAATTCCAGAAAAGACCCTCAAAGTTCCACCAACATCCCACAAAATGTCCACAAATGTCCACAAAATCCAAGAAAAATCCCACAAAATTCCCTAATTCTTCTAAAACACGACCAAATTCTAGAAAAATATCCCACCAAATCTCCACAAATTCCCACAAAATACATGAAAAATCCCTCAAGATCCCGAAATCGCCTCAATATCCCACAAAATTCCACAAAAATCACACAAAACCTCCACAAGTTTCCACAAAATCTAAGAAAAATTCCTCAAAATACTTCAACTCTCCTCAAAACCACACAAAGTCCTTGAAAAGGCCCACCAAATTCCACAAAAATCCCACCAAATCTCCACAAATTCTTACAAAATACATGAAAAATCACAGATAATTCCTCAATTCTCTGCAGAATCTCACAAAATTCCAGAAAAGACCCTCAAAGTTCCACAAACATCCCACAAAATCTCCTCAAAATCCAACAAAATTCCAGGAAAATTCCCACAACATTCCCGAAATCTTATCAAAACACGACCAAATTCTAAAAAAAAATCCCACCGAATCTCCACAAATTCCCACAAAATACATGAAAAATCCCTCAAGATCCCGAAATCGCCTCAATATCCCACAAAATTCCACAAAAATCACACAAAACCTCCACAAGTTTCCACAAAATCTAAGAAAAATTCCTCAAAATACTTCAACTCTCCTCAAAACCACACAAAGTCCTTGAAAAGGCCCACCAAATTCCACAAAAATCCCACCAAATTCCCTACATCTTCTCAAAACTCTACAAATTTCAACAAAAATCCCACCAAATCTCCACAAATTCTTACAAAATACATGAAAAATCACAGATAATTCCTCAATTCTCTGCAGAATCTCACAAAATTCCAGAAAAGACCCTCAAAGTTCCACCAACATCCCACAAAATGTCCACAAATGTCCACAAAATCCAAGAAAAATCCCACAAAATTCCCAAATTCTTCTAAAACACGACCAAATTCTAGAAAAATATCCCACCAAATCTCCACAAATTCCCACAAAATACATGAAAAATCCCTCAAGATCCCGAAATCGCCTCAATATCCCACAAAATTCCACAAAAATCACACAAAACCTCCACAAGTTTCCACAAAATCTAAGAAAAATTCCTCAAAATACTTCAACTCTCCTCAAAACCACACAAAGTCCTTGAAAAGGCCCACCAAATTCCACAAAAATCCCACCAAATTCCCTACATCTTCTCAAAACTCTACAAATTTCAACAAAAATCCCACCAAATCTCCACCAATTCTTACAAAATACATGAAAAATCACAGATAATTCCTCAATTCTCTGCCGAATCTCACAAAATTCCAGAAAAGACCCTCAAAATTCCACAAACATCCCGCAAAATCTCCTCAAAATCCAACAAAATTCCAGGAAAAATCCCACAAAATTCCCTAATTCTTCTAAAACATGACCAAATTCTAAAAAAAAATCCCACCAAATCTCCACAAATTCCCACAAAATACATGAAAAATCCCTCAAGATCCCGAAATCGCCTCAATATCCCACAAAATTCCACAAAAATCACACAAAACCTCCACAAGTTTCCACAAAATCTAAGAAAAATTCCTCAAAATACTTCAACTCTCCTCAAAACCACACAAAGTCCTTGAAAAGGCCCACCAAATTCCACAAAAATCCCACCAAATTCCCTACATCTTCTCAAAACTCTACAAATTTCAACAAAAATCCCACCAAATCTCCACAAATTCTTACAAAATACATGAAAAATCACAGATAATTCCTCAATTCTCTGCAGAATCTCACAAAATTCCAGAAAAGACCCTCAAAGTTCCACCAACATCCCACAAAATGTCCACAAATGTCCACAAAATCCAAGAAAAATCCCACAAAATTCCCTAATTCTTCTAAAACACGACCAAATTCTAGAAAAATATCCCACCAAATCTCCACAAATTCCCACAAAATACATGAAAAATCCCTCAAGATCCCGAAATCGCCTCAATATCCCACAAAATTCCACAAAAATCACACAAAACCTCCACAAGTTTCCACAAAATCTAAGAAAAATTCCTCAAAATACTTCAACTCTCCTCAAAACCACACAAAGTCCTTGAAAAGGCCCACCAAATTCCACAAAAATCCCACAGAATCTACACAAATTCCCATAAAATCTAAAACAAATTCCTTAACATTCTTCAAGTCTCCTCAGAATCCCACACAATTCCAGAAAAACCCCCACAAAATTACAGAGTAGTCCCACAAAATTATCTAAATCATTTCAAAACCCTACCAATTCACAGGAATGTCCCACAAAATCTCTGCCAATTCCCAGAACATCCCACAAAAATCCCACAAAAATCCCTAAATCTTCTGAAATCTTGACCAAATTCCAGAAACGCCCCATAAAATCACCACAGTTTCCCACAAAATTCAAGAAAAACAACACAAAATTCCCTAAATCTTTTCAAAATACTACAAAATTCTTGAAAAGCCCCACCAAATTCCAGAAATGTCCCACAAAATGACCTAAATCATTCCAAAACTCTACCAAATTCCACAAAAATCCCACCAAATCTCCACAAATTCTTACAAAATACATGAAAAATCACAGATAATTCCTCAATTCTCTGCAGAATCTCACAAAATTCCAGAAAAGACCCTCAAAGTTCCACAAACATCCCACAAAATGTCCACAAATGTCCACAAAATCCAAGAAAAATCCCACAGATTTCCCTAATTCTTCTAAAACATGACCAAATTCTAGAAAAATATCCCACAGAATCTCCACAAATTCCCACAAAATCTAAAACCAATTCCTCAAAATTCTTCAAGTCTCCTCAGAATCCCACACAATTCCAGAAAAATCCCCACAAAATTCCAGACAAGTTTCCACAAAATTCCCTAAATCATTTCAAAACCCTACCAATTCACAGGAATGTCCCACAAAATCTCCACCGATTCCCAGAACATCCCACAAAAATCCCACAAATATCCCTAAATCTTCTGAAAACTCGACCAAATTCCAGAAACGCCCCATAAAATCACCACAGTTTCCCACAAAATTCAAGAAAAACAACACAAAATTCCCTAAATCTTTTCAAAATACTACAAAATTCCTGAAAAGCCCCACCAAATTCCAGAAATATCCCACAAAATGACCTAAATCATTCCAAAACTCTACCAAATTCCACAAAAATCCCACCAAATCTCCACCAATTCTTACAAAATACATGAAAAATCACAGATAATTCCTCAATTCTCTGCCGAATCTCACAAAATTCCAGAAAAGACCCTCAAAATTCCACAAACATCCCGCAAAATCTCCTCAAAATCCAACAAAATTCCAGGAAAAATCCCACAAAATTCCCTAATTCTTCTAAAACATGACCAAATTCTAAAAAAAAATCCCACCAAATCTCCACAAATTCCCACAAAATACATGAAAAATCCCTCAAGATCCCGAAATCGCCTCAATATCCCACAAAATTCCACAAAAATCACACAAAACCTCCACAAGTTTCCACAAAATCTAAGAAAAATTCCTCAAAATACTTCAACTCTCCTCAAAACCACACAAAGTCCTTGAAAAGGCCCACCAAATTCCACAAAAATCCCACCAAATTCCCTATATCTTCTCAAAACTCTACAAATTTCAACAAAAATCCCACCAAATCTCCACAAATTCTTACAAAATACATGAAAAATCACAGATAATTCCTCAATTCTCTGCAGAATCTCACAAAATTCCAGAAAAGACCCTCAAAGTTCCACCAACATCCCACAAAATGTCCACAAATGTCCACAAAATCCAAGAAAAATCCCACAAAATTCCCAAATTCTTCTAAAACACGACCAAATTCTAGAAAAATATCCCACCAAATCTCCACAAATTCCCACAAAATACATGAAAAATCCCTCAAGATCCCGAAATCGCCTCAATATCCCACAAAATTCCACAAAAATCACACAAAACCTCCACAAGTTTCCACAAAATCTAAGAAAAATTCCTCAAAATACTTCAACTCTCCTCAAAACCACACAAAGTCCTTGAAAAGGCCCACCAAATTCCACAAAAATCCCACCAAATTCCCTACATCTTCTCAAAACTCTACAAATTTCAACAAAAATCCCACCAAATCTCCACAAATTCTTACAAAATACATGAAAAATCACAGATAATTCCTCAATTCTCTGCAGAATCTCACAAAATTCCAGAAAAGACCCTCAAAGTTCCACCAACATCCCACAAAATGTCCACAAATGTCCACAAAATCCAAGAAAAATCCCACAAAATTCCCTAATTCTTCTAAAACACGACCAAATTCTAGAAAAATATCCCACCAAATCTCCACAAATTCCCACAAAATACATGAAAAATCCCTCAAGATCCCGAAATCGCCTCAATATCCCACAAAATTCCACAAAAATCACACAAAACCTCCACAAGTTTCCACAAAATCTAAGAAAAATTCCTCAAAATACTTCAACTCTCCTCAAAACCACACAAAGTCCTTGAAAAGGCCCACAAAATTCCACAAAAATCACACAAAACCTCCACAAGTTTCCACAAAATCTAAGAAAAATTCCTCAAAATACTTCAACTCTCCTCAAAACCACACAAAGTCCTTGAAAAGGCCCACCAAATTCCACAAAAATCCCACCAAATCTCCACAAATTCTTACAAAATACATGAAAAATCACAGATAATTCCTCAATTCTCTGCAGAATCTCACAAAATTCCAGAAAAGACCCTCAAAGTTCCACAAACATCCCACAAAATCTCCTCAAAATCCAACAAAATTCCAGGAAAATTCCCACAACATTCCCGAAATCTTATCAAAACACGACCAAATTCTAAAAAAAAATCCCACCGAATCTCCACAAATTCCCACAAAATACATGAAAAATCCCTCAAGATCCCGAAATCGCCTCAATATCCCACAAAATTCCACAAAAATCACACAAAACCTCCACAAGTTTCCACAAAATCTAAGAAAAATTCCTCAAAATACTTCAACTCTCCTCAAAACCACACAAAGTCCTTGAAAAGGCCCACCAAATTCCACAAAAATCCCACCAAATTCCCTACATCTTCTCAAAACTCTACAAATTTCAACAAAAATCCCACCAAATCTCCACAAATTCTTACAAAATACATGAAAAATCACAGATAATTCCTCAATTCTCTGCAGAATCTCACAAAATTCCAGAAAAGACCCTCAAAGTTCCACCAACATCCCACAAAATGTCCACAAATGTCCACAAAATCCAAGAAAAATCCCACAAAATTCCCTAATTCTTCTAAAACACGACCAAATTCTAGAAAAATATCCCACAGAATCTCCACAAATTCCCACAAAATCTAAAACCAATTCCTCAAAATTCTTCAAGTCTCCTCAGAATCCCACACAATTCCAGAAAAATCCCCACAAAATTCCAGACAAGTTTCCACAAAATTCCCTAAATCATTTCAAAACCCTACCAATTCACAGGAATGTCCCACAAAATCTCCACCGATTCCCAGAACATCCCACAAAAATCCCACAAATATCCCTAAATCTTCTGACAACTCGACCAAATTCCAGAAACGCCCCATAAAATCACCACAGTTTCCCACAAAATTCAAGAAAAACAACACAAAATTCCCTAAATCTTTTCAAAATACTACAAAATTCCTGAAAAGCCCCACCAAATTCCAGAAATATCCCACAAAATGACCTAAATCATTCCAAAACTCTACCAAATTCCACAAAAATCCCACCAAATCTCCACAAATTCTTACAAAATACATGAAAAATCAAAGATAATTCCTCAATTCTCTGCCGAATCTCACAAAATTCCAGAAAAGACCCTCAAAATTCCACAAACATCCCGCAAAATCTCCTCAAAATCCAACAAAATTCCAGGAAAAATCCCACAAAATTCCCTAATTCTTCTAAAACATGACCAAATTCTAAAAAAAAATCCCACCAAATCTCCACAAATTCCCACAAAATACATGAAAAATCCCTCAAGATCCCGAAATCGCCTCAATATCCCACAAAATTCCACAAAAATCACACAAAACCTCCACAAGTTTCCACAAAATCTAAGAAAAATTCCTCAAAATACTTCAACTCTCCTCAAAACCACACAAAGTCCTTGAAAAGGCCCACCAAATTCCACAAAAATCCCACCAAATTCCCTACATCTTCTCAAAACTCTACAAATTTCAACAAAAATCCCACCAAATCTCCACAAATTCTTACAAAATACATGAAAAATCACAGATAATTCCTCAATTCTCTGCAGAATCTCACAAAATTCCAGAAAAGACCCTCAAAGTTCCACCAACATCCCACAAAATGTCCACAAATGTCCACAAAATCCAAGAAAAATCCCACAAAATTCCCTAATTCTTCTAAAACACGACCAAATTCTAGAAAAATATCCCACCAAATCTCCACAAATTCCCACAAAATACATGAAAAATCCCTCAAGATCCCTAAATCGCCTCAATATCCCACAAAATTCCACAAAAATCACACAAAACCTCCACAAGTTTCCACAAAATCTAAGAAAAATTCCTCAAAATACTTCAACTCTCCTCAAAACCACACAAAGTCCTTGAAAAAGCCCACCAAATTCCAGAAAAATCCCACAGAATCTACACAAATTCCCACAAAATCTAAAACAAATTCCTCAACATTCTTCAATTCTCCTCAGAATCCCACTCAATTCCAGAAAAACCCCCACAAAATTACAGACAAGTCCCACAAAATTCCCTAAATCATTTCAAAACCCTACCAATTCACAGGAATGTCCCACAAAATCTCCACCGATTCCCAGAACATCCCACAAAAATCCCACAAATATCCCTAAATCTTCTGAAAACTCGACCAAATTCCAGAAACGCCCCATAAAATCACCACAGTTTCCCACAAAATTCAAGAAAAACAACACAAAATTCCCTAAATCTTTTCAAAATACTACAAAATTCCTGAAAAGCCCCACCAAATTCCAGAAATATCCCACAAAATGACCTAAATCATTCCAAAACTCTACCAAATTCCACAAAAATCCCACCAAATCTCCACAAATTCTTACAAAATACATGAAAAATCAAAGATAATTCCTCAATTCTCTGCCGAATCTCACAAAATTCCAGAAAAGACCCTCAAAATTCCACAAACATCCCGCAAAATCTCCTCAAAATCCAACAAAATTCCAGGAAAAATCCCACAAAATTCCCTAATTCTTCTAAAACATGACCAAATTCTAAAAAAAAATCCCACCAAATCTCCACAAATTCCCACAAAATACATGAAAAATCCCTCAAGATCCCGAAATCGCCTCAATATCCCACAAAATTCCACAAAAATCACACAAAACCTCCACAAGTTTCCACAAAATCTAAGAAAAATTCCTCAAAATACTTCAACTCTCCTCAAAACCACACAAAGTCCTTGAAAAGGCCCACCAAATTCCACAAAAATCCCACCAAATTCCCTACATCTTCTCAAAACTCTACAAATTTCAACAAAAATCCCACCAAATCTCCACAAATTCTTACAAAATACATGAAAAATCACAGATAATTCCTCAATTCTCTGCAGAATCTCACAAAATTCCAGAAAAGACCCTCAAAGTTCCACCAACATCCCACAAAATGTCCACAAATGTCCACAAAATCCAAGAAAAATCCCACAAAATTCCCTAATTCTTCTAAAACACGACCAAATTCTAGAAAAATATCCCACCAAATCTCCACAAATTCCCACAAAATACATGAAAAATCCCTCAAGATCCCTAAATCGCCTCAATATCCCACAAAATTCCACAAAAATCACACAAAACCTCCACAAGTTTCCACAAAATCTAAGAAAAATTCCTCAAAATACTTCAACTCTCCTCAAAACCACACAAAGTCCTTGAAAAGGCCCACCAAATTCCACAAAAATCCCACAGAATCTACACAAATTCCCACAAAATCTAAAACAAATTCCTCAACATTCTTCAATTCTCCTCAGAATCCCACTCAATTCCAGAAAAACCCCCACAAAATTACAGACAAGTCCCACAAAATTCCCTAAATCATTTCAAAACCCTACCAATTCACAGGAATGTCCCACAAAATCTCCGCCGATTCCCAGAACATCCCACAAAAATCCCACAAAAATCCCTAAATCTTCTGAAATCTTGACCAAATTCCAGAAACGCCCCATAAAATCACCACAGTTTCCCACAAAATTCAAGAAAAACAACACAAAATTCCCTAAATCTTTTCAAAATACTACAAAATTCCTGAAAAGCCCCACCAAATTCCAGAAATATCCCACAAAATGACCTAAATCATTCCAAAACTCTACCAAATTCCACAAAAATCCCACCAAATCTCCACAAATTCTTACAAAATACATGAAAAATCAAAGATAATTCCTCAATTCTCTGCCGAATCTCACAAAATTCCAGAAAAGACCCTCAAAGTTCCACCAACATCCCACAAAATGTCCACAAATGTCCACAAAATCCAAGAAAAATCCCACAAAATTCCCTAATTCTTCTAAAACACGACCAAATTCTAGAAAAATATCCCACCAAATCTCCACAAATTCCCACAAAATACATGAAAAATCCCTCAAGATCCCGAAATCGCCTCAATATCCCACAAAATTCCACAAAAATCACACAAAACCTCCACAAGTTTCCACAAAATCTAAGAAAAATTCCTCAAAATACTTCAACTCTCCTCAAAACCACACAAAGTCCTTGAAAAGGCCCACCAAATTCCACAAAAATCCCACCAAATCTCCACAAATTCTTACAAAATACATGAAAAATCACAGATAATTCCTCAATTCTCTGCAGAATCTCACAAAATTCCAGAAAAGACCCTCAAAGTTCCACAAACATCCCACAAAATCTCCTCAAAATCCAACAAAATTCCAGGAAAATTCCCACAACATTCCCGAAATCTTATCAAAACACGACCAAATTCTAAAAAAAAATCCCACCGAATCTCCACAAATTCCCACAAAATACATGAAAAATCCCTCAAGATCCCGAAATCGCCTCAATATCCCACAAAATTCCACAAAAATCACACAAAACCTCCACAAGTTTCCACAAAATCTAAGAAAAATTCCTCAAAATACTTCAACTCTCCTCAAAACCACACAAAGTCCTTGAAAAGGCCCACCAAATTCCACAAAAATCCCACCAAATTCCCTACATCTTCTCAAAACTCTACAAATTTCAACAAAAATCCCACCAAATCTCCACAAATTCTTACAAAATACATGAAAAATCACAGATAATTCCTCAATTCTCTGCAGAATCTCACAAAATTCCAGAAAAGACCCTCAAAGTTCCACCAACATCCCACAAAATGTCCACAAATGTCCACAAAATCCAAGAAAAATCCCACAAAATTCCCTAATTCTTCTAAAACACGACCAAATTCTAGAAAAATATCCCACCAAATCTCCACAAATTCCCACAAAATACATGAAAAATCCCTCAAGATCCCGAAATCGCCTCAATATCCCACAAAATTCCACAAAAATCACACAAAACCTCCACAAGTTTCCACAAAATCTAAGAAAAATTCCTCAAAATACTTCAACTCTCCTCAAAACCACACAAAGTCCTTGAAAAGGCCCACAAAATTCCACAAAAATCACACAAAACCTCCACAAGTTTCCACAAAATCTAAGAAAAATTCCTCAAAATACTTCAACTCTCCTCAAAACCACACAAAGTCCTTGAAAAGGCCCACCAAATTCCACAAAAATCCCACCAAATCTCCACAAATTCTTACAAAATACATGAAAAATCACAGATAATTCCTCAATTCTCTGCAGAATCTCACAAAATTCCAGAAAAGACCCTCAAAGTTCCACAAACATCCCACAAAATCTCCTCAAAATCCAACAAAATTCCAGGAAAATTCCCACAACATTCCCGAAATCTTATCAAAACACGACCAAATTCTAAAAAAAAATCCCACCGAATCTCCACAAATTCCCACAAAATACATGAAAAATCCCTCAAGATCCCGAAATCGCCTCAATATCCCACAAAATTCCACAAAAATCACACAAAACCTCCACAAGTTTCCACAAAATCTAAGAAAAATTCCTCAAAATACTTCAACTCTCCTCAAAACCACACAAAGTCCTTGAAAAGGCCCACCAAATTCCACAAAAATCCCACCAAATTCCCTACATCTTCTCAAAACTCTACAAATTTCAACAAAAATCCCACCAAATCTCCACAAATTCTTACAAAATACATGAAAAATCACAGATAATTCCTCAATTCTCTGCAGAATCTCACAAAATTCCAGAAAAGACCCTCAAAGTTCCACCAACATCCCACAAAATGTCCACAAATGTCCACAAAATCCAAGAAAAATCCCACAAAATTCCCTAATTCTTCTAAAACACGACCAAATTCTAGAAAAATATCCCACAGAATCTCCACAAATTCCCACAAAATCTAAAACCAATTCCTCAAAATTCTTCAAGTCTCCTCAGAATCCCACACAATTCCAGAAAAATCCCCACAAAATTCCAGACAAGTTTCCACAAAATTCCCTAAATCATTTCAAAACCCTACCAATTCACAGGAATGTCCCACAAAATCTCCACCGATTCCCAGAACATCCCACAAAAATCCCACAAATATCCCTAAATCTTCTGACAACTCGACCAAATTCCAGAAACGCCCCATAAAATCACCACAGTTTCCCACAAAATTCAAGAAAAACAACACAAAATTCCCTAAATCTTTTCAAAATACTACAAAATTCCTGAAAAGCCCCACCAAATTCCAGAAATATCCCACAAAATGACCTAAATCATTCCAAAACTCTACCAAATTCCACAAAAATCCCACCAAATCTCCACAAATTCTTACAAAATACATGAAAAATCAAAGATAATTCCTCAATTCTCTGCCGAATCTCACAAAATTCCAGAAAAGACCCTCAAAATTCCACAAACATCCCGCAAAATCTCCTCAAAATCCAACAAAATTCCAGGAAAAATCCCACAAAATTCCCTAATTCTTCTAAAACATGACCAAATTCTAAAAAAAAATCCCACCAAATCTCCACAAATTCCCACAAAATACATGAAAAATCCCTCAAGATCCCGAAATCGCCTCAATATCCCACAAAATTCCACAAAAATCACACAAAACCTCCACAAGTTTCCACAAAATCTAAGAAAAATTCCTCAAAATACTTCAACTCTCCTCAAAACCACACAAAGTCCTTGAAAAGGCCCACCAAATTCCACAAAAATCCCACCAAATTCCCTACATCTTCTCAAAACTCTACAAATTTCAACAAAAATCCCACCAAATCTCCACAAATTCTTACAAAATACATGAAAAATCACAGATAATTCCTCAATTCTCTGCAGAATCTCACAAAATTCCAGAAAAGACCCTCAAAGTTCCACCAACATCCCACAAAATGTCCACAAATGTCCACAAAATCCAAGAAAAATCCCACAAAATTCCCTAATTCTTCTAAAACACGACCAAATTCTAGAAAAATATCCCACCAAATCTCCACAAATTCCCACAAAATACATGAAAAATCCCTCAAGATCCCTAAATCGCCTCAATATCCCACAAAATTCCACAAAAATCACACAAAACCTCCACAAGTTTCCACAAAATCTAAGAAAAATTCCTCAAAATACTTCAACTCTCCTCAAAACCACACAAAGTCCTTGAAAAAGCCCACCAAATTCCAGAAAAATCCCACAGAATCTACACAAATTCCCACAAAATCTAAAACAAATTCCTCAACATTCTTCAATTCTCCTCAGAATCCCACTCAATTCCAGAAAAACCCCCACAAAATTACAGACAAGTCCCACAAAATTCCCTAAATCATTTCAAAACCCTACCAATTCACAGGAATGTCCCACAAAATCTCCACCGATTCCCAGAACATCCCACAAAAATCCCACAAATATCCCTAAATCTTCTGAAAACTCGACCAAATTCCAGAAACGCCCCATAAAATCACCACAGTTTCCCACAAAATTCAAGAAAAACAACACAAAATTCCCTAAATCTTTTCAAAATACTACAAAATTCCTGAAAAGCCCCACCAAATTCCAGAAATATCCCACAAAATGACCTAAATCATTCCAAAACTCTACCAAATTCCACAAAAATCCCACCAAATCTCCACAAATTCTTACAAAATACATGAAAAATCAAAGATAATTCCTCAATTCTCTGCCGAATCTCACAAAATTCCAGAAAAGACCCTCAAAATTCCACAAACATCCCGCAAAATCTCCTCAAAATCCAACAAAATTCCAGGAAAAATCCCACAAAATTCCCTAATTCTTCTAAAACATGACCAAATTCTAAAAAAAAATCCCACCAAATCTCCACAAATTCCCACAAAATACATGAAAAATCCCTCAAGATCCCGAAATCGCCTCAATATCCCACAAAATTCCACAAAAATCACACAAAACCTCCACAAGTTTCCACAAAATCTAAGAAAAATTCCTCAAAATACTTCAACTCTCCTCAAAACCACACAAAGTCCTTGAAAAGGCCCACCAAATTCCACAAAAATCCCACCAAATTCCCTACATCTTCTCAAAACTCTACAAATTTCAACAAAAATCCCACCAAATCTCCACAAATTCTTACAAAATACATGAAAAATCACAGATAATTCCTCAATTCTCTGCAGAATCTCACAAAATTCCAGAAAAGACCCTCAAAGTTCCACCAACATCCCACAAAATGTCCACAAATGTCCACAAAATCCAAGAAAAATCCCACAAAATTCCCTAATTCTTCTAAAACACGACCAAATTCTAGAAAAATATCCCACCAAATCTCCACAAATTCCCACAAAATACATGAAAAATCCCTCAAGATCCCTAAATCGCCTCAATATCCCACAAAATTCCACAAAAATCACACAAAACCTCCACAAGTTTCCACAAAATCTAAGAAAAATTCCTCAAAATACTTCAACTCTCCTCAAAACCACACAAAGTCCTTGAAAAGGCCCACCAAATTCCACAAAAATCCCACAGAATCTACACAAATTCCCACAAAATCTAAAACAAATTCCTCAACATTCTTCAATTCTCCTCAGAATCCCACTCAATTCCAGAAAAACCCCCACAAAATTACAGACAAGTCCCACAAAATTCCCTAAATCATTTCAAAACCCTACCAATTCACAGGAATGTCCCACAAAATCTCCGCCGATTCCCAGAACATCCCACAAAAATCCCACAAAAATCCCTAAATCTTCTGAAATCTTGACCAAATTCCAGAAACGCCCCATAAAATCACCACAGTTTCCCACAAAATTCAAGAAAAACAACACAAAATTCCCTAAATCTTTTCAAAATACTACAAAATTCCTGAAAAGCCCCACCAAATTCCAGAAATATCCCACAAAATGACCTAAATCATTCCAAAACTCTACCAAATTCCACAAAAATCC
This sequence comes from Cyanistes caeruleus, assembly GCF_971803275.1. Lineage (NCBI taxonomy): Eukaryota > Metazoa > Chordata > Aves > Passeriformes > Paridae > Cyanistes > Cyanistes caeruleus. The sequence continues at coordinate 390,644 of NC_141707.1, read as the reverse complement.
CACCAAATCTCCACAAATTCTTACAAAATACATGAAAAATCAAAGATAATTCCTCAATTCTCTGCCGAATCTCACAAAATTCCAGAAAAGACCCTCAAAGTTCCACCAACATCCCACAAAATGTCCACAAATGTCCACAAAATCCAAGAAAAATCCCACAAAATTCCCTAATTCTTCTAAAACACGACCAAATTCTAGAAAAATATCCCACCAAATCTCCACAAATTCCCACAAAATACATGAAAAATCCCTCAAGATCCCGAAATCGCCTCAATATCCCACAAAATTCCACAAAAATCACACAAAACCTCCACAAGTTTCCACAAAATCTAAGAAAAATTCCTCAAAATACTTCAACTCTCCTCAAAACCACACAAAGTCCTTGAAAAGGCCCACCAAATTCCACAAAAATCCCACCAAATCTCCACAAATTCTTACAAAATACATGAAAAATCACAGATAATTCCTCAATTCTCTGCAGAATCTCACAAAATTCCAGAAAAGACCCTCAAAGTTCCACAAACATCCCACAAAATCTCCTCAAAATCCAACAAAATTCCAGGAAAATTCCCACAACATTCCCGAAATCTTATCAAACCACGACCAAATTCTAAAAAAAAATCCCACCGAATCTCCACAAATTCCCACAAAATACATGAAAAATCCCTCAAGATCCCGAAATCGCCTCAATATCCCACAAAATTCCACAAAAATCACACAAAACCTCCACAAGTTTCCACAAAATCTAAGAAAAATTCCTCAAAATACTTCAACTCTCCTCAAAACCACACAAAGTCCTTGAAAAGGCCCACCAAATTCCACAAAAATCCCACCAAATTCCCTACATCTTCTCAAAACTCTACAAATTTCAACAAAAATCCCACCAAATCACCACAAATTCTTACAAAATACATGAAAAATCACAGATAATTCCTCAATTCTCTGCAGAATCTCACAAAATTCCAGAAAAGACCCTCAAAGTTCCACCAACATCCCACAAAATGTCCACAAATGTCCACAAAATCCAAGAAAAATCCCACAAAATTCCCTAATTCTTCTAAAACACGACCAAATTCTAGAAAAATATCCCACCAAATCTCCACAAATTCCCACAAAATCTAAAACAAATTCCTCAACATTCTTCAAGTCTCCTCAGAATCCCACACAATTCCAGAAAAATCCCCACAAAATTACAGACAAGTCCCACAAAATTCCCTAAATCATTTCAAAACCCTACCAATTCACAGGAATGTCCCACAAAATCTCCACCGATTCCCAGAACATCCCACAAAAATCCCACAAATATCCCTAAATCTTCTGAAAACTCGACCAAATTCCAGAAACGCCCCATAAAATCACCACAGTTTCCCACAAAATTCAAGAAAAACAACACAAAATTCCCTAAATCTTTTCAAAATACTACAAAATTCCTGAAAAGCCCCACCAAATTCCAGAAATATCCCACAAAATGACCTAAATCATTCCAAAACTCTACCAAATTCCACAAAAATCCCACCAAATCTCCACAAATTCTTACAAAATACATGAAAAATCAAAGATAATTCCTCAATTCTCTGCCGAATCTCACAAAATTCCAGAAAAGACCCTCAAAATTCCACAAACATCCCGCAAAATCTCCTCAAAATCCAACAAAATTCCAGGAAAAATCCCACAAAATTCCCTAATTCTTCTAAAACATGACCAAATTCTAAAAAAAAATCCCACCAAATCTCCACAAATTCCCACAAAATACATGAAAAATCCCTCAAGATCCCGAAATCGCCTCAATATCCCACAAAATTCCACAAAAATCACACAAAACCTCCACAAGTTTCCACAAAATCTAAGAAAAATTCCTCAAAATACTTCAACTCTCCTCAAAACCACACAAAGTCCTTGAAAAGGCCCACCAAATTCCACAAAAATCCCACCAAATCTACACAAATTCCCATAAAATCTAAAACAAATTCCTCAACATTCTTCAAGTCTCCTCAGAATCCCACACAATTCCAGAAAAACCCCCACAAAATTACAGAGTAGTCCCACAAAATTATCTAAATCATTTCAAAACCCTACCAATTCACAGGAATGTCCCACAAAATCTCTGCCAATTCCCAGAACATCCCACAAAAATCCCACAAAAATCCCTAAATCTTCTGAAATCTTGACCAAATTCCAGAAACGCCCCATAAAATCACCACAGTTTCCCACAAAATTCAAGAAAAACAACACAAAATTCCCTAAATCTTTTCAAAATACTACAAAATTCTTGAAAAGCCCCACCAAATTCCAGAAATGTCCCACAAAATGACCTAAATCATTCCAAAACTCTACCAAATTCCACAAAAATCCCACCAAATCTCCACAAATTCTTACAAAATACATGAAAAATCACAGATAATTCCTCAATTCTCTGCAGAATCTCACAAAATTCCAGAAAAGACCCTCAAAGTTCCACAAACATCCCACAAAATGTCCACAAATGTCCACAAAATCCAAGAAAAATCCTACAGATTTCCCTAATTCTTCTAAAACACGACCAAATTCTAGAAAAATATCCCACAGAATCTCCACAAATTCCCACAAAATCTAAAACCAATTCCTCAAAATTCTTCAAGTCTCCTCAGAATCCCACACAATTCCAGAAAAATCCCCACAAAATTCCAGACAAGTTTCCACAAAATTCCCTAAATCATTTCAAAACCCTACCAATTCACAGGAATGTCCCACAAAATCTCCACCGATTCCCAGAACATCCCAGAAAAATCCCACAAAAATCCCTAAATCTTCTGAAAACTCGACCAAATTCCAGAAACGCCCCATAAAATCACCACAGTTTCCCACAAAATTCCAGAAAAACACCACAAAATTCCCTAAATCTTTTCAAAATACTACAAAATTCCTGAAAAGCCCTACCAAATTCCAGAAATATCCCACAAAATGACCTAAATCATTCCAAAACTCTACCAAATTCCACCAAAATCACACCAAATCTCCACAAATTCTTACAAAATACATGAAAAATCACAGATAATTCCTCAATTCTCTGCAGAATCTCACAAAATTCCAGAAAAGACCCTCAAAGTTCCACCAACATCCCACAAAATGTCCACAAATGTCCACAAAATCCAAGAAAAATCCCACAAAATTCCCAAATTCTTCTAAAACACGACCAAATTCTAGAAAAATATCCCACCAAATCTCCACAAATTCCCACAAAATCTAAAACAAATTCCTCAACATTCTTCAAGTCTCCTCAGAATCCCACACAATTCCAGAAAAATCCCCACAAAATTACAGACAAGTCCCACAAAATTCCCTAAATCATTTCAAAACCCTACCAATTCACAGGAATGTCCCACAAAATCTCCACCGATTCCCAGAACATCCCACAAAAATCCCACAAATATCCCTAAATCTTCTGACAACTCGACCAAATTCCAGAAACGCCCCATAAAATCACCACAGTTTCCCACAAAATTCAAGAAAAACAACACAAAATTCCCTAAATCTTTTCAAAATACTACAAAATTCCTGAAAAGCCCCACCAAATTCCAGAAATATCCCACAAAATGACCTAAATCATTCCAAAACTCTACCAAATTCCACAAAAATCCCACCAAATCTCCACAAATTCTTACAAAATACATGAAAAATCAAAGATAATTCCTCAATTCTCTGCCGAATCTCACAAAATTCCAGAAAAGACCCTCAAAATTCCACAAACATCCCGCAAAATCTCCTCAAAATCCAACAAAATTCCAGGAAAAATCCCACAAAATTCCCTAATTCTTCTAAAACATGACCAAATTCTAAAAAAAAATCCCACCAAATCTCCACAAATTCCCACAAAATACATGAAAAATCCCTCAAGATCCCGAAATCGCCTCAATATCCCACAAAATTCCACAAAAATCACACAAAACCTCCACAAGTTTCCACAAAATCTAAGAAAAATTCCTCAAAATACTTCAACTCTCCTCAAAACCACACAAAGTCCTTGAAAAGGCCCACCAAATTCCACAAAAATCCCACCAAATTCCCTACATCTTCTCAAAACTCTACAAATTTCAACAAAAATCCCACCAAATCTCCACAAATTCTTACAAAATACATGAAAAATCACAGATAATTCCTCAATTCTCTGCAGAATCTCACAAAATTCCAGAAAAGACCCTCAAAGTTCCACCAACATCCCACAAAATGTCCACAAATGTCCACAAAATCCAAGAAAAATCCCACAAAATTCCCTAATTCTTCTAAAACACGACCAAATTCTAGAAAAATATCCCACCAAATCTCCACAAATTCCCACAAAATACATGAAAAATCCCTCAAGATCCCGAAATCGCCTCAATATCCCACAAAATTCCACAAAAATCACACAAAACCTCCACAAGTTTCCACAAAATCTAAGAAAAATTCCTCAAAATACTTCAACTCTCCTCAAAACCACACAAAGTCCTTGAAAAGGCCCACCAAATTCCACAAAAATCCCACCAAATCTCCACAAATTCTTACAAAATACATGAAAAATCACAGATAATTCCTCAATTCTCTGCAGAATCTCACAAAATTCCAGAAAAGACCCTCAAAGTTCCACAAACATCCCACAAAATCTCCTCAAAATCCAACAAAATTCCAGGAAAATTCCCACAACATTCCCGAAATCTTATCAAAACACGACCAAATTCTAAAAAAAAATCCCACCGAATCTCCACAAATTCCCACAAAATACATGAAAAATCCCTCAAGATCCCGAAATCGCCTCAATATCCCACAAAATTCCACAAAAATCACACAAAACCTCCACAAGTTTCCACAAAATCTAAGAAAAATTCCTCAAAATACTTCAACTCTCCTCAAAACCACACAAAGTCCTTGAAAAGGCCCACCAAATTCCACAAAAATCCCACCAAATTCCCTACATCTTCTCAAAACTCTACAAATTTCAACAAAAATCCCACCAAATCTCCACAAATTCTTACAAAATACATGAAAAATCACAGATAATTCCTCAATTCTCTGCAGAATCTCACAAAATTCCAGAAAAGACCCTCAAAGTTCCACCAACATCCCACAAAATGTCCACAAATGTCCACAAAATCCAAGAAAAATCCCACAAAATTCCCAAATTCTTCTAAAACACGACCAAATTCTAGAAAAATATCCCACCAAATCTCCACAAATTCCCACAAAATACATGAAAAATCCCTCAAGATCCCGAAATCGCCTCAATATCCCACAAAATTCCACAAAAATCACACAAAACCTCCACAAGTTTCCACAAAATCTAAGAAAAATTCCTCAAAATACTTCAACTCTCCTCAAAACCACACAAAGTCCTTGAAAAAGCCCACCAAATTCCAGAAAAATCCCACAGAATCTACACAAATTCCCACAAAATCTAAAACAAATTCCTCAACATTCTTCAAGTCTCCTCAGAATCCCACACAATTCCAGAAAAATCCCCACAAAATTACAGACAAGTCCCACAAAATTCCCTAAATCATTTCAAAACCCTACCAATTCACAGGAATGTCCCACAAAATCTCCACCGATTCCCAGAACATCCCACAAAAATCCCACAAATATCCCTAAATCTTCTGAAAACTCGACCAAATTCCAGAAACGCCCCATAAAATCACCACAGTTTCCCACAAAATTCAAGAAAAACAACACAAAATTCCCTAAATCTTTTCAAAATACTACAAAATTCCTGAAAAGCCCCACCAAATTCCAGAAATATCCCACAAAATGACCTAAATCATTCCAAAACTCTACCAAATTCCACAAAAATCCCACCAAATCTCCACAAATTCTTACAAAATACATGAAAAATCAAAGATAATTCCTCAATTCTCTGCAGAATCTCACAAAATTCCAGAAAAGACCCTCAAAATTCCACAAACATCCCGCAAAATCTCCTCAAAATCCAACAAAATTCCAGGAAAAATCCCACAAAATTCCCTAATTCTTCTAAAACATGACCAAATTCTAAAAAAAAATCCCACCAAATCTCCACAAATTCCCACAAAATACATGAAAAATCCCTCAAGATCCCGAAATCGCCTCAATATCCCACAAAATTCCACAAAAATCACACAAAACCTCCACAAGTTTCCACAAAATCTAAGAAAAATTCCTCAAAATACTTCAACTCTCCTCAAAACCACACAAAGTCCTTGAAAAGGCCCACCAAATTCCACAAAAATCCCACCAAATTCCCTACATCTTCTCAAAACTCTACAAATTTCAACAAAAATCCCACCAAATCTCCACAAATTCTTACAAAATACATGAAAAATCACAGATAATTCCTCAATTCTCTGCAGAATCTCACAAAATTCCAGAAAAGACCCTCAAAGTTCCACCAACATCCCACAAAATGTCCACAAATGTCCACAAAATCCAAGAAAAATCCCACAAAATTCCCAAATTCTTCTAAAACACGACCAAATTCTAGAAAAATATCCCACCAAATCTCCACAAATTCCCACAAAATACATGAAAAATCCCTCAAGATCCCTAAATCGCCTCAATATCCCACAAAATTCCACAAAAATCACACAAAACCTCCACAAGTTTCCACAAAATCTAAGAAAAATTCCTCAAAATACTTCAACTCTCCTCAAAACCACACAAAGTCCTTGAAAAAGCCCACCAAATTCCAGAAAAATCCCACAGAATCTACACAAATTCCCACAAAATCTAAAACAAATTCCTCAACATTCTTCAATTCTCCTCAGAATCCCACTCAATTCCAGAAAAACCCCCACAAAATTACAGACAAGTCCCACAAAATTCCCTAAATCATTTCAAAACCCTACCAATTCACAGGAATGTCCCACAAAATCTCCACCGATTCCCAGAACATCCCACAAAAATCCCACAAAAATCCCTAAATCTTCTGAAATCTTGACCAAATTCCAGAAACGCCCCATAAAATCACCACAGTTTCCCACAAAATTCAAGAAAAACAACACAAAATTCCCTAAATCTTTTCAAAATACTACAAAATTCCTGAAAAGCCCTACCAAATTCCAGAAATATCCCACAAAATGACCTAAATCATTCCAAAACTCTACCAAATTCCACAAAAATCCCACCAAATCTCCACAAATTCTTACAAAATACATGAAAAATCACAGATAATTCCTCAATTCTCTGCCGAATCTCACAAAATTCCAGAAAAGACCCTCAAAATTCCACAAACATCCCGCAAAATCTCCTCAAAATCCAACAAAATTCCAGGAAAAATCCCACAAAATTCCCTAATTCTTCTAAAACATGACCAAATTCTAAAAAAAAATCCCACCAAATCTCCACAAATTCCCACAAAATACATGAAAAATCCCTCAAGATCCCGAAATCGCCTCAATATCCCACAAAATTCCACAAAAATCACACAAAACCTCCACAAGTTTCCACAAAATCTAAGAAAAATTCCTCAAAATACTTCAACTCTCCTCAAAACCACACAAAGTCCTTGAAAAGGCCCACCAAATTCCACAAAAATCCCACCAAATTCCCTACATCTTCTCAAAACTCTACAAATTTCAACAAAAATCCCACCAAATCTCCACAAATTCTTACAAAATACATGAAAAATCACAGATAATTCCTCAATTCTCTGCAGAATCTCACAAAATTCCAGAAAAGACCCTCAAAGTTCCACCAACATCCCACAAAATGTCCACAAATGTCCACAAAATCCAAGAAAAATCCCACAAAATTCCCTAATTCTTCTAAAACACGACCAAATTCTAGAAAAATATCCCACCAAATCTCCACAAATTCCCACAAAATACATGAAAAATCCCTCAAGATCCCTAAATCGCCTCAATATCCCACAAAATTCCACAAAAATCACACAAAACCTCCACAAGTTTCCACAAAATCTAAGAAAAATTCCTCAAAATACTTCAACTCTCCTCAAAACCACACAAAGTCCTTGAAAAGGCCCACCAAATTCCACAAAAATCCCACCAAATTCCCTACATCTTCTCAAAACTCTACAAATTTCAACAAAAATCCCACCAAATCTCCACAAATTCTTACAAAATACATGAAAAATCACAGATAATTCCTCAATTCTCTGCAGAATCTCACAAAATTCCAGAAAAGACCCTCAAAGTTCCACCAACATCCCACAAAATGTCCACAAATGTCCACAAAATCCAAGAAAAATCCCACAAAATTCCCTAATTCTTCTAAAACACGACCAAATTCTAGAAAAATATCCCACCAAATCTCCACAAATTCCCACAAAATACATGAAAAATCCCTCAAGATCCCGAAATCGCCTCAATATCCCACAAAATTCCACAAAAATCACACAAAACCTCCACAAGTTTCCACAAAATCTAAGAAAAATTCCTCAAAATACTTCAACTCTCCTCAAAACCACACAAAGTCCTTGAAAAGGCCCACCAAATTCCACAAAAATCCCACCAAATCTCCACAAATTCTTACAAAATACATGAAAAATCACAGATAATTCCTCAATTCTCTGCAGAATCTCACAAAATTCCAGAAAAGACCCTCAAAGTTCCACAAACATCCCACAAAATCTCCTCAAAATCCAACAAAATTCCAGGAAAATTCCCACAACATTCCCGAAATCTTATCAAAACACGACCAAATTCTAAAAAAAAATCCCACCGAATCTCCACAAATTCCCACAAAATACATGAAAAATCCCTCAAGATCCCGAAATCGCCTCAATATCCCACAAAATTCCACAAAAATCACACAAAACCTCCACAAGTTTCCACAAAATCTAAGAAAAATTCCTCAAAATACTTCAACTCTCCTCAAAACCACACAAAGTCCTTGAAAAGGCCCACCAAATTCCACAAAAATCCCACCAAATTCCCTACATCTTCTCAAAACTCTACAAATTTCAACAAAAATCCCACCAAATCTCCACAAATTCTTACAAAATACATGAAAAATCACAGATAATTCCTCAATTCTCTGCAGAATCTCACAAAATTCCAGAAAAGACCCTCAAAGTTCCACCAACATCCCACAAAATGTCCACAAATGTCCACAAAATCCAAGAAAAATCCCACAAAATTCCCAAATTCTTCTAAAACACGACCAAATTCTAGAAAAATATCCCACCAAATCTCCACAAATTCCCACAAAATACATGAAAAATCCCTCAAGATCCCGAAATCGCCTCAATATCCCACAAAATTCCACAAAAATCACACAAAACCTCCACAAGTTTCCACAAAATCTAAGAAAAATTCCTCAAAATACTTCAACTCTCCTCAAAACCACACAAAGTCCTTGAAAAGGCCCACCAAATTCCACAAAAATCCCACCAAATTCCCTACATCTTCTCAAAACTCTACAAATTTCAACAAAAATCCCACCAAATCTCCACCAATTCTTACAAAATACATGAAAAATCACAGATAATTCCTCAATTCTCTGCCGAATCTCACAAAATTCCAGAAAAGACCCTCAAAATTCCACAAACATCCCGCAAAATCTCCTCAAAATCCAACAAAATTCCAGGAAAAATCCCACAAAATTCCCTAATTCTTCTAAAACATGACCAAATTCTAAAAAAAAATCCCACCAAATCTCCACAAATTCCCACAAAATACATGAAAAATCCCTCAAGATCCCGAAATCGCCTCAATATCCCACAAAATTCCACAAAAATCACACAAAACCTCCACAAGTTTCCACAAAATCTAAGAAAAATTCCTCAAAATACTTCAACTCTCCTCAAAACCACACAAAGTCCTTGAAAAGGCCCACCAAATTCCACAAAAATCCCACCAAATTCCCTACATCTTCTCAAAACTCTACAAATTTCAACAAAAATCCCACCAAATCTCCACAAATTCTTACAAAATACATGAAAAATCACAGATAATTCCTCAATTCTCTGCAGAATCTCACAAAATTCCAGAAAAGACCCTCAAAGTTCCACCAACATCCCACAAAATGTCCACAAATGTCCACAAAATCCAAGAAAAATCCCACAAAATTCCCTAATTCTTCTAAAACACGACCAAATTCTAGAAAAATATCCCACCAAATCTCCACAAATTCCCACAAAATACATGAAAAATCCCTCAAGATCCCGAAATCGCCTCAATATCCCACAAAATTCCACAAAAATCACACAAAACCTCCACAAGTTTCCACAAAATCTAAGAAAAATTCCTCAAAATACTTCAACTCTCCTCAAAACCACACAAAGTCCTTGAAAAGGCCCACCAAATTCCACAAAAATCCCACAGAATCTACACAAATTCCCATAAAATCTAAAACAAATTCCTTAACATTCTTCAAGTCTCCTCAGAATCCCACACAATTCCAGAAAAACCCCCACAAAATTACAGAGTAGTCCCACAAAATTATCTAAATCATTTCAAAACCCTACCAATTCACAGGAATGTCCCACAAAATCTCTGCCAATTCCCAGAACATCCCACAAAAATCCCACAAAAATCCCTAAATCTTCTGAAATCTTGACCAAATTCCAGAAACGCCCCATAAAATCACCACAGTTTCCCACAAAATTCAAGAAAAACAACACAAAATTCCCTAAATCTTTTCAAAATACTACAAAATTCTTGAAAAGCCCCACCAAATTCCAGAAATGTCCCACAAAATGACCTAAATCATTCCAAAACTCTACCAAATTCCACAAAAATCCCACCAAATCTCCACAAATTCTTACAAAATACATGAAAAATCACAGATAATTCCTCAATTCTCTGCAGAATCTCACAAAATTCCAGAAAAGACCCTCAAAGTTCCACAAACATCCCACAAAATGTCCACAAATGTCCACAAAATCCAAGAAAAATCCCACAGATTTCCCTAATTCTTCTAAAACATGACCAAATTCTAGAAAAATATCCCACAGAATCTCCACAAATTCCCACAAAATCTAAAACCAATTCCTCAAAATTCTTCAAGTCTCCTCAGAATCCCACACAATTCCAGAAAAATCCCCACAAAATTCCAGACAAGTTTCCACAAAATTCCCTAAATCATTTCAAAACCCTACCAATTCACAGGAATGTCCCACAAAATCTCCACCGATTCCCAGAACATCCCACAAAAATCCCACAAATATCCCTAAATCTTCTGAAAACTCGACCAAATTCCAGAAACGCCCCATAAAATCACCACAGTTTCCCACAAAATTCAAGAAAAACAACACAAAATTCCCTAAATCTTTTCAAAATACTACAAAATTCCTGAAAAGCCCCACCAAATTCCAGAAATATCCCACAAAATGACCTAAATCATTCCAAAACTCTACCAAATTCCACAAAAATCCCACCAAATCTCCACCAATTCTTACAAAATACATGAAAAATCACAGATAATTCCTCAATTCTCTGCCGAATCTCACAAAATTCCAGAAAAGACCCTCAAAATTCCACAAACATCCCGCAAAATCTCCTCAAAATCCAACAAAATTCCAGGAAAAATCCCACAAAATTCCCTAATTCTTCTAAAACATGACCAAATTCTAAAAAAAAATCCCACCAAATCTCCACAAATTCCCACAAAATACATGAAAAATCCCTCAAGATCCCGAAATCGCCTCAATATCCCACAAAATTCCACAAAAATCACACAAAACCTCCACAAGTTTCCACAAAATCTAAGAAAAATTCCTCAAAATACTTCAACTCTCCTCAAAACCACACAAAGTCCTTGAAAAGGCCCACCAAATTCCACAAAAATCCCACCAAATTCCCTATATCTTCTCAAAACTCTACAAATTTCAACAAAAATCCCACCAAATCTCCACAAATTCTTACAAAATACATGAAAAATCACAGATAATTCCTCAATTCTCTGCAGAATCTCACAAAATTCCAGAAAAGACCCTCAAAGTTCCACCAACATCCCACAAAATGTCCACAAATGTCCACAAAATCCAAGAAAAATCCCACAAAATTCCCAAATTCTTCTAAAACACGACCAAATTCTAGAAAAATATCCCACCAAATCTCCACAAATTCCCACAAAATACATGAAAAATCCCTCAAGATCCCGAAATCGCCTCAATATCCCACAAAATTCCACAAAAATCACACAAAACCTCCACAAGTTTCCACAAAATCTAAGAAAAATTCCTCAAAATACTTCAACTCTCCTCAAAACCACACAAAGTCCTTGAAAAGGCCCACCAAATTCCACAAAAATCCCACCAAATTCCCTACATCTTCTCAAAACTCTACAAATTTCAACAAAAATCCCACCAAATCTCCACAAATTCTTACAAAATACATGAAAAATCACAGATAATTCCTCAATTCTCTGCAGAATCTCACAAAATTCCAGAAAAGACCCTCAAAGTTCCACCAACATCCCACAAAATGTCCACAAATGTCCACAAAATCCAAGAAAAATCCCACAAAATTCCCTAATTCTTCTAAAACACGACCAAATTCTAGAAAAATATCCCACCAAATCTCCACAAATTCCCACAAAATACATGAAAAATCCCTCAAGATCCCGAAATCGCCTCAATATCCCACAAAATTCCACAAAAATCACACAAAACCTCCACAAGTTTCCACAAAATCTAAGAAAAATTCCTCAAAATACTTCAACTCTCCTCAAAACCACACAAAGTCCTTGAAAAGGCCCACCAAATTCCACAAAAATCCCACCAAATTCCCTACATCTTCTCAAAACTCTACAAATTTCAACAAAAATCCCACCAAATCTCCACAAATTCTTTCAAAATACATGAAAAATCACAGATAATTCCCCAATTCCCTGCAGAATCTCACAAAATTCCAGAAAAGACCCTCAAAATTCCACCAACATCCCACAAAATGTCCACAAATGTCCACAAAATCCAAGAAAAATCCCACAGATTTCCCTAATTCTTCTAAAACACGACCAAATTCTAGAAAAATATCCCACAGAATCTCCACAAATTCCCACAAAATCTACAACAAATTCCTCAAAATTCTTCAAGTCTCCTCAGAATCCCACACAATTCCAGAAAAATCCCCACAAAATTACAGACAAGTCCCACAAAATTCCCTAAATCATTTCAAAACCCTACCAATTCACAGGAATGTCCCACAAAATCTCCACCGATTCCCAGAACATCCCACAAAAATCCCACAAATATCCCTAAATCTTCTGAAAACTCGACCAAATTCCAGAAACGCCCCATAAAATCACCACAGTTTCCCACAAAATTCAAGAAAAACAACACAAAATTCCCTAAATCTTTTCAAAATACTACAAAATTCCTGAAAAGCCCCACCAAATTCCAGAAATATCCCACAAAATGACCTAAATCATTCCAAAACTCTACCAAATTCCACAAAAATCCCACCAAATCTCCACCAATTCTTACAAAATACATGAAAAATCACAGATAATTCCTCAATTCTCTGCCGAATCTCACAAAATTCCAGAAAAGACCCTCAAAATTCCACAAACATCCCGCAAAATCTCCTCAAAATCCAACAAAATTCCAGGAAAAATCCCACAAAATTCCCTAATTCTTCTAAAACATGACCAAATTCTAAAAAAAAATCCCACCAAATCTCCACAAATTCCCACAAAATACATGAAAAATCCCTCAAGATCCCGAAATCGCCTCAATATCCCACAAAATTCCACAAAAATCACACAAAACCTCCACAAGTTTCCACAAAATCTAAGAAAAATTCCTCAAAATACTTCAACTCTCCTCAAAACCACACGAAGTCCTTGAAAAGGCCCACCAAATTCCACAAAAATCCCACCAAATTCCCTATATCTTCTCAAAACTCTACAAATTTCAACAAAAATCCCACCAAATCTCCACAAATTCTTACAAAATACATGAAAAATCACAGATAATTCCTCAATTCTCTGCAGAATCTCACAAAATTCCAGAAAAGACCCTCAAAGTTCCACCAACATCCCACAAAATGTCCACAAATGTCCACAAAATCCAAGAAAAATCCCACAAAATTCCCAAATTCTTCTAAAACACGACCAAATTCTAGAAAAATATCCCACCAAATCTCCACAAATTCCCACAAAATACATGAAAAATCCCTCAAGATCCCTAAATCGCCTCAATATCCCACAAAATTCCACAAAAATCACACAAAACCTCCACAAGTTTCCACAAAATCTAAGAAAAATTCCTCAAAATACTTCAACTCTCCTCAAAACCACACAAAGTCCTTGAAAAGGCCCACCAAATTCCACAAAAATCCCACCAAATTCCCTACATCTTCTCAAAACTCTACAAATTTCAACAAAAATCCCACCAAATCTCCACAAATTCTTACAAAATACATGAAAAATCACAGATAATTCCTCAATTCTCTGCAGAATCTCACAAAATTCCAGAAAAGACCCTCAAAGTTCCACCAACATCCCACAAAATGTCCACAAATGTCCACAAAATCCAAGAAAAATCCCACAAAATTCCCTAATTCTTCTAAAACACGACCAAATTCTAGAAAAATATCCCACCAAATCTCCACAAATTCCCACAAAATACATGAAAAATCCCTCAAGATCCCGAAATCGCCTCAATATCCCACAAAATTCCACAAAAATCACACAAAACCTCCACAAGTTTCCACAAAATCTAAGAAAAATTCCTCAAAATACTTCAACTCTCCTCAAAACCACACAAAGTCCTTGAAAAGGCCCACCAAATTCCACAAAAATCCCACCAAATTCCCTACATCTTCTCAAAACTCTACAAATTTCAACAAAAATCCCACCAAATCTCCACAAATTCTTTCAAAATACATGAAAAATCACAGATAATTCCCCAATTCCCTGCAGAATCTCACAAAATTCCAGAAAAGACCCTCAAAATTCCACCAACATCCCACAAAATGTCCACAAATGTCCACAAAATCCAAGAAAAATCCCACAGATTTCCCTAATTCTTCTAAAACACGACCAAATTCTAGAAAAATATCCCACAGAATCTCCACAAATTCCCACAAAATCTACAACAAATTCCTCAAAATTCTTCAAGTCTCCTCAGAATCCCACACAATTCCAGAAAAATCCCCACAAAATTACAGACAAGTCCCACAAAATTCCCTAAATCATTTCAAAACCCTACCAATTCACAGGAATGTCCCACAAAATCTCCACCAATTCCCAGAACATCCCACAAAAATCCCACAAAAATCCCTAAATCTTCTGAAAACTCGACCAAATTCCAGAAACGCCCCATAAAATCACCACAGTTTCCCACAAACTTCAAGAAAAACAACACAAAATTCCCTAAACCTTTTCAAAATACTACAAAATTCCTGAAAAGCCCTACCAAATTCCAGAAATATCCCACAAAATGACCTAAATCATTCCAAAACTCTACCAAATTCCACAAAAATCCCACCAAATCTCCACAAATTCTTACAAAATACATGAAAAATCACAGATAATTCCTCAATTCTCTGCAGAATCTCACAAAATTCCAGAAAAGACCCTCAAAGTTCCACAAACATCCCACAAAATGTCCACAAATGTCCACAAAATCCAAGAAAAATCCCACAGATTTCCCTAATTCTTCTAAAACACGACCAAATTCTAGAAAAATATCCCACAGAATCTCCACAAATTCCCACAAAATCTAAAACCAATTCCTCAAAATTCTTCAAGTCTCCTCAGAATCCCACACAATTCCAGAAAAATCCCCACAAAATTCCAGACAAGTTTCCACAAAATTCCCTAAATCATTTCAAAACCCTACCAATTCACAGGAATGTCCCACAAAATCTCCACCGATTCCCAGAACATCCCAGAAAAATCCCACAAAAATCCCTAAATCTTCTGAAAACTCGACCAAATTCCAGAAACGCCCCATAAAATCACCACAGTTTCCCACAAAATTCCAGAAAAACACCACAAAATTCCCTAAATCTTTTCAAAATACTACAAAATTCCTGAAAAGCCCTACCAAATTCCAGAAATATCCCACAAAATGACCTAAATCATTCCAAAACTCTACCAAATTCCACCAAAATCACACCAAATCTCCACAAATTCTTACAAAATACATGAAAAATCACAGATAATTCCTCAATTCTCTGCAGAATCTCACAAAATTCCAGAAAAGACCCTCAAAGTTCCACCAACATCCCACAAAATGTCCACAAATGTCCACAAAATCCAAGAAAAATCCCACAAAATTCCCTAATTCTTCTAAAACACGACCAAATTCTAGAAAAATATCCCACCAAATCTCCACAAATTCCCACAAAATCTAAAACAAATTCCTCAACATTCTTCAAGTCTCCTCAGAATCCCACACAATTCCAGAAAAATCCCCACAAAATTACAGACAAGTCCCACAAAATTCCCTAAATCATTTCAAAACCCTACCAATTCACAGGAATGTCCCACAAAATCTCCACCGATTCCCAGAACATCCCACAAAAATCCCACAAATATCCCTAAATCTTCTGACAACTCGACCAAATTCCAGAAACGCCCCATAAAATCACCACAGTTTCCCACAAAATTCAAGAAAAACAACACAAAATTCCCTAAATCTTTTCAAAATACTACAAAATTCCTGAAAAGCCCCACCAAATTCCAGAAATATCCCACAAAATGACCTAAATCATTCCAAAACTCTACCAAATTCCACAAAAATCCCACCAAATCTCCACAAATTCTTACAAAATACATGAAAAATCACAGATAATTCCTCAATTCTCTGCAGAATCTCACAAAATTCCAGAAAAGACCCTCAAAGTTCCACAAACATCCCACAAAATGTCCACAAATGTCCACAAAATCCAAGAAAAATCCCACAAAATTCCCAAATTCTTCTAAAACACGACCAAATTCTAGAAAAATATCCCACCAAATCTCCACAAATTCCCACAAAATACATGAAAAATCCCTCAAGATCCCTAAATCGCCTCAATATCCCACAAAATTCCACAAAAATCACACAAAACCTCCACAAGTTTCCACAAAATCTAAGAAAAATTCCTCAGAATACTTCAACTCTCCTCAAAACCACACAAAGTCCTTGAAAAGGCCCACCAAATTCCACAAAAATCCCACCAAATTCCCTACATCTTCTCAAAACTCTACAAATTTCAACAAAAATCCCACCAAATCTCCACAAATTCTTACAAAATACATGAAAAATCACAGATAATTCCTCAATTCTCTGCAGAATCTCACAAAATTCCAGAAAAGACCCTCAAAGTTCCACAAACATCCCACAAAATGTCCACAAATGTCCACAAAATCCAAGAAAAATCCCACAAAATTCCCTAATTCTTCTAAAACACGACCAAATTCTAGA
Organism: Cyanistes caeruleus; assembly: GCF_971803275.1. Classification (NCBI taxonomy): domain Eukaryota; kingdom Metazoa; phylum Chordata; class Aves; order Passeriformes; family Paridae; genus Cyanistes; species Cyanistes caeruleus. The sequence goes on along the minus strand of NC_141707.1, from coordinate 373,339 downwards.
AAAATATCCCACCAAATCTCCACAAATTCCCACAAAATACATGAAAAATCCCTCAAGATCCCTAAATCGCCTCAATATCCCACAAAATTCCACAAAAATCACACAAAACCTCCACAAGTTTCCACAAAATCTAAGAAAAATTCCTCAAAATACTTCAACTCTCCTCAAAACCACACAAAGTCCTTGAAAAGGCCCACCAAATTCCACAAAAATCCCACCAAATTCCCTACATCTTCTCAAAACTCTACAAATTTCAACAAAAATCCCACCAAATCTCCACAAATTCTTACAAAATACATGAAAAATCACAGATAATTCCTCAATTCTCTGCAGAATCTCACAAAATTCCAGAAAAGACCCTCAAAGTTCCACCAACATCCCACAAAATGTCCACAAATGTCCACAAAATCCAAGAAAAATCCCACAAAATTCCCAAATTCTTCTAAAACACGACCAAATTCTAGAAAAATATCCCACCAAATCTCCACAAATTCCCACAAAATCTAAAACAAATTCCTCAACATTCTTCAAGTCTCCTCAGAATCCCACACAATTCCAGAAAAATCCCCACAAAATTACAGACAAGTCCCACAAAATTCCCTAAATCATTTCAAAACCCTACCAATTCACAGGAATGTCCCACAAAATCTCCACCGATTCCCAGAACATCCCACAAAAATCCCACAAATATCCCTAAATCTTCTGAAAACTCGACCAAATTCCAGAAACGCCCCATAAAATCACCACAGTTTCCCACAAAATTCAAGAAAAACAACACAAAATTCCCTAAATCTTTTCAAAATACTACAAAATTCCTGAAAAGCCCCACCAAATTCCAGAAATATCCCACAAAATGACCTAAATCATTCCAAAACTCTACCAAATTCCACAAAAATCCCACCAAATCTCCACAAATTCTTACAAAATACATGAAAAATCAAAGATAATTCCTCAATTCTCTGCCGAATCTCACAAAATTCCAGAAAAGACCCTCAAAATTCCACAAACATCCCGCAAAATCTCCTCAAAATCCAACAAAATTCCAGGAAAAATCCCACAAAATTCCCTAATTCTTCTAAAACATGACCAAATTCTAAAAAAAAATCCCACCAAATCTCCACAAATTCCCACAAAATACATGAAAAATCCCTCAAGATCCCGAAATCGCCTCAATATCCCACAAAATTCCACAAAAATCACACAAAACCTCCACAAGTTTCCACAAAATCTAAGAAAAATTCCTCAAAATACTTCAACTCTCCTCAAAACCACACAAAGTCCTTGAAAAGGCCCACCAAATTCCACAAAAATCCCACCAAATTCCCTACATCTTCTCAAAACTCTACAAATTTCAACAAAAATCCCACCAAATCTCCACAAATTCTTACAAAATACATGAAAAATCACAGATAATTCCTCAATTCTCTGCAGAATCTCACAAAATTCCAGAAAAGACCCTCAAAGTTCCACCAACATCCCACAAAATGTCCACAAATGTCCACAAAATCCAAGAAAAATCCCACAGATTTCCCTAATTCTTCTAAAACACGACCAAATTCTAGAAAAATATCCCACCAAATCTCCACAAATTCCCACAAAATACATGAAAAATCCCTCAAGATCCCTAAATCGCCTCAATATCCCACAAAATTCCACAAAAATCACACAAAACCTCCACAAGTTTCCACAAAATCTAAGAAAAATTCCTCAAAATACTTCAACTCTCCTCAAAACCACACAAAGTCCTTGAAAAGGCCCACCAAATTCCACAAAAATCCCACCAAATTCCCTACATCTTCTCAAAACTCTACAAATTTCAACAAAAATCCCACCAAATCTCCACAAATTCTTTCAAAATACATGAAAAATCACAGATAATTCCCCAATTCCCTGCAGAATCTCACAAAATTCCAGAAAAGACCCTCAAAATTCCACCAACATCCCACAAAATGTCCACAAATGTCCACAAAATCCAAGAAAAATCCCACAGATTTCCCTAATTCTTCTAAAACACGACCAAATTCTAGAAAAATATCCCACAGAATCTCCACAAATTCCCACAAAATCTACAACAAATTCCTCAAAATTCTTCAAGTCTCCTCAGAATCCCACACAATTCCAGAAAAATCCCCACAAAATTACAGACAAGTCCCACAAAATTCCCTAAATCATTTCAAAACCCTACCAATTCACAGGAATGTCCCACAAAATCTCCACCAATTCCCAGAACATCCCACAAAAATCCCACAAAAATCCCTAAATCTTCTGAAAACTCGACCAAATTCCAGAAACGCCCCATAAAATCACCACAGTTTCCCACAAACTTCAAGAAAAACAACACAAAATTCCCTAAACCTTTTCAAAATACTACAAAATTCCTGAAAAGCCCTACCAAATTCCAGAAATATCCCACAAAATGACCTAAATCATTCCAAAACTCTACCAAATTCCACAAAAATCCCACCAAATCTCCACAAATTCTTACAAAATACATGAAAAATCACAGATAATTCCTCAATTCTCTGCAGAATCTCACAAAATTCCAGAAAAGACCCTCAAAGTTCCACAAACATCCCACAAAATGTCCACAAATGTCCACAAAATCCAAGAAAAATCCCACAGATTTCCCTAATTCTTCTAAAACACGACCAAATTCTAGAAAAATATCCCACAGAATCTCCACAAATTCCCACAAAATCTAAAACCAATTCATCAAAATTCTTCAAGTCTCCTCAGAATCCCACACAATTCCAGAAAAATCCCCACAAAATTCCAGACAAGTTTCCACAAAATTCCCTAAATCATTTCAAAACCCTACCAATTCACAGGAATGTCCCACAAAATCTCCACCGATTCCCAGAACATCCCAGAAAAATCCCACAAAAATCCCTAAATCTTCTGAAAACTCGACCAAATTCCAGAAACGCCCCATAAAATCACCACAGTTTCCCACAAAATTCCAGAAAAACACCACAAAATTCCCTAAATCTTTTCAAAATACTACAAAATTCCTGAAAAGCCCTACCAAATTCCAGAAATATCCCACAAAATGACCTAAATCATTCCAAAACTCTACCAAATTCCACCAAAATCACACCAAATCTCCACAAATTCTTACAAAATACATGAAAAATCACAGATAATTCCTCAATTCTCTGCAGAATCTCACAAAATTCCAGAAAAGACCCTCAAAGTTCCACCAACATCCCACAAAATGTCCACAAATGTCCACAAAATCCAAGAAAAATCCCACAAAATTCCCTAATTCTTCTAAAACACGACCAAATTCTAGAAAAATATCCCACCAAATCTCCACAAATTCCCACAAAATCTAAAACAAATTCCTCAACATTCTTCAAGTCTCCTCAGAATCCCACACAATTCCAGAAAAATCCCCACAAAATTACAGACAAGTCCCACAAAATTCCCTAAATCATTTCAAAACCCTACCAATTCACAGGAATGTCCCACAAAATCTCCACCGATTCCCAGAACATCCCACAAAAATCCCACAAATATCCCTAAATCTTCTGACAACTCGACCAAATTCCAGAAACGCCCCATAAAATCACCACAGTTTCCCACAAAATTCAAGAAAAACAACACAAAATTCCCTAAATCTTTTCAAAATACTACAAAATTCCTGAAAAGCCCCACCAAATTCCAGAAATATCCCACAAAATGACCTAAATCATTCCAAAACTCTACCAAATTCCACAAAAATCCCACCAAATCTCCACAAATTCTTACAAAATACATGAAAAATCAAAGATAATTCCTCAATTCTCTGCCGAATCTCACAAAATTCCAGAAAAGACCCTCAAAATTCCACAAACATCCCGCAAAATCTCCTCAAAATCCAACAAAATTCCAGGAAAAATCCCACAAAATTCCCTAATTCTTCTAAAACATGACCAAATTCTAAAAAAAAATCCCACCAAATCTCCACAAATTCCCACAAAATACATGAAAAATCCCTCAAGATCCCGAAATCGCCTCAATATCCCACAAAATTCCACAAAAATCACACAAAACCTCCACAAGTTTCCACAAAATCTAAGAAAAATTCCTCAAAATACTTCAACTCTCCTCAAAACCACACAAAGTCCTTGAAAAGGCCCACCAAATTCCACAAAAATCCCACCAAATTCCCTACATCTTCTCAAAACTCTACAAATTTCAACAAAAATCCCACCAAATCTCCACAAATTCTTACAAAATACATGAAAAATCACAGATAATTCCTCAATTCTCTGCAGAATCTCACAAAATTCCAGAAAAGACCCTCAAAGTTCCACCAACATCCCACAAAATGTCCACAAATGTCCACAAAATCCAAGAAAAATCCCACAAAATTCCCTAATTCTTCTAAAACACGACCAAATTCTAGAAAAATATCCCACCAAATCTCCACAAATTCCCACAAAATACATGAAAAATCCCTCAAGATCCCTAAATCGCCTCAATATCCCACAAAATTCCACAAAAATCACACAAAACCTCCACAAGTTTCCACAAAATCTAAGAAAAATTCCTCAAAATACTTCAACTCTCCTCAAAACCACACAAAGTCCTTGAAAAGGCCCACCAAATTCCACAAAAATCCCACCAAATTCCCTACATCTTCTCAAAACTCTACAAATTTCAACAAAAATCCCACCAAATCTCCACAAATTCTTTCAAAATACATGAAAAATCACAGATAATTCCCCAATTCCCTGCAGAATCTCACAAAATTCCAGAAAAGACCCTCAAAATTCCACCAACATCCCACAAAATGTCCACAAATGTCCACAAAATCCAAGAAAAATCCCACAGATTTCCCTAATTCTTCTAAAACACGACCAAATTCTAGAAAAATATCCCACAGAATCTCCACAAATTCCCACAAAATCTACAACAAATTCCTCAAAATTCTTCAAGTCTCCTCAGAATCCCACACAATTCCAGAAAAATCCCCACAAAATTACAGACAAGTCCCACAAAATTCCCTAAATCATTTCAAAACCCTACCAATTCACAGGAATGTCCCACAAAATCTCCACCAATTCCCAGAACATCCCACAAAAATCCCACAAAAATCCCTAAATCTTCTGAAAACTCGACCAAATTCCAGAAACGCCCCATAAAATCACCACAGTTTCCCACAAACTTCCAGAAAAACAACACAAAATTCCCTAAATCTTTTCAAAATACTACAAAATTCCTGAAAAGCCCTACCAAATTCCAGAAATATCCCACAAAATGACCTAAATCATTCCAAAACTCTACCAAATTCCACCAAAATCACACCAAATCTCCACAAATTCTTACAAAATACATGAAAAATCACAGATAATTCCTCAATTCTCTGCAGAATCTCACAAAATTCCAGAAAAGACCCTCAAAGTTCCACCAACATCCCACAAAATGTCCACAAATGTCCACAAAATCCAAGAAAAATCCCACAAAATTCCCTAATTCTTCTAAAACACGACCAAATTCTAGAAAAATATCCCACCAAATCTCCACAAATTCCCACAAAATCTAAAACAAATTCCTCAACATTCTTCAAGTCTCCTCAGAATCCCACACAATTCCAGAAAAATCCCCACAAAATTACAGACAAGTCCCACAAAATTCCCTAAATCATTTCAAAACCCTACCAATTCACAGGAATGTCCCACAAAATCTCCACCGATTCCCAGAACATCCCACAAAAATCCCACAAATATCCCTAAATCTTCTGACAACTCGACCAAATTCCAGAAACGCCCCATAAAATCACCACAGTTTCCCACAAAATTCAAGAAAAACAACACAAAATTCCCTAAATCTTTTCAAAATACTACAAAATTCCTGAAAAGCCCCACCAAATTCCAGAAATATCCCACAAAATGACCTAAATCATTCCAAAACTCTACCAAATTCCACAAAAATCCCACCAAATCTCCACAAATTCTTACAAAATACATGAAAAATCAAAGATAATTCCTCAATTCTCTGCCGAATCTCACAAAATTCCAGAAAAGACCCTCAAAATTCCACAAACATCCCGCAAAATCTCCTCAAAATCCAACAAAATTCCAGGAAAAATCCCACAAAATTCCCTAATTCTTCTAAAACATGACCAAATTCTAAAAAAAAATCCCACCAAATCTCCACAAATTCCCACAAAATACATGAAAAATCCCTCAAGATCCCGAAATCGCCTCAATATCCCACAAAATTCCACAAAAATCACACAAAACCTCCACAAGTTTCCACAAAATCTAAGAAAAATTCCTCAAAATACTTCAACTCTCCTCAAAACCACACAAAGTCCTTGAAAAGGCCCACCAAATTCCACAAAAATCCCACCAAATTCCCTACATCTTCTCAAAACTCTACAAATTTCAACAAAAATCCCACCAAATCTCCACAAATTCTTACAAAATACATGAAAAATCACAGATAATTCCTCAATTCTCTGCAGAATCTCACAAAATTCCAGAAAAGACCCTCAAAGTTCCACCAACATCCCACAAAATGTCCACAAATGTCCACAAAATCCAAGAAAAATCCCACAAAATTCCCTAATTCTTCTAAAACACGACCAAATTCTAGAAAAATATCCCACCAAATCTCCACAAATTCCCACAAAATACATGAAAAATCCCTCAAGATCCCGAAATCGCCTCAATATCCCACAAAATTCCACAAAAATCACACAAAACCTCCACAAGTTTCCACAAAATCTAAGAAAAATTCCTCAAAATACTTCAACTCTCCTCAAAACCACACAAAGTCCTTGAAAAGGCCCACCAAATTCCACAAAAATCCCACCAAATTCCCTACATCTTCTCAAAACTCTACAAATTTCAACAAAAATCCCACCAAATCTCCACAAATTCTTACAAAATACATGAAAAATCACAGATAATTCCTCAATTCTCTGCAGAATCTCACAAAATTCCAGAAAAGACCCTCAAAGTTCCACCAACATCCCACAAAATGTCCACAAATGTCCACAAAATCCAAGAAAAATCCCACAAAATTCCCTAATTCTTCTAAAACACGACCAAATTCTAGAAAAATATCCCACCAAATCTCCACAAATTCCCACAAAATACATGAAAAATCCCTCAAGATCCCTAAATCGCCTCAATATCCCACAAAATTCCACAAAAATCACACAAAACCTCCACAAGTTTCCACAAAATCTAAGAAAAATTCCTCAAAATACTTCAACTCTCCTCAAAACCACACAAAGTCCTTGAAAAGGCCCACCAAATTCCACAAAAATCCCACCAAATTCCCTACATCTTCTCAAAACTCTACAAATTTCAACAAAAATCCCACCAAATCTCCACAAATTCTTTCAAAATACATGAAAAATCACAGATAATTCCCCAATTCCCTGCAGAATCTCACAAAATTCCAGAAAAGACCCTCAAAATTCCACCAACATCCCACAAAATGTCCACAAATGTCCACAAAATCCAAGAAAAATCCCACAGATTTCCCTAATTCTTCTAAAACACGACCAAATTCTAGAAAAATATCCCACAGAATCTCCACAAATTCCCACAAAATCTACAACAAATTCCTCAAAATTCTTCAAGTCTCCTCAGAATCCCACACAATTCCAGAAAAATCCCCACAAAATTACAGACAAGTCCCACAAAATTCCCTAAATCATTTCAAAACCCTACCAATTCACAGGAATGTCCCACAAAATCTCCACCAATTCCCAGAACATCCCACAAAAATCCCACAAAAATCCCTAAATCTTCTGAAAACTCGACCAAATTCCAGAAACGCCCCATAAAATCACCACAGTTTCCCACAAACTTCCAGAAAAACAACACAAAATTCCCTAAATCTTTTCAAAATACTACAAAATTCCTGAAAAGCCCTACCAAATTCCAGAAATATCCCACAAAATGACCTAAATCATTCCAAAACTCTACCAAATTCCACCAAAATCACACCAAATCTCCACAAATTCTTACAAAATACATGAAAAATCACAGATAATTCCTCAATTCTCTGCAGAATCTCACAAAATTCCAGAAAAGACCCTCAAAGTTCCACCAACATCCCACAAAATGTCCACAAATGTCCACAAAATCCAAGAAAAATCCCACAAAATTCCCAAATTCTTCTAAAACACGACCAAATTCTAGAAAAATATCCCACCAAATCTCCACAAATTCCCACAAAATCTAAAACAAATTCCTCAACATTCTTCAAGTCTCCTCAGAATCCCACACAATTCCAGAAAAATCCCCACAAAATTACAGACAAGTCCCACAAAATTCCCTAAATCATTTCAAAACCCTACCAATTCACAGGAATGTCCCACAAAATCTCCACCGATTCCCAGAACATCCCACAAAAATCCCACAAATATCCCTAAATCTTCTGACAACTCGACCAAATTCCAGAAACGCCCCATAAAATCACCACAGTTTCCCACAAAATTCAAGAAAAACAACACAAAATTCCCTAAATCTTTTCAAAATACTACAAAATTCCTGAAAAGCCCCACCAAATTCCAGAAATATCCCACAAAATGACCTAAATCATTCCAAAACTCTACCAAATTCCACAAAAATCCCACCAAATCTCCACAAATTCTTACAAAATACATGAAAAATCAAAGATAATTCCTCAATTCTCTGCCGAATCTCACAAAATTCCAGAAAAGACCCTCAAAATTCCACAAACATCCCGCAAAATCTCCTCAAAATCCAACAAAATTCCAGGAAAAATCCCACAAAATTCCCTAATTCTTCTAAAACATGACCAAATTCTAAAAAAAAATCCCACCAAATCTCCACAAATTCCCACAAAATACATGAAAAATCCCTCAAGATCCCGAAATCGCCTCAATATCCCACAAAATTCCACAAAAATCACACAAAACCTCCACAAGTTTCCACAAAATCTAAGAAAAATTCCTCAAAATACTTCAACTCTCCTCAAAACCACACAAAGTCCTTGAAAAGGCCCACCAAATTCCACAAAAATCCCACCAAATTCCCTACATCTTCTCAAAACTCTACAAATTTCAACAAAAATCCCACCAAATCTCCACAAATTCTTACAAAATACATGAAAAATCACAGATAATTCCTCAATTCTCTGCAGAATCTCACAAAATTCCAGAAAAGACCCTCAAAGTTCCACCAACATCCCACAAAATGTCCACAAATGTCCACAAAATCCAAGAAAAATCCCACAAAATTCCCAAATTCTTCTAAAACACGACCAAATTCTAGAAAAATATCCCACCAAATCTCCACAAATTCCCACAAAATACATGAAAAATCCCTCAAGATCCCTAAATCGCCTCAATATCCCACAAAATTCCACAAAAATCACACAAAACCTCCACAAGTTTCCACAAAATCTAAGAAAAATTCCTCAAAATACTTCAACTCTCCTCAAAACCACACAAAGTCCTTGAAAAGGCCCACCAAATTCCACAAAAATCCCACCAAATTCCCTACATCTTCTCAAAACTCTACAAATTTCAACAAAAATCCCACCAAATCTCCACAAATTCTTACAAAATACATGAAAAATCAAAGATAATTCCTCAATTCTCTGCAGAATCTCACAAAATTCCAGAAAAGACCCTCAAAGTTCCACCAACATCCCACAAAATGTCCACAAATGTCCACAAAATCCAAGAAAAATCCCACAAAATTCCCTAATTCTTCTAAAACACGACCAAATTCTAGAAAAATATCCCACCAAATCTCCACAAATTCCCACAAAATACATGAAAAATCCCTCAAGATCCCTAAATCGCCTCAATATCCCACAAAATTCCACAAAAATCACACAAAACCTCCACAAGTTTCCACAAAATCTAAGAAAAATTCCTCAAAATACTTCAACTCTCCTCAAAACCACACAAAGTCCTTGAAAAGGCCCACCAAATTCCACAAAAATCCCACCAAATCTCCACAAATTCTTACAAAATACATGAAAAATCACAGATAATTCCTCAATTCTCTGCAGAATCTCACAAAATTCCAGAAAAGACCCTCAAAGTTCCACAAACATCCCACAAAATCTCCTCAAAATCCAACAAAATTCCAGGAAAATTCCCACAACATTCCCGAAATCTTATCAAAACACGACCAAATTCTAAAAAAAAATCCCACCGAATCTCCACAAATTCCCACAAAATACATGAAAAATCCCTCAAGATCCCGAAATCGCCTCAATATCCCACAAAATTCCACAAAAATCACACAAAACCTCCACAAGTTTCCACAAAATCTAAGAAAAATTCCTCAAAATACTTCAACTCTCCTCAAAACCACACAAAGTCCTTGAAAAGGCCCACCAAATTCCACAAAAATCCCACCAAATTCCCTACATCTTCTCAAAACTCTACAAATTTCAACAAAAATCCCACCAAATCTCCACAAATTCTTACAAAATACATGAAAAATCACAGATAATTCCTCAATTCTCTGCAGAATCTCACAAAATTCCAGAAAAGACCCTCAAAGTTCCACCAACATCCCACAAAATGTCCACAAATGTCCACAAAATCCAAGAAAAATCCCACAAAATTCCCTAATTCTTCTAAAACACGACCAAATTCTAGAAAAATATCCCACCAAATCTCCACAAATTCCCACAAAATCTAAAACCAATTCCTCAAAATTCTTCAAGTCTCCTCAGAATCCCACACAATTCCAGAAAAATCCCCACAAAATTCCAGACAAGTTTCCACAAAATTCCCTAAATCATTTCAAAACCCTACCAATTCACAGGAATGTCCCACAAAATCTCCACCGATTCCCAGAACATCCCAGAAAAATCCCACAAAAATCCCTAAATCTTCTGAAAACTCGACCAAATTCCAGAAACGCCCCATAAAATCACCACAGTTTCCCACAAAATTCCAGAAAAACACCACAAAATTCCCTAAATCTTTTCAAAATACTACAAAATTCCTGAAAAGCCCTACCAAATTCCAGAAATATCCCACAAAATGACCTAAATCATTCCAAAACTCTACCAAATTCCACCAAAATCACACCAAATCTCCACAAATTCTTACAAAATACATGAAAAATCACAGATAATTCCTCAATTCTCTGCAGAATCTCACAAAATTCCAGAAAAGACCCTCAAAGTTCCACCAACATCCCACAAAATGTCCACAAATGTCCACAAAATCCAAGAAAAATCCCACAAAATTCCCAAATTCTTCTAAAACATGACCAAATTCTAGAAAAATATCCCACCAAATCTCCACAAATTCCCACAAAATCTAAAACAAATTCCTCAACATTCTTCAAGTCTCCTCAGAATCCCACACAATTCCAGAAAAATCCCCACAAAATTACAGACAAGTCCCACAAAATTCCCTAAATCATTTCAAAACCCTACCAATTCACAGGAATGTCCCACAAAATCTCCACCGATTCCCAGAACATCCCACAAAAATCCCACAAATATCCCTAAATCTTCTGACAACTCGACCAAATTCCAGAAACGCCCCATAAAATCACCACAGTTTCCCACAAAATTCAAGAAAAACAACACAAAATTCCCTAAATCTTTTCAAAATACTACAAAATTCCTGAAAAGCCCCACCAAATTCCAGAAATATCCCACAAAATGACCTAAATCATTCCAAAACTCTACCAAATTCCACAAAAATCCCACCAAATCTCCACAAATTCTTACAAAATACATGAAAAATCAAAGATAATTCCTCAATTCTCTGCCGAATCTCACAAAATTCCAGAAAAGACCCTCAAAATTCCACAAACATCCCGCAAAATCTCCTCAAAATCCAACAAAATTCCAGGAAAAATCCCACAAAATTCCCTAATTCTTCTAAAACATGACCAAATTCTAAAAAAAAATCCCACCAAATCTCCACAAATTCCCACAAAATACATGAAAAATCCCTCAAGATCCCGAAATCGCCTCAATATCCCACAAAATTCCACAAAAATCACACAAAACCTCCACAAGTTTCCACAAAATCTAAGAAAAATTCCTCAAAATACTTCAACTCTCCTCAAAACCACACAAAGTCCTTGAAAAGGCCCACCAAATTCCACAAAAATCCCACCAAATTCCCTACATCTTCTCAAAACTCTACAAATTTCAACAAAAATCCCACCAAATCTCCACAAATTCTTACAAAATACATGAAAAATCACAGATAATTCCTCAATTCTCTGCAGAATCTCACAAAATTCCAGAAAAGACCCTCAAAGTTCCACCAACATCCCACAAAATGTCCACAAATGTCCACAAAATCCAAGAAAAATCCCACAAAATTCCCTAATTCTTCTAAAACACGACCAAATTCTAGAAAAATATCCCACCAAATCTCCACAAATTCCCACAAAATACATGAAAAATCCCTCAAGATCCCGAAATCGCCTCAATATCCCACAAAATTCCACAAAAATCACACAAAACCTCCACAAGTTTCCACAAAATCTAAGAAAAATTCCTCAAAATACTTCAACTCTCCTCAAAACCACACAAAGTCCTTGAAAAAGCCCACCAAATTCCAGAAAAATCCCACAGAATCTACACAAATTCCCACAAAATCTAAAACAAATTCCTCAACATTCTTCAATTCTCCTCAGAATCCCACTCAATTCCAGAAAAACCCCCACAAAATTACAGACAAGTCCCACAAAATTCCCTAAATCATTTCAAAACCCTACCAATTCACAGGAATGTCCCACAAAATCTCCACCGATTCCCAGAACATCCCACAAAAATCCCACAAATATCCCTAAATCTTCTGAAAACTCGACCAAATTCCAGAAACGCCCCATAAAATCACCACAGTTTCCCACAAAATTCAAGAAAAACAACACAAAATTCCCTAAATCTTTTCAAAATACTACAAAATTCCTGAAAAGCCCCACCAAATTCCAGAAATATCCCACAAAATGACCTAAATCATTCCAAAACTCTACCAAATTCCACAAAAATCCCACCAAATCTCCACAAATTCTTACAAAATACATGAAAAATCAAAGATAATTCCTCAATTCTCTGCCGAATCTCACAAAATTCCAGAAAAGACCCTCAAAATTCCACAAACATCCCGCAAAATCTCCTCAAAATCCAACAAAATTCCAGGAAAAATCCCACAAAATTCCCTAATTCTTCTAAAACATGACCAAATTCTAAAAAAAAATCCCACCAAATCTCCACAAATTCCCACAAAATACATGAAAAATCCCTCAAGATCCCGAAATCGCCTCAATATCCCACAAAATTCCACAAAAATCACACAAAACCTCCACAAGTTTCCACAAAATCTAAGAAAAATTCCTCAAAATACTTCAACTCTCCTCAAAACCACACAAAGTCCTTGAAAAGGCCCACCAAATTCCACAAAAATCCCACCAAATTCCCTACATCTTCTCAAAACTCTACAAATTTCAACAAAAATCCCACCAAATCTCCACAAATTCTTACAAAATACATGAAAAATCACAGATAATTCCTCAATTCTCTGCAGAATCTCACAAAATTCCAGAAAAGACCCTCAAAGTTCCACCAACATCCCACAAAATGTCCACAAATGTCCACAAAATCCAAGAAAAATCCCACAAAATTCCCTAATTCTTCTAAAACACGACCAAATTCTAGAAAAATATCCCACCAAATCTCCACAAATTCCCACAAAATACATGAAAAATCCCTCAAGATCCCGAAATCGCCTCAATATCCCACAAAATTCCACAAAAATCACACAAAACCTCCACAAGTTTCCACAAAATCTAAGAAAAATTCCTCAAAATACTTCAACTCTCCTCAAAACCACACAAAGTCCTTGAAAAGGCCCACCAAATTCCACAAAAATCCCACAGAATCTACACAAATTCCCACAAAATCTAAAACAAATTCCTCAACATTCTTCAATTCTCCTCAGAATCCCACTCAATTCCAGAAAAACCCCCACAAAATTCCCGACAAGTCCCACAAAATTCCCTAAATCATTTCAAAACCCTACCAATTCACAGGAATGTCCCACAAAATCTCCGCCGATTCCCAGAACATCCCACAAAAATCCCACAAAAATCCCTAAATCTTCTGAAATCTTGACCAAATTCCAGAAACGCCCCATAAAATCACCACAGTTTCCCACAAAATTCAAGAAAAACAACACAAAATTCCCTAAATCTTTTCAAAATACTACAAAATTCCTGAAAAGCCCCACCAAATTCCAGAAATATCCCACAAAATGACCTAAATCATTCCAAAACTCTACCAAATTCCACAAAAATCCCACCAAATCTCCACAAATTCTTACAAAATACATGAAAAATCAAAGATAATTCCTCAATTCTCTGCCGAATCTCACAAAATTCCAGAAAAGACCCTCAAAGTTCCACCAACATCCCACAAAATGTCCACAAATGTCCACAAAATCCAAGAAAAATCCCACAAAATTCCCTAATTCTTCTAAAACACGACCAAATTCTAGAAAAATATCCCACCAAATCTCCACAAATTCCCACAAAATACATGAAAAATCCCTCAAGATCCCGAAATCGCCTCAATATCCCACAAAATTCCACAAAAATCACACAAAACCTCCACAAGTTTCCACAAAATCTAAGAAAAATTCCTCAAAATACTTCAACTCTCCTCAAAACCACACAAAGTCCTTGAAAAGGCCCACCAAATTCCACAAAAATCCCACCAAATCTCCACAAATTCTTACAAAATACATGAAAAATCACAGATAATTCCTCAATTCTCTGCAGAATCTCACAAAATTCCAGAAAAGACCCTCAAAGTTCCACAAACATCCCACAAAATCTCCTCAAAATCCAACAAAATTCCAGGAAAATTCCCACAACATTCCCGAAATCTTATCAAAACACGACCAAATTCTAAAAAAAAATCCCACCGAATCTCCACAAATTCCCACAAAATACATGAAAAATCCCTCAAGATCCCGAAATCGCCTCAATATCCCACAAAATTCCACAAAAATCACACAAAACCTCCACAAGTTTCCACAAAATCTAAGAAAAATTCCTCAAAATACTTCAACTCTCCTCAAAACCACACAAAGTCCTTGAAAAGGCCCACCAAATTCCACAAAAATCCCACCAAATTCCCTACATCTTCTCAAAACTCTACAAATTTCAACAAAAATCCCACCAAATCTCCACAAATTCTTACAAAATACATGAAAAATCACAGATAATTCCTCAATTCTCTGCAGAATCTCACAAAATTCCAGAAAAGACCCTCAAAGTTCCACCAACATCCCACAAAATGTCCACAAATGTCCACAAAATCCAAGAAAAATCCCACAAAATTCCCTAATTCTTCTAAAACACGACCAAATTCTAGAAAAATATCCCACCAAATCTCCACAAATTCCCACAAAATCTAAAACAAATTCCTCAACATTCTTCAAGTCTCCTCAGAATCCCACACAATTCCAGAAAAATCCCCACAAAATTACAGACAAGTCCCACAAAATTCCCTAAATCATTTCAAAACCCTACCAATTCACAGGAATGTCCCACAAAATCTCCACCGATTCCCAGAACATCCCACAAAAATCCCACAAATATCCCTAAATCTTCTGAAAACTCGACCAAATTCCAGAAACGCCCCATAAAATCACCACAGTTTCCCACAAAATTCAAGAAAAACAACACAAAATTCCCTAAATCTTTTCAAAATACTACAAAATTCCTGAAAAGCCCCACCAAATTCCAGAAATATCCCACAAAATGACCTAAATCATTCCAAAACTCTACCAAATTCCACAAAAATCCCACCAAATCTCCACCAATTCTTACAAAATACATGAAAAATCACAGATAATTCCTCAATTCTCTGCCGAATCTCACAAAATTCCAGAAAAGACCCTCAAAATTCCACAAACATCCCGCAAAATCTCCTCAAAATCCAACAAAATTCCAGGAAAAATCCCACAAAATTCCCTAATTCTTCTAAAACATGACCAAATTCTAAAAAAAAATCCCACCAAATCTCCACAAATTCCCACAAAATACATGAAAAATCCCTCAAGATCCCGAAATCGCCTCAATATCCCACAAAATTCCACAAAAATCACACAAAACCTCCACAAGTTTCCACAAAATCTAAGAAAAATTCCTCAAAATACTTCAACTCTCCTCAAAACCACACAAAGTCCTTGAAAAGGCCCACCAAATTCCACAAAAATCCCACCAAATTCCCTACATCTTCTCAAAACTCTACAAATTTCAACAAAAATCCCACCAAATCTCCACAAATTCTTACAAAATACATGAAAAATCACAGATAATTCCTCAATTCTCTGCAGAATCTCACAAAATTCCAGAAAAGACCCTCAAAGTTCCACCAACATCCCACAAAATGTCCACAAATGTCCACAAAATCCAAGAAAAATCCCACAAAATTCCCTAATTCTTCTAAAACACGACCAAATTCTAGAAAAATATCCCACCAAATCTCCACAAATTCCCACAAAATACATGAAAAATCCCTCAAGATCCCTAAATCGCCTCAATATCCCACAAAATTCCACAAAAATCACACAAAACCTCCACAAGTTTCCACAAAATCTAAGAAAAATTCCTCAAAATACTTCAACTCTCCTCAAAACCACACAAAGTCCTTGAAAAGGCCCACCAAATTCCACAAAAATCCCACCAAATTCCCTACATCTTCTCAAAACTCTACAAATTTCAACAAAAATCCCACCAAATCTCCACAAATTCTTACAAAATACATGAAAAATCAAAGATAATTCCTCAATTCTCTGCAGAATCTCACAAAATTCCAGAAAAGACCCTCAAAGTTCCACCAACATCCCACAAAATGTCCACAAATGTCCACAAAATCCAAGAAAAATCCCACAAAATTCCCTAATTCTTCTAAAACACGACCAAATTCTAGAAAAATATCCCACCAAATCTCCACAAATTCCCACAAAATACATGAAAAATCCCTCAAGATCCCTAAATCGCCTCAATATCCCACAAAATTCCACAAAAATCACACAAAACCTCCACAAGTTTCCACAAAATCTAAGAAAAATTCCTCAAAATACTTCAACTCTCCTCAAAACCACACAAAGTCCTTGAAAAGGCCCACCAAATTCCACAAAAATCCCACCAAATCTCCACAAATTCTTACAAAATACATGAAAAATCACAGATAATTCCTCAATTCTCTGCAGAATCTCACAAAATTCCAGAAAAGACCCTCAAAGTTCCACAAACATCCCACAAAATCTCCTCAAAATCCAACAAAATTCCAGGAAAATTCCCACAACATTCCCGAAATCTTATCAAAACACGACCAAATTCTAAAAAAAAATCCCACCGAATCTCCACAAATTCCCACAAAATACATGAAAAATCCCTCAAGATCCCGAAATCGCCTCAATATCCCACAAAATTCCACAAAAATCACACAAAACCTCCACAAGTTTCCACAAAATCTAAGAAAAATTCCTCAAAATACTTCAACTCTCCTCAAAACCACACAAAGTCCTTGAAAAGGCCCACCAAATTCCACAAAAATCCCACCAAATTCCCTACATCTTCTCAAAACTCTACAAATTTCAACAAAAATCCCACCAAATCTCCACAAATTCTTACAAAATACATGAAAAATCACAGATAATTCCTCAATTCTCTGCAGAATCTCACAAAATTCCAGAAAAGACCCTCAAAGTTCCACCAACATCCCACAAAATGTCCACAAATGTCCACAAAATCCAAGAAAAATCCCACAAAATTCCCTAATTCTTCTAAAACACGACCAAATTCTAGAAAAATATCCCACCAAATCTCCACAAATTCCCACAAAATCTAAAACCAATTCCTCAAAATTCTTCAAGTCTCCTCAGAATCCCACACAATTCCAGAAAAATCCCCACAAAATTCCAGACAAGTTTCCACAAAATTCCCTAAATCATTTCAAAACCCTACCAATTCACAGGAATGTCCCACAAAATCTCCACCGATTCCCAGAACATCCCAGAAAAATCCCACAAAAATCCCTAAATCTTCTGAAAACTCGACCAAATTCCAGAAACGCCCCATAAAATCACCACAGTTTCCCACAAAATTCCAGAAAAACACCACAAAATTCCCTAAATCTTTTCAAAATACTACAAAATTCCTGAAAAGCCCTACCAAATTCCAGAAATATCCCACAAAATGACCTAAATCATTCCAAAACTCTACCAAATTCCACCAAAATCACACCAAATCTCCACAAATTCTTACAAAATACATGAAAAATCACAGATAATTCCTCAATTCTCTGCAGAATCTCACAAAATTCCAGAAAAGACCCTCAAAGTTCCACCAACATCCCACAAAATGTCCACAAATGTCCACAAAATCCAAGAAAAATCCCACAAAATTCCCAAATTCTTCTAAAACATGACCAAATTCTAGAAAAATATCCCACCAAATCTCCACAAATTCCCACAAAATCTAAAACAAATTCCTCAACATTCTTCAAGTCTCCTCAGAATCCCACACAATTCCAGAAAAATCCCCACAAAATTACAGACAAGTCCCACAAAATTCCCTAAATCATTTCAAAACCCTACCAATTCACAGGAATGTCCCACAAAATCTCCACCGATTCCCAGAACATCCCACAAAAATCCCACAAATATCCCTAAATCTTCTGACAACTCGACCAAATTCCAGAAACGCCCCATAAAATCACCACAGTTTCCCACAAAATTCAAGAAAAACAACACAAAATTCCCTAAATCTTTTCAAAATACTACAAAATTCCTGAAAAGCCCCACCAAATTCCAGAAATATCCCACAAAATGACCTAAATCATTCCAAAACTCTACCAAATTCCACAAAAATCCCACCAAATCTCCACAAATTCTTACAAAATACATGAAAAATCAAAGATAATTCCTCAATTCTCTGCCGAATCTCACAAAATTCCAGAAAAGACCCTCAAAATTCCACAAACATCCCGCAAAATCTCCTCAAAATCCAACAAAATTCCAGGAAAAATCCCACAAAATTCCCTAATTCTTCTAAAACATGACCAAATTCTAAAAAAAAATCCCACCAAATCTCCACAAATTCCCACAAAATACATGAAAAATCCCTCAAGATCCCGAAATCGCCTCAATATCCCACAAAATTCCACAAAAATCACACAAAACCTCCACAAGTTTCCACAAAATCTAAGAAAAATTCCTCAAAATACTTCAACTCTCCTCAAAACCACACAAAGTCCTTGAAAAGGCCCACCAAATTCCACAAAAATCCCACCAAATTCCCTACATCTTCTCAAAACTCTACAAATTTCAACAAAAATCCCACCAAATCTCCACAAATTCTTACAAAATACATGAAAAATCACAGATAATTCCTCAATTCTCTGCAGAATCTCACAAAATTCCAGAAAAGACCCTCAAAGTTCCACCAACATCCCACAAAATGTCCACAAATGTCCACAAAATCCAAGAAAAATCCCACAAAATTCCCTAATTCTTCTAAAACACGACCAAATTCTAGAAAAATATCCCACCAAATCTCCACAAATTCCCACAAAATACATGAAAAATCCCTCAAGATCCCTAAATCGCCTCAATATCCCACAAAATTCCACAAAAATCACACAAAACCTCCACAAGTTTCCACAAAATCTAAGAAAAATTCCTCAAAATACTTCAACTCTCCTCAAAACCACACAAAGTCCTTGAAAAAGCCCACCAAATTCCAGAAAAATCCCACAGAATCTACACAAATTCCCACAAAATCTAAAACAA
The DNA here is from genome assembly GCF_971803275.1 of Cyanistes caeruleus. NCBI lineage: Eukaryota > Metazoa > Chordata > Aves > Passeriformes > Paridae > Cyanistes > Cyanistes caeruleus. Next base: position 353,565 of record NC_141707.1, on the reverse strand, counting down.
ATTCCTCAACATTCTTCAATTCTCCTCAGAATCCCACTCAATTCCAGAAAAACCCCCACAAAATTACAGACAAGTCCCACAAAATTCCCTAAATCATTTCAAAACCCTACCAATTCACAGGAATGTCCCACAAAATCTCCACCGATTCCCAGAACATCCCACAAAAATCCCACAAATATCCCTAAATCTTCTGAAAACTCGACCAAATTCCAGAAACGCCCCATAAAATCACCACAGTTTCCCACAAAATTCAAGAAAAACAACACAAAATTCCCTAAATCTTTTCAAAATACTACAAAATTCCTGAAAAGCCCCACCAAATTCCAGAAATATCCCACAAAATGACCTAAATCATTCCAAAACTCTACCAAATTCCACAAAAATCCCACCAAATCTCCACAAATTCTTACAAAATACATGAAAAATCAAAGATAATTCCTCAATTCTCTGCCGAATCTCACAAAATTCCAGAAAAGACCCTCAAAATTCCACAAACATCCCGCAAAATCTCCTCAAAATCCAACAAAATTCCAGGAAAAATCCCACAAAATTCCCTAATTCTTCTAAAACATGACCAAATTCTAAAAAAAAATCCCACCAAATCTCCACAAATTCCCACAAAATACATGAAAAATCCCTCAAGATCCCGAAATCGCCTCAATATCCCACAAAATTCCACAAAAATCACACAAAACCTCCACAAGTTTCCACAAAATCTAAGAAAAATTCCTCAAAATACTTCAACTCTCCTCAAAACCACACAAAGTCCTTGAAAAGGCCCACCAAATTCCACAAAAATCCCACCAAATTCCCTACATCTTCTCAAAACTCTACAAATTTCAACAAAAATCCCACCAAATCTCCACAAATTCTTACAAAATACATGAAAAATCACAGATAATTCCTCAATTCTCTGCAGAATCTCACAAAATTCCAGAAAAGACCCTCAAAGTTCCACCAACATCCCACAAAATGTCCACAAATGTCCACAAAATCCAAGAAAAATCCCACAAAATTCCCTAATTCTTCTAAAACACGACCAAATTCTAGAAAAATATCCCACCAAATCTCCACAAATTCCCACAAAATACATGAAAAATCCCTCAAGATCCCGAAATCGCCTCAATATCCCACAAAATTCCACAAAAATCACACAAAACCTCCACAAGTTTCCACAAAATCTAAGAAAAATTCCTCAAAATACTTCAACTCTCCTCAAAACCACACAAAGTCCTTGAAAAGGCCCACCAAATTCCACAAAAATCCCACAGAATCTACACAAATTCCCACAAAATCTAAAACAAATTCCTCAACATTCTTCAATTCTCCTCAGAATCCCACTCAATTCCAGAAAAACCCCCACAAAATTCCCGACAAGTCCCACAAAATTCCCTAAATCATTTCAAAACCCTACCAATTCACAGGAATGTCCCACAAAATCTCCGCCGATTCCCAGAACATCCCACAAAAATCCCACAAAAATCCCTAAATCTTCTGAAATCTTGACCAAATTCCAGAAACGCCCCATAAAATCACCACAGTTTCCCACAAAATTCAAGAAAAACAACACAAAATTCCCTAAATCTTTTCAAAATACTACAAAATTCCTGAAAAGCCCCACCAAATTCCAGAAATATCCCACAAAATGACCTAAATCATTCCAAAACTCTACCAAATTCCACAAAAATCCCACCAAATCTCCACAAATTCTTACAAAATACATGAAAAATCAAAGATAATTCCTCAATTCTCTGCCGAATCTCACAAAATTCCAGAAAAGACCCTCAAAGTTCCACCAACATCCCACAAAATGTCCACAAATGTCCACAAAATCCAAGAAAAATCCCACAAAATTCCCTAATTCTTCTAAAACACGACCAAATTCTAGAAAAATATCCCACCAAATCTCCACAAATTCCCACAAAATACATGAAAAATCCCTCAAGATCCCGAAATCGCCTCAATATCCCACAAAATTCCACAAAAATCACACAAAACCTCCACAAGTTTCCACAAAATCTAAGAAAAATTCCTCAAAATACTTCAACTCTCCTCAAAACCACACAAAGTCCTTGAAAAGGCCCACCAAATTCCACAAAAATCCCACCAAATCTCCACAAATTCTTACAAAATACATGAAAAATCACAGATAATTCCTCAATTCTCTGCAGAATCTCACAAAATTCCAGAAAAGACCCTCAAAGTTCCACAAACATCCCACAAAATCTCCTCAAAATCCAACAAAATTCCAGGAAAATTCCCACAACATTCCCGAAATCTTATCAAAACACGACCAAATTCTAAAAAAAAATCCCACCGAATCTCCACAAATTCCCACAAAATACATGAAAAATCCCTCAAGATCCCGAAATCGCCTCAATATCCCACAAAATTCCACAAAAATCACACAAAACCTCCACAAGTTTCCACAAAATCTAAGAAAAATTCCTCAAAATACTTCAACTCTCCTCAAAACCACACAAAGTCCTTGAAAAGGCCCACCAAATTCCACAAAAATCCCACCAAATTCCCTACATCTTCTCAAAACTCTACAAATTTCAACAAAAATCCCACCAAATCTCCACAAATTCTTACAAAATACATGAAAAATCACAGATAATTCCTCAATTCTCTGCAGAATCTCACAAAATTCCAGAAAAGACCCTCAAAGTTCCACCAACATCCCACAAAATGTCCACAAATGTCCACAAAATCCAAGAAAAATCCCACAAAATTCCCTAATTCTTCTAAAACACGACCAAATTCTAGAAAAATATCCCACCAAATCTCCACAAATTCCCACAAAATCTAAAACAAATTCCTCAACATTCTTCAAGTCTCCTCAGAATCCCACACAATTCCAGAAAAATCCCCACAAAATTACAGACAAGTCCCACAAAATTCCCTAAATCATTTCAAAACCCTACCAATTCACAGGAATGTCCCACAAAATCTCCACCGATTCCCAGAACATCCCACAAAAATCCCACAAATATCCCTAAATCTTCTGAAAACTCGACCAAATTCCAGAAACGCCCCATAAAATCACCACAGTTTCCCACAAAATTCAAGAAAAACAACACAAAATTCCCTAAATCTTTTCAAAATACTACAAAATTCCTGAAAAGCCCCACCAAATTCCAGAAATATCCCACAAAATGACCTAAATCATTCCAAAACTCTACCAAATTCCACAAAAATCCCACCAAATCTCCACCAATTCTTACAAAATACATGAAAAATCACAGATAATTCCTCAATTCTCTGCCGAATCTCACAAAATTCCAGAAAAGACCCTCAAAATTCCACAAACATCCCGCAAAATCTCCTCAAAATCCAACAAAATTCCAGGAAAAATCCCACAAAATTCCCTAATTCTTCTAAAACATGACCAAATTCTAAAAAAAAATCCCACCAAATCTCCACAAATTCCCACAAAATACATGAAAAATCCCTCAAGATCCCGAAATCGCCTCAATATCCCACAAAATTCCACAAAAATCACACAAAACCTCCACAAGTTTCCACAAAATCTAAGAAAAATTCCTCAAAATACTTCAACTCTCCTCAAAACCACACAAAGTCCTTGAAAAGGCCCACCAAATTCCACAAAAATCCCACCAAATTCCCTACATCTTCTCAAAACTCTACAAATTTCAACAAAAATCCCACCAAATCTCCACAAATTCTTACAAAATACATGAAAAATCACAGATAATTCCTCAATTCTCTGCAGAATCTCACAAAATTCCAGAAAAGACCCTCAAAGTTCCACCAACATCCCACAAAATGTCCACAAATGTCCACAAAATCCAAGAAAAATCCCACAAAATTCCCTAATTCTTCTAAAACACGACCAAATTCTAGAAAAATATCCCACCAAATCTCCACAAATTCCCACAAAATACATGAAAAATCCCTCAAGATCCCGAAATCGCCTCAATATCCCACAAAATTCCACAAAAATCACACAAAACCTCCACAAGTTTCCACAAAATCTAAGAAAAATTCCTCAAAATACTTCAACTCTCCTCAAAACCACACAAAGTCCTTGAAAAGGCCCACCAAATTCCACAAAAATCCCACCAAATCTCCACAAATTCTTACAAAATACATGAAAAATCACAGATAATTCCTCAATTCTCTGCAGAATCTCACAAAATTCCAGAAAAGACCCTCAAAGTTCCACAAACATCCCACAAAATCTCCTCAAAATCCAACAAAATTCCAGGAAAATTCCCACAACATTCCCGAAATCTTATCAAAACACGACCAAATTCTAAAAAAAAATCCCACCGAATCTCCACAAATTCCCACAAAATACATGAAAAATCCCTCAAGATCCCGAAATCGCCTCAATATCCCACAAAATTCCACAAAAATCACACAAAACCTCCACAAGTTTCCACAAAATCTAAGAAAAATTCCTCAAAATACTTCAACTCTCCTCAAAACCACACAAAGTCCTTGAAAAGGCCCACCAAATTCCACAAAAATCCCACCAAATTCCCTACATCTTCTCAAAACTCTACAAATTTCAACAAAAATCCCACCAAATCTCCACAAATTCTTACAAAATACATGAAAAATCACAGATAATTCCTCAATTCTCTGCAGAATCTCACAAAATTCCAGAAAAGACCCTCAAAGTTCCACCAACATCCCACAAAATGTCCACAAATGTCCACAAAATCCAAGAAAAATCCCACAAAATTCCCAAATTCTTCTAAAACACGACCAAATTCTAGAAAAATATCCCACCAAATCTCCACAAATTCCCACAAAATACATGAAAAATCCCTCAAGATCCCGAAATCGCCTCAATATCCCACAAAATTCCACAAAAATCACACAAAACCTCCACAAGTTTCCACAAAATCTAAGAAAAATTCCTCAAAATACTTCAACTCTCCTCAAAACCACACAAAGTCCTTGAAAAAGCCCACCAAATTCCAGAAAAATCCCACAGAATCTACACAAATTCCCACAAAATCTAAAACAAATTCCTCAACATTCTTCAATTCTCCTCAGAATCCCACTCAATTCCAGAAAAACCCCCACAAAATTACAGACAAGTCCCACAAAATTCCCTAAATCATTTCAAAACCCTACCAATTCACAGGAATGTCCCACAAAATCTCCACCGATTCCCAGAACATCCCACAAAAATCCCACAAAAATCCCTAAATCTTCTGAAATCTTGACCAAATTCCAGAAACGCCCCATAAAATCACCACAGTTTCCCACAAAATTCAAGAAAAACAACACAAAATTCCCTAAATCTTTTCAAAATACTACAAAATTCCTGAAAAGCCCTACCAAATTCCAGAAATATCCCACAAAATGACCTAAATCATTCCAAAACTCTACCAAATTCCACAAAAATCCCACCAAATCTCCACAAATTCTTACAAAATACATGAAAAATCACAGATAATTCCTCAATTCTCTGCCGAATCTCACAAAATTCCAGAAAAGACCCTCAAAATTCCACAAACATCCCGCAAAATCTCCTCAAAATCCAACAAAATTCCAGGAAAAATCCCACAAAATTCCCTAATTCTTCTAAAACATGACCAAATTCTAAAAAAAAATCCCACCAAATCTCCACAAATTCCCACAAAATACATGAAAAATCCCTCAAGATCCCGAAATCGCCTCAATATCCCACAAAATTCCACAAAAATCACACAAAACCTCCACAAGTTTCCACAAAATCTAAGAAAAATTCCTCAAAATACTTCAACTCTCCTCAAAACCACACAAAGTCCTTGAAAAGGCCCACCAAATTCCACAAAAATCCCACCAAATTCCCTACATCTTCTCAAAACTCTACAAATTTCAACAAAAATCCCACCAAATCTCCACAAATTCTTACAAAATACATGAAAAATCACAGATAATTCCTCAATTCTCTGCAGAATCTCACAAAATTCCAGAAAAGACCCTCAAAGTTCCACCAACATCCCACAAAATGTCCACAAATGTCCACAAAATCCAAGAAAAATCCCACAAAATTCCCTAATTCTTCTAAAACACGACCAAATTCTAGAAAAATATCCCACCAAATCTCCACAAATTCCCACAAAATACATGAAAAATCCCTCAAGATCCCTAAATCGCCTCAATATCCCACAAAATTCCACAAAAATCACACAAAACCTCCACAAGTTTCCACAAAATCTAAGAAAAATTCCTCAAAATACTTCAACTCTCCTCAAAACCACACAAAGTCCTTGAAAAGGCCCACCAAATTCCACAAAAATCCCACCAAATTCCCTACATCTTCTCAAAACTCTACAAATTTCAACAAAAATCCCACCAAATCTCCACAAATTCTTACAAAATACATGAAAAATCACAGATAATTCCTCAATTCTCTGCAGAATCTCACAAAATTCCAGAAAAGACCCTCAAAGTTCCACCAACATCCCACAAAATGTCCACAAATGTCCACAAAATCCAAGAAAAATCCCACAAAATTCCCTAATTCTTCTAAAACACGACCAAATTCTAGAAAAATATCCCACCAAATCTCCACAAATTCCCACAAAATACATGAAAAATCCCTCAAGATCCCGAAATCGCCTCAATATCCCACAAAATTCCACAAAAATCACACAAAACCTCCACAAGTTTCCACAAAATCTAAGAAAAATTCCTCAAAATACTTCAACTCTCCTCAAAACCACACAAAGTCCTTGAAAAGGCCCACCAAATTCCACAAAAATCCCACCAAATCTCCACAAATTCTTACAAAATACATGAAAAATCACAGATAATTCCTCAATTCTCTGCAGAATCTCACAAAATTCCAGAAAAGACCCTCAAAGTTCCACAAATATCCCACAAAATCTCCTCAAAATCCAACAAAATTCCAGGAAAATTCCCACAAAATTCCCGAAATCTTATCAAAACACGACCAAATTCTAAAAAAAAATCCCACCGAATCTCCACAAATTCCCACAAAATACATGAAAAATCCCTCAAGATCCCGAAATCGCCTCAATATCCCACAAAATTCCACAAAAATCACACAAAACCTCCACAAGTTTCCACAAAATCTAAGAAAAATTCCTCAAAATACTTCAACTCTCCTCAAAACCACACAAAGTCCTTGAAAAGGCCCACCAAATTCCACAAAAATCCCACCAAATTCCCTACATCTTCTCAAAACTCTACAAATTTCAACAAAAATCCCACCAAATCTCCACAAATTCTTACAAAATACATGAAAAATCACAGATAATTCCTCAATTCTCTGCAGAATCTCACAAAATTCCAGAAAAGACCCTCAAAGTTCCACCAACATCCCACAAAATGTCCACAAATGTCCACAAAATCCAAGAAAAATCCCACAAAATTCCCTAATTCTTCTAAAACACGACCAAATTCTAGAAAAATATCCCACCAAATCTCCACAAATTCCCACAAAATACATGAAAAATCCCTCAAGATCCCTAAATCGCCTCAATATCCCACAAAATTCCACAAAAATCACACAAAACCTCCACAAGTTTCCACAAAATCTAAGAAAAATTCCTCAAAATACTTCAACTCTCCTCAAAACCACACAAAGTCCTTGAAAAGGCCCACCAAATTCCAGAAAAATCCCACAGAATCTACACAAATTCCCACAAAATCTAAAACAAATTCCTCAACATTCTTCAATTCTCCTCAGAATCCCACTCAATTCCAGAAAAACCCCCACAAAATTACAGACAAGTCCCACAAAATTCCCTAAATCATTTCAAAACCCTACCAATTCACAGGAATGTGCCACAAAATCTCTGCCAATTCCCAGAACATCCCACAAAAATCCCACAAAAATCCCACAAAAATCCCTAAATCTTCTGAAATCTTGACCAAATTCCAGAAACGCCCCATAAAATCACCACAGTTTCCCACAAAATTCAAGAAAAACAACACAAAATTCCCTAAATCTTTTCAAAATACTACAAAATTCCTGAAAAGCCCTACAAAATTCCAGAAATATCCCACAAAATGACCTAAATCATTCCAAAACTCTACCAAATTCCACAAAAATCCCACCAAATCTCCACAAATTCTTACAAAATACATGAAAAATCACAGATAATTCCTCAATTCTCTGCCGAATCTCACAAAATTCCAGAAAAGACCCTCAAAATTCCACAAACATCCCGCAAAATCTCCTCAAAATCCAACAAAATTCCAGGAAAAATCCCACAAAATTCCCTAATTCTTCTAAAACATGACCAAATTCTAAAAAAAAATCCCACCAAATCTCCACAAATTCCCACAAAATACATGAAAAATCCCTCAAGATCCCTAAATCGCCTCAATATCCCACAAAATTCCACAAAAATCACACAAAACCTCCACAAGTTTCCACAAAATCTAAGAAAAATTCCTCAAAATACTTCAACTCTCCTCAAAACCACACAAAGTCCTTGAAAAGGCCCACCAAATTCCAGAAAAATCCCACAGAATCTACACAAATTCCCACAAAATCTAAAACAAATTCCTCAACATTCTTCAATTCTCCTCAGAATCCCACTCAATTCCAGAAAAACCCCCACAAAATTACAGACAAGTCCCACAAAATTCCCTAAATCATTTCAAAACCCTACCAATTCACAGGAATGTGCCACAAAATCTCTGCCAATTCCCAGAACATCCCACAAAAATCCCACAAAAATCCCACAAAAATCCCTAAATCTTCTGAAATCTTGACCAAATTCCAGAAACGCCCCATAAAATCACCACAGTTTCCCACAAAATTCAAGAAAAACAACACAAAATTCCCTAAATCTTTTCAAAATACTACAAAATTCCTGAAAAGCCCTACCAAATTCCAGAAATATCCCACAAAATGACCTAAATCATTCCAAAACTCTACCAAATTCCACAAAAATCCCACCAAATCTCCACAAATTCTTACAAAATACATGAAAAATCACAGATAATTCCTCAATTCTCTGCCGAATCTCACAAAATTCCAGAAAAGACCCTCAAAATTCCACAAACATCCCGCAAAATCTCCTCAAAATCCAACAAAATTCCAGGAAAAATCCCACAAAATTCCCTAATTCTTCTAAAACATGACCAAATTCTAAAAAAAAATCCCACCAAATCTCCACAAATTCCCACAAAATACATGAAAAATCCCTCAAGATCCCTAAATCGCCTCAATATCCCACAAAATTCCACAAAAATCACACAAAACCTCCACAAGTTTCCACAAAATCTAAGAAAAATTCCTCAAAATACTTCAACTCTCCTCAAAACCACACAAAGTCCTTGAAAAGCCCCACCAAATTCCACAAAAATCCAACAAAATTCCCTACATCTTCTCAAAACTCTACAAATTTCAACAAAAATCCCACCAAATCTCCACAAATTCTTACAAAATACATGAAAAATCACAGATAATTCCTCAATTCTCTGCCGAATCTCACAAAATTCCAGAAAAGACCCTCAAAGTTCCACCAACATCCCACAAAATGTCCACAAATGTCCACAAAATCCAAGAAAAATCCCACAAAATTCCCTAATTCTTCTAAAACACGACCAAATTCTAGAAAAATATCCCACCAAATCTCCACAAATTCCCACAAAATACATGAAAAATCCCTCAAGATCCCTAAATCGCCTCAATATCCCACAAAATTCCACAAAAATCACACAAAACCTCCACAAGTTTCCACAAAATCTAAGAAAAATTCCTCAAAATACTTCAACTCTCCTCAAAACCACACAAAGTCCTTGAAAAGGCCCACCAAATTCCACAAAAATCCCACCAAATTCCCTACATCTTCTCAAAACTCTACAAATTTCAACAAAAATCCCACCAAATCTCCACAAATTCTTACAAAATACATGAAAAATCACAGATAATTCCTCAATTCTCTGCAGAATCTCACAAAATTCCAGAAAAGACCCTCAAAGTTCCACCAACATCCCACAAAATGTCCACAAATGTCCACAAAATCCAAGAAAAATCCCACAAAATTCCCTATTTCTTCTAAAACACGACCAAATTCTAGAAAAATATCCCACCAAATCTCCACAAATTCCCACAAAATACATGAAAAATCCCTCAAGATCCCTAAATCGCCTCAATATCCCACAAAATTCCACAAAAATCACACAAAACCTCCACAAGTTTCCACAAAATCTAAGAAAAATTCCTCAAAATACTTCAACTCTCCTCAAAACCACACAAAGTCCTTGAAAAGGCCCACCAAATTCCACAAAAATCCCACAGAATCTACACAAATTCCCACAAAATCTAAAACAAATTCCTCAACATTCTTCAAGTCTCCTCAGAATCCCACACAATTCCAGAAAAATCCCCACAAAATTACTGACAAGTCCCACAAAGTTCCCTAAATCATTTCAAAACCCTACCAATTCACAGGAATGTCCCACAAAATCTCCACCGATTCCCAGAACATCCCACAAAAATCCCACAAAAATCCCTAAATCTTCTGAAATCTTGACCAAATTCCAGAAACGCCCCATAAAATCACCACAGTTTCCCACAAAATTCAAGAAAAACAACACAAAATTCCCTAAATCTTTTCAAAATACTACAAAATTCTTGAAAAGCCCCACCAAAGTCCAGAAATATCCCTCAAATGACCTAAATTATTCCAAAACTCTACCAAATTCCACAAAAATCCCACCAAATCTCCACAAATTCTTACAAAATACATGAAAAATCACAGATAATTCCTCAATTCTCTGCAAAATCTCACAAAATTCCAGAAAAGACCCTCAAAATTCCACAACCATCCCACAAAATCTCCTCAAAATCCAAAAAAATTCCAGGAAAAATCCCACAACATTCCCGAAATCTTCTCAAAACACGACCAAATTCTAAAAAAAAATCCCACCAAATCTCCACAAATTCCCACAAAATACATGAAAAATCCCTCAAGATCCCTAAATCGCCTCAATATCCCACAAAATTCCACAAAAATCACACAAAACCTCCACAAGTTTCCACAAAATCTAAGAAAAATTCCTCAAAATACTTCAACTCTCCTCAAAACCACACAAAGTCCTTGAAAAGGCCCACCAAATTCCAGAAAAATCCCACAGAATCTACACAAATTCCCACAAAATCTAAAACAAATTCCTCAACATTCTTCAATTCTCCTCAGAATCCCACTCAATTCCAGAAAAACCCCCACAAAATTACAGACAAGTCCCACAAAATTCCCTAAATCATTTCAAAACCCTACCAATTCACAGGAATGTCCCACAAAATCTCTGCCAATTCCCAGAACATCCCACAAAAATCCCACAAAAATCCCACAAAAATCCCTAAATCTTCTGAAATCTTGACCAAATTCCAGAAACGCCCCATAAAATCACCACAGTTTCCCACAAAATTCAAGAAAAACAACACAAAATTCCCTAAATCTTTTCAAAATACTACAAAATTCCTGAAAAGCCCTACAAAATTCCAGAAATATCCCACAAAATGACCTAAATCATTCCAAAACTCTACCAAATTCCACAAAAATCCCACCAAATCTCCACAAATTCTTACAAAATACATGAAAAATCACAGATAATTCCTCAATTCTCTGCCGAATCTCACAAAATTCCAGAAAAGACCCTCAAAATTCCACAAACATCCCGCAAAATCTCCTCAAAATCCAACAAAATTCCAGGAAAAATCCCACAAAATTCCCTAATTCTTCTAAAACATGACCAATTTCTAAAAAAAAATCCCACCAAATCTCCACAAATTCCCACAAAATACATGAAAAATCCCTCAAGATCCCTAAATCGCCTCAATATCCCACAAAATTCCACAAAAATCACACAAAACCTCCACAAGTTTCCACAAAATCTAAGAAAAATTCCTCAAAATACTTCAACTCTCCTCAAAACCACACAAAGTCCTTGAAAAGGCCCACCAAATTCCAGAAAAATCCCACAGAATCTACACAAATTCCCACAAAATCTAAAACAAATTCCTCAACATTCTTCAATTCTCCTCAGAATCCCACTCAATTCCAGAAAAACCCCCACAAAATTACAGACAAGTCCCACAAAATTCCCTAAATCATTTCAAAACCCTACCAATTCACAGGAATGTGCCACAAAATCTCTGCCAATTCCCAGAACATCCCACAAAAATCCCACAAAAATCCCACAAAAATCCCTAAATCTTCTGAAATCTTGACCAAATTCCAGAAACGCCCCATAAAATCACAACAGTTTCCCACAAAATTCAAGAAAAACAACACAAAATTCCCTAAATCTTTTCAAAATACTACAAAATTCCTGAAAAGCCCTACCAAATTCCAGAAATATCCCACAAAATGACCTAAATCATTCCAAAACTCTACCAAATTCCACAAAAATCCCACCAAATCTCCACAAATTCTTACAAAATACATGAAAAATCACAGATAATTCCTCAATTCTCTGCCGAATCTCACAAAATTCCAGAAAAGACCCTCAAAATTCCACAAACATCCCGCAAAATCTCCTCAAAATCCAACAAAATTCCAGGAAAAATCCCACAAAATTCCCTAATTCTTCTAAAACATGACCAAATTCTAAAAAAAAATCCCACCAAATCTCCACAAATTCCCACAAAATACATGAAAAATCCCTCAAGATCCCTAAATCGCCTCAATATCCCACAAAATTCCACAAAAATCACACAAAACCTCCACAAGTTTCCACAAAATCTAAGAAAAATTCCTCAAAATACTTCAACTCTCCTCAAAACCACACAAAGTCCTTGAAAAGCCCCACCAAATTCCACAAAAATCCAACAAAATTCCCTACATCTTCTCAAAACTCTACAAATTTCAACAAAAATCCCACCAAATCTCCACAAATTCTTACAAAATACATGAAAAATCACAGATAATTCCTCAATTCTCTGCCGAATCTCACAAAATTCCAGAAAAGACCCTCAAAGTTCCACCAACATCCCACAAAATGTCCACAAATGTCCACAAAATCCAAGAAAAATCCCACAAAATTCCCTAATTCTTCTAAAACACGACCAAATTCTAGAAAAATATCCCACCAAATCTCCACAAATTCCCACAAAATACATGAAAAATCCCTCAAGATCCCTAAATCGCCTCAATATCCCACAAAATTCCACAAAAATCACACAAAACCTCCACAAGTTTCCACAAAATCTAAGAAAAATTCCTCAAAATACTTCAACTCTCCTCAAAACCACACAAAGTCCTTGAAAAGGCCCACCAAATTCCACAAAAATCCCACCAAATTCCCTACATCTTCTCAAAACTCTACAAATTTCAACAAAAATCCCACCAAATCTCCACAAATTCTTACAAAATACATGAAAAATCACAGATAATTCCTCAATTCTCTGCAGAATCTCACAAAATTCCAGAAAAGACCCTCAAAGTTCCACCAACATCCCACAAAATGTCCACAAATGTCCACAAAATCCAAGAAAAATCCCACAAAATTCCCTAATTCTTCTAAAACACGACCAAATTCTAGAAAAATATCCCACCAAATCTCCACAAATTCCCACAAAATACATGAAAAATCCCTCAAGATCCCTAAATCGCCTCACTATCCCACAAAATTCCACAAAAATCACACAAAACCTCCACAAGTTTCCACAAAATCTAAGAAAAATTCCTCAAAATACTTCAACTCTCCTCAAAACCACACAAAGTCCTTGAAAAGGCCCACCAAATTCCACAAAAATCCCACAGAATCTACACAAATTCCCACAAAATCTAAAACAAATTCCTCAACATTCTTCAAGTCTCCTCAGAATCCCACACAATTCCAGAAAAATCCCCACAAAATTACTGACAAGTCCCACAAAGTTCCCTAAATCATTTCAAAACCCTACCAATTCACAGGAATGTCCCACAAAATCTCCACCGATTCCCAGAACATCCCACAAAAATCCCACAAAAATCCCTAAATCTTCTGAAATCTTGACCAAATTCCAGAAACGCCCCATAAAATCACCACAGTTTCCCACAAAATTCAAGAAAAACAACACAAAATTCCCTAAATCTTTTCAAAATACTACAAAATTCTTGAAAAGCCCCACCAAAGTCCAGAAATATCCCTCAAATGACCTAAATTATTCCAAAACTCTACCAAATTCCACAAAAATCCCACCAAATCTCCACAAATTCTTACAAAATACATGAAAAATCACAGATAATTCCTCAATTCTCTGCAAAATCTCACAAAATTCCAGAAAAGACCCTCAAAATTCCACCAACATCCCACAAAATCTCCTCAAAATCCAAAAAAATTCCAGGAAAAATCCCACAACATTCCCGAAATCTTCTCAAAACACGACCAAATTCTAAAAAAAAATCCCACCAAATCTCCACAAATTCCCACAAAATACATGAAAAATCCCTCAAGATCCCTAAATCGCCTCAATATCCCACAAAATTCCACAAAAATCACACAAAACCTCCACAAGTTTCCACAAAATCTAAGAAAAATTCCTCAAAATACTTCAACTCTCCTCAAAACCACACAAAGTCCTTGAAAAGGCCCACCAAATTCCACAAAAATCCAACAAAATTCCCTACATCTTCTCAAAACTCTACAAATTTCAACAAAAATCCCACCAAATCTCCACAAATTCTTACAAAATACATGAAAAATCACAGATAATTCCTCAATTCTCTGCAGAATCTCACAAAATTCCAGAAAAGACCCTCAAAGTTCCACCAACATCCCACAAAATGTCCACAAATGTCCACAAAATCCAAGAAAAATCCCACAAAATTCCCTAATTCTTCTAAAACATGACCAAATTCTAAAAAAAAATCCCACCAAATCTCCACAAATTCCCACAAAATACATGAAAAATCCCTCAAGATCCCTAAATCGCCTCAATATCCCACAAAATTCCACAAAAATCACACAAAACCTCCACAAGTTTCCACAAAATCTAAGAAAAATTCCTCAAAATACTTCAACTCTCCTCAAAACCACACAAAGTCCTTGAAAAAGCCCACCAAATTCCAGAAAAATCCCACAGAATCTACACAAATTCCCACAAAATCTAAAACAAATTCCTCAACATTCTTCAATTCTCCTCAGAATCCCACTCAATTCCAGAAAAACCCCCACAAAATTACAGACAAGTCCCACAAAATTCCCTAAATCATTTCAAAACCCTACCAATTCACAGGAATGTCCCACAAAATCTCCACCGATTCCCAGAACATCCCACAAAAATCCCACAAAAATCCCTAAATCTTCTGAAATCTTGACCAAATTCCAGAAACGCCCCATAAAATCACCACAGTTTCCCACAAAATTCAAGAAAAACAACACAAAATTCCCTAAATCTTTTCAAAATACTACAAAATTCCTGAAAAGCCCCACCAAATTCCAGAAATGTCCCACAAAATGACCTAAATCATTCCAAAACTCTACCAAATTCCACAAAAATCCCACCAAATCTCCACAAATTCTTACAAAATACATGAAAAATCACAGATAATTCCTCAATTCTCTGCCGAATCTCACAAAATTCCAGAAAAGACCCTCAAAATTCCACAAACATCCCGCAAAATCTCCTCAAAATCCAACAAAATTCCAGGAAAAATCCCACAAAATTCCCTAATTCTTCTAAAACATGACCAATTTCTAAAAAAAAATCCCACCAAATCTCCACAAATTCCCACAAAATACATGAAAAATCCCTCAAGATCCCTAAATCGCCTCAATATCCCACAAAATTCCACAAAAATCACACAAAACCTCCACAAGTTTCCACAAAATCTAAGAAAAATTCCTCAAAATACTTCAACTCTCCTCAAAACCACACAAAGTCCTTGAAAAGGCCCACCAAATTCCACAAAAATCCCACCAAATTCCCTACATCTTCTCAAAACTCTACAAATTTCAACAAAAATCCCACCAAATCTCCACAAATTCTTACAAAATACATGAAAAATCACAGATAATTCCTCAATTCTCTGCAGAATCTCACAAAATTCCAGAAAAGACCCTCAAAGTTCCACAAACATCCCACAAAATGTCCACAAATGTCCACAAAATCCAAGAAAAATCCCACAAAATTCCCTAATTCTTCTAAAACACGACCAAGTTCTAGAAAAATATCCCACCAAATCTCCACAAATTCCCACAAAATACATGAAAAATCCCTCAAGATCCCGAAATCGCCTCAATATCCCACAAAATTCCACAAAAATCACACAAAACCTCCACAAGTTTCCACAAAATCTAAGAAAAATTCCTCAAAATACTTCAACTCTCCTCAAAACCACACAAAGTCCTTGAAAAAGCCCACCAAATTCCAGAAAAATCCCACAGAATCTACACAAATTCCCACAAAATCTAAAACAAATTCCTCAACATTCTTCAATTCTCCTCAGAATCCCACTCAATTCCAGAAAAACCCCCACAAAATTACAGACAAGTCCCACAAAATTCCCTAAATCATTTCAAAACCCTACCAATTCACAGGAATGTCCCACAAAATCTCCACCGATTCCCAGAACATCCCACAAAAATCCCACAAAAATCCCTAAATCTTCTGAAATCTTGACCAAATTCCAGAAACGCCCCATAAAATCACCACAGTTTCCCACAAAATTCAAGAAAAACAACACAAAATTCCCTAAATCTTTTCAAAATACTACAAAATTCCTGAAAAGCCCCACCAAATTCCAGAAATGTCCCACAAAATGACCTAAATCATTCCAAAACTCTACCAAATTCCACAAAAATCCCACCAAATCTCCACAAATTCTTACAAAATACATGAAAAATCACAGATAATTCCTCAATTCTCTGCCGAATCTCACAAAATTCCAGAAAAGACCCTCAAAATTCCACAAACATCCCGCAAAATCTCCTCAAAATCCAACAAAATTCCAGGAAAAATCCCACAAAATTCCCTAATTCTTCTAAAACATGACCAATTTCTAAAAAAAAATCCCACCAAATCTCCACAAATTCCCACAAAATACATGAAAAATCCCTCAAGATCCCTAAATCGCCTCAATATCCCACAAAATTCCACAAAAATCACACAAAACCTCCACAAGTTTCCACAAAATCTAAGAAAAATTCCTCAAAATACTTCAACTCTCCTCAAAACCACACAAAGTCCTTGAAAAGGCCCACCAAATTCCACAAAAATCCCACCAAATTCCCTACATCTTCTCAAAACTCTACAAATTTCAACAAAAATCCCACCAAATCTCCACAAATTCTTACAAAATACATGAAAAATCACAGATAATTCCTCAATTCTCTGCAGAATCTCACAAAATTCCAGAAAAGACCCTCAAAGTTCCACAAACATCCCACAAAATGTCCACAAATGTCCACAAAATCCAAGAAAAATCCCACAAAATTCCCTAATTCTTCTAAAACACGACCAAGTTCTAGAAAAATATCCCACCAAATCTCCACAAATTCCCACAAAATACATGAAAAATCCCTCAAGATCCCGAAATCGCCTCAATATCCCACAAAATTCCACAAAAATCACACAAAACCTCCACAAGTTTCCACAAAATCTAAGAAAAATTCCTCAAAATACTTCAACTCTCCTCAAAACCACACAAAGTCCTTGAAAAGGCCCACCAAATTCCACAAAAATCCCACCAAATTCCCTACATCTTCTCAAAACTCTACAAATTTCAACAAAAATCCCACCAAATCTCCACAAATTCTTACAAAATACATGAAAAATCACAGATAATTCCTCAATTCTCTGCAGAATCTCACAAAATTCCAGAAAAGACCCTCAAAGTTCCACCAACATCCCACAAAATGTCCACAAATGTCCACAAAATCCAAGAAAAATCCCACAAAATTCCCTAATTCTTCTAAAACACGACCAAATTCTAGAAAAATATCCCACCAAATCTCCACAAATTCCCACAAAATACATGAAAAATCCCTCAAGATCCCTAAATCGCCTCACTATCCCACAAAATTCCACAAAAATCACACAAAACCTCCACAAGTTTCCACAAAATCTAAGAAAAATTCCTCAAAATACTTCAACTCTCCTCAAAACCACACAAAGTCCTTGAAAAGGCCCACCAAATTCCACAAAAATCCCACAGAATCTACACAAATTCCCACAAAATCTAAAACAAATTCCTCAACATTCTTCAAGTCTCCTCAGAATCCCACACAATTCCAGAAAAATCCCCACAAAATTACTGACAAGTCCCACAAAGTTCCCTAAATCATTTCAAAACCCTACCAATTCACAGGAATGTCCCACAAAATCTCCACCGATTCCCAGAACATCCCACAAAAATCCCACAAAAATCCCTAAATCTTCTGAAATCTTGACCAAATTCCAGAAACGCCCCATAAAATCACCACAGTTTCCCACAAAATTCAAGAAAAACAACACAAAATTCCCTAAATCTTTTCAAAATACTACAAAATTCTTGAAAAGCCCCACCAAAGTCCAGAAATATCCCTCAAATGACCTAAATTATTCCAAAACTCTACCAAATTCCACAAAAATCCCACCAAATCTCCACAAATTCTTACAAAATACATGAAAAATCACAGATAATTCCTCAATTCTCTGCAAAATCTCACAAAATTCCAGAAAAGACCCTCAAAATTCCACCAACATCCCACAAAATCTCCTCAAAATCCAAAAAAATTCCAGGAAAAATCCCACAACATTCCCGAAATCTTCTCAAAACACGACCAAATTCTAAAAAAAAATCCCACCAAATCTCCACAAATTCCCACAAAATACATGAAAAATCCCTCAAGATCCCTAAATCGCCTCAATATCCCACAAAATTCCACAAAAATCACACAAAACCTCCACAAGTTTCCACAAAATCTAAGAAAAATTCCTCAAAATACTTCAACTCTCCTCAAAACCACACAAAGTCCTTGAAAAGGCCCACCAAATTCCACAAAAATCCAACAAAATTCCCTACATCTTCTCAAAACTCTACAAATTTCAACAAAAATCCCACCAAATCTCCACAAATTCTTACAAAATACATGAAAAATCACAGATAATTCCTCAATTCTCTGCAGAATCTCACAAAATTCCAGAAAAGACCCTCAAAGTTCCACCAACATCCCACAAAATGTCCACAAATGTCCACAAAATCCAAGAAAAATCCCACAAAATTCCCTAATTCTTCTAAAACATGACCAAATTCTAAAAAAAAATCCCACCAAATCTCCACAAATTCCCACAAAATACATGAAAAATCCCTCAAGATCCCTAAATCGCCTCAATATCCCACAAAATTCCACAAAAATCACACAAAACCTCCACAAGTTTCCACAAAATCTAAGAAAAATTCCTCAAAATACTTCAACTCTCCTCAAAACCACACAAAGTCCTTGAAAAAGCCCACCAAATTCCAGAAAAATCCCACAGAATCTACACAAATTCCCACAAAATCTAAAACAAATTCCTCAACATTCTTCAATTCTCCTCAGAATCCCACTCAATTCCAGAAAAACCCCCACAAAATTACAGACAAGTCCCACAAAATTCCCTAAATCATTTCAAAACCCTACCAATTCACAGGAATGTCCCACAAAATCTCCACCGATTCCCAGAACATCCCACAAAAATCCCACAAAAATCCCTAAATCTTCTGAAATCTTGACCAAATTCCAGAAACGCCCCATAAAATCACCACAGTTTCCCACAAAATTCAAGAAAAACAACACAAAATTCCCTAAATCTTTTCAAAATACTACAAAATTCCTGAAAAGCCCCACCAAATTCCAGAAATGTCCCACAAAATGACCTAAATCATTCCAAAACTCTACCAAATTCCACAAAAATCCCACCAAATCTCCACAAATTCTTACAAAATACATGAAAAATCACAGATAATTCCTCAATTCTCTGCCGAATCTCACAAAATTCCAGAAAAGACCCTCAAAATTCCACAAACATCCCGCAAAATCTCCTCAAAATCCAACAAAATTCCAGGAAAAATCCCACAAAATTCCCTAATTCTTCTAAAACATGACCAATTTCTAAAAAAAAATCCCACCAAATCTCCACAAATTCCCACAAAATACATGAAAAATCCCTCAAGATCCCTAAATCGCCTCAATATCCCACAAAATTCCACAAAAATCACACAAAACCTCCACAAGTTTCCACAAAATCTAAGAAAAATTCCTCAAAATACTTCAACTCTCCTCAAAACCACACAAAGTCCTTGAAAAGGCCCACCAAATTCCACAAAAATCCCACCAAATTCCCTACATCTTCTCAAAACTCTACAAATTTCAACAAAAATCCCACCAAATCTCCACAAATTCTTACAAAATACATGAAAAATCACAGATAATTCCTCAATTCTCTGCAGAATCTCACAAAATTCCAGAAAAGACCCTCAAAGTTCCACAAACATCCCACAAAATGTCCACAAATGTCCACAAAATCCAAGAAAAATCCCACAAAATTCCCTAATTCTTCTAAAACACGACCAAGTTCTAGAAAAATATCCCACCAAATCTCCACAAATTCCCACAAAATACATGAAAAATCCCTCAAGATCCCGAAATCGCCTCAATATCCCACAAAATTCCACAAAAATCACACAAAACCTCCACAAGTTTCCACAAAATCTAAGAAAAATTCCTCAAAATACTTCAACTCTCCTCAAAACCACACAAAGTCCTTGAAAAGGCCCACCAAATTCCACAAAAATCCCACCAAATTCCCTACATCTTCTCAAAACTCTACAAATTTCAACAAAAATCCCACCAAATCTCCACAAATTCTTACAAAATACATGAAAAATCACAGATAATTCCTCAATTCTCTGCAGAATCTCACAAAATTCCAGAAAAGACCCTCAAAGTTCCACCAACATCCCACAAAATGTCCACAAATGTCCACAAAATCCAAGAAAAATCCCACAAAATTCCCTAATTCTTCTAAAACACGACCAAATTCTAGAAAAATATCCCACCAAATCTCCACAAATTCCCACAAAATACATGAAAAATCCCTCAAGATCCCGAAATCGCCTCAATATCCCACAAAATTCCACAAAAATCACACAAAACCTCCACAAGTTTCCACAAAATCTAAGAAAAATTCCTCAAAATACTTCAACTCTCCTCAAAACCACACAAAGTCCTTGAAAAGGCCCACCAAATTCCACAAAAATCCCACCAAATCTCCACAAATTCTTACAAAATACATGAAAAATCACAGATAATTCCTCAATTCTCTGCAGAATCTCACAAAATTCCAGAAAAGACCCTCAAAGTTCCACAAACATCCCACAAAATCTCCTCAAAATCCAACAAAATTCCAGGAAAATTCCCACAACATTCCCGAAATCTTATCAAAACACGACCAAATTCTAAAAAAAAATCCCACCGAATCTCCACAAATTCCCACAAAATACATGAAAAATCCCTCAAGATCCCTAAATCGCCTCAATATCCCACAAAATTCCACAAAAATCACACAAAACCTCCACAAGTTTCCACAAAATCTAAGAAAAATTCCTCAAAATACTTCAACTCTCCTCAAAACCACACAAAGTCCTTGAAAAGGCCCACCAAATTCCACAAAAATCCCACCAAATTCCCTACATCTTCTCAAAACTCTACAAATTTCAACAAAAATCCCACCAAATCTCCACAAATTCTTACAAAATACATGAAAAATCACAGATAATTCCTCAATTCTCTGCAGAATCTCACAAAATTCCAGAAAAGACCCTCAAAGTTCCACCAACATCCCACAAAATGTCCACAAATGTCCACAAAATCCAAGAAAAATCCCACAAAATTCCCTAATTCTTCTAAAACACGACCAAATTCTAGAAAAATATCCCACCAAATCTCCACAAATTCCCACAAAATACATGAAAAATCCCTCAAGATCCCTAAATCGCCTCAATATCCCACAAAATTCCACAAAAATCACACAAAACCTCCACAAGTTTCCACAAAATCTAAGAAAAATTCCTCAAAATACTTCAACTCTCCTCAAAACCACACAAAGTCCTTGAAAAAGCCCACCAAATTCCACAAAAATCCCACAGAATCTACACAAATTCCCACAAAATCTAAAACAAATTCCTCAACATTCTTCAATTCTCCTCAGAATCCCACTCAATTCCAGAAAAACCCCCACAAAATTACAGACAAGTCCCACAAAATTCCCTAAATCATTTCAAAACCCTACCAATTCACAGGAATGTCCCACAAAATCTCCACCGATTCCCAGAACATCCCACAAAAATCCCACAAAAATCCCTAAATCTTCTGAAATCTTGACCAAATTCCAGAAACGCCCCATAAAATCACAACAGTTTCCCACAAAATTCAAGAAAAACAACACAAAATTCCCTAAATCTTTTCAAAATACTACAAAATTCCTGAAAAGCCCTACCAAATTCCAGAAATATCCCACAAAATGACCTAAATCATTCCAAAACTCTACCAAATTCCACAAAAATCCCACCAAATCTCCACAAATTCTTACAAAATACATGAAAAATCACAGATAATTCCTCAATTCTCTGCCGAATCTCACAAAATTCCAGAAAAGACCCTCAAAATTCCACAAACATCCTGCAAAATCTCCTCAAAATCCAACAAAATTCCAGGAAAAATCCCACAAAATTCCCTAATTCTTCTAAAACATGACCAAATTCTAAAAAAAAATCCCACCAAATCTCCACAAATTCCCACAAAATACATGAAAAATCCCTCAAGATCCCTAAATCGCCTCAATATCCCACAAAATTCCACAAAAATCACACAAAACCTCCACAAGTTTCCACAAAATCTAAGAAAAATTCCTCAAAATACTTCAACTCTCCTCAAAACCACACAAAGTCCTTGAAAAGGCCCACCAAATTCCACAAAAATCCCACCAAATTCCCTACATCTTCTCAAAACTCTACAAATTTCAACAAAAATCCCACCAAATCTCCACAAATTCTTACAAAATACATGAAAAATCACAGATAATTCCTCAATTCTCTGCAGAATCTCACAAAATTCCAGAAAAGACCCTCAAAGTTCCACAAACATCCCACAAAATGTCCACAAATGTCCACAAAATCCAAGAAAAATCCCACAAAATTCCCTAATTCTTCTAAAACACGACCAAATTCTAGAAAAATATCCCACCAAATCTCCACAAATTCCCACAAAATACATGAAAAATCCCTCAAGATCCCTAAATCGCCTCAATATCCCACAAAATTCCACAAAAATCACACAAAACCTCCACAAGTTTCCACAAAATCTAAGAAAAATTCCTCAAAATACTTCAACTCTCCTCAAAACCACACAAAGTCCTTGAAAAGGCCCACCAAATTCCAGAAAAATCCCACAGAATCTACACAAATTCCCACAAAATCTAAAACAAATTCCTCAACATTCTTCAATTCTCCTCAGAATCCCACTCAATTCCAGAAAAACCCCCACAAAATTACAGACAAGTCCCACAAAATTCCCTAAATCATTTCAAAACCCTACCAATTCACAGGAATGTCCCACAAAATCTCTGCCAATTCCCAGAACATCCCACAAAAATCCCACAAAAATCCCACAAAAATCCCTAAATCTTCTGAAATCTTGACCAAATTCCAGAAACGCCCCATAAAATCACCACAGTTTCCCACAAAATTCAAGAAAAACAACACAAAATTCCCTAAATCTTTTCAAAATACTACAAAATTCCTGAAAAGCCCTACAAAATTCTAGAAATATCCCACAAAATGACCTAAATCATTCCAAAACTCTACCAAATTCCACAAAAATCCCACCAAATCTCCACAAATTCTTACAAAATACATGAAAAATCACAGATAATTCCTCAATTCTCTGCCGAATCTCACAAAATTCCAGAAAAGACCCTCAAAATTCCACAAACATCCCGCAAAATCTCCTCAAAATCCAACAAAATTCCAGGAAAAATCCCACAAAATTCCCTAATTCTTCTAAAACATGACCAAATTCTAAAAAAAAATCCCACCAAATCTCCACAAATTCCCACAAAATACATGAAAAATCCCTCAAGATCCCTAAATCGCCTCAATATCCCACAAAATTCCACAAAAATCACACAAAACCTCCACAAGTTTCCACAAAATCTAAGAAAAATTCCTCAAAATACTTCAACTCTCCTCAAAACCACACAAAGTCCTTGAAAAGGCCCACCAAATTCCAGAAAAATCCCACAGAATCTACACAAATTCCCACAAAATCTAAAACAAATTCCTCAACATTCTTCAATTCTCCTCAGAATCCCACTCAATTCCAGAAAAACCCCCACAAAATTACAGACAAGTCCCACAAAATTCCCTAAATCATTTCAAAACCCTACCAATTCACAGGAATGTGCCACAAAATCTCTGCCAATTCCCAGAACATCCCACAAAAATCCCACAAAAATCCCACAAAAATCCCTAAATCTTCTGAAAACTCGACCAAATTCCAGAAACGCCCCATAAAATCACCACAGTTTCCCACAAAATTCAAGAAAAACAACACAAAATTCCCTAAATCTTTTCAAAATACTACAAAATTCCTGAAAAGCCCCACCAAATTCCAGAAATATCCCACAAAATGACCTAAATCATTCCAAAACTCTACCAAATTCCACAAAAATCCCACCAAATCTCCACAAATTCTTACAAAATACATGAAAAATCACAGATAATTCCTCAATTCTCTGCCGAATCTCACAAAATTCCAGAAAAGACCCTCAAAGTTCCACCAACATCCCACAAAATGTCCACAAATGTCCACAAAATCCAAGAAAAATCCCACAAAATTCCCTAATTCTTCTAAAACACGACCAAATTCTAGAAAAATATCCCACCAAATCTCCACAAATTCCCACAAAATACATGAAAAATCCCTCAAGATCCCTAAATCGCCTCAATATCCCACAAAATTCCACAAAAATCACACAAAACCTCCACAAGTTTCCACAAAATCTAAGAAAAATTCCTCAAAATACTTCAACTCTCCTCAAAACCACACAAAGTCCTTGAAAAGGCCCACCAAATTCCACAAAAATCCCACCAAATTCCCTACATCTTCTCAAAACTCTACAAATTTCAACAAAAATCCCACCAAATCTCCACAAATTCTTACAAAATACATGAAAAATCACAGATAATTCCTCAATTCTCTGCAGAATCTCACAAAATTCCAGAAAAGACCCTCAAAGTTCCACCAACATCCCACAAAATGTCCACAAATGTCCACAAAATCCAAGAAAAATCCCACAAAATTCCCTAATTCTTCTAAAACACGACCAAATTCTAGAAAAATATCCCACCAAATCTCCACAAATTCCCACAAAATACATGAAAAATCCCTCAAGATCCCTAAATCGCCTCAATATCCCACAAAATTCCACAAAAATCACACAAAACCTCCACAAGTTTCCACAAAATCTAAGAAAAATTCCTCAAAATACTTCAACTCTCCTCAAAACCACACAAAGTCCTTGAAAAGGCCCACCAAATTCCACAAAAATCCCACCAAATTCCCTACATCTTCTCAAAACTCTACAAATTTCAACAAAAATCCCACCAAATCTCCACAAATTCTTACAAAATACATGAAAAATCACAGATAATTCCTCAATTCTCTGCAGAATCTCACAAAATTCCAGAAAAGACCCTCAAAGTTCCACCAACATCCCACAAAATGTCCACAAATGTCCACAAAATCCAAGAAAAATCCCACAAAATTCCCTAATTCTTCTAAAACACGACCAAATTCTAGAAAAATATCCCACCAAATCTCCACAAATTCCCACAAAATACATGAAAAATCCCTCAAGATCCCTAAATCGCCTCACTATCCCACAAAATTCCACAAAAATCACACAAAACCTCCACAAGTTTCCACAAAATCTAAGAAAAATTCCTCAAAATACTTCAACTCTCCTCAAAACCACACAAAGTCCTTGAAAAGGCCCACCAAATTCCACAAAAATCCCACAGAATCTACACAAATTCCCACAAAATCTAAAACAAATTCCTCAACATTCTTCAAGTCTCCTCAGAATCCCACTCAATTCCAGAAAAATCCCCACAAAATTACTGACAAGTCCCACAAAGTTCCCTAAATCATTTCAAAACCCTACCAATTCACAGGAATGTCCCACAAAATCTCCACCGATTCCCAGAACATCCCACAAAAATCCCACAAAAATCCCTAAATCTTCTGAAATCTTGACCAAATTCCAGAAACGCCCCATAAAATCACCACAGTTTCCCACAAAATTCAAGAAAAACAACACAAAATTCCCTAAATCTTTTCAAAATACTACAAAATTCTTGAAAAGCCCCACCAAAGTCCAGAAATATCCCTCAAATGACCTAAATTATTCCAAAACTCTACCAAATTCCACAAAAATCCCACCAAATCTCCACAAATTCTTACAAAATACATGAAAAATCACAGATAATTCCTCAATTCTCTGCAAAATCTCACAAAATTCCAGAAAAGACCCTCAAAATTCCACAACCATCCCACAAAATCTCCTCAAAATCCAAAAAAATTCCAGGAAAAATCCCACAACATTCCCGAAATCTTCTCAAAACACGACCAAATTCTAAAAAAAAATCCCACCAAATCTCCACAAATTCCCACAAAATACATGAAAAATCCCTCAAGATCCCTAAATCGCCTCAATATCCCACAAAATTCCACAAAAATCACACAAAACCTCCACAAGTTTCCACAAAATCTAAGAAAAATTCCTCAAAATACTTCAACTCTCCTCAAAACCACACAAAGTCCTTGAAAAGGCCCACCAAATTCCACAAAAATCCCACCAAATTCCCTACATCTTCTCAAAACTCTACAAATTTCAACAAAAATCCCACCAAATCTCCACAAATTCTTACAAAATACATGAAAAATCACAGATAATTCCTCAATTCTCTGCAGAATCTCACAAAATTCCAGAAAAGACCCTCAAAGTTCCACCAACATCCCACAAAATGTCCACAAATGTCCACAAAATCCAAGAAAAATCCCACAAAATTCCCTAATTCTTCTAAAACACGACCAAATTCTAGAAAAATATCCCACCAAATCTCCACAAATTCCCACAAAATACATGAAAAATCCCTCAAGATCCCTAAATCGCCTCAATATCCCACAAAATTCCACAAAAATCACACAAAACCTCCACAAGTTTCCACAAAATCTAAGAAAAATTCCTCAAAATACTTCAACTCTCCTCAAAACCACACAAAGTCCTTGAAAAAGCCCACCAAATTCCAGAAAAATCCCACAGAATCTACACAAATTCCCACAAAATCTAAAACAAATTCCTCAACATTCTTCAATTCTCCTCAGAATCCCACTCAATTCCAGAAAAACCCCCACAAAATTACAGACAAGTCCCACAAAATTCCCTAAATCATTTCAAAACCCTACCAATTCACAGGAATGTCCCACAAAATCTCCACCGATTCCCAGAACATCCCACAAAAATCCCACAAAAATCCCTAAATCTTCTGAAATCTTGACCAAATTCCAGAAACGCCCCATAAAATCACCACAGTTTCCCACAAAATTCAAGAAAAACAACACAAAATTCCCTAAATCTTTTCAAAATACTACAAAATTCCTGAAAAGCCCTACCAAATTCCAGAAATATCCCACAAAATGACCTAAATCATTCCAAAACTCTACCAAATTCCACAAAAATCCCACCAAATCTCCACAAATTCTTACAAAATACATGAAAAATCACAGATAATTCCTCAATTCTCTGCCGAATCTCACAAAATTCCAGAAAAGACCCTCAAAATTCCACAAACATCCCGCAAAATCTCCTCAAAATCCAACAAAATTCCAGGAAAAATCCCACAAAATTCCCTAATTCTTCTAAAACATGACCAATTTCTAAAAAAAAATCCCACCGAATCTCCACAAATTCCCACAAAATACATGAAAAATCCCTCAAGATCCCTAAATCGCCTCAATATCCCACAAAATTCCACAAAAATCACACAAAACCTCCACAAGTTTCCACAAAATCTAAGAAAAATTCCTCAAAATACTTCAACTCTCCTCAAAACCACACAAAGTCCTTGAAAAGGCCCACCAAATTCCACAAAAATCCCACCAAATTCCCTACATCTTCTCAAAACTCTACAAATTTCAACAAAAATCCCACCAAATCTCCACAAATTCTTACAAAATACATGAAAAATCACAGATAATTCCTCAATTCTCTGCAGAATCTCACAAAATTCCAGAAAAGACCCTCAAAGTTCCACCAACATCCCACAAAATGTCCACAAATGTCCACAAAATCCAAGAAAAATCCCACAAAATTCCCTAATTCTTCTAAAACACGACCAAATTCTAGAAAAATATCCCACCAAATCTCCACAAATTCCCACAAAATACATGAAAAATCCCTCAAGATCCCTAAATCGCCTCAATATCCCACAAAATTCCACAAAAATCACACAAAACCTCCACAAGTTTCCACAAAATCTAAGAAAAATTCCTCAAAATACTTCAACTCTCCTCAAAACCACACAAAGTCCTTGAAAAGGCCCACCAAATTCCACAAAAATCCCACCAAATTCCCTACATCTTCTCAAAACTCTACAAATTTCAACAAAAATCCCACCAAATCTCCACAAATTCTTACAAAATACATGAAAAATCACAGATAATTCCTCAATTCTCTGCAGAATCTCACAAAATTCCAGAAAAGACCCTCAAAGTTCCACCAACATCCCACAAAATGTCCACAAATGTCCACAAAATCCAAGAAAAATCCCACAAAATTCCCTAATTCTTCTAAAACACGACCAAATTCTAGAAAAATATCCCACCAAATCTCCACAAATTCCCACAAAATACATGAAAAATCCCTCAAGATCCCGAAATCACCTCAATATCCCACAAAATTCCACAAAAATCACACAAAACCTCCACAAGTTTCCACAAAATCTAAGAAAAATTCCTCAAAATACTTCAACTCTCCTCAAAACCACACAAAGTCCTTGAAAAGGCCCACCAAATTCCACAAAAATCCCACCAAATTCCCTACATCTTCTCAAAACTCTACAAATTTCAACAAAAATCCCACCAAATCTCCACAAATTCTTACAAAATACATGAAAAATCACAGATAATTCCTCAATTCTCTGCAGAATCTCACAAAATTCCAGAAAAGACCCTCAAAGTTCCACCAACATCCCACAAAATGTCCACAAATGTCCACAAAATCCAAGAAAAATCCCACAAAATTCCCTAATTCTTCTAAAACACGACCAAATTCTAGAAAAATATCCCACCAAATCTCCACAAATTCCCACAAAATACATGAAAAATCCCTCAAGATCCCTAAATCGCCTCACTATCCCACAAAATTCCACAAAAATCACACAAAACCTCCACAAGTTTCCACAAAATCTAAGAAAAATTCCTCAAAATACTTCAACTCTCCTCAAAACCACACAAAGTCCTTGAAAAGGCCCACCAAATTCCACAAAAATCCCACAGAATCTACACAAATTCCCACAAAATCTAAAACAAATTCCTCAACATTCTTCAAGTCTCCTCAGAATCCCACTCAATTCCAGAAAAATCCCCACAAAATTACTGACAAGTCCCACAAAGTTCCCTAAATCATTTCAAAACCCTACCAATTCACAGGAATGTCCCACAAAATCTCCACCGATTCCCAGAACATCCCACAAAAATCCCACAAAAATCCCTAAATCTTCTGAAATCTTGACCAAATTCCAGAAACGCCCCATAAAATCACCACAGTTTCCCACAAAATTCAAGAAAAACAACACAAAATTCCCTAAATCTTTTCAAAATACTACAAAATTCTTGAAAAGCCCCACCAAAGTCCAGAAATATCCCTCAAATGACCTAAATTATTCCAAAACTCTACCAAATTCCACAAAAATCCCACCAAATCTCCACAAATTCTTACAAAATACATGAAAAATCACAGATAATTCCTCAATTCTCTGCAAAATCTCACAAAATTCCAGAAAAGACCCTCAAAATTCCACAACCATCCCACAAAATCTCCTCAAAATCCAAAAAAATTCCAGGAAAAATCCCACAACATTCCCGAAATCTTCTCAAAACACGACCAAATTCTAAAAAAAAATCCCACCAAATCTCCACAAATTCCCACAAAATACATGAAAAATCCCTCAAGATCCCTAAATCGCCTCAATATCCCACAAAATTCCACAAAAATCACACAAAACCTCCACAAGTTTCCACAAAATCTAAGAAAAATTCCTCAAAATACTTCAACTCTCCTCAAAACCACACAAAGTCCTTGAAAAGGCCCACCAAATTCCACAAAAATCCCACCAAATTCCCTACATCTTCTCAAAACTCTACAAATTTCAACAAAAATCCCACCAAATCTCCACAAATTCTTACAAAATACATGAAAAATCACAGATAATTCCTCAATTCTCTGCAGAATCTCACAAAATTCCAGAAAAGACCCTCAAAGTTCCACCAACATCCCACAAAATGTCCACAAATGTCCACAAAATCCAAGAAAAATCCCACAAAATTCCCTAATTCTTCTAAAACACGACCAAATTCTAGAAAAATATCCCACCAAATCTCCACAAATTCCCACAAAATACATGAAAAATCCCTCAAGATCCCTAAATCGCCTCAATATCCCACAAAATTCCACAAAAATCACACAAAACCTCCACAAGTTTCCACAAAATCTAAGAAAAATTCCTCAAAATACTTCAACTCTCCTCAAAACCACACAAAGTCCTTGAAAAAGCCCACCAAATTCCAGAAAAATCCCACAGAATCTACACAAATTCCCACAAAATCTAAAACAAATTCCTCAACATTCTTCAATTCTCCTCAGAATCCCACTCAATTCCAGAAAAACCCCCACAAAATTACAGACAAGTCCCACAAAATTCCCTAAATCATTTCAAAACCCTACCAATTCACAGGAATGTCCCACAAAATCTCCACCGATTCCCAGAACATCCCACAAAAATCCCACAAAAATCCCTAAATCTTCTGAAATCTTGACCAAATTCCAGAAACGCCCCATAAAATCACCACAGTTTCCCACAAAATTCAAGAAAAACAACACAAAATTCCCTAAATCTTTTCAAAATACTACAAAATTCCTGAAAAGCCCT
Organism: Cyanistes caeruleus; assembly: GCF_971803275.1. Lineage (NCBI taxonomy): Eukaryota > Metazoa > Chordata > Aves > Passeriformes > Paridae > Cyanistes > Cyanistes caeruleus. The sequence continues at coordinate 322,393 of NC_141707.1, read as the reverse complement.
ACCAAATTCCAGAAATATCCCACAAAATGACCTAAATCATTCCAAAACTCTACCAAATTCCACAAAAATCCCACCAAATCTCCACAAATTCTTACAAAATACATGAAAAATCACAGATAATTCCTCAATTCTCTGCCGAATCTCACAAAATTCCAGAAAAGACCCTCAAAATTCCACAAACATCCCGCAAAATCTCCTCAAAATCCAACAAAATTCCAGGAAAAATCCCACAAAATTCCCTAATTCTTCTAAAACATGACCAATTTCTAAAAAAAAATCCCACCAAATCTCCACAAATTCCCACAAAATACATGAAAAATCCCTCAAGATCCCTAAATCGCCTCAATATCCCACAAAATTCCACAAAAATCACACAAAACCTCCACAAGTTTCCACAAAATCTAAGAAAAATTCCTCAAAATACTTCAACTCTCCTCAAAACCACACAAAGTCCTTGAAAAGGCCCACCAAATTCCACAAAAATCCCACCAAATTCCCTACATCTTCTCAAAACTCTACAAATTTCAACAAAAATCCCACCAAATCTCCACAAATTCTTACAAAATACATGAAAAATCACAGATAATTCCTCAATTCTCTGCAGAATCTCACAAAATTCCAGAAAAGACCCTCAAAGTTCCACCAACATCCCACAAAATGTCCACAAATGTCCACAAAATCCAAGAAAAATCCCACAAAATTCCCTAATTCTTCTAAAACACGACCAAATTCTAGAAAAATATCCCACCAAATCTCCACAAATTCCCACAAAATACATGAAAAATCCCTCAAGATCCCTAAATCGCCTCAATATCCCACAAAATTCCACAAAAATCACACAAAACCTCCACAAGTTTCCACAAAATCTAAGAAAAATTCCTCAAAATACTTCAACTCTCCTCAAAACCACACAAAGTCCTTGAAAAGGCCCACCAAATTCCACAAAAATCCCACCAAATTCCCTACATCTTCTCAAAACTCTACAAATTTCAACAAAAATCCCACCAAATCTCCACAAATTCTTACAAAATACATGAAAAATCACAGATAATTCCTCAATTCTCTGCAGAATCTCACAAAATTCCAGAAAAGACCCTCAAAGTTCCACCAACATCCCACAAAATGTCCACAAATGTCCACAAAATCCAAGAAAAATCCCACAAAATTCCCTAATTCTTCTAAAACACGACCAAATTCTAGAAAAATATCCCACCAAATCTCCACAAATTCCCACAAAATACATGAAAAATCCCTCAAGATCCCGAAATCACCTCAATATCCCACAAAATTCCACAAAAATCACACAAAACCTCCACAAGTTTCCACAAAATCTAAGAAAAATTCCTCAAAATACTTCAACTCTCCTCAAAACCACACAAAGTCCTTGAAAAGGCCCACCAAATTCCACAAAAATCCCACCAAATCTCCACAAATTCTTACAAAATACATGAAAAATCACAGATAATTCCTCAATTCTCTGCAGAATCTCACAAAATTCCAGAAAAGTCCCTCAAAGTTCCACAAACATCCCACAAAATCTCCTCAAAATCCAACAAAATTCCAGGAAAATTCCCACAACATTCCCGAAATATTATCAAAACACGACCAAATTCTAAAAAAAAATCCCACCGAATCTCCACAAATTCCCACAAAATACATGAAAAATCCCTCAAGATCCCTAAATCGCCTCAATATCCCACAAAATTCCACAAAAATCACACAAAACCTCCACAAGTTTCCACAAAATCTAAGAAAAATTCCTCAAAATACTTCAACTCTCCTCAAAACCACACAAAGTCCTTGAAAAGGCCCACCAAATTCCACAAAAATCCCACCAAATTCCCTACATCTTCTCAAAACTCTACAAATTTCAACAAAAATCCCACCAAATCTCCACAAATTCTTACAAAATACATGAAAAATCACAGATAATTCCTCAATTCTCTGCAGAATCTCACAAAATTCCAGAAAAGACCCTCAAAGTTCCACCAACATCCCACAAAATGTCCACAAATGTCCACAAAATCCAAGAAAAATCCCACAAAATTCCCTAATTCTTCTAAAACACGACCAAATTCTAGAAAAATATCCCACCAAATCTCCACAAATTCCCACAAAATACATGAAAAATCCCTCAAGATCCCTAAATCGCCTCAATATCCCACAAAATTCCACAAAAATCACACAAAACCTCCACAAGTTTCCACAAAATCTAAGAAAAATTCCTCAAAATACTTCAACTCTCCTCAAAACCACACAAAGTCCTTGAAAAGGCCCACCAAATTCCACAAAAATCCCACAGAATCTACACAAATTCCCACAAAATCTAAAACAAATTCCTCAACATTCTTCAATTCTCCTCAGAATCCCACTCAATTCCAGAAAAACCCCCACAAAATTACAGACAAGTCCCACAAAATTCCCTAAATCATTTCAAAACCCTACCAATTCACAGGAATGTCCCACAAAATCTCCACCGATTCCCAGAACATCCCACAAAAATCCCACAAAAATCCCTAAATCTTCTGAAATCTTGACCAAATTCCAGAAACGCCCCATAAAATCACAACAGTTTCCCACAAAATTCAAGAAAAACAACACAAAATTCCCTAAATCTTTTCAAAATACTACAAAATTCCTGAAAAGCCCTACCAAATTCCAGAAATATCCCACAAAATGACCTAAATCATTCCAAAACTCTACCAAATTCCACAAAAATCCCACCAAATCTCCACAAATTCTTACAAAATACATGAAAAATCACAGATAATTCCTCAATTCTCTGCCGAATCTCACAAAATTCCAGAAAAGACCCTCAAAATTCCACAAACATCCTGCAAAATCTCCTCAAAATCCAACAAAATTCCAGGAAAAATCCCACAAAATTCCCTAATTCTTCTAAAACATGACCAAATTCTAAAAAAAAATCCCACCAAATCTCCACAAATTCCCACAAAATACATGAAAAATCCCTCAAGATCCCTAAATCGCCTCAATATCCCACAAAATTCCACAAAAATCACACAAAACCTCCACAAGTTTCCACAAAATCTAAGAAAAATTCCTCAAAATACTTCAACTCTCCTCAAAACCACACAAAGTCCTTGAAAAGGCCCACCAAATTCCACAAAAATCCCACCAAATTCCCTACATCTTCTCAAAACTCTACAAATTTCAACAAAAATCCCACCAAATCTCCACAAATTCTTACAAAATACATGAAAAATCACAGATAATTCCTCAATTCTCTGCAGAATCTCACAAAATTCCAGAAAAGACCCTCAAAGTTCCACCAACATCCCACAAAATGTCCACAAATGTCCACAAAATCCAAGAAAAATCCCACAAAATTCCCTAATTCTTCTAAAACACGACCAAATTCTAGAAAAATATCCCACCAAATCTCCACAAATTCCCACAAAATACATGAAAAATCCCTCAAGATCCCTAAATCGCCTCAATATCCCACAAAATTCCACAAAAATCACACAAAACCTCCACAAGTTTCCACAAAATCTAAGAAAAATTCCTCAAAATACTTCAACTCTCCTCAAAACCACACAAAGTCCTTGAAAAGGCCCACCAAATTCCAGAAAAATCCCACAGAATCTACACAAATTCCCACAAAATCTAAAACAAATTCCTCAACATTCTTCAATTCTCCTCAGAATCCCACTCAATTCCAGAAAAACCCCCACAAAATTACAGACAAGTCCCACAAAATTCCCTAAATCATTTCAAAACCCTACCAATTCACAGGAATGTCCCACAAAATCTCTGCCAATTCCCAGAACATCCCAGAAAAATCCCACAAAAATCCCACAAAAATCCCTAAATCTTCTGAAATCTTGACCAAATTCCAGAAACGCCCCATAAAATCACCACAGTTTCCCACAAAATTCAAGAAAAACAACACAAAATTCCCTAAATCTTTTCAAAATACTACAAAATTCCTGAAAAGCCCTACCAAATTCCAGAAATATCCCACAAAATGACCTAAATCATTCCAAAACTCTACCAAATTCCACAAAAATCCCACCAAATCTCCACAAATTCTTACAAAATACATGAAAAATCACAGATAATTCCTCAATTCTCAGCCGAATCTCACAAAATTCCAGAAAAGACCCTCAAAATTCCACAAACATCCCGCAAAATCTCCTCAAAATCCAACAAAATTCCAGGAAAAATCCCACAAAATTCCCTAATTCTTCTAAAACATGACAAATTCTAAAAAAAAATCCCACCAAATCTCCACAAATTCCCACAAAATACATGAAAAATCCCTCAAGATCCCTAAATCGCCTCAATATCCCACAAAATTCCACAAAAATCACACAAAACCTCCACAAGTTTCCACAAAATCTAAGAAAAATTCCCCAAAATACTTCAACTCTCCTCAAAACCACACAAAGTCCTTGAAAAGGCCCACCAAATTCCACAAAAATCCCACCAAATTCCCTACATCTTCTCAAAACTCTACAAATTTCAACAAAAATCCCACCAAATCTCCACAAATTCTTACAAAATACATGAAAAATCACAGATAATTCCTCAATTCTCTGCAGAATCTCACAAAATTCCAGAAAAGACCCTCAAAGTTCCACCAACATCCCACAAAATGTCCACAAATGTCCACAAAATCCAAGAAAAATCCCACAAAATTCCCTAATTCTTCTAAAACACGACCAAATTCTAGAAAAATATCCCACCAAATCTCCACAAATTCCCACAAAATACATGAAAAATCCCTCAAGATCCCTAAATCGCCTCAATATCCCACAAAATTCCACAAAAATCACACAAAACCTCCACAAGTTTCCACAAAATCTAAGAAAAATTCCTCAAAATACTTCAACTCTCCTCAAAACCACACAAAGTCCTTGAAAAGGCCCACCAAATTCCACAAAAATCCCACCAAATTCCCTACATCTTCTCAAAACTCTACAAATTTCAACAAAAATCCCACCAAATCTCCACAAATTCTTACAAAATACATGAAAAATCACAGATAATTCCTCAATTCTCTGCAGAATCTCACAAAATTCCAGAAAAGACCCTCAAAGTTCCACCAACATCCCACAAAATGTCCACAAATGTCCACAAAATCCAAGAAAAATCCCACAAAATTCCCTAATTCTTCTAAAACACGACCAAATTCTAGAAAAATATCCCACCAAATCTCCACAAATTCCCACAAAATACATGAAAAATCCCTCAAGATCCCGAAATCGCCTCAATATCCCACAAAATTCCACAAAAATCACACAAAACCTCCACAAGTTTCCACAAAATCTAAGAAAAATTCCTCAAAATACTTCAACTCTCCTCAAAACCACACAAAGTCCTTGAAAAGGCCCACCACATTCCACAAAAATCCCACCAAATCTCCACAAATTCTTACAAAATACATGAAAAATCACAGATAATTCCTCAATTCTCTGCAGAATCTCACAAAATTCCAGAAAAGACCCTCAAAGTTCCACAAACATCCCACAAAATCTCCTCAAAATCCAACAAAATTCCAGGAAAATTCCCACAACATTCCCGAAATCTTATCAAAACACGACCAAATTCTAAAAAAAAATCCCGACCGAATCTCCACAAATTCCCACAAAATACATGAAAAATCCCTCAAGATCCCGAAATCGCCTCAATATCCCACAAAATTCCACAAAAATCACACAAAACCTCCACAAGTTTCCACAAAATCTAAGAAAAATTCCTCAAAATACTTCAACTCTCCTCAAAACCACACAAAGTCCTTGAAAAGGCCCACCAAATTCCACAAAAATCCCACCAAATTCCCTACATCTTCTCAAAACTCTACAAATTTCAACAAAAATCCCACCAAATCTCCACAAATTCTTACAAAATACATGAAAAATCACAGATAATTCCTCAGTTCTCTGCAGAATCTCACAAAATTCCAGAAAAGACCCTCAAAGTTCCACCAACATCCCACAAAATGTCCACAAATGTCCACAAAATCCAAGAAAAATCCCACAAAATTCCCTAATTCTTCTAAAACACGACCAAATTCTAGAAAAATATCCCACCAAATCTCCACAAATTCCCACAAAATACATGAAAAATCCCTCAAGATCCCTAAATCGCCTCAATATCCCACAAAATTCCACAAAAATCACACAAAACCTCCACAAGTTTCCACAAAATCTAAGAAAAATTCCTCAAAATACTTCAACTCTCCTCAAAACCACACAAAGTCCTTGAAAAAGCCCACCAAATTCCAGAAAAATCCCACAGAATCTACACAAATTCCCACAAAATCTAAAACAAATTCCTCAACATTCTTCAATTCTCCTCAGAATCCCACTCAATTCCAGAAAAACCCCCACAAAATTACAGACAAGTCCCACAAAATTCCCTAAATCATTTCAAAACCCTACCAATTCACAGGAATGTCCCACAAAATCTCTGCCAATTCCCAGAACATCCCACAAAAATCCCACAAAAATCCCACAAAAATCCCTAAATCTTCTGAAATCTTGACCAAATTCCAGAAACGCCCCATAAAATCACCACAGTTTCCCACAAAATTCAAGAAAAACAACACAAAATTCCCTAAATCTTTTCAAAATACTACAAAATTCCTGAAAAGCCCTACCAAATTCCAGAAATATCCCACAAAATGACCTAAATCATTCCAAAACTCTACCAAATTCCACAAAAATCCCACCAAATCTCCACAAATTCTTACAAAATACATGAAAAATCACAGATAATTCCTCAATTCTCTGCCGAATCTCACAAAATTCCAGAAAAGACCCTCAAAATTCCACAAACATCCCACAAAATCTCCTCAAAATCCAACAAAATTCCAGGAAAAATCCCACAAAATTCCCTAATTCTTCTAAAACATGACCAAATTCTAAAAAAAAATCCCACCAAATCTCCACAAATTCCCACAAAATACATGAAAAATCCCTCAAGATCCCTAAATCGCCTCAATATCCCACAAAATTCCACAAAAATCACACAAAACCTCCACAAGTTTCCACAAAATCTAAGAAAAATTCCTCAAAATACTTCAACTCTCCTCAAAACCACACAAAGTCCTTGAAAAGGCCCACCAAATTCCACAAAAATCCCACCAAATTCCCTACATCTTCTCAAAACTCTACAAATTTCAACAAAAATCCCACCAAATCTCCACAAATTCTTACAAAATACATGAAAAATCACAGATAATTCCTCAATTCTCTGCAGAATCTCACAAAATTCCAGAAAAGACCCTCAAAGTTCCACCAACATCCCACAAAATGTCCACAAATGTCCACAAAATCCAAGAAAAATCCCACAAAATTCCCTAATTCTTCTAAAACACGACCAAATTCTAGAAAAATATCCCACCAAATCTCCACAAATTCCCACAAAATACATGAAAAATCCCTCAAGATCCCTAAATCGCCTCAATATCCCACAAAATTCCACAAAAATCACACAAAACCTCCACAAGTTTCCACAAAATCTAAGAAAAATTCCTCAAAATACTTCAACTCTCCTCAAAACCACACAAAGTCCTTGAAAAGGCCCACCAAATTCCAGAAAAATCCCACAGAATCTACACAAATTCCCACAAAATCTAAAACAAATTCCTCAACATTCTTCAATTCTCCTCAGAATCCCACTCAATTCCAGAAAAACCCCCACAAAATTACAGACAAGTCCCACAAAATTCCCTAAATCATTTCAAAACCCTACCAATTCACAGGAATGTCCCACAAAATCTCTGCCAATTCCCAGAACATCCCACAAAAATCCCACAAAAATCCCACAAAAATCCCTAAATCTTCTGAAATCTTGACCAAATTCCAGAAACGCCCCATAAAATCACCACAGTTTCCCACAAAATTCAAGAAAAACAACACAAAATTCCCTAAATCTTTTCAAAATACTACAAAATTCCTGAAAAGCCCTACCAAATTCCAGAAATATCCCACAAAATGACCTAAATCATTCCAAAACTCTACCAAATTCCACAAAAATCCCACCAAATCTCCACAAATTCTTACAAAATACATGAAAAATCACAGATAATTCCTCAATTCTCTGCCGAATCTCACAAAATTCCAGAAAAGACCCTCAAAATTCCACAAACATCCCGCAAAATCTCCTCAAAATCCAACAAAATTCCAGGAAAAATCCCACAAAATTCCCTAATTCTTCTAAAACATGACCAAATTCTAAAAAAAAATCCCACCAAATCTCCACAAATTCCCACAAAATACATGAAAAATCCCTCAAGATCCCTAAATCGCCTCAATATCCCACAAAATTCCACAAAAATCACACAAAACCTCCACAAGTTTCCACAAAATCTAAGAAAAATTCCTCAAAATACTTCAACTCTCCTCAAAACCACACAAAGTCCTTGAAAAGGCCCACCAAATTCCACAAAAATCCCACAGAATCTACACAAATTCCCACAAAATCTAAAACAAATTCCTCAACATTCTTCAAGTCTCCTCAGAATCCCACTCAATTCCAGAAAAATCCCCACAAAATTACTGACAAGTCCCACAAAGTTCCCTAAATCATTTCAAAACCCTACCAATTCACAGGAATGTCCCACAAAATCTCCACCGATTCCCAGAACATCCCACAAAAATCCCACAAAAATCCCTAAATCTTCTGAAATCTTGACCAAATTCCAGAAACGCCCCATAAAATCACCACAGTTTCCCACAAAATTCAAGAAAAACAACACAAAATTCCCTAAATCTTTTCAAAATACTACAAAATTCTTGAAAAGCCCCACCAAAGTCCAGAAATATCCCTCAAATGACCTAAATTATTCCAAAACTCTACCAAATTCCACAAAAATCCCACCAAATCTCCACAAATTCTTACAAAATACATGAAAAATCACAGATAATTCCTCAATTCTCTGCAAAATCTCACAAAATTCCAGAAAAGACCCTCAAAATTCCACAACCATCCCACAAAATCTCCTCAAAATCCAAAAAAATTCCAGGAAAAATCCCACAACATTCCCGAAATCTTCTCAAAACACGACCAAATTCTAAAAAAAAATCCCACCAAATCTCCACAAATTCCCACAAAATACATGAAAAATCCCTCAAGATCCCGAAATCGCCTCAATATCCCACAAAATTCCACAAAAATCACACAAAACCTCCACAAGTTTCCACAAAATCTAAGAAAAATTCCTCAAAATACTTCAACTCTCCTCAAAACCACACAAAGTCCTTGAAAAGGCCCACCAAATTCCACAAAAATCCCACCAAATCTCCACAAATTCTTACAAAATACATGAAAAATCACAGATAATTCCTCAATTCTCTGCAGAATCTCACAAAATTCCAGAAAAGACCCTCAAAGTTCCACAAACATCCCACAAAATCTCCTCAAAATCCAACAAAATTCCAGGAAAATTCCCACAACATTCCCGAAATCTTATCAAAACACGACCAAATTCTAAAAAAAAATCCCACCGAATCTCCACAAATTCCCACAAAATACATGAAAAATCCCTCAAGATCCCTAAATCGCCTCAATATCCCACAAAATTCCACAAAAATCACACAAAACCTCCACAAGTTTCCACAAAATCTAAGAAAAATTCCTCAAAATACTTCAACTCTCCTCAAAACCACACAAAGTCCTTGAAAAGGCCCACCAAATTCCACAAAAATCCCACCAAATTCCCTACATCTTCTCAAAACTCTACAAATTTCAACAAAAATCCCACCAAATCTCCACAAATTCTTACAAAATACATGAAAAATCACAGATAATTCCTCAATTCTCTGCAGAATCTCACAAAATTCCAGAAAAGACCCTCAAAGTTCCACCAACATCCCACAAAATGTCCACAAATGTCCACAAAATCCAAGAAAAATCCCACAAAATTCCCTAATTCTTCTAAAACACGACCAAATTCTAGAAAAATATCCCACCAAATCTCCACAAATTCCCACAAAATACATGAAAAATCCCTCAAGATCCCTAAATCGCCTCAATATCCCACAAAATTCCACAAAAATCACACAAAACCTCCACAAGTTTCCACAAAATCTAAGAAAAATTCCTCAAAATACTTCAACTCTCCTCAAAACCACACAAAGTCCTTGAAAAGGCCCACCACATTCCACAAAAATCCCACCAAATCTCCACAAATTCTTACAAAATACATGAAAAATCACAGATAATTCCTCAATTCTCTGCAGAATCTCACAAAATTCCAGAAAAGACCCTCAAAGTTCCACAAACATCCCACAAAATCTCCTCAAAATCCAACAAAATTCCAGGAAAATTCCCACAACATTCCCGAAATCTTATCAAAACACGACCAAATTCTAAAAAAAAATCCCACCGAATCTCCACAAATTCCCACAAAATACATGAAAAATCCCTCAAGATCCCGAAATCGCCTCAATATCCCACAAAATTCCACAAAAATCACACAAAACCTCCACAAGTTTCCACAAAATCTAAGAAAAATTCCTCAAAATACTTCAACTCTCCTCAAAACCACACAAAGTCCTTGAAAAGGCCCACCAAATTCCACAAAAATCCCACCAAATTCCCTACATCTTCTCAAAACTCTACAAATTTCAACAAAAATCCCACCAAATCTCCACAAATTCTTACAAAATACATGAAAAATCACAGATAATTCCTCAGTTCTCTGCAGAATCTCACAAAATTCCAGAAAAGACCCTCAAAGTTCCACCAACATCCCACAAAATGTCCACAAATGTCCACAAAATCCAAGAAAAATCCCACAAAATTCCCTAATTCTTCTAAAACACGACCAAATTCTAGAAAAATATCCCACCAAATCTCCACAAATTCCCACAAAATACATGAAAAATCCCTCAAGATCCCTAAATCGCCTCAATATCCCACAAAATTCCACAAAAATCACACAAAACCTCCACAAGTTTCCACAAAATCTAAGAAAAATTCCTCAAAATACTTCAACTCTCCTCAAAACCACACAAAGTCCTTGAAAAAGCCCACCAAATTCCAGAAAAATCCCACAGAATCTACACAAATTCCCACAAAATCTAAAACAAATTCCTCAACATTCTTCAATTCTCCTCAGAATCCCACTCAATTCCAGAAAAACCCCCACAAAATTACAGACAAGTCCCACAAAATTCCCTAAATCATTTCAAAACCCTACCAATTCACAGGAATGTCCCACAAAATCTCTGCCAATTCCCAGAACATCCCACAAAAATCCCACAAAAATCCCACAAAAATCCCTAAATCTTCTGAAATCTTGACCAAATTCCAGAAACGCCCCATAAAATCACCACAGTTTCCCACAAAATTCAAGAAAAACAACACAAAATTCCCTAAATCTTTTCAAAATACTACAAAATTCCTGAAAAGCCCTACCAAATTCCAGAAATATCCCACAAAATGACCTAAATCATTCCAAAACTCTACCAAATTCCACAAAAATCCCACCAAATCTCCACAAATTCTTACAAAATACATGAAAAATCACAGATAATTCCTCAATTCTCTGCCGAATCTCACAAAATTCCAGAAAAGACCCTCAAAATTCCACAAACATCCCACAAAATCTCCTCAAAATCCAACAAAATTCCAGGAAAAATCCCACAAAATTCCCTAATTCTTCTAAAACATGACCAAATTCTAAAAAAAAATCCCACCAAATCTCCACAAATTCCCACAAAATACATGAAAAATCCCTCAAGATCCCTAAATCGCCTCAATATCCCACAAAATTCCACAAAAATCACACAAAACCTCCACAAGTTTCCACAAAATCTAAGAAAAATTCCTCAAAATACTTCAACTCTCCTCAAAACCACACAAAGTCCTTGAAAAGGCCCACCAAATTCCACAAAAATCCCACCAAATTCCCTACATCTTCTCAAAACTCTACAAATTTCAACAAAAATCCCACCAAATCTCCACAAATTCTTACAAAATACATGAAAAATCACAGATAATTCCTCAATTCTCTGCAGAATCTCACAAAATTCCAGAAAAGACCCTCAAAGTTCCACCAACATCCCACAAAATGTCCACAAATGTCCACAAAATCCAAGAAAAATCCCACAAAATTCCCTAATTCTTCTAAAACACGACCAAATTCTAGAAAAATATCCCACCAAATCTCCACAAATTCCCACAAAATACATGAAAAATCCCTCAAGATCCCTAAATCGCCTCAATATCCCACAAAATTCCACAAAAATCACACAAAACCTCCACAAGTTTCCACAAAATCTAAGAAAAATTCCTCAAAATACTTCAACTCTCCTCAAAACCACACAAAGTCCTTGAAAAGGCCCACCAAATTCCAGAAAAATCCCACAGAATCTACACAAATTCCCACAAAATCTAAAACAAATTCCTCAACATTCTTCAATTCTCCTCAGAATCCCACTCAATTCCAGAAAAACCCCCACAAAATTACAGACAAGTCCCACAAAATTCCCTAAATCATTTCAAAACCCTACCAATTCACAGGAATGTCCCACAAAATCTCTGCCAATTCCCAGAACATCCCACAAAAATCCCACAAAAATCCCACAAAAATCCCTAAATCTTCTGAAATCTTGACCAAATTCCAGAAACGCCCCATAAAATCACCACAGTTTCCCACAAAATTCAAGAAAAACAACACAAAATTCCCTAAATCTTTTCAAAATACTACAAAATTCCTGAAAAGCCCTACCAAATTCCAGAAATATCCCACAAAATGACCTAAATCATTCCAAAACTCTACCAAATTCCACAAAAATCCCACCAAATCTCCACAAATTCTTACAAAATACATGAAAAATCACAGATAATTCCTCAATTCTCTGCCGAATCTCACAAAATTCCAGAAAAGACCCTCAAAATTCCACAAACATCCCGCAAAATCTCCTCAAAATCCAACAAAATTCCAGGAAAAATCCCACAAAATTCCCTAATTCTTCTAAAACATGACCAAATTCTAAAAAAAAATCCCACCAAATCTCCACAAATTCCCACAAAATACATGAAAAATCCCTCAAGATCCCTAAATCGCCTCAATATCCCACAAAATTCCACAAAAATCACACAAAACCTCCACAAGTTTCCACAAAATCTAAGAAAAATTCCTCAAAATACTTCAACTCTCCTCAAAACCACACAAAGTCCTTGAAAAGGCCCACCAAATTCCACAAAAATCCCACAGAATCTACACAAATTCCCACAAAATCTAAAACAAATTCCTCAACATTCTTCAAGTCTCCTCAGAATCCCACTCAATTCCAGAAAAATCCCCACAAAATTACTGACAAGTCCCACAAAGTTCCCTAAATCATTTCAAAACCCTACCAATTCACAGGAATGTCCCACAAAATCTCCACCGATTCCCAGAACATCCCACAAAAATCCCACAAAAATCCCTAAATCTTCTGAAATCTTGACCAAATTCCAGAAACGCCCCATAAAATCACCACAGTTTCCCACAAAATTCAAGAAAAACAACACAAAATTCCCTAAATCTTTTCAAAATACTACAAAATTCTTGAAAAGCCCCACCAAAGTCCAGAAATATCCCTCAAATGACCTAAATTATTCCAAAACTCTACCAAATTCCACAAAAATCCCACCAAATCTCCACAAATTCTTACAAAATACATGAAAAATCACAGATAATTCCTCAATTCTCTGCAAAATCTCACAAAATTCCAGAAAAGACCCTCAAAATTCCACAACCATCCCACAAAATCTCCTCAAAATCCAAAAAAATTCCAGGAAAAATCCCACAACATTCCCGAAATCTTCTCAAAACACGACCAAATTCTAAAAAAAAATCCCACCAAATCTCCACAAATTCCCACAAAATACATGAAAAATCCCTCAAGATCCCGAAATCGCCTCAATATCCCACAAAATTCCACAAAAATCACACAAAACCTCCACAAGTTTCCACAAAATCTAAGAAAAATTCCTCAAAATACTTCAACTCTCCTCAAAACCACACAAAGTCCTTGAAAAGGCCCACCAAATTCCACAAAAATCCCACCAAATCTCCACAAATTCTTACAAAATACATGAAAAATCACAGATAATTCCTCAATTCTCTGCAGAATCTCACAAAATTCCAGAAAAGACCCTCAAAGTTCCACAAACATCCCACAAAATCTCCTCAAAATCCAACAAAATTCCAGGAAAATTCCCACAACATTCCCGAAATCTTATCAAAACACGACCAAATTCTAAAAAAAAATCCCACCGAATCTCCACAAATTCCCACAAAATACATGAAAAATCCCTCAAGATCCCGAAATCGCCTCAATATCCCACAAAATTCCACAAAAATCACACAAAACCTCCACAAGTTTCCACAAAATCTAAGAAAAATTCCTCAAAATACTTCAACTCTCCTCAAAACCACACAAAGTCCTTGAAAAGGCCCACCAAATTCCACAAAAATCCCACCAAATTCCCTACATCTTCTCAAAACTCTACAAATTTCAACAAAAATCCCACCAAATCTCCACAAATTCTTACAAAATACATGAAAAATCACAGATAATTCCTCAATTCTCTGCAGAATCTCACAAAATTCCAGAAAAGACCCTCAAAGTTCCACCAACATCCCACAAAATGTCCACAAATGTCCACAAAATCCAAGAAAAATCCCACAAAATTCCCTAATTCTTCTAAAACACGACCAAATTCTAGAAAAATATCCCACCAAATCTCCACAAATTCCCACAAAATACATGAAAAATCCCTCAAGATCCCTAAATCGCCTCAATATCCCACAAAATTCCACAAAAATCACACAAAACCTCCACAAGTTTCCACAAAATCTAAGAAAAATTCCTCAAAATACTTCAACTCTCCTCAAAACCACACAAAGTCCTTGAAAAAGCCCACCAAATTCCAGAAAAATCCCACAGAATCTACACAAATTCCCACAAAATCTAAAACAAATTCCTCAACATTCTTCAATTCTCCTCAGAATCCCACTCAATTCCAGAAAAACCCCCACAAAATTACAGACAAGTCCCACAAAATTCCCTAAATCATTTCAAAACCCTACCAATTCACAGGAATGTCCCACAAAATCTCTGCCAATTCCCAGAACATCCCACAAAAATCCCACAAAAATCCCACAAAAATCCCTAAATCTTCTGAAATCTTGACCAAATTCCAGAAACGCCCCATAAAATCACCACAGTTTCCCACAAAATTCAAGAAAAACAACACAAAATTCCCTAAATCTTTTCAAAATACTACAAAATTCCTGAAAAGCCCTACCAAATTCCAGAAATATCCCACAAAATGACCTAAATCATTCCAAAACTCTACCAAATTCCACAAAAATCCCACCAAATCTCCACAAATTCTTACAAAATACATGAAAAATCACAGATAATTCCTCAATTCTCTGCCGAATCTCACAAAATTCCAGAAAAGACCCTCAAAATTCCACAAACATCCCGCAAAATCTCCTCAAAATCCAACAAAATTCCAGGAAAAATCCCACAAAATTCCCTAATTCTTCTAAAACATGACCAAATTCTAAAAAAAAATCCCACCAAATCTCCACAAATTCCCACAAAATACATGAAAAATCCCTCAAGATCCCTAAATCGCCTCAATATCCCACAAAATTCCACAAAAATCACACAAAACCTCCACAAGTTTCCACAAAATCTAAGAAAAATTCCTCAAAATACTTCAACTCTCCTCAAAACCACACAAAGTCCTTGAAAAGGCCCACCAAATTCCACAAAAATCCCACCAAATTCCCTACATCTTCTCAAAACTCTACAAATTTCAACAAAAATCCCACCAAATCTCCACAAATTCTTACAAAATACATGAAAAATCACAGATAATTCCTCAATTCTCTGCAGAATCTCACAAAATTCCAGAAAAGACCCTCAAAGTTCCACCAACATCCCACAAAATGTCCACAAATGTCCACAAAATCCAAGAAAAATCCCACAAAATTCCCTAATTCTTCTAAAACACGACCAAATTCTAGAAAAATATCCCACCAAATCTCCACAAATTCCCACAAAATACATGAAAAATCCCTCAAGATCCCTAAATCGCCTCAATATCCCACAAAATTCCACAAAAATCACACAAAACCTCCACAAGTTTCCACAAAATCTAAGAAAAATTCCTCAAAATACTTCAACTCTCCTCAAAACCACACAAAGTCCTTGAAAAGGCCCACCAAATTCCACAAAAATCCCACCAAATTCCCTACATCTTCTCAAAACTCTACAAATTTCAACAAAAATCCCACCAAATCTCCACAAATTCTTACAAAATACATGAAAAATCACAGATAATTCCTCAATTCTCTGCAGAATCTCACAAAATTCCAGAAAAGACCCTCAAAGTTCCACCAACATCCCACAAAATGTCCACAAATGTCCACAAAATCCAAGAAAAATCCCACAAAATTCCCTAATTCTTCTAAAACACGACCAAATTCTAGAAAAATATCCCACCAAATCTCCACAAATTCCCACAAAATACATGAAAAATCCCTCAAGATCCCTAAATAGCCTCAATATCCCACAAAATTCCACAAAAATCACACAAAACCTCCACAAGTTTCCACAAAATCTAAGAAAAATTCCTCAAAATACTTCAACTCTCCTCAAAACCACACAAAGTCCTTGAAAAGGCCCACCAAATTCCAGAAAAATCCCACCAAATTCCCTACATCTTCTCAAAACTCTACAAATTTCAACAAAAATCCCACCAAATCTCCACAAATTCTTACAAAATACATGAAAAATCACAGATAATTCCTCAATTCTCTGCAGAATCTCACAAAATTCCAGAAAAGACCCTCAAAGTTCCACCAACATCCCACAAAATGTCCACAAATGTCCACAAAATCCAAGAAAAATCCCACAAAATTCCCTAATTCTTCTAAAACACGACCAAATTCTAGAAAAATATCCCACCAAATCTCCACAAATTCCCACAAAATACATGAAAAATCCCTCAAGATCCCTAAATCGCCTCACTATCCCACAAAATTCCACAAAAATCACACAAAACCTCCACAAGTTTCCACAAAATCTAAGAAAAATTCCTCAAAATACTTCAACTCTCCTCAAAACCACACAAAGTCCTTGAAAAGGCCCACCAAATTCCACAAAAATCCCACAGAATCTACACAAATTCCCACAAAATCTAAAACAAATTCCTCAACATTCTTCAAGTCTCCTCAGAATCCCACTCAATTCCAGAAAAATCCCCACAAAATTACTGACAAGTCCCACAAAGTTCCCTAAATCATTTCAAAACCCTACCAATTCACAGGAATGTCCCACAAAATCTCCACCGATTCCCAGAACATCCCACAAAAATCCCACAAAAATCCCTAAATCTTCTGAAATCTTGACCAAATTCCAGAAACGCCCCATAAAATCACCACAGTTTCCCACAAAATTCAAGAAAAACAACACAAAATTCCCTAAATCTTTTCAAAATACTACAAAATTCCTGAAAAGCCCTACCAAATTCCAGAAATATCCCACAAAATGACCTAAATCATTCCAAAACTCTACCAAATTCCACAAAAATCCCACCAAATCTCCACAAATTCTTACAAAATACATGAAAAATCACAGATAATTCCTCAATTCTCTGCCGAATCTCACAAAATTCCAGAAAAGACCCTCAAAATTCCACAAACATCCCGCAAAATCTCCTCAAAATCCAACAAAATTCCAGGAAAAATCCCACAAAATTCCCTAATTCTTCTAAAACATGACCAAATTCTAAAAAAAAATCCCACCAAATCTCCACAAATTCCCACAAAATACATGAAAAATCCCTCAAGATCCCTAAATCGCCTCAATATCCCACAAAATTCCACAAAAATCACACAAAACCTCCACAAGTTTCCACAAAATCTAAGAAAAATTCCTCAAAATACTTCAACTCTCCTCAAAACCACACAAAGTCCTTGAAAAGGCCCACCAAATTCCACAAAAATCCCACAGAATCTACACAAATTCCCACAAAATCTAAAACAAATTCCTCAACATTCTTCAAGTCTCCTCAGAATCCCACTCAATTCCAGAAAAATCCCCACAAAATTACTGACAAGTCCCACAAAGTTCCCTAAATCATTTCAAAACCCTACCAATTCACAGGAATGTCCCACAAAATCTCCACCGATTCCCAGAACATCCCACAAAAATCCCACAAAAATCCCTAAATCTTCTGAAATCTTGACCAAATTCCAGAAACGCCCCATAAAATCACCACAGTTTCCCACAAAATTCAAGAAAAACAACACAAAATTCCCTAAATCTTTTCAAAATACTACAAAATTCTTGAAAAGCCCCACCAAAGTCCAGAAATATCCCTCAAATGACCTAAATTATTCCAAAACTCTACCAAATTCCACAAAAATCCCACCAAATCTCCACAAATTCTTACAAAATACATGAAAAATCACAGATAATTCCTCAATTCTCTGCAAAATCTCACAAAATTCCAGAAAAGACCCTCAAAATTCCACAACCATCCCACAAAATCTCCTCAAAATCCAAAAAAATTCCAGGAAAAATCCCACAACATTCCCGAAATCTTCTCAAAACACGACCAAATTCTAAAAAAAAATCCCACCAAATCTCCACAAATTCCCACAAAATACATGAAAAATCCCTCAAGATCCCGAAATCGCCTCAATATCCCACAAAATTCCACAAAAATCACACAAAACCTCCACAAGTTTCCACAAAATCTAAGAAAAATTCCTCAAAATACTTCAACTCTCCTCAAAACCACACAAAGTCCTTGAAAAGGCCCACCAAATTCCACAAAAATCCCACCAAATCTCCACAAATTCTTACAAAATACATGAAAAATCACAGATAATTCCTCAATTCTCTGCAGAATCTCACAAAATTCCAGAAAAGACCCTCAAAGTTCCACAAACATCCCACAAAATCTCCTCAAAATCCAACAAAATTCCAGGAAAATTCCCACAACATTCCCGAAATCTTATCAAAACACGACCAAATTCTAAAAAAAAATCCCACCGAATCTCCACAAATTCCCACAAAATACATGAAAAATCCCTCAAGATCCCGAAATCGCCTCAATATCCCACAAAATTCCACAAAAATCACACAAAACCTCCACAAGTTTCCACAAAATCTAAGAAAAATTCCTCAAAATACTTCAACTCTCCTCAAAACCACACAAAGTCCTTGAAAAGGCCCACCAAATTCCACAAAAATCCCACCAAATTCCCTACATCTTCTCAAAACTCTACAAATTTCAACAAAAATCCCACCAAATCTCCACAAATTCTTACAAAATACATGAAAAATCACAGATAATTCCTCAATTCTCTGCAGAATCTCACAAAATTCCAGAAAAGACCCTCAAAGTTCCACCAACATCCCACAAAATGTCCACAAATGTCCACAAAATCCAAGAAAAATCCCACAAAATTCCCTAATTCTTCTAAAACACGACCAAATTCTAGAAAAATATCCCACCAAATCTCCACAAATTCCCACAAAATACATGAAAAATCCCTCAAGATCCCTAAATCGCCTCAATATCCCACAAAATTCCACAAAAATCACACAAAACCTCCACAAGTTTCCACAAAATCTAAGAAAAATTCCTCAAAATACTTCAACTCTCCTCAAAACCACACAAAGTCCTTGAAAAAGCCCACCAAATTCCAGAAAAATCCCACAGAATCTACACAAATTCCCACAAAATCTAAAACAAATTCCTCAACATTCTTCAATTCTCCTCAGAATCCCACTCAATTCCAGAAAAACCCCCACAAAATTACAGACAAGTCCCACAAAATTCCCTAAATCATTTCAAAACCCTACCAATTCACAGGAATGTCCCACAAAATCTCTGCCAATTCCCAGAACATCCCACAAAAATCCCACAAAAATCCCACAAAAATCCCTAAATCTTCTGAAATCTTGACCAAATTCCAGAAACGCCCCATAAAATCACCACAGTTTCCCACAAAATTCAAGAAAAACAACACAAAATTCCCTAAATCTTTTCAAAATACTACAAAATTCCTGAAAAGCCCTACCAAATTCCAGAAATATCCCACAAAATGACCTAAATCATTCCAAAACTCTACCAAATTCCACAAAAATCCCACCAAATCTCCACAAATTCTTACAAAATACATGAAAAATCACAGATAATTCCTCAATTCTCTGCCGAATCTCACAAAATTCCAGAAAAGACCCTCAAAATTCCACAAACATCCCGCAAAATCTCCTCAAAATCCAACAAAATTCCAGGAAAAATCCCACAAAATTCCCTAATTCTTCTAAAACATGACCAAATTCTAAAAAAAAATCCCACCAAATCTCCACAAATTCCCACAAAATACATGAAAAATCCCTCAAGATCCCGAAATCGCCTCAATATCCCACAAAATTCCACAAAAATCACACAAAACCTCCACAAGTTTCCACAAAATCTAAGAAAAATTCCTCAAAATACTTCAACTCTCCTCAAAACCACACAAAGTCCTTGAAAAGGCCCACCAAATTCCACAAAAATCCCACCAAATTCCCTACATCTTCTCAAAACTCTACAAATTTCAACAAAAATCCCACCAAATCTCCACAAATTCTTACAAAATACATGAAAAATCACAGATAATTCCTCAATTCTCTGCAGAATCTCACAAAATTCCAGAAAAGACCCTCAAAGTTCCACCAACATCCCACAAAATGTCCACAAATGTCCACAAAATCCAAGAAAAATCCCACAAAATTCCCTAATTCTTCTAAAACACGACCAAATTCTAGAAAAATATCCCACCAAATCTCCACAAATTCCCACAAAATACATGAAAAATCCCTCAAGATCCCTAAATCGCCTCAATATCCCACAAAATTCCACAAAAATCACACAAAACCTCCACAAGTTTCCACAAAATCTAAGAAAAATTCCTCAAAATACTTCAACTCTCCTCAAAACCACACAAAGTCCTTGAAAAAGCCCACCAAATTCCAGAAAAATCCCACAGAATCTACACAAATTCCCACAAAATCTAAAACAAATTCCTCAACATTCTTCAATTCTCCTCAGAATCCCACTCAATTCCAGAAAAACCCCCACAAAATTACAGACAAGTCCCACAAAATTCCCTAAATCATTTCAAAACCCTACCAATTCACAGGAATGTCCCACAAAATCTCTGCCAATTCCCAGAACATCCCACAAAAATCCCACAAAAATCCCACAAAAATCCCTAAATCTTCTGAAATCTTGACCAAATTCCAGAAACGCCCCATAAAATCACCACAGTTTCCCACAAAATTCAAGAAAAACAACACAAAATTCCCTAAATCTTTTCAAAATACTACAAAATTCCTGAAAAGCCCTACCAAATTCCAGAAATATCCCACAAAATGACCTAAATCATTCCAAAACTCTACCAAATTCCACAAAAATCCCACCAAATCTCCACAAATTCTTACAAAATACATGAAAAATCACAGATAATTCCTCAATTCTCTGCCGAATCTCACAAAATTCCAGAAAAGACCCTCAAAATTCCACAAACATCCCGCAAAATCTCCTCAAAATCCAACAAAATTCCAGGAAAAATCCCACAAAATTCCCTAATTCTTCTAAAACATGACCAAATTCTAAAAAAAAATCCCACCAAATCTCCACAAATTCCCACAAAATACATGAAAAATCCCTCAAGATCCCTAAATCGCCTCAATATCCCACAAAATTCCACAAAAATCACACAAAACCTCCACAAGTTTCCACAAAATCTAAGAAAAATTCCTCAAAATACTTCAACTCTCCTCAAAACCACACAAAGTCCTTGAAAAGGCCCACCAAATTCCACAAAAATCCCACCAAATTCCCTACATCTTCTCAAAACTCTACAAATTTCAACAAAAATCCCACCAAATCTCCACAAATTCTTACAAAATACATGAAAAATCACAGATAATTCCTCAATTCTCTGCAGAATCTCACAAAATTCCAGAAAAGACCCTCAAAGTTCCACCAACATCCCACAAAATGTCCACAAATGTCCACAAAATCCAAGAAAAATCCCACAAAATTCCCTAATTCTTCTAAAACACGACCAAATTCTAGAAAAATATCCCACCAAATCTCCACAAATTCCCACAAAATACATGAAAAATCCCTCAAGATCCCTAAATCGCCTCAATATCCCACAAAATTCCACAAAAATCACACAAAACCTCCACAAGTTTCCACAAAATCTAAGAAAAATTCCTCAAAATACTTCAACTCTCCTCAAAACCACACAAAGTCCTTGAAAAGGCCCACCAAATTCCAGAAAAATCCCACCAAATTCCCTACATCTTCTCAAAACTCTACAAATTTCAACAAAAATCCCACCAAATCTCCACAAATTCTTACAAAATACATGAAAAATCACAGATAATTCCTCAATTCTCTGCAGAATCTCACAAAATTCCAGAAAAGACCCTCAAAGTTCCACCAACATCCCACAAAATGTCCACAAATGTCCACAAAATCCAAGAAAAATCCCACAAAATTCCCTAATTCTTCTAAAACACGACCAAATTCTAGAAAAATATCCCACCAAATCTCCACAAATTCCCACAAAATACATGAAAAATCCCTCAAGATCCCTAAATCGCCTCACTATCCCACAAAATTCCACAAAAATCACACAAAACCTCCACAAGTTTCCACAAAATCTAAGAAAAATTCCTCAAAATACTTCAACTCTCCTCAAAACCACACAAAGTCCTTGAAAAGGCCCACCAAATTCCACAAAAATCCCACAGAATCTACACAAATTCCCACAAAATCTAAAACAAATTCCTCAACATTCTTCAAGTCTCCTCAGAATCCCACTCAATTCCAGAAAAATCCCCACAAAATTACTGACAAGTCCCACAAAGTTCCCTAAATCATTTCAAAACCCTACCAATTCACAGGAATGTCCCACAAAATCTCCACCGATTCCCAGAACATCCCACAAAAATCCCACAAAAATCCCTAAATCTTCTGAAATCTTGACCAAATTCCAGAAACGCCCCATAAAATCACCACAGTTTCCCACAAAATTCAAGAAAAACAACACAAAATTCCCTAAATCTTTTCAAAATACTACAAAATTCCTGAAAAGCCCTACCAAATTCCAGAAATATCCCACAAAATGACCTAAATCATTCCAAAACTCTACCAAATTCCACAAAAATCCCACCAAATCTCCACAAATTCTTACAAAATACATGAAAAATCACAGATAATTCCTCAATTCTCTGCCGAATCTCACAAAATTCCAGAAAAGACCCTCAAAATTCCACAAACATCCCGCAAAATCTCCTCAAAATCCAACAAAATTCCAGGAAAAATCCCACAAAATTCCCTAATTCTTCTAAAACATGACCAAATTCTAAAAAAAAATCCCACCAAATCTCCACAAATTCCCACAAAATACATGAAAAATCCCTCAAGATCCCTAAATCGCCTCAATATCCCACAAAATTCCACAAAAATCACACAAAACCTCCACAAGTTTCCACAAAATCTAAGAAAAATTCCTCAAAATACTTCAACTCTCCTCAAAACCACACAAAGTCCTTGAAAAGGCCCACCAAATTCCACAAAAATCCCACAGAATCTACACAAATTCCCACAAAATCTAAAACAAATTCCTCAACATTCTTCAAGTCTCCTCAGAATCCCACTCAATTCCAGAAAAATCCCCACAAAATTACTGACAAGTCCCACAAAGTTCCCTAAATCATTTCAAAACCCTACCAATTCACAGGAATGTCCCACAAAATCTCCACCGATTCCCAGAACATCCCACAAAAATCCCACAAAAATCCCTAAATCTTCTGAAATCTTGACCAAATTCCAGAAACGCCCCATAAAATCACCACAGTTTCCCACAAAATTCAAGAAAAACAACACAAAATTCCCTAAATCTTTTCAAAATACTACAAAATTCTTGAAAAGCCCCACCAAAGTCCAGAAATATCCCTCAAATGACCTAAATTATTCCAAAACTCTACCAAATTCCACAAAAATCCCACCAAATCTCCACAAATTCTTACAAAATACATGAAAAATCACAGATAATTCCTCAATTCTCTGCAAAATCTCACAAAATTCCAGAAAAGACCCTCAAAATTCCACAACCATCCCACAAAATCTCCTCAAAATCCAAAAAAATTCCAGGAAAAATCCCACAACATTCCCGAAATCTTCTCAAAACACGACCAAATTCTAAAAAAAAATCCCACCAAATCTCCACAAATTCCCACAAAATACATGAAAAATCCCTCAAGATCCCGAAATCGCCTCAATATCCCACAAAATTCCACAAAAATCACACAAAACCTCCACAAGTTTCCACAAAATCTAAGAAAAATTCCTCAAAATACTTCAACTCTCCTCAAAACCACACAAAGTCCTTGAAAAGGCCCACCAAATTCCACAAAAATCCCACCAAATCTCCACAAATTCTTACAAAATACATGAAAAATCACAGATAATTCCTCAATTCTCTGCAGAATCTCACAAAATTCCAGAAAAGACCCTCAAAGTTCCACAAACATCCCACAAAATCTCCTCAAAATCCAACAAAATTCCAGGAAAATTCCCACAACATTCCCGAAATCTTATCAAAACACGACCAAATTCTAAAAAAAAATCCCACCGAATCTCCACAAATTCCCACAAAATACATGAAAAATCCCTCAAGATCCCGAAATCGCCTCAATATCCCACAAAATTCCACAAAAATCACACAAAACCTCCACAAGTTTCCACAAAATCTAAGAAAAATTCCTCAAAATACTTCAACTCTCCTCAAAACCACACAAAGTCCTTGAAAAGGCCCACCAAATTCCACAAAAATCCCACCAAATTCCCTACATCTTCTCAAAACTCTACAAATTTCAACAAAAATCCCACCAAATCTCCACAAATTCTTACAAAATACATGAAAAATCACAGATAATTCCTCAATTCTCTGCAGAATCTCACAAAATTCCAGAAAAGACCCTCAAAGTTCCACCAACATCCCACAAAATGTCCACAAATGTCCACAAAATCCAAGAAAAATCCCACAAAATTCCCTAATTCTTCTAAAACACGACCAAATTCTAGAAAAATATCCCACCAAATCTCCACAAATTCCCACAAAATACATGAAAAATCCCTCAAGATCCCTAAATCGCCTCAATATCCCACAAAATTCCACAAAAATCACACAAAACCTCCACAAGTTTCCACAAAATCTAAGAAAAATTCCTCAAAATACTTCAACTCTCCTCAAAACCACACAAAGTCCTTGAAAAAGCCCACCAAATTCCAGAAAAATCCCACAGAATCTACACAAATTCCCACAAAATCTAAAACAAATTCCTCAACATTCTTCAATTCTCCTCAGAATCCCACTCAATTCCAGAAAAACCCCCACAAAATTACAGACAAGTCCCACAAAATTCCCTAAATCATTTCAAAACCCTACCAATTCACAGGAATGTCCCACAAAATCTCTGCCAATTCCCAGAACATCCCACAAAAATCCCACAAAAATCCCACAAAAATCCCTAAATCTTCTGAAATCTTGACCAAATTCCAGAAACGCCCCATAAAATCACCACAGTTTCCCACAAAATTCAAGAAAAACAACACAAAATTCCCTAAATCTTTTCAAAATACTACAAAATTCCTGAAAAGCCCTACCAAATTCCAGAAATATCCCACAAAATGACCTAAATCATTCCAAAACTCTACCAAATTCCACAAAAATCCCACCAAATCTCCACAAATTCTTACAAAATACATGAAAAATCACAGATAATTCCTCAATTCTCTGCCGAATCTCACAAAATTCCAGAAAAGACCCTCAAAATTCCACAAACATCCCGCAAAATCTCCTCAAAATCCAACAAAATTCCAGGAAAAATCCCACAAAATTCCCTAATTCTTCTAAAACATGACCAAATTCTAAAAAAAAATCCCACCAAATCTCCACAAATTCCCACAAAATACATGAAAAATCCCTCAAGATCCCGAAATCGCCTCAATATCCCACAAAATTCCACAAAAATCACACAAAACCTCCACAAGTTTCCACAAAATCTAAGAAAAATTCCTCAAAATACTTCAACTCTCCTCAAAACCACACAAAGTCCTTGAAAAGGCCCACCAAATTCCACAAAAATCCCACCAAATTCCCTACATCTTCTCAAAACTCTACAAATTTCAACAAAAATCCCACCAAATCTCCACAAATTCTTACAAAATACATGAAAAATCACAGATAATTCCTCAATTCTCTGCAGAATCTCACAAAATTCCAGAAAAGACCCTCAAAGTTCCACCAACATCCCACAAAATGTCCACAAATGTCCACAAAATCCAAGAAAAATCCCACAAAATTCCCTAATTCTTCTAAAACACGACCAAATTCTAGAAAAATATCCCACCAAATCTCCACAAATTCCCACAAAATACATGAAAAATCCCTCAAGATCCCTAAATCGCCTCAATATCCCACAAAATTCCACAAAAATCACACAAAACCTCCACAAGTTTCCACAAAATCTAAGAAAAATTCCTCAAAATACTTCAACTCTCCTCAAAACCACACAAAGTCCTTGAAAAAGCCCACCAAATTCCAGAAAAATCCCACAGAATCTACACAAATTCCCACAAAATCTAAAACAAATTCCTCAACATTCTTCAATTCTCCTCAGAATCCCACTCAATTCCAGAAAAACCCCCACAAAATTACAGACAAGTCCCACAAAATTCCCTAAATCATTTCAAAACCCTACCAATTCACAGGAATGTCCCACAAAATCTCTGCCAATTCCCAGAACATCCCACAAAAATCCCACAAAAATCCCACAAAAATCCCTAAATCTTCTGAAATCTTGACCAAATTCCAGAAACGCCCCATAAAATCACCACAGTTTCCCACAAAATTCAAGAAAAACAACACAAAATTCCCTAAATCTTTTCAAAATACTACAAAATTCCTGAAAAGCCCTACCAAATTCCAGAAATATCCCACAAAATGACCTAAATCATTCCAAAACTCTACCAAATTCCACAAAAATCCCACCAAATCTCCACAAATTCTTACAAAATACATGAAAAATCACAGATAATTCCTCAATTCTCTGCCGAATCTCACAAAATTCCAGAAAAGACCCTCAAAATTCCACAAACATCCCGCAAAATCTCCTCAAAATCCAACAAAATTCCAGGAAAAATCCCACAAAATTCCCTAATTCTTCTAAAACATGACCAAATTCTAAAAAAAAATCCCACCAAATCTCCACAAATTCCCACAAAATACATGAAAAATCCCTCAAGATCCCTAAATCGCCTCAATATCCCACAAAATTCCACAAAAATCACACAAAACCTCCACAAGTTTCCACAAAATCTAAGAAAAATTCCTCAAAATACTTCAACTCTCCTCAAAACCACACAAAGTCCTTGAAAAGGCCCACCAAATTCCACAAAAATCCCACCAAATTCCCTACATCTTCTCAAAACTCTACAAATTTCAACAAAAATCCCACCAAATCTCCACAAATTCTTACAAAATACATGAAAAATCACAGATAATTCCTCAATTCTCTGCAGAATCTCACAAAATTCCAGAAAAGACCCTCAAAGTTCCACCAACATCCCACAAAATGTCCACAAATGTCCACAAAATCCAAGAAAAATCCCACAAAATTCCCTAATTCTTCTAAAACACGACCAAATTCTAGAAAAATATCCCACCAAATCTCCACAAATTCCCACAAAATACATGAAAAATCCCTCAAGATCCCTAAATCGCCTCAATATCCCACAAAATTCCACAAAAATCACACAAAACCTCCACAAGTTTCCACAAAATCTAAGAAAAATTCCTCAAAATACTTCAACTCTCCTCAAAACCACACAAAGTCCTTGAAAAGGCCCACCAAATTCCAGAAAAATCCCACAGAATCTACACAAATTCCCACAAAATCTAAAACAAATTCCTCAACATTCTTCAATTCTCCTCAGAATCCCACTCAATTCCAGAAAAACCCCCACAAAATTACAGACAAGTCCCACAAAATTCCCTAAATCATTTCAAAACCCTACCAATTCACAGGAATGTGCCACAAAATCTCTGCCAATTCCCAGAACATCCCACAAAAATCCCACAAAAATCCCACAAAAATCCCTAAATCTTCTGAAATCTTGACCAAATTCCAGAAACGCCCCATAAAATCACCACAGTTTCCCACAAAATTCAAGAAAAACAACACAAAATTCCCTAAATCTTTTCAAAATACTACAAAATTCCTGAAAAGCCCTACAAAATTCCAGAAATATCCCACAAAATGACCTAAATCATTCCAAAACTCTACCAAATTCCACAAAAATCCCACCAAATCTCCACAAATTCTTACAAAATACATGAAAAATCACAGATAATTCCTCAATTCTCTGCCGAATCTCACAAAATTCCAGAAAAGACCCTCAAAATTCCACAAACATCCCGCAAAATCTCCTCAAAATCCAACAAAATTCCAGGAAAAATCCCACAAAATTCCCTAATTCTTCTAAAACATGACCAAATTCTAAAAAAAAATCCCACCAAATCTCCACAAATTCCCACAAAATACATGAAAAATCCCTCAAGATCCCGAAATCGCCTCAATATCCCACAAAATTCCACAAAAATCACACAAAACCTCCACAAGTTTCCACAAAATCTAAGAAAAATTCCTCAAAATACTTCAACTCTCCTCAAAACCACACAAAGTCCTTGAAAAGGCCCACCAAATTCCACAAAAATCCCACCAAATTCCCTACATCTTCTCAAAACTCTACAAATTTCAACAAAAATCCCACCAAATCTCCACAAATTCTTACAAAATACATGAAAAATCACAGATAATTCCTCAATTCTCTGCAGAATCTCACAAAATTCCAGAAAAGACCCTCAAAGTTCCACCAACATCCCACAAAATGTCCACAAATGTCCACAAAATCCAAGAAAAATCCCACAAAATTCCCTAATTCTTCTAAAACACGACCAAATTCTAGAAAAATATCCCACCAAATCTCCACAAATTCCCACAAAATACATGAAAAATCCCTCAAGATCCCTAAATCGCCTCAATATCCCACAAAATTCCACAAAAATCACACAAAACCTCCACAAGTTTCCACAAAATCTAAGAAAAATTCCTCAAAATACTTCAACTCTCCTCAAAACCACACAAAGTCCTTGAAAAGGCCCACCAAATTCCACAAAAATCCCACCAAATTCCCTACATCTTCTCAAAACTCTACAAATTTCAACAAAAATCCCACCAAATCTCCACAAATTCTTACAAAATACATGAAAAATCACAGATAATTCCTCAATTCTCTGCAGAATCTCACAAAATTCCAGAAAAGACCCTCAAAGTTCCACCAACATCCCACAAAATGTCCACAAATGTCCACAAAATCCAAGAAAAATCCCACAAAATTCCCTAATTCTTCTAAAACACGACCAAATTCTAGAAAAATATCCCACCAAATCTCCACAAATTCCCACAAAATACATGAAAAATCCCTCAAGATCCCTAAATAGCCTCAATATCCCACAAAATTCCACAAAAATCACACAAAACCTCCACAAGTTTCCACAAAATCTAAGAAAAATTCCTCAAAATACTTCAACTCTCCTCAAAACCACACAAAGTCCTTGAAAAGGCCCACCAAATTCCAGAAAAATCCCACCAAATTCCCTACATCTTCTCAAAACTCTACAAATTTCAACAAAAATCCCACCAAATCTCCACAAATTCTTACAAAATACATGAAAAATCACAGATAATTCCTCAATTCTCTGCAGAATCTCACAAAATTCCAGAAAAGACCCTCAAAGTTCCACCAACATCCCACAAAATGTCCACAAATGTCCACAAAATCCAAGAAAAATCCCACAAAATTCCCTAATTCTTCTAAAACACGACCAAATTCTAGAAAAATATCCCACCAAATCTCCACAAATTCCCACAAAATACATGAAAAATCCCTCAAGATCCCTAAATCGCCTCACTATCCCACAAAATTCCACAAAAATCACACAAAACCTCCACAAGTTTCCACAAAATCTAAGAAAAATTCCTCAAAATACTTCAACTCTCCTCAAAACCACACAAAGTCCTTGAAAAGGCCCACCAAATTCCACAAAAATCCCACAGAATCTACACAAATTCCCACAAAATCTAAAACAAATTCCTCAACATTCTTCAAGTCTCCTCAGAATCCCACTCAATTCCAGAAAAATCCCCACAAAATTACTGACAAGTCCCACAAAGTTCCCTAAATCATTTCAAAACCCTACCAATTCACAGGAATGTCCCACAAAATCTCCACCGATTCCCAGAACATCCCACAAAAATCCCACAAAAATCCCTAAATCTTCTGAAATCTTGACCAAATTCCAGAAACGCCCCATAAAATCACCACAGTTTCCCACAAAATTCAAGAAAAACAACACAAAATTCCCTAAATCTTTTCAAAATACTACAAAATTCTTGAAAAGCCCCACCAAAGTCCAGAAATATCCCTCAAATGACCTAAATTATTCCAAAACTCTACCAAATTCCACAAAAATCCCACCAAATCTCCACAAATTCTTACAAAATACATGAAAAATCACAGATAATTCCTCAATTCTCTGCAAAATCTCACAAAATTCCAGAAAAGACCCTCAAAATTCCACAACCATCCCACAAAATCTCCTCAAAATCCAAAAAAATTCCAGGAAAAATCCCACAACATTCCCGAAATCTTCTCAAAACACGACCAAATTCTAAAAAAAAATCCCACCAAATCTCCACAAATTCCCACAAAATACATGAAAAATCCCTCAAGATCCCTAAATCGCCTCAATATCCCACAAAATTCCACAAAAATCACACAAAACCTCCACAAGTTTCCACAAAATCTAAGAAAAATTCCTCAAAATACTTCAACTCTCCTCAAAACCACACAAAGTCCTTGAAAAGGCCCACCAAATTCCACAAAAATCCCACCAAATTCCCTACATCTTCTCAAAACTCTACAAATTTCAACAAAAATCCCACCAAATCTCCACAAATTCTTACAAAATACATGAAAAATCACAGATAATTCCTCAATTCTCTGCAGAATCTCACAAAATTCCAGAAAAGACCCTCAAAGTTCCACCAACATCCCACAAAATGTCCACAAATGTCCACAAAATCCAAGAAAAATCCCACAAAATTCCCTAATTCTTCTAAAACACGACCAAATTCTAGAAAAATATCCCACCAAATCTCCACAAATTCCCACAAAATACATGAAAAATCCCTCAAGATCCCTAAATCGCCTCAATATCCCACAAAATTCCACAAAAATCACACAAAACCTCCACAAGTTTCCACAAAATCTAAGAAAAATTCCTCAAAATACTTCAACTCTCCTCAAAACCACACAAAGTCCTTGAAAAGGCCCACCAAATTCCACAAAAATCCCACCAAATTCCCTACATCTTCTCAAAACTCTACAAATTTCAACAAAAATCCCACCAAATCTCCACAAATTCTTACAAAATACATGAAAAATCACAGATAATTCCTCAATTCTCTGCAGAATCTCACAAAATTCCAGAAAAGACCCTCAAAGTTCCACCAACATCCCACAAAATGTCCACAAATGTCCACAAAATCCAAGAAAAATCCCACAAAATTCCCTAATTCTTCTAAAACACGACCAAATTCTAGAAAAATATCCCACCAAATCTCCACAAATTCCCACAAAATACATGAAAAATCCCTCAAGATCCCGAAATCGCCTCAATATCCCACAAAATTCCACAAAAATCACACAAAACCTCCACAAGTTTCCACAAAATCTAAGAAAAATTCCTCAAAATACTTCAACTCTCCTCAAAACCACACAAAGTCCTTGAAAAAGCCCACCAAATTCCAGAAAAATCCCACAGAATCTACACAAATTCCCACAAAATCTAAAACAAATTCCTCAACATTCTTCAATTCTCCTCAGAATCCCACTCAATTCCAGAAAAACCCCCACAAAATTACAGACAAGTCCCACAAAATTCCCTAAATCATTTCAAAACCCTACCAATTCACAGGAATGTCCCACAAAATCTCCACCGATTCCCAGAACATCCCACAAAAATCCCACAAAAATCCCTAAATCTTCTGAAATCTTGACCAAATTCCAGAAACGCCCCATAAAATCACCACAGTTTCCCACAAAATTCAAGAAAAACAACACAAAATTCCCTAAATCTTTTCAAAATACTACAAAATTCCTGAAAAGCCCTACCAAATTCCAGAAATATCCCACAAAATGACCTAAATCATTCCAAAACTCTACCAAATTCCACAAAAATCCCACCAAATCTCCACAAATTCTTACAAAATACATGAAAAATCACAGATAATTCCTCAATTCTCTGCCGAATCTCACAAAATTCCAGAAAAGACCCTCAAAATTCCACAAACATCCTGCAAAATCTCCTCAAAATCCAACAAAATTCCAGGAAAAATCCCACAACATTCCCGAAATCTTATCAAAACACGACCAAATTCTAAAAAAAAATCCCACCGAATCTCCACAAATTCCCACAAAATACATGAAAAATCCCTCAAGATCCCGAAATCGCCTCAATATCCCACAAAATTCCACAAAAATCACACAAAACCTCCACAAGTTTCCACAAAATCTAAGAAAAATTCCTCAAAATACTTCAACTCTCCTCAAAACCACACAAAGTCCTTGAAAAGGCCCACCAAATTCCACAAAAATCCCACCAAATTCCCTACATCTTCTCAAAACTCTACAAATTTCAACAAAAATCCCACCAAATCTCCACAAATTCTTACAAAATACATGAAAAATCACAGATAATTCCTCAATTCTCTGCAGAATCTCACAAAATTCCAGAAAAGACCCTCCAAGTTCCACAAACATCCCACAAAATGTCCACAAATGTCCACAAAATCCAAGAAAAATCCCACAAAATTCCCTAATTCTTCTAAAACACGACCAAATTCTAGAAAAATATCCCACCAAATCTCCACAAATTCCCACAAAATACATGAAAAATCCCTCAAGATCCCGAAATCGCCTCAATATCCCACAAAATTCCACAAAAATCACACAAAACCTCCACAAGTTTCCACAAAATCTAAGAAAAATTCCTCAAAATACTTCAACTCTCCTCAAAACCACACAAAGTCCTTGAAAAGGCCCACCAAATTCCAGAAAAATCCCACAGAATCTACACAAATTCCCACAAAATCTAAAACAAATTCCTCAACATTCTTCAATTCTCGTCAGAATCCCACTCAATTCCAGAAAAACCCCCACAAAATTACAGACAAGTCCCACAAAATTCCCTAAATCATTTCAAAACCCTACCAATTCACAGGAATGTGCCACAAAATCTCTGCCAATTCCCAGAACATCCCACAAAAATCCCACAAAAATCCCACAAAAATCCCTAAATCTTCTGAAATCTTGACCAAATTCCAGAAACGCCCCATAAAATCACCACAGTTTCCCACAAAATTCAAGAAAAACAACACAAAATTCCCTAAATCTTTT
Organism: Cyanistes caeruleus; assembly: GCF_971803275.1. Taxonomy (NCBI): domain Eukaryota; kingdom Metazoa; phylum Chordata; class Aves; order Passeriformes; family Paridae; genus Cyanistes; species Cyanistes caeruleus. The sequence continues at coordinate 288,739 of NC_141707.1, read as the reverse complement.
CAAAATACTACAAAATTCCTGAAAAGCCCTACCAAATTCCAGAAATATCCCACAAAATGACCTAAATCATTCCAAAACTCTACCAAATTCCACAAAAATCCCACCAAATCTCCACAAATTCTTACAAAATACATGAAAAATCACAGATAATTCCTCAATTCTCAGCCGAATCTCACAAAATTCCAGAAAAGACCCTCAAAATTCCACAAACATCCCGCAAAATCTCCTCAAAATCCAACAAAATTCCAGGAAAAATCCCACAAAATTCCCTAATTCTTCTAAAACATGACCAAATTCTAAAAAAAAATCCCACCAAATCTCCACAAATTCCCACAAAATACATGAAAAATCCCTCAAGATCCCGAAATCGCCTCAATATCCCACAAAATTCCACAAAAATCACACAAAACCTCCACAAGTTTCCACAAAATCTAAGAAAAATTCCTCAAAATACTTCAACTCTCCTCAAAACCACACAAAGTCCTTGAAAAGGCCCACCAAATTCCACAAAAATCCCACCAAATTCCCTACATCTTCTCAAAACTCTACAAATTTCAACAAAAATCCCACCAAATCTCCACAAATTCTTACAAAATACATGAAAAATCACAGATAATTCCTCAATTCTCTGCAGAATCTCACAAAATTCCAGAAAAGACCCTCAAAGTTCCACAAACATCCCACAAAATGTCCACAAATGTCCACAAAATCCAAGAAAAATCCCACAAAATTCCCTAATTCTTCTAAAACACGACCAAATTCTAGAAAAATATCCCACCAAATCTCCACAAATTCCCACAAAATACATGAAAAATCCCTCAAGATCCCTAAATCGCCTCAATATCCCACAAAATTCCACAAAAATCACACAAAACCTCCACAAGTTTCCACAAAATCTAAGAAAAATTCCTCAAAATACTTCAACTCTCCTCAAAACCACACAAAGTCCTTGAAAAGGCCCACCAAATTCCACAAAAATCCCACCAAATTCCCTACATCTTCTCAAAACTCTACAAATTTCAACAAAAATCCCACCAAATCTCCACAAATTCTTACAAAATACATGAAAAATCACAGATAATTCCTCAATTCTCTGCAGAATCTCACAAAATTCCAGAAAAGACCCTCAAAGTTCCACCAACATCCCACAAAATGTCCACAAATGTCCACAAAATCCAAGAAAAATCCCACAAAATTCCCTAATTCTTCTAAAACACGACCAAATTCTAGAAAAATATCCCACCAAATCTCCACAAATTCCCACAAAATACATGAAAAATCCCTCAAGATCCCGAAATCGCCTCAATATCCCACAAAATTCCACAAAAATCACACAAAACCTCCACAAGTTTCCACAAAATCTAAGAAAAATTCCTCAAAATACTTCAACTCTCCTCAAAACCACACAAAGTCCTTGAAAAGGCCCACCAAATTCCACAAAAATCCCACCAAATTCCCTACATCTTCTCAAAACTCTACAAATTTCAACAAAAATCCCACCAAATCTCCACAAATTCTTACAAAATACATGAAAAATCACAGATAATTCCTCAATTCTCTGCAGAATCTCACAAAATTCCAGAAAAGACCCTCAAAGTTCCACCAACATCCCACAAAATGTCCACAAATGTCCACAAAATCCAAGAAAAATCCCACAAAATTCCCTAATTCTTCTAAAACACGACCAAATTCTAGAAAAATATCCCACCAAATCTCCACAAATTCCCACAAAATACATGAAAAATCCCTCAAGATCCCTAAATCGCCTCACTATCCCACAAAATTCCACAAAAATCACACAAAACCTCCACAAGTTTCCACAAAATCTAAGAAAAATTCCTCAAAATACTTCAACTCTCCTCAAAACCACACAAAGTCCTTGAAAAGGCCCACCAAATTCCACAAAAATCCCACAGAATCTACACAAATTCCCACAAAATCTAAAACAAATTCCTCAACATTCTTCAAGTCTCCTCAGAATCCCACACAATTCCAGAAAAATCCCCACAAAATTACAGACAAGTCCCACAAAGTTCCCTAAATCATTTCAAAACCCTACCAATTCACAGGAATGTCCCACAAAATCTCCACCGATTCCCAGAACATCCCACAAAAATCCCACAAAAATCCCTAAATCTTCTGAAATCTTGACCAAATTCCAGAAACGCCCCATAAAATCACCACAGTTTCCCACAAAATTCAAGAAAAACACCACAAAATTCCCTAAATCTTTTCAAAATACTTCAAAATTCTTGAAAAGCCCCACCAAAGTCCAGAAATATCCCTCAAATGACCTAAATTATTCCAAAACTCTACCAAATTCCACAAAAATCCCACCAAATCTCCACAAATTCTTACAAAATACATGAAAAATCACAGATAATTCCTCAATTCTCTGCAAAATCTCACAAAATTCCAGAAAAGACCCTCAAAATTCCACAACCATCCCACAAAATCTCCTCAAAATCCAAAAAAATTCCAGGAAAAATCCCACAACATTCCCGAAATCTTCTCAAAACACGACCAAATTCTAAAAAAAAATCCCACCAAATCTCCACAAATTCCCACAAAATACATGAAAAATCCCTCAAGATCCCGAAATCGCCTCAATATCCCACAAAATTCCACAAAAATCACACAAAACCTCCACAAGTTTCCACAAAATCTAAGAAAAATTCCTCAAAATACTTCAACTCTCCTCAAAACCACACAAAGTCCTTGAAAAGGCCCACCAAATTCCACAAAAATCCCACCAAATTCCCTACATCTTCTCAAAACTCTACAAATTTCAACAAAAATCCCACCAAATCTCCACAAATTCTTACAAAATACATGAAAAATCACAGATAATTCCTCAATTCTCTGCAGAATCTCACAAAATTCCAGAAAAGACCCTCAAAGTTCCACCAACATCCCACAAAATGTCCACAAATGTCCACAAAATCCAAGAAAAATCCCACAAAATTCCCTAATTCTTCTAAAACACGACCAAATTCTAGAAAAATATCCCACCAAATCTCCACAAATTCCCACAAAATACATGAAAAATCCCTCAAGATCCCGAAATCGCCTCAATATCCCACAAAATTCCACAAAAATCACACAAAACCTCCACAAGTTTCCACAAAATCTAAGAAAAATTCCTCAAAATACTTCAACTCTCCTCAAAACCACACAAAGTCCTTGAAAAGGCCCACCAAATTCCACAAAAATCCCACAGAATCTACACAAATTCCCACAAAATCTAAAACAAATTCCTCAAAATTCTTCAAGTCTCCTCAGAATCCCACACAATTCCAGAAAAATCCCCACAAAATTCCAGACAAGTCCCACAAAATTCCCTAAATCATTTCAAAACCCTACCAATTCACAGGAATGTCCCACAAAATCTCCACCGATTCCCAGAACATCCCACAAAAATCCCACAAAAATCCCTAAATCTTCTGAAATCTTGACCAAATTCCAGAAACGCCCCATAAAATCACCACAGTTTCCCACAAAATTCAAGAAAAACAACACAAAATTCCCTAAATCTTTTCAAAATACTACAAAATTCTTGAAAAGCCCCACCAAAGTCCAGAAATATCCCACAAAATGACCTAAATCATTCCAAAACTCTACCAAATTCCACAAAAATCCCACCAAATCTCCACAAATTCTTACAAAATACATGAAAAATCACAGATAATTCCTCAATTCTCTGCAAAATCTCACAAAATTCCAGAAAAGACCCTCAAAATTCCACAACCATCCCACAAAATCTCCTCAAAATCCAAAAAAATTCCAGGAAAAATCCCACAACATTCCCGAAATCTTCTCAAAACACGACCAAATTCTAAAAAAAAATCCCACCAAATCTCCACAAATTCCCACAAAATACATGAAAAATCCCTCAAGATCCCTAAATCGCCTCAATATCCCACAAAATTCCACAAAAATCACACAAAACCTCCACAAGTTTCCACAAAATCTAAGAAAAATTCCTCAAAATACTTCAACTCTCCTCAAAACCACACAAAGTCCTTGAAAAGGCCCACCAAATTCCACAAAAATCCCACCAAATTCCCTACATCTTCTCAAAACTCTACAAATTTCAACAAAAATCCCACCAAATCTCCACAAATTCTTACAAAATACATGAAAAATCACAGATAATTCCTCAATTCTCTGCAGAATCTCACAAAATTCCAGAAAAGACCCTCAAAGTTCCACCAACATCCCACAAAATGTCCACAAATGTCCACAAAATCCAAGAAAAATCCCACAAAATTCCCTAATTCTTCTAAAACACGACCAAATTCTAGAAAAATATCCCACCAAATCTCCACAAATTCCCACAAAATACATGAAAAATCCCTCAAGATCCCGAAATCGCCTCAATATCCCACAAAATTCCACAAAAATCACACAAAACCTCCACAAGTTTCCACAAAATCTAAGAAAAATTCCTCAAAATACTTCAACTCTCCTCAAAACCACACAAAGTCCTTGAAAAGGCCCACCAAATTCCACAAAAATCCCACCAAATTCCCTACATCTTCTCAAAACTCTACAAATTTCAACAAAAATCCCACCAAATCTCCACAAATTCTTACAAAATACATGAAAAATCACAGATAATTCCTCAATTCTCTGCAGAATCTCACAAAATTCCAGAAAAGACCCTCAAAGTTCCACATACATCCCACAAAATCTTCTCAAAATCCAACAAAATTCCAGGAAAAATCCCACAACAATCCCGAAATCTTCTCAAAACACGACCAAATTCTAAAAAAAAATCCCACCAAATCTCCACAAATTCTTACAAAATACATGAAAAATCACAGATAATTCCTCAATTCTCTGCAAAATCTCACAAAATTCCAGAAAAGACCCTCAAAATTCCACAACCATCCCACAAAATCTCCTCAAAATCCAACAAAATTCCAGGAAAAATCCCACAACATTCCCGAAATCTTCTCAAAACACGACCAAATTCTAAAAAAAAATCCCACCAAATCTCCACAAATTCCCACAAAATACATGAAAAATCCCTCAAGATCCCGAAATCGCCTCAATATCCCACAAAATTCCACAAAAATCACACAAAACCTCCACAAGTTTCCACAAAATCTAAGAAAAATTCCTCAAAATACTTCAACTCTCCTCAAAACCACACAAAGTCCTTGAAAAGGCCCACCAAATTCCACAAAAATCCCACCAAATTCCCTACATCTTCTCAAAACTCTACAAATTTCAACAAAAATCCCACCAAATCTCCACAAATTCTTACAAAATACATGAAAAATCACAGATAATTCCTCAATTCTCTGCAGAATCTCACAAAATTCCAGAAAAGACCCTCAAAGTTCCACCAACATCCCACAAAATGTCCACAAATGTCCACAAAATCCAAGAAAAATCCCACAAAATTCCCTAATTCTTCTAAAACACGACCAAATTCTAGAAAAATATCCCACCAAATCTCCACAAATTCCCACAAAATACATGAAAAATCCCTCAAGATCCCGAAATCGCCTCAATATCCCACAAAATTCCACAAAAATCACACAAAACCTCCACAAGTTTCCACAAAATCTAAGAAAAATTCCTCAAAATACTTCAACTCTCCTCAAAACCACACAAAGTCCTTGAAAAGGCCCACCAAATTCCACAAAAATCCCACCAAATTCCCTACATCTTCTCAAAACTCTACAAATTTCAACAAAAATCCCACCAAATCTCCACAAATTCTTACAAAATACATGAAAAATCACAGATAATTCCTCAATTCTCTGCAGAATCTCACAAAATTCCAGAAAAGACCCTCAAAGTTCCACCAACATCCCACAAAATGTCCACAAATGTCCACAAAATCCAAGAAAAATCCCACAAAATTCCCTAATTCTTCTAAAACACGACCAAATTCTAGAAAAATATCCCACCAAATCTCCACAAATTCCCACAAAATACATGAAAAATCCCTCAAGATCCCTAAATCGCCTCACTATCCCACAAAATTCCACAAAAATCACACAAAACCTCCACAAGTTTCCACAAAATCTAAGAAAAATTCCTCAAAATACTTCAACTCTCCTCAAAACCACACAAAGTCCTTGAAAAGGCCCACCAAATTCCACAAAAATCCCACCAAATTCCCTACATCTTCTCAAAACTCTACAAATTTCAACAAAAATCCCACCAAATCTCCACAAATTCTTACAAAATACATGAAAAATCACAGATAATTCCTCAATTCTCTGCAGAATCTCACAAAATTCCAGAAAAGACCCTCAAAGTTCCACAAACATCCCACAAAATGTCCACAAATGTCCACAAAATCCAAGAAAAATCCCACAAAATTCCCTAATTCTTCTAAAACACGACCAAATTCTAGAAAAAAATCCCACCAAATCTCCACAAATTCCCACATAATACATGAAAAATCCCTCAAGATCCCTAAATCGCCTCAATATCCCACAAAATTCCACAAAAATCACACAAAACCTCCACAAGTTTCCACAAAATCTAAGAAAAATTCCTCAAAATACTTCAACTCTCCTCAAAACCACACAAAGTCCTTGAAAAGGCCCACCAAATTCCAGAAAAATCCCACAGAATCTACACAAATTCCCACAAAATCTAAAACAAATTCCTCAAAATTCTTCAAGTCTCCTCAGAATCCCACACAATTCCAGAAAAATCCCCACAAAATTCCAGACAAGTCCCACAAAATTCCCTAAATCATTTCAAAACCCTACCAATTCACAGGAATGTCCCACAAAATCTCCACCGATTCCCAGAACATCCCACAAAAATCCCACAAAAATCCCTAAATCTTCTGAAATCTTGACCAAATTCCAGAAACGCCCCATAAAATCACCACAGTTTCCCACAAAATTCAAGAAAAACACCACAAAATTCCCTAAATCTTTTCAAAATACTACAAAATTCTTGAAAAGCCCCACCAAAGTCCAGAAATATCCCACAAAATGACCTAAATCATTCCAAAACTCTACCAAATTCCACAAAAATCCCACCAAATCTCCACAAATTCTTACAAAATACATGAAAAATCACAGATAATTCCTCAATTCTCTGCAAAATCTCACAAAATTCCAGAAAAGACCCTCAAAATTCCACAACCATCCCACAAAATCTCCTCAAAATCCAAAAAAATTCCAGGAAAAATCCCACAACATTCCCGAAATCTTCTCAAAACATGACCAAATTCTAAAAAAAAATCCCACCAAATCTCCACAAATTCCCACAAAATACATGAAAAATCCCTCAAGATCCCTAAATCGCCTCACTATCCCACAAAATTCCACAAAAATCACACAAAACCTCCACAAGTTTCCACAAAATCTAAGAAAAATTCCTCAAAATACTTCAACTCTCCTCAAAACCACACAAAGTCCTTGAAAAGGCCCACCAAATTCCAGAAAAATCCCACCAAATTCCCTACATCTTCTCAAAACTCTACAAATTTCAACAAAAATCCCACCAAATCTCCACAAATTCTTACAAAATACATGAAAAATCACAGATAATTCCTCAATTCTCTGCAGAATCTCACAAAATTCCAGAAAAGACCCTCAAAGTTCCACCAACATCCCACAAAATGTCCACAAATGTCCACAAAATCCAAGAAAAATCCCACAAAATTCCCTAATTCTTCTAAAACACGACCAAATTCTAGAAAAATATCCCACCAAATCTCCACAAATTCCCACAAAATACATGAAAAATCCCTCAAGATCCCTAAATCGCCTCAATATCCCACAAAATTCCACAAAAATCACACAAAACCTCCACAAGTTTCCACAAAATCTAAGAAAAATTCCTCAAAATACTTCAACTCTCCTCAAAACCACACAAAGTCCTTGAAAAGGCCCACCAAATTCCACAAAAATCCCACCAAATTCCCTACATCTTCTCAAAACTCTACAAATTTCAACAAAAATCCCACCAAATCTCCACAAATTCTTACAAAATACATGAAAAATCACAGATAATTCCTCAATTCTCTGCAGAATCTCACAAAATTCCAGAAAAGACCCTCAAAATTCCACAACCATCCCACAAAATCTTCTCAAAATCCAACAAAATTCAAGGAAAAATCCCACAACAATCCCGAAATCTTCTCAAAACACGACCAAATTCTAAAAAAAAATCCCACCAAATCTCCACAAATTCTTACAAAATACATGAAAAATCACAGATAATTCCTCAATTCTCTGCAAAATCTCACAAAATTCCAGAAAAGACCCTCAAAATTCCACAACCATCCCACAAAATCTCCTCAAAATCCAACAAAATTCCAGGAAAAATCCCACAACATTCCCGAAATCTTCTCAAAACACGACCAAATTCTAAAAAAAAATCCCACCAAATCTCCACAAATTCCCACAAAATACATGAAAAATCCCTCAAGATCCCGAAATCGCCTCAATATCCCACAAAATTCCACAAAAATCACACAAAACCTCCACAAGTTTCCACAAAATCTAAGAAAAATTCCTCAAAATACTTCAACTCTCCTCAAAACCACACAAAGTCCTTGAAAAGGCCCACCAAATTCCACAAAAATCCCACCAAATTCCCTACATCTTCTCAAAACTCTACAAATTTCAACAAAAATCCCACCAAATCTCCACAAATTCTTACAAAATACATGAAAAATCACAGATAATTCCTCAATTCTCTGCAGAATCTCACAAAATTCCAGAAAAGACCCTCAAAGTTCCACCAACATCCCACAAAATGTCCACAAATGTCCACAAAATCCAAGAAAAATCCCACAAAATTCCCTAATTCTTCTAAAACACGACCAAATTCTAGAAAAATATCCCACCAAATCTCCACAAATTCCCACAAAATACATGAAAAATCCCTCAAGATCCCTAAATCGCCTCAATATCCCACAAAATTCCACAAAAATCACACAAAACCTCCACAAGTTTCCACAAAATCTAAGAAAAATTCCTCAAAATACTTCAACTCTCCTCAAAACCACACAAAGTCCTTGAAAAGGCCCACCAAATTCCACAAAAATCCCACCAAATTCCCTACATCTTCTCAAAACTCTACAAATTTCAACAAAAATCCCACCAAATCTCCACAAATTCTTACAAAATACATGAAAAATCACAGATAATTCCTCAATTCTCTGCAGAATCTCACAAAATTCCAGAAAAGACCCTCAAAGTTCCACAAACATCCCACAAAATCTTCTCAAAATCCAACAAAATTCAAGGAAAAATCCCACAACAATCCCGAAATCTTCTCAAAACACGACCAAATTCTAAAAAAAAATCCCACCAAATCTCCACAAATTCTTACAAAATACATGAAAAATCACAGATAATTCCTCAATTCTCTGCAAAATCTCACAAAATTCCAGAAAAGACCCTCAAAATTCCACAACCATCCCACAAAATCTCCTCAAAATCCAACAAAATTCCAGGAAAAATCCCACAACATTCCCGAAATCTTCTCAAAACACGACCAAATTCTAAAAAAAAATCCCACCAAATCTCCACAAATTCCCACAAAATACATGAAAAATCCCTCAAGATCCCGAAATCGCCTCAATATCCCACAAAATTCCACAAAAATCACACAAAACCTCCACAAGTTTCCACAAAATCTAAGAAAAATTCCTCAAAATACTTCAACTCTCCTCAAAACCACACAAAGTCCTTGAAAAGGCCCACCAAATTCCAGAAAAATCCCACCAAATTCCCTACATCTTCTCAAAACTCTACAAATTTCAACAAAAATCCCACCAAATCTCCACAAATTCTTACAAAATACATGAAAAATCACAGATAATTCCTCAATTCTCTGCAGAATCTCACAAAATTCCAGAAAAGACCCTCAAAGTTCCACCAACATCCCACAAAATGTCCACAAATGTCCACAAAATCCAAGAAAAATCCCACAAAATTCCCTAATTCTTCTAAAACACGACCAAATTCTAGAAAAATATCCCACCAAATCTCCACAAATTCCCACAAAATACATGAAAAATCCCTCAAGATCCCTAAATCGCCTCAATATCCCACAAAATTCCACAAAAATCACACAAAACCTCCACAAGTTTCCACAAAATCTAAGAAAAATTCCTCAAAATACTTCAACTCTCCTCAAAACCACACAAAGTCCTTGAAAAGGCCCACCAAATTCCACAAAAATCCCACCAAATTCCCTACATCTTCTCAAAACTCTACAAATTTCAACAAAAATCCCACCAAATCTCCACAAATTCTTACAAAATACATGAAAAATCACAGATAATTCCTCAATTCTCTGCAGAATCTCAAAAAATTCCAGAAAAGACCCTCAAAGTTCCACCAACATCCCACAAAATGTCCACAAATGTCCACAAAATCCAAGAAAAATCCCACAAAATTCCCTAATTCTTCTAAAACACGACCAAATTCTAGAAAAATATCCCACCAAATCTCCACAAATTCCCACAAAATACATGAAAAATCCCTCAAGATCCCTAAATCGCCTCACTATCCCACAAAATTCCACAAAAATCACACAAAACCTCCACAAGTTTCCACAAAATCTAAGAAAAATTCCTCAAAATACTTCAACTCTCCTCAAAACCACACAAAGTCCTTGAAAAGGCCCACCAAATTCCACAAAAATCCCACCAAATTCCCTACATCTTCTCAAAACTCTACAAATTTCAACAAAAATCCCACCAAATCTCCACAAATTCTTACAAAATACATGAAAAATCACAGATAATTCCTCAATTCTCTGCAGAATCTCACAAAATTCCAGAAAAGACCCTCAAAGTTCCACAAACATCCCACAAAATGTCCACAAATGTCCACAAAATCCAAGAAAAATCCCACAAAATTCCCTAATTCTTCTAAAACACGACCAAATTCTAGAAAAAAATCCCACCAAATCTCCACAAATTCCCACAAAATACATGAAAAATCCCTCAAGATCCCTAAATCGCCTCAATATCCCACAAAATTCCACAAAAATCACACAAAACCTCCACAAGTTTCCACAAAATCTAAGAAAAATTCCTCAAAATACTTCAACTCTCCTCAAAACCACACAAAGTCCTTGAAAAGGCCCACCAAATTCCACAAAAATCCCACAGAATCTACACAAATTCCCACAAAATCTAAAACAAATTCCTCAAAATTCTTCAAGTCTCCTCAGAATCCCACACAATTCCAGAAAAATCCCCACAAAATTACAGACAAGTCCCACAAAATTCCCTAAATCATTTCAAAACCCTACCAATTCACAGGAATGTCCCACAAAATCTCCACCGATTCCCAGAACATCCCACAAAAATCCCACAAAAATCCCTAAATCTTCTGAAATCTTGACCAAATTCCAGAAACGCCCCATAAAATCACCACAGTTTCCCACAAAATTCAAGAAAAACAACACAAAATTCCCTAAATCTTTTCAAAATACTACAAAATTCTTGAAAAGCCCCACCAAAGTCCAGAAATATCCCACAAAATGACCTAAATCATTCCAAAACTCTACCAAATTCCACAAAAATCCCACCAAATCTCCACAAATTCTTACAAAATACATGAAAAATCACAGATAATTCCTCAATTCTCTGCAAAATCTCACAAAATTCCAGAAAAGACCCTCAAAATTCCACAACCATCCCACAAAATCTCCTCAAAATCCAAAAAAATTCCAGGAAAAATCCCACAACATTCCCGAAATCTTCTCAAAACATGACCAAATTCTAAAAAAAAATCCCACCAAATCTCCACAAATTCCCACAAAATACATGAAAAATCCCTCAAGATCCCTAAATCGCCTCAATATCCCACAAAATTCCACAAAAATCACACAAAACCTCCACAAGTTTCCACAAAATCTAAGAAAAATTCCTCAAAATACTTCAACTCTCCTCAAAACCACACAAAGTCCTTGAAAAGGCCCACCAAATTCCACAAAAATCCCACCAAATTCCCTACATCTTCTCAAAACTCTACAAATTTCAACAAAAATCCCACCAAATCTCCACAAATTCTTACAAAATACATGAAAAATCACAGATAATTCCTCAATTCTCTGCAAAATCTCACAAAATTCCAGAAAAGACCCTCAAAGTTCCACCAACATCCCACAAAATGTCCACAAAATCCAAGAAAAATCCCACAAAATTCCCTAATTCTTCTAAAACACGACCAAATTCTAGAAAAATATCCCACCAAATCTCCACAAATTCCCACAAAATACATGAAAAATCCCTCAAGATCCCTAAATCGCCTCAATATCCCACAAAATTCCACAAAAATCACACAAAACCTCCACAAGTTTCCACAAAATCTAAGAAAAATTCCTCAAAATACTTCAACTCTCCTCAAAACCACACAAAGTCCTTGAAAAGGCCCACCAAATTCCACAAAAATCCCACCAAATTCCCTACATCTTCTCAAAACTCTACAAATTTCAACAAAAATCCCACCAAATCTCCACAAATTCTTACAAAATACATGAAAAATCACAGATAATTCCTCAATTCTCTGCAGAATCTCAAAAAATTCCAGAAAAGACCCTCAAAGTTCCACCAACATCCCACAAAATGTCCACAAATGTCCACAAAATCCAAGAAAAATCCCACAAAATTCCCTAATTCTTCTAAAACACGACCAAATTCTAGAAAAATATCCCACCAAATCTCCACAAATTCCCACAAAATACATGAAAAATCCCTCAAGATCCCGAAATCGCCTCAATATCCCACAAAATTCCACAAAAATCACACAAAACCTCCACAAGTTTCCACAAAATCTAAGAAAAATTCCTCAAAATACTTCAACTCTCCTCAAAACCACACAAAGTCCTTGAAAAGGCCCACCAAATTCCACAAAAATCCCACAGAATCTACACAAATTCCCACAAAATCTAAAACAAATTCCTCAAAATTCTTCAAGTCTCCTCAGAATCCCACACAATTCCAGAAAAATCCCCACAAAATTACAGACAAGTCCCACAAAATTCCCTAAATCATTTCAAAACCCTACCAATTCACAGGAATGTCCCACAAAATCTCCACCGATTCCCAGAACATCCCACAAAAATCCCACAAAAATCCCTAAATCTTCTGAAATCTTGACCAAATTCCAGAAACGCCCCATAAAATCACCACAGTTTCCCACAAAATTCAAGAAAAACAACACAAAATTCCCTAAATCTTTTCAAAATACTACAAAATTCTTGAAAAGCCCCACCAAAGTCCAGAAATATCCCACAAAATGACCTAAATCATTCCAAAACTCTACCAAATTCCACAAAAATCCCACCAAATCTCCACAAATTCTTACAAAATACATGAAAAATCACAGATAATTCCTCAATTCTCTGCAAAATCTCACAAAATTCCAGAAAAGACCCTCAAAATTCCACAACCATCCCACAAAATCTCCTCAAAATCCAAAAAAATTCCAGGAAAAATCCCACAACATTCCCGAAATCTTCTCAAAACATGACCAAATTCTAAAAAAAAATCCCACCAAATCTCCACAAATTCCCACAAAATACATGAAAAATCCCTCAAGATCCCGAAATCGCCTCAATATCCCACAAAATTCCACAAAAATCACACAAAACCTCCACAAGTTTCCACAAAATCTAAGAAAAATTCCTCAAAATACTTCAACTCTCCTCAAAACCACACAAAGTCCTTGAAAAGGCCCACCAAATTCCACAAAAATCCCACCAAATTCCCTACATCTTCTCAAAACTCTACAAATTTCAACAAAAATCCCACCAAATCTCCACAAATTCTTACAAAATACATGAAAAATCACAGATAATTCCTCAATTCTCTGCAGAATCTCACAAAATTCCAGAAAAGACCCTCAAAGTTCCACCAACATCCCACAAAATGTCCACAAAATCCAAGAAAAATCCCACAAAATTCCCTAATTCTTCTAAAACACGACCAAATTCTAGAAAAATATCCCACCAAATCTCCACAAATTCCCACAAAATACATGAAAAATCCCTCAAGATCCCTAAATCGCCTCAATATCCCACAAAATTCCACAAAAATCACACAAAACCTCCACAAGTTTCCACAAAATCTAAGAAAAATTCCTCAAAATACTTCAACTCTCCTCAAAACCACACAAAGTCCTTGAAAAGGCCCACCAAATTCCACAAAAATCCCACCAAATTCCCTACATCTTCTCAAAACTCTACAAATTTCAACAAAAATCCCACCAAATCTCCACAAATTCTTACAAAATACATGAAAAATCACAGATAATTCCTCAATTCTCTGCAGAATCTCACAAAATTCCAGAAAAGACCCTCAAAGTTCCACCAACATCCCACAAAATGTCCACAAATGTCCACAAAATCCAAGAAAAATCCCACAAAATTCCCTAATTCTTCTAAAACACGACCAAATTCTAGAAAAATATCCCACCAAATCTCCACAAATTCCCACAAAATACATGAAAAATCCCTCAAGATCCCTAAATCGCCTCAATATCCCACAAAATTCCACAAAAATCACACAAAACCTCCACAAGTTTCCACAAAATCTAAGAAAAATTCCTCAAAATACTTCAACTCTCCTCAAAACCACACAAAGTCCTTGAAAAGGCCCACCAAATTCCACAAAAATCCCACAGAATCTACACAAATTCCCACAAAATCTAAAACAAATTCCTCAAAATTCTTCAAGTCTCCTCAGAATCCCACACAATTCCAGAAAAATCCCCACAAAATTCCAGACAAGTCCCACAAAATTCCCTAAATCATTTCAAAACCCTACCAATTCACAGGAATGTCCCACAAAATCTCCACCGATTCCCAGAACATCCCACAAAAATCCCACAAAAATCCCTAAATCTTCTGAAATCTTGACCAAATTCCAGAAACGCCCCATAAAATCACCACAGTTTCCCACAAAATTCAAGAAAAACAACACAAAATTCCCTAAATCTTTTCAAAATACTACAAAATTCTTGAAAAGCCCCACCAAAGTCCAGAAATATCCCACAAAATGACCTAAATCATTCCAAAACTCTACCAAATTCCACAAAAATCCCACCAAATCTCCACAAATTCTTACAAAATACATGAAAAATCACAGATAATTCCTCAATTCTCTGCAAAATCTCACAAAATTCCAGAAAAGACCCTCAAAATTCCACAACCATCCCACAAAATCTCCTCAAAATCCAAAAAAATTCCAGGAAAAATCCCACAACATTCCCGAAATCTTCTCAAAACATGACCAAATTCTAAAAAAAAATCCCACCAAATCTCCACAAATTCCCACAAAATACATGAAAAATCCCTCAAGATCCCTAAATCGCCTCACTATCCCACAAAATTCCACAAAAATCACACAAAACCTCCACAAGTTTCCACAAAATCTAAGAAAAATTCCTCAAAATACTTCAACTCTCCTCAAAACCACACAAAGTCCTTGAAAAGGCCCACCAAATTCCACAAAAATCCCACCAAATTCCCTACATCTTCTCAAAACTCTACAAATTTCAACAAAAATCCCACCAAATCTCCACAAATTCTTACAAAATACATGAAAAATCACAGATAATTCCTCAATTCTCTGCAGAATCTCACAAAATTCCAGAAAAGACCCTCAAAGTTCCACAAACATCCCACAAAATCTCCTCAAAATCCAACAAAATTCCAGGAAAATTCCCACAACATTCCCGAAATCTTCTCAAAACACGACCAAATTCTAAAAAAAAATCCCACCAAATCTCCACAAATTCCCACAAAATACATGAAAAATCCCTCAAGATCCCTAAATCGCCTCACTATCCCACAAAATTCCACAAAAATCACACAAAACCTCCACAAGTTTCCACAAAATCTAAGAAAAATTCCTCAAAATACTTCAACTCTCCTCAAAACCACACAAAGTCCTTGAAAAGGCCCACCAAATTCCACAAAAATCCCACCAAATTCCCTACATCTTCTCAAAACTCTACAAATTTCAACAAAAATCCCACCAAATCTCCACAAATTCTTACAAAATACATGAAAAATCACAGATAATTCCTCAATTCTCTGCAGAATCTCACAAAATTCCAGAAAAGACCCTCAAAGTTCCACAAATATCCCACAAAATCTTCTCAAAATCCAACAAAATTCCAGGAAAAATCCCACAACAATCCCGAAATCTTCTCAAAACACGACCAAATTCTAAAAAAAAATCCCACCAAATCTCCACAAATTCTTACAAAATACATGAAAAATCACAGATAATTCCTCAATTCTCTGCAAAATCTCACAAAATTCCAGAAAAGACCCTCAAAATTCCACAACCATCCCACAAAATCTCCTCAAAATCCAACAAAATTCCAGGAAAAATCCCACAACATTCCCGAAATCTTCTCAAAACACGACCAAATTCTAAAAAAAAATCCCACCAAATCTCCACAAATTCCCACAAAATACATGAAAAATCCCTCAAGATCCCTAAATCGCCTCAATATCCCACAAAATTCCACAAAAATCACACAAAACCTCCACAAGTTTCCACAAAATCTAAGAAAAATTCCTCAAAATACTTCAACTCTCCTCAAAACCACACAAAGTCCTTGAAAAGGCCCACCAAATTCCTCAAAAATCCCACCAAATTCCCTACATCTTCTCAAAACTCTACAAATTTCAACAAAAATCCCACCAAATCTCCACAAATTCTTACAAAATACATGAAAAATCACAGATAATTCCTCAATTCTCTGCAGAATCTCACAAAATTCCAGAAAAGACCCTCAAAGTTCCACCAACATCCCACAAAATGTCCACAAATGTCCACAAAATCCAAGAAAAATCCCACAAAATTCCCTAATTCTTCTAAAACACGACCAAATTCTAGAAAAATATCCCACCAAATCTCCACAAATTCCCACAAAATACATGAAAAATCCCTCAAGATCCCTAAATCGCCTCACTATCCCACAAAATTCCACAAAAATCACACAAAACCTCCACAAGTTTCCACAAAATCTAAGAAAAATTCCTCAAAATACTTCAACTCTCCTCAAAACCACACAAAGTCCTTGAAAAGGCCCACCAAATTCCACAAAAATCCCACAGAATCTACACAAATTCCCACAAAATCTAAAACAAATTCCTCAACATTCTTCAAGTCTCCTCAGAATCCCACACAATTCCAGAAAAATCCCCACAAAATTACAGACAAGTCCCACAAAGTTCCCTAAATCATTTCAAAACCCTACCAATTCACAGGAATGTCCCACAAAATCTCCACCGATTCCCAGAACATCCCACAAAAATCCCACAAAAATCCCTAAATCTTCTGAAATCTTGACCAAATTCCAGAAACGCCCCATAAAATCACCACAGTTTCCCACAAAATTCAAGAAAAACAACACAAAATTCCCTAAATCTTTTCAAAATACTACAAAATTCTTGAAAAGCCCCACCAAAGTCCAGAAATATCCCACAAAATGACCTAAATCATTCCAAAACTCTACCAAATTCCACAAAAATCCCACCAAATCTCCACAAATTCTTACAAAATACATGAAAAATCACAGATAATTCCTCAATTCTCTGCAAAATCTCACAAAATTCCAGAAAAGACCCTCAAAATTCCACAACCATCCCACAAAATCTCCTCAAAATCCAAAAAAATTCCAGGAAAAATCCCACAACATTCCCGAAATCTTCTCAAAACATGACCAAATTCTAAAAAAAAATCCCACCAAATCTCCACAAATTCCCACAAAATACATGAAAAATCCCTCAAGATCCCGAAATCGCCTCAATATCCCACAAAATTCCACAAAAATCACACAAAACCTCCACAAGTTTCCACAAAATCTAAGAAAAATTCCTCAAAATACTTCAACTCTCCTCAAAACCACACAAAGTCCTTGAAAAGGCCCACCAAATTCCACAAAAATCCCACCAAATTCCCTACATCTTCTCAAAACTCTACAAATTTCAACAAAAATCCCACCAAATCTCCACAAATTCTTACAAAATACATGAAAAATCACAGATAATTCCTCAATTCTCTGCAGAATCTCACAAAATTCCAGAAAAGACCCTCAAAGTTCCACCAACATCCCACAAAATGTCCACAAAATCCAAGAAAAATCCCACAAAATTCCCTAATTCTTCTAAAACACGACCAAATTCTAGAAAAATATCCCACCAAATCTCCACAAATTCCCACAAAATACATGAAAAATCCCTCAAGATCCCTAAATCGCCTCAATATCCCACAAAATTCCACAAAAATCACACAAAACCTCCACAAGTTTCCACAAAATCTAAGAAAAATTCCTCAAAATACTTCAACTCTCCTCAAAACCACACAAAGTCCTTGAAAAGGCCCACCAAATTCCACAAAAATCCCACCAAATTCCCTACATCTTCTCAAAACTCTACAAATTTCAACAAAAATCCCACCAAATCTCCACAAATTCTTACAAAATACATGAAAAATCACAGATAATTCCTCAATTCTCTGCAGAATCTCACAAAATTCCAGAAAAGACCCTCAAAGTTCCACCAACATCCCACAAAATGTCCACAAATGTCCACAAAATCCAAGAAAAATCCCACAAAATTCCCTAATTCTTCTAAAACACGACCAAATTCTAGAAAAATATCCCACCAAATCTCCACAAATTCCCACAAAATACATGAAAAATCCCTCAAGATCCCTAAATCGCCTCAATATCCCACAAAATTCCACAAAAATCACACAAAACCTCCACAAGTTTCCACAAAATCTAAGAAAAATTCCTCAAAATACTTCAACTCTCCTCAAAACCACACAAAGTCCTTGAAAAGGCCCACCAAATTCCACAAAAATCCCACAGAATCTACACAAATTCCCACAAAATCTAAAACAAATTCCTCAAAATTCTTCAAGTCTCCTCAGAATCCCACACAATTCCAGAAAAATCCCCACAAAATTCCAGACAAGTCCCACAAAATTCCCTAAATCATTTCAAAACCCTACCAATTCACAGGAATGTCCCACAAAATCTCCACCGATTCCCAGAACATCCCACAAAAATCCCACAAAAATCCCTAAATCTTCTGAAATCTTGACCAAATTCCAGAAACGCCCCATAAAATCACCACAGTTTCCCACAAAATTCAAGAAAAACAACACAAAATTCCCTAAATCTTTTCAAAATACTACAAAATTCTTGAAAAGCCCCACCAAAGTCCAGAAATATCCCACAAAATGACCTAAATCATTCCAAAACTCTACCAAATTCCACAAAAATCCCACCAAATCTCCACAAATTCTTACAAAATACATGAAAAATCACAGATAATTCCTCAATTCTCTGCAAAATCTCACAAAATTCCAGAAAAGACCCTCAAAATTCCACAACCATCCCACAAAATCTCCTCAAAATCCAAAAAAATTCCAGGAAAAATCCCACAACATTCCCGAAATCTTCTCAAAACATGACCAAATTCTAAAAAAAAATCCCACCAAATCTCCACAAATTCCCACAAAATACATGAAAAATCCCTCAAGATCCCTAAATCGCCTCACTATCCCACAAAATTCCACAAAAATCACACAAAACCTCCACAAGTTTCCACAAAATCTAAGAAAAATTCCTCAAAATACTTCAACTCTCCTCAAAACCACACAAAGTCCTTGAAAAGGCCCACCAAATTCCACAAAAATCCCACCAAATTCCCTACATCTTCTCAAAACTCTACAAATTTCAACAAAAATCCCACCAAATCTCCACAAATTCTTACAAAATACATGAAAAATCACAGATAATTCCTCAATTCTCTGCAGAATCTCACAAAATTCCAGAAAAGACCCTCAAAGTTCCACAAACATCCCACAAAATCTCCTCAAAATCCAACAAAATTCCAGGAAAATTCCCACAACATTCCCGAAATCTTCTCAAAACACGACCAAATTCTAAAAAAAAATCCCACCAAATCTCCACAAATTCCCACAAAATACATGAAAAATCCCTCAAGATCCCTAAATCGCCTCACTATCCCACAAAATTCCACAAAAATCACACAAAACCTCCACAAGTTTCCACAAAATCTAAGAAAAATTCCTCAAAATACTTCAACTCTCCTCAAAACCACACAAAGTCCTTGAAAAGGCCCACCAAATTCCACAAAAATCCCACCAAATTCCCTACATCTTCTCAAAACTCTACAAATTTCAACAAAAATCCCACCAAATCTCCACAAATTCTTACAAAATACATGAAAAATCACAGATAATTCCTCAATTCTCTGCAGAATCTCACAAAATTCCAGAAAAGACCCTCAAAGTTCCACAAATATCCCACAAAATCTTCTCAAAATCCAACAAAATTCCAGGAAAAATCCCACAACAATCCCGAAATCTTCTCAAAACACGACCAAATTCTAAAAAAAAATCCCACCAAATCTCCACAAATTCTTACAAAATACATGAAAAATCACAGATAATTCCTCAATTCTCTGCAAAATCTCACAAAATTCCAGAAAAGACCCTCAAAATTCCACAACCATCCCACAAAATCTCCTCAAAATCCAACAAAATTCCAGGAAAAATCCCACAACATTCCCGAAATCTTCTCAAAACACGACCAAATTCTAAAAAAAAATCCCACCAAATCTCCACAAATTCCCACAAAATACATGAAAAATCCCTCAAGATCCCTAAATCGCCTCAATATCCCACAAAATTCCACAAAAATCACACAAAACCTCCACAAGTTTCCACAAAATCTAAGAAAAATTCCTCAAAATACTTCAACTCTCCTCAAAACCACACAAAGTCCTTGAAAAGGCCCACCAAATTCCTCAAAAATCCCACCAAATTCCCTACATCTTCTCAAAACTCTACAAATTTCAACAAAAATCCCACCAAATCTCCACAAATTCTTACAAAATACATGAAAAATCACAGATAATTCCTCAATTCTCTGCAGAATCTCACAAAATTCCAGAAAAGACCCTCAAAGTTCCACCAACATCCCACAAAATGTCCACAAATGTCCACAAAATCCAAGAAAAATCCCACAAAATTCCCTAATTCTTCTAAAACACGACCAAATTCTAGAAAAATATCCCACCAAATCTCCACAAATTCCCACAAAATACATGAAAAATCCCTCAAGATCCCTAAATCGCCTCACTATCCCACAAAATTCCACAAAAATCACACAAAACCTCCACAAGTTTCCACAAAATCTAAGAAAAATTCCTCAAAATACTTCAACTCTCCTCAAAACCACACAAAGTCCTTGAAAAGGCCCACCAAATTCCACAAAAATCCCACAGAATCTACACAAATTCCCACAAAATCTAAAACAAATTCCTCAACATTCTTCAAGTCTCCTCAGAATCCCACACAATTCCAGAAAAATCCCCACAAAATTACAGACAAGTCCCACAAAGTTCCCTAAATCATTTCAAAACCCTACCAATTCACAGGAATGTCCCACAAAATCTCCACCGATTCCCAGAACATCCCACAAAAATCCCACAAAAATCCCTAAATCTTCTGAAATCTTGACCAAATTCCAGAAACGCCCCATAAAATCACCACAGTTTCCCACAAAATTCAAGAAAAACAACACAAAATTCCCTAAATCTTTTCAAAATACTACAAAATTCTTGAAAAGCCCCACCAAAGTCCAGAAATATCCCACAAATGACCTAAATCATTCCAAAACTCTACCAAATTCCACAAAAATCCCACCAAATCTCCACAAATTCTTACAAAATACATGAAAAATCACAGATAATTCCTCAATTCTCTGCAGAATCTCACAAAATTCCAGAAAAGACCCTCAAAATTCCACAAACATCCCACAAAATCTCCTCAAAATCCAACAAAATTCCAGGAAAAATCCCACAACAATCCCGAAATCTTCTCAAAACACGACCAAATTCTAAAAAAAAATCCCACCAAATCTCCACAAATTCCCACAAAATACATGAAAAATCCCTCAAGATCCCTAAATCGCCTCAATATCCCACAAAATTCCACAAAAATCACACAAAACCTCCACAAGTTTCCACAAAATCTAAGAAAAATTCCTCAAAATACTTCAACTCTCCTCAAAACCACACAAAGTCCTTGAAAAGGCCCACCAAATTCCACAAAAATCCCACCAAATTCCCTACATCTTCTCAAAACTCTACAAATTTCAACAAAAATCCCACCAAATCTCCACAAATTCTTACAAAATACATGAAAAATCACAGATAATTCCTCAATTCTCTGCAGAATCTCACAAAATTCCAGAAAAGACCCTCAAAGTTCCACCAACATCCCACAAAATGTCCACAAATGTCCACAAAATCCAAGAAAAATCCCACAAAATTCCCTAATTCTTCTAAAACACGACCAAATTCTAGAAAAATATCCCACCAAATCTCCACAAATTCCCACAAAATACATGAAAAATCCCTCAAGATCCCGAAATCGCCTCAATATCCCACAAAATTCCACAAAAATCACACAAAACCTCCACAAGTTTCCACAAAATCTAAGAAAAATTCCTCAAAATACTTCAACTCTCCTCAAAACCACACAAAGTCCTTGAAAAGGCCCACCAAATTCCACAAAAATCCCACCAAATTCCCTACATCTTCTCAAAACTCTACAAATTTCAACAAAAATCCCACCAAATCTCCACAAATTCTTACAAAATACATGAAAAATCACAGATAATTCCTCAATTCTCTGCAGAATCTCACAAAATTCCAGAAAAGACCCTCAAAGTTCCACCAACATCCCACAAAATGTCCACAAATGTCCACAAAATCCAAGAAAAATCCCACAAAATTCCCTAATTCTTCTAAAACACGACCAAATTCTAGAAAAATATCCCACCAAATCTCCACAAATTCCCACAAAATACATGAAAAATCCCTCAAGATCCCTAAATCGCCTCACTATCCCACAAAATTCCACAAAAATCACACAAAACCTCCACAAGTTTCCACAAAATCTAAGAAAAATTCCTCAAAATACTTCAACTCTCCTCAAAACCACACAAAGTCCTTGAAAAGGCCCACCAAATTCCACAAAAATCCCACCAAATTCCCTACATCTTCTCAAAACTCTACAAATTTCAACAAAAATCCCACCAAATCTCCACAAATTCTTACAAAATACATGAAAAATCACAGATAATTCCTCAATTCTCTGCAGAATCTCACAAAATTCCAGAAAAGACCCTCAAAGTTCCACCAACATCCCACAAAATGTCCACAAATGTCCACAAAATCCAAGAAAAATCCCACAAAATTCCCTAATTCTTCTAAAACACGACCAAATTCTAGAAAAATATCCCACCAAATCTCCACAAATTCCCACAAAATACATGAAAAATCCCTCAAGATCCCGAAATCGCCTCAATATCCCACAAAATTCCACAAAAATCACACAAAACCTCCACAAGTTTCCACAAAATCTAAGAAAAATTCCTCAAAATACTTCAACTCTCCTCAAAACCACACAAAGTCCTTGAAAAGGCCCACCAAATTCCACAAAAATCCCACAGAATCTACACAAATTCCCACAAAATCTAAAACAAATTCCTCAAAATTCTTCAAGTCTCCTCAGAATCCCACACAATTCCAGAAAAATCCCCACAAAATTACAGACAAGTCCCACAAAATTCCCTAAATCATTTCAAAACCCTACCAATTCACAGGAATGTCCCACAAAATCTCCACCGATTCCCAGAACATCCCACAAAAATCCCACAAAAATCCCTAAATCTTCTGAAATCTTGACCAAATTCCAGAAACGCCCCATAAAATCACCACAGTTTCCCACAAAATTCAAGAAAAACAACACAAAATTCCCTAAATCTTTTCAAAATACTACAAAATTCTTGAAAAGCCCCACCAAAGTCCAGAAATATCCCACAAAATGACCTAAATCATTCCAAAACTCTACCAAATTCCACAAAAATCCCACCAAATCTCCACAAATTCTTACAAAATACATGAAAAATCACAGATAATTCCTCAATTCTCTGCAAAATCTCACAAAATTCCAGAAAAGACCCTCAAAATTCCACAACCATCCCACAAAATCTCCTCAAAATCCAAAAAAATTCCAGGAAAAATCCCACAACATTCCCGAAATCTTCTCAAAACATGACCAAATTCTAAAAAAAAATCCCACCAAATCTCCACAAATTCCCACAAAATACATGAAAAATCCCTCAAGATCCCTAAATCGCCTCAATATCCCACAAAATTCCACAAAAATCACACAAAACCTCCACAAGTTTCCACAAAATCTAAGAAAAATTCCTCAAAATACTTCAACTCTCCTCAAAACCACACAAAGTCCTTGAAAAGGCCCACCAAATTCCACAAAAATCCCACCAAATTCCCTACATCTTCTCAAAACTCTACAAATTTCAACAAAAATCCCACCAAATCTCCACAAATTCTTACAAAATACATGAAAAATCACAGATAATTCCTCAATTCTCTGCAAAATCTCACAAAATTCCAGAAAAGACCCTCAAAGTTCCACCAACATCCCACAAAATGTCCACAAAATCCAAGAAAAATCCCACAAAATTCCCTAATTCTTCTAAAACACGACCAAATTCTAGAAAAATATCCCACCAAATCTCCACAAATTCCCACAAAATACATGAAAAATCCCTCAAGATCCCTAAATCGCCTCAATATCCCACAAAATTCCACAAAAATCACACAAAACCTCCACAAGTTTCCACAAAATCTAAGAAAAATTCCTCAAAATACTTCAACTCTCCTCAAAACCACACAAAGTCCTTGAAAAGGCCCACCAAATTCCACAAAAATCCCACCAAATTCCCTACATCTTCTCAAAACTCTACAAATTTCAACAAAAATCCCACCAAATCTCCACAAATTCTTACAAAATACATGAAAAATCACAGATAATTCCTCAATTCTCTGCAGAATCTCACAAAATTCCAGAAAAGACCCTCAAAGTTCCACCAACATCCCACAAAATGTCCACAAATGTCCACAAAATCCAAGAAAAATCCCACAAAATTCCCTAATTCTTCTAAAACACGACCAAATTCTAGAAAAATATCCCACCAAATCTCCACAAATTCCCACAAAATACATGAAAAATCCCTCAAGATCCCGAAATCGCCTCAATATCCCACAAAATTCCACAAAAATCACACAAAACCTCCACAAGTTTCCACAAAATCTAAGAAAAATTCCTCAAAATACTTCAACTCTCCTCAAAACCACACAAAGTCCTTGAAAAGGCCCACCAAATTCCACAAAAATCCCACAGAATCTACACAAATTCCCACAAAATCTAAAACAAATTCCTCAAAATTCTTCAAGTCTCCTCAGAATCCCACACAATTCCAGAAAAATCCCCACAAAATTACAGACAAGTCCCACAAAATTCCCTAAATCATTTCAAAACCCTACCAATTCACAGGAATGTCCCACAAAATCTCCACCGATTCCCAGAACATCCCACAAAAATCCCACAAAAATCCCTAAATCTTCTGAAATCTTGACCAAATTCCAGAAACGCCCCATAAAATCACCACAGTTTCCCACAAAATTCAAGAAAAACAACACAAAATTCCCTAAATCTTTTCAAAATACTACAAAATTCTTGAAAAGCCCCACCAAAGTCCAGAAATATCCCACAAAATGACCTAAATCATTCCAAAACTCTACCAAATTCCACAAAAATCCCACCAAATCTCCACAAATTCTTACAAAATACATGAAAAATCACAGATAATTCCTCAATTCTCTGCAAAATCTCACAAAATTCCAGAAAAGACCCTCAAAATTCCACAACCATCCCACAAAATCTCCTCAAAATCCAAAAAAATTCCAGGAAAAATCCCACAACATTCCCGAAATCTTCTCAAAACATGACCAAATTCTAAAAAAAAATCCCACCAAATCTCCACAAATTCCCACAAAATACATGAAAAATCCCTCAAGATCCCGAAATCGCCTCAATATCCCACAAAATTCCACAAAAATCACACAAAACCTCCACAAGTTTCCACAAAATCTAAGAAAAATTCCTCAAAATACTTCAACTCTCCTCAAAACCACACAAAGTCCTTGAAAAGGCCCACCAAATTCCACAAAAATCCCACCAAATTCCCTACATCTTCTCAAAACTCTACAAATTTCAACAAAAATCCCACCAAATCTCCACAAATTCTTACAAAATACATGAAAAATCACAGATAATTCCTCAATTCTCTGCAGAATCTCACAAAATTCCAGAAAAGACCCTCAAAGTTCCACCAACATCCCACAAAATGTCCACAAAATCCAAGAAAAATCCCACAAAATTCCCTAATTCTTCTAAAACACGACCAAATTCTAGAAAAATATCCCACCAAATCTCCACAAATTCCCACAAAATACATGAAAAATCCCTCAAGATCCCTAAATCGCCTCAATATCCCACAAAATTCCACAAAAATCACACAAAACCTCCACAAGTTTCCACAAAATCTAAGAAAAATTCCTCAAAATACTTCAACTCTCCTCAAAACCACACAAAGTCCTTGAAAAGGCCCACCAAATTCCACAAAAATCCCACCAAATTCCCTACATCTTCTCAAAACTCTACAAATTTCAACAAAAATCCCACCAAATCTCCACAAATTCTTACAAAATACATGAAAAATCACAGATAATTCCTCAATTCTCTGCAGAATCTCACAAAATTCCAGAAAAGACCCTCAAAGTTCCACCAACATCCCACAAAATGTCCACAAATGTCCACAAAATCCAAGAAAAATCCCACAAAATTCCCTAATTCTTCTAAAACACGACCAAATTCTAGAAAAATATCCCACCAAATCTCCACAAATTCCCACAAAATACATGAAAAATCCCTCAAGATCCCTAAATCGCCTCAATATCCCACAAAATTCCACAAAAATCACACAAAACCTCCACAAGTTTCCACAAAATCTAAGAAAAATTCCTCAAAATACTTCAACTCTCCTCAAAACCACACAAAGTCCTTGAAAAGGCCCACCAAATTCCACAAAAATCCCACAGAATCTACACAAATTCCCACAAAATCTAAAACAAATTCCTCAAAATTCTTCAAGTCTCCTCAGAATCCCACACAATTCCAGAAAAATCCCCACAAAATTCCAGACAAGTCCCACAAAATTCCCTAAATCATTTCAAAACCCTACCAATTCACAGGAATG
Source organism: Cyanistes caeruleus (assembly GCF_971803275.1). Lineage (NCBI taxonomy): Eukaryota > Metazoa > Chordata > Aves > Passeriformes > Paridae > Cyanistes > Cyanistes caeruleus. Next base: position 261,533 of record NC_141707.1, on the reverse strand, counting down.
TCCCACAAAATCTCCACCGATTCCCAGAACATCCCACAAAAATCCCACAAAAATCCCTAAATCTTCTGAAATCTTGACCAAATTCCAGAAACGCCCCATAAAATCACCACAGTTTCCCACAAAATTCAAGAAAAACAACACAAAATTCCCTAAATCTTTTCAAAATACTACAAAATTCTTGAAAAGCCCCACCAAAGTCCAGAAATATCCCACAAAATGACCTAAATCATTCCAAAACTCTACCAAATTCCACAAAAATCCCACCAAATCTCCACCAATTCTTACAAAATACATGAAAAATCACAGATAATTCCTCAATTCTCTGCAAAATCTCACAAAATTCCAGAAAAGACCCTCAAAATTCCACAACCATCCCACAAAATCTCCTCAAAATCCAAAAAAATTCCAGGAAAAATCCCACAACATTCCCGAAATCTTCTCAAAACATGACCAAATTCTAAAAAAAAATCCCACCAAATCTCCACAAATTCCCACAAAATACATGAAAAATCCCTCAAGATCCCTAAATCGCCTCACTATCCCACAAAATTCCACAAAAATCACACAAAACCTCCACAAGTTTCCACAAAATCTAAGAAAAATTCCTCAAAATACTTCAACTCTCCTCAAAACCACACAAAGTCCTTGAAAAGGCCCACCAAATTCCACAAAAATCCCACCAAATTCCCTACATCTTCTCAAAACTCTACAAATTTCAACAAAAATCCCACCAAATCTCCACAAATTCTTACAAAATACATGAAAAATCACAGATAATTCCTCAATTCTCTGCAGAATCTCACAAAATTCCAGAAAAGACCCTCAAAGTTCCACCAACATCCCACAAAATGTCCACAAATGTCCACAAAATCCAAGAAAAATCCCACAAAATTCCCTAATTCTTCTAAAACACGACCAAATTCTAGAAAAATATCCCACCAAATCTCCACAAATTCCCACAAAATACATGAAAAATCCCTCAAGATCCCTAAATCGCCTCAATATCCCACAAAATTCCACAAAAATCACACAAAACCTCCACAAGTTTCCACAAAATCTAAGAAAAATTCCTCAAAATACTTCAACTCTCCTCAAAACCACACAAAGTCCTTGAAAAGGCCCACCAAATTCCACAAAAATCCCACCAAATTCCCTACATCTTCTCAAAACTCTACAAATTTCAACAAAAATCCCACCAAATCTCCACAAATTCTTACAAAATACATGAAAAATCACAGATAATTCCTCAATTCTCTGCAGAATCTCACAAAATTCCAGAAAAGACCCTCAAAGTTCCACAAACATCCCACAAAATCTTCTCAAAATCCAACAAAATTCCAGGAAAAATCCCACAACAATCCCGAAATCTTCTCAAAACACGACCAAATTCTAAAAAAAAATCCCACCAAATCTCCACAAATTCTTACAAAATACATGAAAAATCACAGATAATTCCTCAATTCTCTGCAAAATCTCACAAAATTCCAGAAAAGACCCTCAAAATTCCACAACCATCCCACAAAATCTCCTCAAAATCCAACAAAATTCCAGGAAAAATCCCACAACATTCCCGAAATCTTCTCAAAACACGACCAAATTCTAAAAAAAAATCCCACCAAATCTCCACAAATTCCCACAAAATACATGAAAAATCCCTCAAGATCCCTAAATCGCCTCAATATCCCACAAAATTCCACAAAAATCACACAAAACCTCCACAAGTTTCCACAAAATCTAAGAAAAATTCCTCAAAATACTTCAACTCTCCTCAAAACCACACAAAGTCCTTGAAAAGGCCCACCAAATTCCTCAAAAATCCCACCAAATTCCCTACATCTTCTCAAAACTCTACAAATTTCAACAAAAATCCCACCAAATCTCCACAAATTCTTACAAAATACATGAAAAATCACAGATAATTCCTCAATTCTCTGCAGAATCTCACAAAATTCCAGAAAAGACCCTCAAAGTTCCACCAACATCCCACAAAATGTCCACAAATGTCCACAAAATCCAAGAAAAATCCCACAAAATTCCCTAATTCTTCTAAAACACGACCAAATTCTAGAAAAATATCCCACCAAATCTCCACAAATTCCCACAAAATACATGAAAAATCCCTCAAGATCCCTAAATCGCCTCACTATCCCACAAAATTCCACAAAAATCACACAAAACCTCCACAAGTTTCCACAAAATCTAAGAAAAATTCCTCAAAATACTTCAACTCTCCTCAAAACCACACAAAGTCCTTGAAAAGGCCCACCAAATTCCACAAAAATCCCACAGAATCTACACAAATTCCCACAAAATCTAAAACAAATTCCTCAACATTCTTCAAGTCTCCTCAGAATCCCACACAATTCCAGAAAAATCCCCACAAAATTACAGACAAGTCCCACAAAGTTCCCTAAATCATTTCAAAACCCTACCAATTCACAGGAATGTCCCACAAAATCTCCACCGATTCCCAGAACATCCCACAAAAATCCCACAAAAATCCCTAAATCTTCTGAAATCTTGACCAAATTCCAGAAACGCCCCATAAAATCACCACAGTTTCCCACAAAATTCAAGAAAAACAACACAAAATTCCCTAAATCTTTTCAAAATACTACAAAATTCTTGAAAAGCCCCACCAAAGTCCAGAAATATCCCACAAATGACCTAAATCATTCCAAAACTCTACCAAATTCCACAAAAATCCCACCAAATCTCCACAAATTCTTACAAAATACATGAAAAATCACAGATAATTCCTCAATTCTCTGCAGAATCTCACAAAATTCCAGAAAAGACCCTCAAAATTCCACAAACATCCCACAAAATCTCCTCAAAATCCAACAAAATTCCAGGAAAAATCCCACAACAATCCCGAAATCTTATCAAAACACGACCAAATTCTAAAAAAAAATCCCACCGAATCTCCACAAATTCCCACAAAATACATGAAAAATCCCTCAAGATCCCGAAATCGCCTCAATATCCCACAAAATTCCACAAAAATCACACAAAACCTCCACAAGTTTCCACAAAATCTAAGAAAAATTCCTCAAAATACTTCAACTCTCCTCAAAACCACACAAAGTCCTTGAAAAGGCCCACCAAATTCCAGAAAAATCCCACAGAATCTACACAAATTCCCACAAAATCTAAAACAAATTCCTCAAAATTCTTCAAGTCTCCTCAGAATCCCACACAATTCCAGAAAAATCCCCACAAAATTCCAGACAAGTCCCACAAAATTCCCTAAATCATTTCAAAACCCTACCAATTCACAGGAATGTCCCACAAAATCTCCACCGATTCCCAGAACATCCCACAAAAATCCCACAAAAATCCCTAAATCTTCTGAAATCTTGACCAAATTCCAGAAACGCCCCATAAAATCACCACAGTTTCCCACAAAATTCAAGAAAAACACCACAAAATTCCCTAAATCTTTTCAAAATACTACAAAATTCTTGAAAAGCCCCACCAAAGTCCAGAAATATCCCACAAAATGACCTAAATCATTCCAAAACTCTACCAAATTCCACAAAAATCCCACCAAATCTCCACAAATTCTTACAAAATACATGAAAAATCACAGATAATTCCTCAATTCTCTGCAAAATCTCACAAAATTCCAGAAAAGACCCTCAAAATTCCACAACCATCCCGCAAAATCTCCTCAAAATCCAACAAAATTCCAGGAAAAATCCCACAACATTCCCGAAATCTTCTCAAAACACGACCAAATTCTAAAAAAAATCCCACCAAATCTCCACAAATTCCCACAAAATACATGAAAAATCCCTCAAGATCCCTAAATTGCCTCACTATCCCACAAAATTCCACAAAAATCACACAAAACCTCCACAAGTTTCCACAAAATCTAAGAAAAATTCCTCAAAATACTTCAACTCTCCTCAAAACCACAAAGTCCTTGAAAAGGCCCACCAAATTCCAGAAAAATCCCACCAAATTCCCTACATCTTCTCAAAACTCTACAAATTTCAACAAAAATCCCACCAAATCTCCACAAATTCTTACAAAATACATGAAAAATCACAGATAATTCCTCAATTCTCTGCCGAATCTCAAAAAATTCCAGAAAAGACCCTCAAAGTTCCACCAACATCCCACAAAATGTCCACAAATGTCCACAAAATCCAAGAAAAATCCCACAAAATTCCCTAATTCTTCTAAAACACGACCAAATTCTAGAAAAATATCCCACCAAATCTCCACAAATTCCCACAAAATACATGAAAAATCCCTCAAGATCCCGAAATCGCCTCAATATCCCACAAAATTCCACAAAAATCACACAAAACCTCCACAAGTTTCCACAAAATCTAAGAAAAATTCCTCAAAATACTTCAACTCTCCTCAAAACCACACAAAGTCCTTGAAAAGGCCCACCAAATTCCACAAAAATCCCACCAAATTCCCTACATCTTCTCAAAACTCTACAAATTTCAACAAAAATCCCACCAAATCTCCACAAATTCTTACAAAATACATGAAAAATCACAGATAATTCCTCAATTCTCTGCAGAATCTCACAAAATTCCAGAAAAGACCCTCAAAGTTCCACCAACATCCCACAAAATGTCCACAAATGTCCACAAAATCCAAGAAAAATCCCACAAAATTCCCTAATTCTTCTAAAACACGACCAAATTCTAGAAAAATATCCCACCAAATCTCCACAAATTCCCACAAAATACATGAAAAATCCCTCAAGATCCCTAAATCGCCTCACTATCCCACAAAATTCCACAAAAATCACACAAAACCTCCACAAGTTTCCACAAAATCTAAGAAAAATTCCTCAAAATACTTCAACTCTCCTCAAAACCACACAAAGTCCTTGAAAAGGCCCACCAAATTCCACAAAAATCCCACAGAATCTACACAAATTCCCACAAAATCTAAAACAAATTCCTCAACATTCTTCAAGTCTCCTCAGAATCCCACACAATTCCAGAAATCCCCCACAAAATTTCAGACAAGTCCCACAAAATTCCCTAAATCATTTCAAAACCCTACCAATTCACAGGAATGTCCCACAAAATCTCCACCGATTCCCACAAAAATCCCACAAAAATCCCACAAAAATCCCTAAATCTTCTGAAATCTTGACCAAATTCCAGAAACGCCCCATAAAATCACCACAGTTTCCCACAAAATTCAAGAAAAACACCACTAAATTCCCTAAATCTTTTCAAAATACTACAAAATTCCTGAAAAGCCCTACCAAATTCCAGAAATATCCCACAAAATGACCTAAATCATTCCAAAACTCTACCAAATTCCACAAAAATCCCACCAAATCTCCACAAATTCTTACAAAATACATGAAAAATCACAGATAATTCCTCAATTCTCTGCAGAATCTCACAAAATTCCAGAAAAGACCCTCAAAATTCCACAAACATCCCGCAAAATCTCCTCAAAATCCAACAAAATTCCAGGAAAAATCCCACAACATTCCCTAATTCTTCTAAAACATGACCAAATTCTAGAAAAAAAATCCCACCAAATCTCCACAAATTCCCACAAAATACATGAAAAATCCCTCAAGATCCCTAAATCGCCTCACTATCCCACAAAATTCCACAAAAATCACACAAAACCTCCACAAGTTTCCACAAAATCTAAGAAAAATTCCTCAAAATACTTCAACTCTCCTCAAAACCACACAAAGTCCTTGAAAAGGCCCACCAAATTCCACAAAAATCCCACAAAATTCCCTACATCTTCTCAAAACTCTACAAATTTCAACAAAAATCCCACCAAATCTCCACAAATTCTTACAAAATACATGAAAAATCACAGATAATTCCTCAATTCTCTGCAGAATCTCACAAAATTCCAGAAAAGACCCTCAAAGTTCCACCAACATCCCACAAAATGTCCACAAATGTCCACAAAATCCAAGAAAAATCCCACAAAATTCCCTAATTCTTCTAAAACACGACCAAATTCTAGAAAAATATCCCACCAAATCTCCACAAATTCCCACAAAATACATGAAAAATCCCTCAAGATCCCGAAATCGCCTCAATATCCCACAAAATTCCACAAAAATCACACAAAACCTCCACAAGTTTCCACAAAATCTAAGAAAAATTCCTCAAAATACTTCAACTCTCCTCAAAACCACACAAAGTCCTTGAAAAGGCCCACCAAATTCCACAAAAATCCCACCAAATTCCCTACATCTTCTCAAAACTCTACAAATTTCAACAAAAATCCCACCAAATCTCCACAAATTCTTACAAAATACATGAAAAATCACAGATAATTCATCAATTCTCTGCAGAATCTCACAAAATTCCAGAAAAGACCCTCAAAATTCCACAACCATCCCACAAAATCTCCTCAAAATCCAAAAAAATTCCAGGAAAAATCCCACAACATTCCCGAAATCTTCTCAAAACACGACAAAATTCTAAAAAAAAATCCCACCAAATCTCCACAAATTCCCACAAAATACATGAAAAATCCCTCAAGATCCCTAAATCGCCTCAATATCCCACAAAATTCCATAAAAATCACACAAAACCTCCACAAGTTTCCACAAAATCTGAAAAAAATTCCCTCCAACTTCTTCAAGTCTCCTCCAAATCCCACAAAATTCAAGAAAAATCCCACAAAATTCCACAAAAATCCCACAAAATTCCATAAATCTTCTCAAAACCCAACCACATTCCTGCAACATCTCACAAAATCTCCACCAATTTCCACAACATGTAGGGAAAATACCTAAAAATTATTCGTCTCCTCCAAATCCCACAAAAATCCCACCAAATTCCAGAACCATCTCACAAAATATCAACAAATTTCCACTAAATTCAAGAAAACTCTCACAAAGTTCTTGAAAGCCCCTCAAAATTCCAGAAAAATGCCACAAAATTCCCTAAACCTTCTCAAAACCCAACCACATTCCTGCAACATCCCACAAAATCTCCAACAATTTCCACAAAATTCAAGAAAAATCCCTCAAAATTCACTGAATTTCCTCAATATCCCACCAAATTCCAGAACCATCTCACAAAATCTCAACAAATTTCCACTAAATTAAAGTAAACTCTCACAAAGTTCTTGAAAGCCCCTCAAAATTCCAGAAAAATGCCACAAAATTCCCTACATCTTCTCAAGACATTACAAAATTCTACAGACATCTCACAAAATCTCCACACATTTCCACAAAATCTAAGAAAATTCCCGCAAAATTCTTCAAGTCTCCTCCAAATCCCACAAAATTCAAGAGAAATCCTCAAAATGCCACGAAAATCCAACAAAATTCCATAAATCTTCTCAAAACCCAACCAAATTCCTGCAACTTTTCACAAAATCTCCACCAATTTCCACAACGTTTAGGAAAAATCCTGCAAAATTCTTCAAGTCTCCTCCAAATCCCACAAAAATCCCACAAAATTCCTGCAACATCTCACAAAATCTGCGGAAATTTACACAAAATTCAAGAAAACTCTCACAAAATACTTGAAAGCTGGTGAAAATTCCACGAAAATCCCACAAAAATCCCTAAATCTTCTCAAAACCCAACCAAATTCCTGCAGCATCTCACAAAATCTCCACCAATTTCCACAACATTTACGAAAAATCCCTCCAACTTCTTCAAGTCTCCTCCAAATCCCACAAAATTCAAGAGAAATCCTCAAAATTCCATGAAAATCCCACAAAATTCCATACATCTTCTCAAAACCCAACCAAATTCCTGCAACATCTCACAAAATCTCCACCAATTTCCAAAACATGTAGGAAAAATCCCTCAAAATTATTCGTTTCCTCCAAATCCCACAAAAATCCCACAAAATTCCAGAACCATCTCACAAAATCTCAAGCAAATTTCCACAAAATTCAAGAAAACTCTCACAAAGTTCTTGAAAGCCCCTCAAAATTCCAGAAAAATGCCACAAAATTCCCTACATCTTCTCAAAACCCAACCAAATTCCTGCAACATCTCACAAAATCTCCACCAATTTCCAAAAAATTCAAGAAAAATCCCTCAAACTTCTTCAAGTCTCGTACAAATCCCAGAAAAATCCCACAAAATTCCAGAAACATCCCACCAAATCACCTCAATAACACCAAAAATTCTGGAAAAGCCTCACAAAATTGCAGAAAAATGCCACAAATTCCATAAATGTTCTCAAAACCCTACCACATTCCTGCAACATCCCACAAAATCTCTGGAAATTTCCACAAAATTCAAGAAGACTCTCACAAAACACTTGAAAGCCCCTCAAAATTCCAGAAAAATGCCACAAAATTCCCTACATCTTCTCAAAACCCAACCACATTCCTGCAACATCTCACAAAATCTCCACCAATAGCCAAAAAATTCAAGAAAAATCCCTCCAAATTCTTCAAGTCTCGTACAAATCCCAGAAAAATCCCACAAAATTCCAGAAACATCCCACAAAATCTCCTCAATATCACCAAACATTCTGGAAAAGCCCCTCAAAATTACAGAAAAATGCCACAAAATTCCCTAAATCTTCTCAAAACATTACAAAATTCCACAGACATCTCACAAAATCTCCACCAATATCCAAAAAATTCAAGAAAATTCCCTCCAAATTCTTCAAGTCTCTTCCAAATCCCACAAAATTCAAGACAAATCCTCAAAATCCCACAAAAATCCCACCAAATTCCAGAACCATCTCACAAAATCTCAACAAATTTCCACTAAATTCAAGAAAACACTCGCAAAATTCTTGAAAGCCCTTCAAAATTGCAGAAAAATGCCACAAACTTCCCTAAATCTTCTCAAAACCCAACCAAATTCCTGCAACATCTCACAAAATCTCCACCAATTTCCAAAAAATTCAAGAAAAATCTGGCAAAATTCTTCAAGTCTCCTCCAAATCCCACAAACATCCCACAAACATGCCACAAACATCCCACAAACATCCCACAAACATCCCACAAACATCCCACAAAATTCAAGAGAAATCCCACAAAATTCAAAAGAAATCGCCCCAAAATCCACCAAAATCATCCCAAAATCCACCAAAATCATCCCAAAATCCACCAAAATCATTCCGAAATCCACCAAAATCATCCCAAAATCCACCAAAATCCACCCAAAAACATACCAAACTCACCCCAAAATCCATAAAAATCGCCCCAAAATCCACCAAAATCATCCCAAAATCCACCAAGATCATTCCGAAATCCAACAAAATCCACAAAGATCACCCCAAAATGCCCCAAAATCAATCAAAATAACCCCAAAATGCCCCAAAATCCACCAAACCCCCCAAAAATCATCCCAGACTCCATCAAAATCCACCAAAATCTCCCCAAAATCCATCAAAATCATCCCTAAATCCACCAAAATCCACCAAAATTCACAAAAATCATCCCAAAATCCCCCGAAATCCCTCCTAAACCCCCTAAATCTCCCCTAGGACCCCTCCAGGACCCCCCAAATTCCCCCAGGAACTCCCAAATCCCCCCAGGACCCCCCCCGGACCCCCACCTTGAAGGAGGGCAGCCTCAGGGCCCCCCGCAGGCCGGAACCCCCCCCCCCCCAGGCCCAGTCCACGAGGGAGAGGAGGGTGGGGGTGGCTCCTTCGGCCTCGCCCGCTCGGGGGCCTCGTCCCGGGCCCGGCCCGACTGGAAGGGCTGCGGGGAAAACGGGGGGTCAGGGGGGGTCTGGGGGGGCCTGGGGGGATTTGGGGGGATTTGAGGGGGTCCTGGGGGGTGTGGGGGGATTTGGGGGGGATTTGGGGGACCGGGAGGGGTCCTGGAGGGGGTTTGAGGGGTTTGAGGGAGGATTGGGGGGGTTTGAGGGGATTTTGGGGGGATATGGGGGGATTTGAGGAGTCCTGGGGGGGATTTGGGGGGCTTTGAGGGGGATTTGGGGGTCCTGGGGGGGATTTGGACGGGTTTGGAGGGGTTTGGGGGTCCTGAGGGGGGGCCTGGGGGGTATTTGGGACCTACGGGTCACCCCGAGTGTCACCGTTGAAAATGGCCAATTGCAGTGTGAGATTTTGAGAGATGGTTCTGGAATTTGGTGGGATTTTTGTGGGATTTGGAGGATTTGTCTTGAATTTTGTGGGATTTGGAGGAGACTTGAAGAATTTGGAGGGAATTTTCTTGAATTTTTTGGATATTGGTGGAGATTTTGTGAGATGCTGCAGGAATGTGGTTGGGTTTTGAGAAGATTTAGGGATTTTTGTGGGATTTTCGTGGAATTTTCAGCAGCTTTCAAGTATTTTGTGAGAGTCTTCTTGAATTTTGTGGAAATTTCCGGAGATTTTGTGAGATGTTGCAGGAATTTTGTGGGATTTTTCTTGAATTTTGAGGATTTCTCTTGAATTTTGTGGGATTTGGAGGAGACTTGAAGAAGTTGGAGGGATTTTTCCTAAATGTTGTGGAAATTGGTGGAGATTTTGTGAGATGTTGCAGGAATTTGGTTGGGTTTTGAGAAGATGTAGGGAATTTTGTTGGATTTTTGTGGAATTTGGAGGATTTCTCTCAAATTTTGTGGGATTTGGAGGAGACTTGAAGAATTTTGCGGGAATTTTTTTAGATTTTGTGGAAATTGGTGGAGATTTTGTGAGATGTCTGTAGAATTTTGTAATGTTTTGAGAAGATTGAGGGAATTTTGTGGCATTTTTCTGGAATTTTGAGGGGCTTTCAAGAACTTTGTGAGAGTTTTTTTGAATTTTTTGGAAATTTGTTGAGATTTTGTGAGATGGTTCTGGAATTTGGTGGGATATTGAGGAAATTCAGTGAATTCTGAGAGATTTTTCTTGAATTTTGTGGAAATTGTTGGAGATTTTGTGGGATGTTGCAGGAATGTGGTTGGGTTCTGAGAAGATTTAGGGAATTGTGTGAGGCTTGTATAGAATTTGGTGGGATTTCTCTTGAATTTTGTGGGATTTCTATTGAATTTTATGGGATGTTTTTGGGATGTTTGTGAGATGTTTGTGGTATTTGGAGGAGACTTGAAGAATTTTGCGGGATTTTTCTTGAAATGTTTGGAAATTGGTGGAGATTTTGTGAGATGTTGCAGGAGTTTGTTTGGGTTCTGAGAAGATGGAAGGAATTTTGTTGGATTTTTGTGGAATTTTGAGGATTTCTCTTGAATTTTGTGGGATTTGGAGGAGACTTGAAGAATTTGGAGGGAATTTTCTTAGATTTTGTGGAAATTTGTTGAGATTTTGTGAGATGGTTCTGGAATTTGGTGGGATATTGAGGAAATTCAGTGAATTTGGAGGGATTTTTCTTGAATTTTGTGGAAATTGTTGGAGATTTTGTGGGATGTTGCAGGAATTTGGTAGGGTTTTGAGAAGATTTATGGAATTTTGTGGCATTTTTCTGCAATTTTTTGAGGCTTTTCCAGAATTTTTGGTGATATTGAGGTGATTTGGTGGGATGTTTCTGGAATTTTGTGGGATTTTTCTGGGATTTATACGAGACTTGAAGAATTTTGCGGGATTTTTCTTGAATTGTTTGGAAATTGGTGGAGATTTTGTGAGATGTTGCAGGAGTTTGTTTGGGTTCTGAGAAGATGGAAGGAATTTTGTTGGATTTTTGTGGAATTTTGAGGATTTCTCTCGAATTTTGTGGGATTTGGAGGACACTTGAAGAATTTTGCGGGATTTTTCTTGAATTTTGTGGAAATTGGAGGAGATTTTGCGAGATGTCTGTGGAATTTTGTAATGTTTTGAGCAGATTTAGGGAATTTTGTGGCATTTTTCTGGAATTTTGAGGGGCTTTTCCAGAATGTTTGGTGATATTGAGGAGATTTTGTGGGATGTTTCTGGAATTTGGTGGGATTTTTCTGGGATTGGTACGTGACTTGAAGAAGTTTGAGGGATTTTTCCTAAATGTTGTGGAAATTGGTGGAGATTTTGTGGGATGTTGCAGGAATGTGGTTGGGTTTTGAGAAGATGTAGGGAATTTTGTTGGATTTTTGTGGAATTTGGAGGATTTGTCTTGAATTTTGTGGGATTTGGAGGAGACTTGAAGAATTTGGAGGGAATTTTCTTAGATTTTGTGGAAATGTGTGGAGATTTTGTGAGATGTCTGTAGAATTTTGTAATGTCTTGAGAAGATGTAGGGAATTTTGTGGCATTTTTCTGGAATTTTGAGGGGCTTTCAAGAACTTTGTGAGCGTTTTCTTGAATTTAGTGGAAATTTGTTGAGATTTTGTGAGATGGTTCTGGAATTTGGTGGGATTTTTGTGGGATTTTGAGGATTTCTCTTGAATTTTGTGGGATTTGGAGGAGACTGGAAGAATTTGGAGGGAATTTTCTTGAACTTTTTGGATATTGGTGGAGATTTTGTGAGATGCTGCAGGAATGTGGTTGGGTTTTGAGAAGATTTAGGGATTTTTGTGGGATTTTCGTGGAATTTTCAGCAGCTTTCAAGTATTTTGTGAGAGTCTTCTTGAATTTTGTGTAAATTTCCAGAGATTTTGTGAGATGTTGCAGGAATTTGGTGGGATTTTTGTGGGATTTTGAGGATTTGTGTTGAATTTTGTGGGATTTGGAGGAGACTTGAAGAAGTTGGAGGGATTTTTCCTAAATGTTGTGGAAATGTGTGGAGATTTTGTGAGATGTCTGTAGAATTTTGTAATGTTTTGTGAAGATGTAGGGAATTTTGTGGCATTTTTCTGGAATTTTGAGGGGCTTTCAAGAACTTTGTGAGAGTTTTCTTTAATTTTTTGGAAATTTGTTGAGATTTTGTGAGATGGTTCTGGAATTTGGTGGGATATTGAGGAAATTCAGTGAATTCTGAGAGATTTTTCTTGAATTTTGTGGAAATTGTTGGAGATTTTGTGGGATGTTGCAGGAATGTGGTTGGGTTCTGAGAAGATTTAGGGAATTGTGTGAGGCTTGTACAGGATTTTGTGCGATTTCTCTTGAATTTTGTGGGATTTCTATTGAATTTTATGGGATGTTTGTGGGATGTTTGTGAGATGTTTGTGGTATTTGGAGGAGACTTGAAGAATTTTGCGGGATTTTTCTTGAAATGTTTGGAAATTGGTGGAGGTTTTGTGAGATGTTGCAGGAATTTGTTTGGGTTCTGAGAAGATGGAAGGAATTTTGTTGGATTTTTGTGGAATTTTGAGGATTTCTCTTGAATTTTGTGGGATTTGGAGGAGACTTGAAGAATTTGGAGGGAATTTTCTTAGATTTTGTGGAAATTTGTTGAGATTTTGTGAGATGGTTCTGGAATTTGGTGGGATATTGAGGAAATTCAGTGAATTTGGAGGGATTTTTCTTGAATTTTGTGGAAATTGTTGGAGATTTTGTGGGATGTTGCAGGAATTTGGTAGGGTTTTGAGAAGGTTTAGGGAATTTTGTGGCATTTTTCTGCAATTTTGTGAGGCTTTTCCAGAATGTTTGGTGATATTGAGGTGATTTGGTGGGATGTTTCTGGAATTTTGTGGGATTTTTCTGGGATTTGTGCGAGACTTGAAGAATTTTGCCAGATTTTTCTTGAATTGTTTGGAAATTGTTGGAGATTTTGTGAGATGTTGCAGGAGTTTGTTTGGGTTTTGAGAAGATGTAGGGAATTTTGTGGCATTTTTCTGGAATTTTGAGGGGCTTTCAAGAACTTTGTGAGAGTTTTCTTGAATTTAGTGAAAATTTGTTGAGATTTTGTGAGATGGTTCTGGAATTTGGTGGGATTTTTGTGGGATTTTGAGGATTTCTCTTGAATTTTGTGGGATTTGGAGGAGACTTGAAGAATTTGGAGGGAATTTTCTTGAATTTTTTGGATATTGGTGGAGATTTTGTGAGATGTTGCAGGAATGTGGTTGGGTTTTGAGAAGATTTAGGGATTTTTGTGGGATTTTCGTGGAATTTTCAGCAGCTTTCAAGTATTTTGTGAGAGTCTTCTTGAATTTTGTGGAAATTGTTGGAGATTTTGTGGGATGTTGCAGGAATTTGGTAGGGTTTTGAGAAGATTTATGGAATTTTGTGGCATTTTTCTGCAATTTTGTGAGGCATTTCCAGAATGTTTGGTGATATTGAGGTGATTTGGTGGGATGTATGTGGAATTTTGTGGGATTTTTATGGGATTTGTACGAGACTTGAAGAATTTTGCGGGATTTTTCTTGAATTTTGTGGAAATTGTTGGAGATTTTGTGAGATGTCTGTGGAATTTTGTAATATTTTGAGCAGATTTAGGGAATTTTGTGGCATTTTTCTGGAATTTTGGGGGCTTTTCCAGAATGTTTGGTGATATTGAGTAGATTTTGTGGGATGTTTCTGGAATTTTGTGGGATTTTTCTGGGATTTGTACGAGACTTGAAGAATTTGGAGGGATTTTTCTTGAATTTTTTGGCTATTGGTGGAGATTTTGTGAGATGCTGCAGGAATGTGGTTGGGTTTTGAGAAGATGTAGGGAATTTTGTGGCATTTTTCTGGAATTTTGAGGGGCTTTCAAGAACTTTGTGAGCGTTTTCTTGAATTTAGTGGAAATTTATTGAGATTTTGTGAGATGGTTCTGGAATTTGGTGGGATTTTTGTGGGATTTTGAGGATTTCTCTTGAATTTTGTGGGATTTGGAGGAAACTTGAAGAATTTGGAGGGAATTTTCCTGAATTTTTTGGATATTGGTGGAGATTTTGTGAGATGCTGCAGGAATGCGGTTGGGTTTTGAGAAGATTTAGGAATTTTTGTGGGATATTCGTGGAATTTTCAGCAGCTTTCAAGTATTTTGTGAGAGTCTTCTTGAATTTTGTGGAAATTTCCGGAGATTTTGTGAGATGTTGCAGGAATTTGGTGGGATTTTTGTGGGATTTTGAGGATTTCTCTTGAATTTTGTGGGATTTGGAGGAGACTTGAAGAAGTTGGAGGGATTTTTCCTAAATGTTGTGGAAATTGGTGGAGATTTTGTGAGATGTTGCAGGAGTTTGTTTGGGTTTTGAGAAGATGTAGGGAATTTTGTGGCATTTTTCTGGAATTTTGAGGGGCTTTCAAGAACTTTGTGAGCGTTTTCTTGAATTTAGTGGAAATTTGTTGAGATTTTGTGAGATGGTTCTGGAATTTGGTGGGATATTGAGGAAATTCAGTGAATTTTGAGGGATTTTTCTTGAATTTTGTGGAAATTGTTGGAGATTTTGTGTGATGCTGCAGGAATGTGGTTGGGTTTTGAGAAGATTTAGGGAATTGTGTGGGGCTTGTACAGAATTTGGTGGGATTTCTCTTGAATTTTGTGGGATTTCTATTGAATTTTATGGGATGTTTGTGGGATGTTTGTGGGATGTTTGTAGGATGTTTGTGGTATTTGGAGGAGACTTGAAGAATTTTGCGGGATTTTTCTTGAAATGTTTGGAAATTGGTGGAGATTTTGTGAGATGTTGCAGGAATTTGTTTGGGTTTTGAGAAGATGGAAGGAATTTTGTTGGATTTTTGTGGGATTTTGAGGATTTCTCTTGAATTTTGTGGGATTTGGAGGAGACTTGAAGAATTTTGCGGGAATTTTCTTAGATTTTGTGGAAATTTGTTGAGATTTTGTGAGATGGTTCTGGAATTTGGTGGGATATTGAGGAAATTCAGTGAATTTTGAGGGATTTTTCTTGAATTTTGTGGAAATTGTTGGAGATTTTGTGGGATGTTGCAGGAATTTGGTAGGGTTTTGAGAAGGTTTAGGGAATTTTGTGGCATTTTTCTGCAATTTTGTGAGGCTTTTCCAGAATGTTTGGTGATATTGAGGTGATTTGGTGGGATGTTTCTGGAATTTTGTGGGATTTTTCTGGGATTTGTACGAGACTTGAAGAATTTTGCCAGATTTTTCTTGAATTGTTTGGAAATTGTTGGAGATTTTGTGAGATGTTGCAGGAGTTTGTTTGGGTTTTGAGAAGATGTAGGGAATTTTGTGGCATTTTTCTGGAATTTTGAGGGGCTTTCAAGAACTTTGTGAGAGTTTTCTTGAATTTAGTGAAAATTTGTTGAGATTTTGTGAGATGGTTCTGGAATTTGGTGGGATTTTCGTGGAATTTTCAGCAGCTTTCAAGTATTTTGTGAGAGTCTTCTTGAATTTTGTGGAAATTTCCAGAGATTTTGTGGGATGTTGCAGGAATGTGGTTGGGTTTTGAGAAGATTTAGGGAATTGTGTGGGGCTTGTACAGGATTTTGTGCGATTTCTTTTGAATTTTGTGGGATGTTTGTGGGATGTTTGTGGGATGTTTGTGGTATTTGGAGGAGACTTGAAGAATTTTGCGGGATTTTTCTTGAATTGTTTGGAAATTGGTGGAGATTTTGTGAGATGTTGCAGGAGTTTGTTTGGGTTCTGAGAAGATGGAAGGAATTTTGTGGGATTTTTGTGGAATTTTGAGGATTTCTCTTGAATTTTGTGGGATTTGGAGGAGACTTGAAGAAGTTGGAGGGATTTTTCCTAAATGTTATGGAAATTGGTGGAGATTTTGTGAGATGTTGCAGGAATTTGTTTGGATTTTGAGAAGATGTAGGGAATTTTGTTGGATTTTCGTGGAATTTTGAGGATTTCTCTTGAATTTTGTGGGATTTGGAGCAGACTTGAAGAATTTTGCGGGAATTTTCTTAGATTTTGTGGAAATGTGTGGAGGTTTTGTGAGATGTCTGTAGAATTTTGTAATGTTTTGAGAAGATGTAGGGAATTTTGTGGCATTTTTCTGTAATTTTGAGGGGCTTTTCCAGAATGTTTGGTGATATTGAGGAGATTTTGTGGCATGTTTCTGGAATTTGGTGGGATTTTTCTGGGATTTGTACGAGACTTGAAGAATTTGGAGGGATTTTCTTGAATTTTTTGGCTATTGGTGGAGATTTTGTGAGATGTTGCAGGAATGTGGTTGGGTTTTGAGAAGATGTAGGGAATTTTGTGGCATTTTTCTGGAATTTTGAGGGGCTTTCAAGAACTTTGTGAGAGTTTTCTTGAATTTAGTGGCAATTTGTTGAGATTTTGTGAGATGGTTCTGGAATTTGGTGGGATTTTTGTGGGATTTTGAGGATTTCTCTTGAATTTTGTGGGATTTGGAGGAGACTTGAAGAATTTGGAGGGAATTTTCTTGAATTTTTTGGATATTGGTGGAGATTTTGTGAGATGCTGCAGGAATGTGGTTGGGTTTTGAGAAGATTTAGGGATTTTTGTGGGATTTTCGTGGAATTTTCAGCAGCTTTCAAGTATTTTGTGAGAGTCTTCTTGAATTTTGTGGAAATTTCCAGAGATTTTGTGGGATGTTGCAGGAATGTGGTTGGGTTTTGAGAAGATTTAGGGAATTGTGTGGGGCTTGTACAGGATTTTGTGCGATTTCTTTTGAATTTTGTGGGATTTCTCTTGAATTTTGTGGGATGTTTGTGGGATGTTTGTGGGAAGATTGTGGTATTTGGAGGAGACTTGAAGAATTTTGCAGGATTTTTCTTGAATTGTTTGGAAATTGGTGGAGATTTTGTGAGATGTTGCAGGAGTTTGTTTGGGTTCTGAGTGATGGAAGGAATTTTGTGGGATTTTTGTGGAATTTTGAGGATTTCTCTTGAATTTTGTGGGATTTGGAGGAGACTTGAAGAATTTGGAGGGAATTTTCTTAGATTTTGTGGAAATTTGTTGAGATTTTGTGAGATGGTTCTGGAATTTGGTGGGATATTGAGGAAATTCAGTGAATTTGGAGGGATTTTTCTTGAATTTTGTGGAAATTGTTGGAGATTTTGTGAGATGTCTGTGGAATTTTGTAATATTTTGAGCAGATTTAGGGAATTTTGTGGCATTTTTCTGGAATTTTGGGGGCTTTTCCAGAATGTTTGGTGATATTGAGTAGATTTTGTGGGATGTTTCTGGAATTTTGTGGGATTTTTCTGGGATTTGTGCGAGACTTGAAGAATTTTGCCAGATTTTTCTTGAATTGTTTGGAAATTGTTGGAGATTTTGTGAGATGTTGCAGGAGTTTGTTTGGGTTTTGAGAAGATGTAGGGAATTTTGTGGCATTTTTCTGGAATTTTGAGGGGCTTTCAAGAACTTTGTGAGAGTTTTCTTGAATTTAGTGGAAATTTGTTGAGATTTTGTGAGATGGTTCTGGAATTTGGTGGGATTTTTGTGGGATTTTGAGGATTTGTCTTGAATTTTGTGGGATTTGCAGGAGACTTGAAGAATTTGGAGGGAATTTTCTTGAATTTTTTGGATATTGGTGGAGTTTTTGTGAGATGCTGCAGGAATGTGGTTGGGTTTTGAGAAGATGTACCGAATTTTGTTGGATTTTCGTGGAATTTTGAGGATTTCTCTTGAATTTTGTGGGATTTGGAGCAGAGTTGAAGAATTTTGCAGGATTTTTCTTGAATTTTCTGGAAATTGGTGGAGATTTTGTGAGATGTCTGTGGAATTTTGTAATGTTTTGAGAAGATGTAGGGAATTTTGTGGCATTTTTCTGGAATTTTGAGGGGCTTTCAAGAACTTTGTGAGCGTTGTCTTGAATTTAGTGGAAATTTGTTGAGATTTTGTGAGATGGTTCTGGAATTTGGTGGGATATTGAGGAAATTCAGTGAATTTTGAGAGATTTTTCTTGAATTTTGTGGAAATTGTTGGAGATTTTGTGGGACGCTGCAGGAATGCGGTTGGGTTTTGAGAAGATTTAGGGAATTGTGTGGGGCTTGTACAGGATTTTGTGCGATTTCTTTTGAATTTTTTGGGATTTCTCTTGAATTTTGTGGGATGTTTGTGGGATGTTTGTGGGATGTTTGTGGGATGTTTGTGGGATGTTTGTGGTATTTGGAGGAGACTTGAAGAATTTTGCGGGATTTTTCTTGAATTGTTTGGAAATTGGTGGAGATTTTGTGAGATGTTGCAGGAATTTGTTTGGGTTCTGAGAAGATGGAAGGAATTTTATGGGATTTTTGTGGAATTTTGAGGATTTCTCTTGAATTTTGTGGGATTTGGAGGAGACTTGAAGAATTTTGCGGGAATTTTTTTAGATATTGTGGAAATTGGTGGAGATTTTGTGAGGTGTCTGTGGAATTTTGTAATGTTTTGAGAAGATTTAGGGAATTTTGTGGGATTTTCGTGGAATTTTGAGGGGCTTTCAAGAACTTTGTGAGAGTTTTTTTGAATTTTGTGGAAATTTGTTGAGATTTTGTGAGATGGTTCTGGAGTTTGGTGGGATATTGAGGAAATTCAGTGAATTTTGAGGGATTTTTCTTGAATTTTGTGGAAATTGTTGGAGATTTTGTGGGATGTTGCAGGAATGTGGTTGGGTTCTGAGAAGATTTAGGGAATTGTGTGGGGCTTGTACAGAATTTGGTGGGATTTCTCTTGAATTTTGTGGGATTTCTATTGAATTTTATGGGATGTTTGTGGGATGTTTGTGAGATGTTTGTGGTATTTGGAGGAGACTTGAAGAATTTTGCGGGATTTTTCTTGAAATGTTTGGAAATTGGTGGAGGTTTTGTGAGATGTTGCAGGAATTTGTTTGGGTTCTGAGAAGATGGAAGGAATTTTGTTGGATTTTTGTGGAATTTTGAGGATTTCTCTTGAATTTTGTGGGATTTGGAGGAGACTTGAAGAATTTTGCGGGAATTTTCTTAGATTTTGTGGAAATTTGTTGAGATTTTGTGAGATGGTTCTGGAATTTGGTGGGATATTGAGGAAATTCAGTGAATTTGGAGGGATTTTTCTTGAATTTTGTGGAAATTGTTGGAGATTTTGTGGGATGTTGCAGGAATTTGGTAGGGTTTTGAGAAGGTTTAGGGAATTTTGTGGCATTTTTCTGCAATTTTGTGAGGCTTTTCCAGAATGTTTGGTGATATTGAGGTGATTTGGTGGGATGTTTCTGGAATTTTGTGGGATTTTTCTGGGATTTGTGCGAGACTTGAAGAATTTTGCCAGATTTTTCTTGAATTGTTTGGAAATTGTTGGAGATTTTGTGAGATGTTGCAGGAGTTTGTTTGGGTTTTGAGAAGATGTAGGGAATTTTGTGGCATTTTTCTGGAATTTTGAGGGGCTTTCAAGAACTTTGTGAGAGTTTTCTTGAATTTAGTGAAAATTTGTTGAGATTTTGTGAGATGGTTCTGGAATTTGGTGGGATTTTTGTGGGATTTTGAGGATTTCTCTTGAATTTTGTGGGATTTGGAGGAGACTTGAAGAATTTGGAGGGAATTTTCTTGAATTTTTTGGATATTGGTGGAGATTTTGTGAGATGTTGCAGGAATGTGGTTGGGTTTTGAGAAGATTTAGGGATTTTTGTGGGATTTTCGTGGAATTTTCAGCAGCTTTCAAGTATTTTGTGAGAGTCTTCTTGAATTTTGTGGAAATTGTTGGAGATTTTGTGGGATGTTGCAGGAATTTGGTAGGGTTTTGAGAAGATTTATGGAATTTTGTGGCATTTTTCTGCAATTTTGTGAGGCATTTCCAGAATGTTTGGTGATATTGAGGTGATTTGGTGGGATGTATGTGGAATTTTGTGGGATTTTTATGGGATTTGTACGAGACTTGAAGAATTTTGCGGGATTTTTCTTGAATTTTGTGGAAATTGTTGGAGATTTTGTGAGATGTCTGTGGAATTTTGTAATATTTTGAGCAGATTTAGGGAATTTTGTGGCATTTTTCTGGAATTTTGGGGGCTTTTCCAGAATGTTTGGTGATATTGAGTAGATTTTGTGGGATGTTTCTGGAATTTTGTGGGATTTTTCTGGGATTTGTACGAGACTTGAAGAATTTGGAGGGATTTTTCTTGAATTGTTTGGAAATTGGTGGAGATTTTGTGAGATGTTGCAGGAGTTTGTTTGGGTTTTGAGAAGATGTAGGGAATTTTGTGGCATTTTTCTGGAATTTTGAGGGGCTTTCAAGAACTTTGTGAGCGTTTTCTTGAATTTAGTGGAAATTTATTGAGATTTTGTGAGATGGTTCTGGAATTTGGTGGGATTTTTGTGGGATTTTGAGGATTTCTCTTGAATTTTGTGGGATTTGGAGGAAACTTGAAGAATTTGGAGGGAATTTTCCTGAATTTTTTGGATATTGGTGGAGATTTTGTGAGATGCTGCAGGAATGCGGTTGGGTTTTGAGAAGATTTAGGAATTTTTGTGGGATATTCGTGGAATTTTCAGCAGCTTTCAAGTATTTTGTGAGGCTTTTCTTGAATTTTGTGGAAATTTCCGGAGATTTTGTGAGATGTTGCAGGAATTTGGTGGGATTTTTGTGGGATTTTGAGGATTTCTCTTGAATTTTGTGGGATTTGGAGGAGACTTGAAGAAGTTGGAGGGATTTTTCCTAAATGTTGTGGAAATTGGTGGAGATTTTGTGAGATGTTGCAGGAGTTTGTTTGGGTTTTGAGAAGATGTAGGGAATTTTGTGGCATTTTTCTGGAATTTTGAGGGGCTTTCAAGAACTTTGTGAGCGTTTTCTTGAATTTAGTGGAAATTTGTTGAGATTTTGTGAGATGGTTCTGGAATTTGGTGGGATATTGAGGAAATTCAGTGAATTTTGAGGGATTTTTCTTGAATTTTGTGGAAATTGTTGGAGATTTTGTGGGATGCTGCAGGAATGTGGTTGGGTTTTGAGAAGATTTAGGGAATTGTGTGGGGCTTGTACAGAATTTGGTGGGATTTCTCTTGAATTTTGTGGGATTTCTATTGAATTTTATGGGATGTTTGTGGGATGTTTGTGGGATGTTTGTAGGATGTTTGTGGTATTTGGAGGAGACTTGAAGAATTTTGCGGGATTTTTCTTGAAATGTTTGGAAATTGGTGGAGATTTTGTGAGATGTTGCAGGAATTTGTTTGGGTTTTGAGAAGATGGAAGGAATTTTGTTGGATTTTTGTGGGATTTTGAGGATTTCTCTTGAATTTTGTGGGATTTGGAGGAGACTTGAAGAATTTTGCGGGAATTTTCTTAGATTTTGTGGAAATTTGTTGAGATTTTGTGAGATGGTTCTGGAATTTGGTGGGATATTGAGGAAATTCAGTGAATTTGGAGGGATTTTTCTTGAATTTTGTGGAAATTGTTGGAGATTTTGTGGGATGTTGCAGGAATTTGGTAGGGTTTTGAGAAGGTTTAGGGAATTTTGTGGCATTTTTCTGCAATTTTGTGAGGCTTTTCCAGAATGTTTGGTGATATTGAGGTGATTTGGTGGGATGTTTCTGGAATTTTGTGGGATTTTTCTGGGATTTGTGCGAGACTTGAAGAATTTTGCCAGATTTTTCTTGAATTGTTTGGAAATTGTTGGAGATTTTGTGAGATGTTGCAGGAGTTTGTTTGGGTTTTGAGAAGATGTAGGGAATTTTGTGGCATTTTTCTGGAATTTTGAGGGGCTTTCAAGAACTTTGTGAGAGTTTTCTTGAATTTAGTGAAAATTTGTTGAGATTTTGTGAGATGGTTCTGGAATTTGGTGGGATTTTCGTGGAATTTTCAGCAGCTTTCAAGTATTTTGTGAGAGTCTTCTTGAATTTTGTGGAAATTTCCAGAGATTTTGTGGGATGTTGCAGGAATGTGGTTGGGTTTTGAGAAGATTTAGGGAATTGTGTGGGGCTTGTACAGGATTTTGTGCGATTTCTTTTGAATTTTGTGGGATGTTTGTGGGATGTTTGTGGGATGTTTGTGGTATTTGGAGGAGACTTGAAGAATTTTGCGGGATTTTTCTTGAATTGTTTGGAAATTGGTGGAGATTTTGTGAGATGTTGCAGGAGTTTGTTTGGGTTCTGAGAAGATGGAAGGAATTTTGTGGGATTTTTGTGGAATTTTGAGGATTTCTCTTGAATTTTGTGGGATTTGGAGGAGACTTGAAGAAGTTGGAGGGATTTTTCCTAAATGTTATGGAAATTGGTGGAGATTTTGTGAGATGTTGCAGGAATTTGTTTGGATTTTGAGAAGATGTAGGGAATTTTGTTGGATTTTCGTGGAATTTTGAGGATTTCTCTTGAATTTTGTGGGATTTGGAGCAGACTTGAAGAATTTTGCGGGAATTTTCTTAGATTTTGTGGAAATGTGTGGAGATTTTGTGAGATGTCTGTAGAATTTTGTAATGTTTTGAGAAGATGTAGGGAATTTTGTGGCATTTTTCTGTAATTTTGAGGGGCTTTTCCAGAATGTTTGGTGATATTGAGGTGATTTTGTGGCATGTTTCTGGAATTTGGTGGGATTTTTCTGGGATTTGTACGAGACTTGAAGAATTTGGAGGGATTTTTCTTGAATTTTTTGGCTATTGGTGGAGATTTTGTGAGATGTTGCAGGAATGTGGTTGGGTTTTGAGAAGATGTAGGGAATTTTGTGGCATTTTTCTGGAATTTTGAGGGGCTTTCAAGAACTTTGTGAGAGTTTTCTTGAATTTAGTGGCAATTTGTTGAGATTTTGTGAGATGGTTCTGGAATTTGGTGGGATTTTTGTGGGATTTTGAGGATTTGTCTTGAATTTTGTGGGATTTGGAGGAGACTTGAAGAATTTGGAGGGAATTTTCTTGAATTTTTTGGATATTGGTGGAGATTTTGTGAGATGCTGCAGGAATGTGGTTGGGTTTTGAGAAGATTTAGGGATTTTTGTGGGATTTTCGTGGAATTTTCAGCAGCTTTCAAGTATTTTGTGAGAGTCTTCTTGAATTTTGTGG
The DNA here is from genome assembly GCF_971803275.1 of Cyanistes caeruleus. Lineage (NCBI taxonomy): Eukaryota > Metazoa > Chordata > Aves > Passeriformes > Paridae > Cyanistes > Cyanistes caeruleus. Next base: position 237,988 of record NC_141707.1, on the reverse strand, counting down.
AAATTTCCAGAGATTTTGTGGGATGTTGCAGGAATGTGGTTGGGTTTTGAGAAGATTTAGGGAATTGTGTGGGGCTTGTACAGGATTTTGTGCGATTTCTTTTGAATTTTATGGGATTTCTCTTGAATTTTGTGGGATGTTTGTGGGATGTTTGTGGGAAGATTGTGGTATTTGGAGGAGACTTGAAGAATTTTGCGGGATTTTTCTTGAATTGTTTGGAAATTGGTGGAGATTTTGTGAGATGTTGCAGGAGTTTTTTTGGGTTCTGAGTGATGGAAGGAATTTTGTGGGATTTTTGTGGAATTTTGAGGATTTCTCTTGAATTTTGTGGGATTTGGAGGAGACTTGAAGAATTTGGAGGGAATTTTCTTAGATTTTGTGGAAATTTGTTGAGATTTTGTGAGATGGTTCTGGAATTTGGTGGGATATTGAGGAAATTCAGTGAATTTGGAGGGATTTTTCTTGAATTTTGTGGAAATTGTTGGAGATTTTGTGAGATGTCTGTGGAATTTTGTAATATTTTGAGCAGATTTAGGGAATTTTGTGGCATTTTTCTGGAATTTTGGGGGCTTTTCCAGAATGTTTGGTGATATTGAGTAGATTTTGTGGGATGTTTCTGGAATTTTGTGGGATTTTTCTGGGATTTGTGCGAGACTTGAAGAATTTTGCGGGATTTTTCTTGAATTGTTTGGAAATTGTTGGAGATTTTGTGAGATGTTGCAGGAGTTTGTTTGGGTTTTGAGAAGATGTAGGGAATTTTGTGGCATTTTTCTGGAATTTTGAGGGGCTTTCAAGAACTTTGTGAGCGTTTTCTTGAATTTAGTGGAAATTTGTTGAGATTTTGTGAGATGGTTCTGGAATTTGGTGGGATATTGAGGAAATTCAGTGAATTTTGAGAGATTTTTCTTGAATTTTGTGGAAATTGTTGGAGATTTTGTGGGATGTTGCAGGAATTTGGTAGGGTTTTGAGAAGATTTATGGAATTTTGTGGCATTTTTCTGCAATTTTGTGAGGCTTTTCCAGAATGTTTGGTGATATTGAGGTGATTTGGTGGGATGTTTCTGGAATTTTGTGGGATTTTTCTGGGATTTGTACGAGACTTGAAGAATTTTGCGGGATTTTTCTTGAATTGTTTGGAAATTGGTGGAGATTTTGTGAGATGTTGCAGGAGTTTGTTTGGGTTTTGAGAAGATGTAGGGAATTTTGTGGCATTTTTCTGGAATTTTGAGGGGCTTTCAAGAACTTTGTGAGCGTTTTCTTGAATTTAGTGGAAATTTGTTGAGATTTTGTGAGATGGTTCTGGAATTTGGTGGGATTTTTGTGGGATTTTGAGGATTTGTCTTGAATTTTGTGGGATTTGGAGGAGACTTGAAGAATTTGGAGGGAATTTTCTTGAACTTTTTGGATATTGGTGGAGATTTTGTGAGATGCTGCAGGAATGTGGTTGGGTTTTGAGAAGATTTAGGGATTTTTGTGGGATTTTCGTGGAATTTTCAGCAGCTTTCAAGTATTTTGTGAGAGTCTTCTTGAATTTTGTGGAAATTTCCGGAGATTTTGTGAGATGTTGCAGGAATTTTGTGGGATATTTGTGGAATTTTGAGGAATTCTCTTGAATTTTGTGGGATTTGGAGGAGACTTGAAGAAGTTGGAGGGATTTTTCCTAAATGTTGTGGAAATTGGTGGAGATTTTGTGAGATGTTGCAGGAATTTGTTTGGATTTTGAGAAGATGTAGGGAATTTTGTTGGATTTTTGTGGAATTTTGAGGATTTCTCTTGAATTTTGTGGGATTTGGAGGAGACTTGAAGAATTTTGCAGGATTTTTCTTGAATTTTGTGGAAATTTCCGGAGATTTTGTGAGATGTTGCAGGAATTTGTTTGGGTTCTGAGAAGATGGAAGGAATTTTGTTGGATTTTTGTGGAATTTTGAGGATTTCTCTTGAATTTTGTGGGATTTGGAGGAGACTTGAAGAATTTTGCGGGATTTTTCTTGAATTTTGTGGAAATTGGTGGAGATTTTGTGAGATGTCTGTGGAATTTTGTAATGTTTTGAGCAGATGTAGGGAATTTTGTGGCATTTTTCTGGAATTTTGGGGGGTTTTTGCAGAATGTTTGGTGATATTGAGGAGATTTTGTGGGATGTTTCTGGAATTTTGTGGGATTTTTCTGGAATTTTGAGGGGCTTTCAAGAACTTTGTGAGAGTTTTTTTTAATTTTTTGGAAATTTGTTGAGATTTTGTGAGATGGTTCTGGAGTTTGGTGGGATATTGAGGAAATTCAGTGAATTTTGAGGGATTTTTCTTGAATTTTGTGGAAATTGTTGGAGATTTTGTGGGATGTTGCAGGAATGTGGTTGGGTTTTGAGAAGATTTAGGGAATTGTGTGGGGCTTGTACAGAATGTGGTGGGATTTCTCTTGAATTTTGTGGGATTTCTATTGAATTTTATGGGATGTTTGTGGGATGTTTGTGAGATGTTTGTAGGATGTTTGTGGTATTTGGAGGAGACTTGAAGAATTTTGCGGGATTTTTCTTGAAATGTTTGGAAATTGGTGGAGATTTTGTGAGATGTTGCAGGAATTTGTTTGGGTTCTGAGAAGATGGAAGGAATTTTGTGGGATTTTTGTGGAATTTTGAGGATTTCTCTTGAATTTTGTGGGATTTGGAGGAGACTTGAAGAATTTGGAGGGAATTTTCTTAGATTTTGTGGAAATTTGTTGAGATTTTGTGAGATAGTTCTGGAATTTGGTGGGATATTGAGGAAATTCAGTGAATTTGGAGGGATTTTTCTTGAATTTTGTGGAAATTGTTGGAGATTTTGTGGGATGTTGCAGGAATTTGGTAGGGTTTTGAGAAGGTTTAGGGAATTTTGTGGCATTTTTCTGCAATTTTGTGAGGCTTTTCCAGAATGTTTGGTGATATTGAGGTGATTTGGTGGGATTTTTCTGGAATTTTGTGGGATTTTTCTGGGATTTGTACGAGACTTGAAGAATTTGGAGGGATTTTTCTTGAATTTTGTGGAAATTGTTGGAGATTTTGTGGGATGTTGCAGGAATGTGGTTGGGTTTTGAGAAGATGTAGGGAATTTTGTGGCATTTTTCTGGAATTTTGAGGGGCTTTCAAGAACTTTGTGAGAGTTTTCTTGAATTTAGTGGCAATTTGTTGAGATTTTGTGAGATGGTTCTGGAATTTGGTGGGATTTTTGTGGGATTTGGAGGATTTGTCTTGAATTTTGTGGGATTTGGAGGAGACTTGAAGAATTTTGCGGGAATTTTCTTGAATTTTTTGGAAATGTGTGGAGATTTTGTGAGATGTCTGTAGAATTTTGTAATGTTTTGAGAAGATGTAGGGAATTTTGTGGCATTTTTCTGGAATTTTGAGGGGCTTTCAAGAACTTTGTGAGCGTTTTCTTGAATTTAGTGGAAATTTGTTGAGATTTTGTGAGATGGTTCTGGAATTTGGTGGGATATTGAGGAAATTCAGTGAATTTTGAGAGATTTTTCTTGAATTTTGTGGAAATTGTTGGAGATTTTGTGGGATGTTGCAGGAATTTGGTAGGGTTTTGAGAAGATTTATGGAATTTTGTGGCATTTTTCTGCAATTTTGTGAGGCTTTTCCAGAATGTTTGGTGATATTGAGGTGATTTGGTGGGATGTTTCTGGAATTTTGTGGGATTTTTCTGGGATTTGTACGAGACTTGAAGAATTTTGCGGGATTTTTCTTGAATTGTTTGGAAATTGGTGGAGATTTTGTGAGATGTTGCAGGAGTTTGTTTGGGTTTTGAGAAGATGTAGGGAATTTTGTGGCATTTTTCTGGAATTTTGAGGGGCTTTCAAGAACTTTGTGAGCGTTTTCTTGAATTTAGTGGAAATTTGTTGAGATTTTGTGAGATGGTTCTGGAATTTGGTGGGATTTTTGTGGGATTTTGAGGATTTGTCTTGAATTTTGTGGGATTTGGAGGAGACTTGAAGAATTTGGAGGGAATTTTCTTGAACTTTTTGGATATTGGTGGAGATTTTGTGAGATGCTGCAGGAATGTGGTTGGGTTTTGAGAAGATTTAGGGATTTTTGTGGGATTTTCGTGGAATTTTCAGCAGCTTTCAAGTATTTTGTGAGAGTCTTCTTGAATTTTGTGGAAATTTCCGGAGATTTTGTGAGATGGTTCTGGAATTTGGTGGGATTTTTGTGGAATTTTGAGGAATTCTCTTGAATTTTGTGGGATTTGGAGGAGACTTGAAGAAGTTGGAGGGATTTTTCCTAAATGTTGTGGAAATTGGTGGAGATTTTGGGAGATGTTGCAGGAATTTGTTTGGATTTTGAGAAGATGTAGGGAATTTTGTTGGATTTTTGTGGAATTTTGAGGATTTCTCTTGAATTTTGTGGGATTTGGAGCAGAGTTGAAGAATTTTGCAGGATTTTTCTTGAATTTTCTGGAAATGTGTGGAGATTTTGTGAGATGTCTGTGGAATTTTGTAATGTTTTGAGAAGATGTAGGAAATTTTGTGGCATTTTTCTGGAATTTTGAGGGGCTTTCAAGAACATTGTGAGCGTTGTCTTGAATTTAGTGGAAATATGTTGAGATTTTGTGAGATGGTTCTGGAATTTGGTGGGATATTGAGGAAATTCAGTGAATTTTGAGAGATTTTTCTTGAATTTTGTGGAAATTGTTGGAGATTTTGTGGGATGCTGCAGGAATGCGGTTGGGTTTTGAGAAGATTTAGGGAATTGTGTGGGGCTTGTACAGGATTTTGTGCGATTTCTTTTGAATTTTATGGGATTTCTCTTGAATTTTGTGGGATGTTTGTGGGATGTTTGTGGGATGTTTGTGGGATGTTTGTGGTATTTGGAGGAGACTTGAAGAATTTTGCAGGATTTTTCTTGAATTGTTTGGAAATTGGTGGAGATTTTGTGAGATGTTGCAGGAATTTGTTTGGGTTCTGAGAAGATGTAGGGAATTTTGTGGCATTTTTCTGGAATTTTGAGGGGCTTTCAAGAACTTTGTGAGAGTTTTCTTGAATTCAGTGGCAATTTGTTGAGATTTTGTGAGATGGCTCTGGAATTTGGTGGGATTTTTGTGGGATTTTGAGGATTTGTCTTGAATTTTGTGGGATTTGGAGGAGACTTGAAGAATTTGGAGGGAATTTTCTTGAATTTTTTGGATATTGGTGGAGATTTTGTGAGATGCTGCAGGAATGTGGTTGTGTTTTGAGAAGATTTAGGGATTTTTGTGGGATTTTCGTGGAATTTTCAGCAGCTTTCAAGTATTTTGTGAGAGTCTTCTTGAATTTTGTGGAAATTTCCAGAGATTTTGTGGGATGTTGCAGGAATGTGGTTGGGTTTTGAGAAGATTTAGGGAATTGTGTGGGGCTTGTACAGGATTTTGTGTGATTTCTTTTGAATTTTGTGGGATTTCTCTTGAATTTTGTGGGATGTTTGTGGGATGTTTGTGGGAAGTTTGTGGTATTTGGAGGAGACTTGAAGAATTTTGTGGGATTTTTCTTGAATTGTTTGGAAATTGGTGGAGATTTTGTGAGATGTTGCAGGAGTTTGTTTGGGTTCTGAGAAGATGGAAGGAATTTTGTGGGATTTTTGTGGAATTTTGAGGATTTCTCTTGAATTTTGTGGGATTTGGAGGAGACTTGAAGAATTTGGAGGGAATTTTCTTAGATTTTGTGGAAATTTGTTGAGATTTTGTGAGATGGTTCTGGAATTTGGTGGGATATTGAGGAAATTCAGTGAATTTGAGGGATTTTTCTTGAATTTTGTGGAAATTGTTGGAGATTTTGTGGGATGTTGCAGGAATTTGGTAGGGTTTTGAGAAGATTTATGGAATTTTGTGGCATTTTTCTGCAATTTTGTGAGGCTTTTCCAGAATGTTTGGTGATATTGAGGTGATTTGGTGGGATGTTTCTGGAATTTTGTGGGATTTTTCTGGGATTTGTACGAGACTTGAAGAATTTTGCGGGATTTTTCTTGAATTGTTTGGAAATTGTTGGAGATTTTGTGAGATGTTGCAGGAGTTTGTTTGGGTTTTGAGAAGATGTAGGGAATTTTGTGGCATTTTTCTGGAATTTTGAGGGGCTTTCAAGAACTTTGTGAGCGTTTTCTTGAATTTAGTGGAAATTTGTTGAGATTTTGTGAGATGGTTCTGGAATTTGGTGGGATTTTTGTGGGATTTGGAGGATTTGTCTTGAATTTTGTGGGATTTGGAGGAGACTTGAAGAATTTGGAGGGAATTTTCTTGAATTTTTTGGAAATGTGTGGAGATTTTGTGAGATGCTGCAGGAATGTGGTTGGGTTTTGAGAAGATTTAGGGATTTTTGTGGGATTTTCGTGGAATTTTCAGCAGCTTTCAAGTATTTTGTGAGAGTCTTCTTGAATTTTGTGTAAATTTCCGGAGATTTTGTGAGATGTTGCAGGAATTTTGTGGGATTTTTGTGGAATTTTGAGGATTTCTCTTGAATTTTGTGGGATTTGGAGGAGACTTGAAGAAGTTGGAGGGCTTTTTCCTAAATGTTGTGGAAATTGGTGGAGATTTTGTGAGATGTCTGTGGAATTTTGTAATGTTTTGAGAAGATGTAGGAAATTTTGTGGCATTTTTCTGGAATTTTGAGGGGCTTTCAAGAACTTTGTGAGCGTTGTCTTGAATTTAGGGGAAATTTGTTGAGATTTTGTGAGATGGTTCTGGAATTTGGTGGGATATTGAGGAAATTCAGTGAATTTTGAGAGATTTTTCTTGAATTTTGTGGAAATTGTTGGAGATTTTGTGGGATGCTGCAGGTATGCGGTTGGGTTTTGAGAAGATTTAGGGAATTGTGTGGGGCTTGTACAGGATTTTGTGCGATTTCTTTTGAATTTTATGGGATTTCTCTTGAATTTTGTGGGATGTTTGTGGGATGTTTGTGGGATGTTTGTGGGATGTTTGTGGTATTTGGAGGAGACTTGAAGAATTTTGCAGGATTTTTCTTGAATTTTGTGGAAATTTCCGGAGATTTTGTGAGATGTTGCAGGAATTTGTTTGGGTTCTGAGAAGATGGAAGGAATTTTGTTGGATTTTTGTGGAATTTTGAGGATTTCTCTTGAATTTTGTGGGATTTGGAGGAGACTTGAAGAATTTTGCGGGATTTTTCTTGAATTTTGTGTAAATTGGTGGAGATTTTGTGAGATGTCTGTGGAATTTTGTAATGTTTTGAGCAGATGTAGGGAATTTTGTGGCATTTTTCTGGAACTTTGGGGGGTTTTTGCAGAATGTTTGGTGATATTGAGGAGATTTTGTGGGATGTTTCTGGAATTTTGTGGGATTTTTCTGGAATTTTGAGGGGCTTTCAAGAACTTTGTGAGAGTTTTTTTTAATTTTTTGGAAATTTGTTGAGATTTTGTGAGATGGTTCTGGAGTTTGGTGGGATATTGAGGAAATTCAGTGAATTTTGAGGGATTTTTCTTGAATTTTGTGGAAATTGTTGGAGATTTTGTGGGATGTTGCAGGAATGTGGTTGGGTTTTGAGAAGATTTAGGGAATTGTGTGGGGCTTGTACAGAATGTGGTGGGATTTCTCTTGAATTTTGTGGGATTTCTATTGAATTTTATGGGATGTTTGTGGGATGTTTGTGAGATGTTTGTAGGATGTTTGTGGTATTTGGAGGAGACTTGAAGAATTTTGCGGGATTTTTCTTGAAATGTTTGGAAATTGGTGGAGATTTTGTGAGATGTTGCAGGAATTTGTTTGGGTTCTGAGAAGGTGGAAGGAATTTTGTGGGATTTTTGTGGAATTTTGAGGATTTCTCTTGAATTTTGTGGGATTTGGAGGAGACTTGAAGAATTTGGAGGGAATTTTCTTAGATTTTGTGGAAATTTGTTGAGATTTTGTGAGATGGTTCTGGAATTTTGTGGGATATTGAGGAAATTGAGTGAATTTGGAGGGATTTTTCTTGAATTTTGTGGAAATTGTTGGAGATTTTGTGGGATGTTGCAGGAATTTGGTAGGGTTTTGAGAAGGTTTAGGGAATTTTGTGGCATTTTTCTGCAATTTTGTGAGGCTTTTCCAGAATGTTTGGTGATATTGAGGTGATTTGGTGGGATGTTTCTGGAATTTTGTGGGATTTTTCTGGGATTTGTACGAGACTTGAAGAATTTGGAGGGATTTTTCTTGAATTTTGTGGAAATTGTTGGAGATTTTGTGGGATGCTGCAGGAATGCGGTTGGGTTTTGAGAAGATTTAGGGAATTGTGTGGGGCTTGTACAGGATTTTGTGTGATTTCTTTTGAATTTTATGGGATTTCTCTTGAATTTTGTGGGATGTTTGTGGGATGTTTGTGGGATGTTTGTTGGATGTTTGTGGTATTTGGAGGAGACTTGAAGAATTTTGCAGGATTTTTCTTGAATTTTGTGGAAATTTCCGGAGATTTTGTGAGATGTTGCAGGAATTTGTTTGGGTTCTGAGAAGATGGAAGGAATTTTGTTGGATTTTTGTGGAATTTTGAGGATTTCTCTTGAATTTTGTGGGATTTGGAGGAGACTTGAAGAATTTTGCGGGATTTTTCTTGAATTTTGTGGAAATTGGTGGAGATTTTGTGAGATGTCTGTGGAATTTTGTAATGTTTTGAGCAGATGTAGGGAATTTTGTGGCATTTTTCTGTAATTTTGAGGGGCTTTTTCAGAATGTTTGGTGATATTGAGGTGATTTGGTGGGATGTTTCTGGAATTTTGTGGGATTTTTCTGGGATTTGTACGAGACTTGAAGAATTTGGAGGGATTTTTCTTGAATTTTGTGGAAATTGTTGGAGATTTTGTGGGATGTTGCAGGAATGTGGTTGGGTTTTGAGAAGATGTAGGGAATTTTGTGGCATTTTTCTGGAATTTTGAGGGGCTTTCAAGAACTTTGTGAGAGTTTTCTTGAATTTAGTGGCAATTTGTTGAGATTTTGTGAGATGGTTCTGGAATTTGGTGGGATTTTTGTGGGATTTGGAGGATTTGTCTTGAATTTTGTGGGATTTGGAGGAGACTTGAAGAATTTGGAGGGAATTTTCTTGAATTTTTTGGATATTGGTGGAGATTTTGTGAGATGCTGCAGGAATGTGGTTGGGTTTTGAGAAGATTTAGAGATTTTTGTGGGATTTTCGTGGAATTTTCAGCAGCTTTCAAGTATTTTGTGAGAGTCTTCTTGAATTTTGTGTAAATTTCCGGAGATTTTGTGAGATGTTGCAGGAATTTTGTGGGATTTTTGTGGAATTTTGAGGATTTCTCTTGAATTTTGTGGGATTTGGAGGAGACTTGAAGAAGTTGGAGGGATTTTTCCTAAATGTTGTGGAAATTGGTGGAGATTTTGGGAGATGTTGCAGGAATTTGTTTGGATTTTGAGAAGATGTAGGGAATTTTGTTGGATTTTTGTGGAATTTTGAGGATTTCTCTTGAATTTTGTGGGATTTGGAGCAGAGTTGAAGAATTTTGCAGGATTTTTCTTGAATTTTGTGGAAATTGGTGGAGATTTTGTGAGATGTCTGTGGAATTTTGTAATGTTTTGAGAAGATGTAGGAAATTTTGTGGCATTTTTCTGGAATTTTGAGGGGCTTTCAAGAACTTTGTGAGCGTTGTCTTGAATTTAGTGGAAATTTGTTGAGATTTTGTGAGATGGTTCTGGAATTTGGTGGGATATTGAGGAAATTCAGTGAATTTTGAGAGATTTTTCTTGAATTTTGTGGAAATTGTTGGAGATTTTGTGGGATGCTGCAGGAATGTGGTTGGGTTTTGAGAAGATTTAGGGAATTGTGTGGGGCTTGTACAGGATTTTGTGCGATTTCTTTTGAATTTTATGGGATTTCTCTTGAATTTTGTGGGATGTTTGTGGGATGTTTGTGGGATGTTTGTTGGATGTTTGTGGTATTTGGAGGAGACTTGAAGAATTTTGCAGGATTTTTCTTGAATTTTGTGGAAATTTCCGGAGATTTTGTGAGATGTTGCAGGAATTTGTTTGGGTTCTGAGAAGATGGAAGGAATTTTGTTGGATTTTTGTGGAATTTTGAGGATTTCTCTTGAATTTTGTGGGATTTGGAGGAGACTTGAAGAATTTTGCGGGATTTTTCTTGAATTTTGTGGAAATTGGTGGAGATTTTGTGAGATGTCTGTGGAATTTTGTAATGTTTTGAGCAGATGTAGGGAATTTTGTGGCATTTTTCTGGAATTTTGGGGGGTTTTTGCAGAATGTTTGGTGATATTGAGGAGATTTTGTGGGATGTTTCTGGAATTTTGTGGGATTTTTCTGGAATTTTGAGGGGCTTTCAAGAACTTTGTGAGAGTTTTTTTTAATTTTTTGGAAATTTGTTGAGATTTTGTCAGATGGTTCTGGAGTTTGGTGGGATATTGAGGAAATTCAGTGAATTTTGAGGGATTTTTCTTGAATTTTGTGGAAATTGTTGGAGATTTTGTGGGATGTTGCAGGAATGTGGTTGGGTTTTGAGAAGATTTAGGGAATTGTGTGGGGCTTGTACAGAATGTGGTGGGATTTCTCTTGAATTTTGTGGGATTTCTATTGAATTTTATGGGATGTTTGTGGGATGTTTGTGAGATGTTTGTAGGATGTTTGTGGTATTTGGAGGAGACTTGAAGAATTTTGCGGGATTTTTCTTGAAATGTTTGGAAATTGGTGGAGATTTTGTGATATGTTGCAGGAATTTGTTTGGGTTCTGAGAAGATGGAAGGAATTTTGTGGGATTTTTGTGGAATTTTGAGGATTTCTCTTGAATTTTGTGGGATTTGGAGGAGACTTGAAGAATTTGGAGGGAATTTTCTTAGATTTTGTGGAAATTTGTTGAGATTTTGTGAGATGGTTCTGGAATTTGGTGGGATATTGAGGAAATTCAGTGAATTTGGAGGGATTTTTCTTGAATTTTGTGGAAATTGTTGGAGATTTTGTGGGATGTTGCAGGAATTTGGTAGGGTTTTGAGAAGGTTTAGGGAATTTTGTGGCATTTTTCTGCAATTTTGTGAGGCTTTTCCAGAATGTTTGGTGATATTGAGGTGATTTGGTGGGATGTTTCTGGAATTTTGTGGGATTTTTCTGGGATTTGTACGAGACTTGAAGAATTTGGAGGGATTTTTCTTGAATTTTGTGGAAATTGTTGGAGATTTTGTGGGATGTTGCAGGAATGTGGTTGGGTTTTGAGAAGATGTAGGGAATTTTGTGGCATTTTTCTGGAATTTTGAGGGGCTTTCAAGAACTTTGTGAGCGTTTTCTTGAATTTAGTGGCAATTTGTTGAGATTTTGTGAGATGGTTCTGGAATTTGGTGGGATTTTTGTGGGATTTGGAGGATTTGTCTTGAATTTTGTGGGATTTGGAGGAGACTTGAAGAATTTTGCGGGAATTTTCTTGAATTTTTTGGAAATGTGTGGAGATTTTGTGAGATGTCTGTAGAATTTTGTAATGTTTTGAGAAGATGTAGGGAATTTTGTGGCATTTTTCTGGAATTTTGAGGGGCTTTCAAGAACTTTGTGAGCGTTTTCTTGAATTTAGTGGAAATTTGTTGAGATTTTGTGAGATGGTTCTGGAATTTGGTGGGATATTGAGGAAATTCAGTGAATTTTGAGAGATTTTTCTTGAATTTTGTGGAAATTGTTGGAGATTTTGTGGGATGTTGCAGGAATTTGGTAGGGTTTTGAGAAGATTTATGGAATTTTGTGGCATTTTTCTGCAATTTTGTGAGGCTTTTCCAGAATGTTTGGTGATATTGAGGTGATTTGGTGGGATGTTTCTGGAATTTTGTGGGATTTTTCTGGGATTTGTACGAGACTTGAAGAATTTGGAGGGATTTTTCTTGAATTTTGTGGAAATTGTTGGAGATTTTGTGGGATGCTGCAGGAATGCGGTTGGGTTTTGAGAAGATTTAGGGAATTGTGTGGGGCTTGTACAGGATTTTGTGTGATTTCTTTTGAATTTTATGGGATTTCTCTTGAATTTTGTGGGATGTTTGTGGGATGTTTGTGGGATGTTTGTTGGATGTTTGTGGTATTTGGAGGAGACTTGAAGAATTTTGCAGGATTTTTCTTGAATTTTGTGGAAATTTCCGGAGATTTTGTGAGATGTTGCAGGAATTTGTTTGGGTTCTGAGAAGATGGAAGGAATTTTGTTGGATTTTTGTGGAATTTTGAGGATTTCTCTTGAATTTTGTGGGATTTGGAGGAGACTTGAAGAATTTTGCGGGATTTTTCTTGAATTTTGTGGAAATTGGTGGAGATTTTGTGAGATGTCTGTGGAATTTTGTAATGTTTTGAGCAGATGTAGGGAATTTTGTGGCATTTTTCTGTAATTTTGAGGGGCTTTTTCAGAATGTTTGGTGATATTGAGGTGATTTGGTGGGATGTTTCTGGAATTTTGTGGGATTTTTCTGGGATTTGTACGAGACTTGAAGAATTTGGAGGGATTTTTCTTGAATTTTGTGGAAATTGTTGGAGATTTTGTGGGATGTTGCAGGAATGTGGTTGGGTTTTGAGAAGATGTAGGGAATTTTGTGGCATTTTTCTGGAATTTTGAGGGGCTTTCAAGAACTTTGTGAGAGTTTTCTTGAATTTAGTGGCAATTTGTTGAGATTTTGTGAGATGGTTCTGGAATTTGGTGGGATTTTTGTGGGATTTGGAGGATTTGTCTTGAATTTTGTGGGATTTGGAGGAGACTTGAAGAATTTGGAGGGAATTTTCTTGAATTTTTTGGATATTGGTGGAGATTTTGTGAGATGCTGCAGGAATGTGGTTGGGTTTTGAGAAGATTTAGAGATTTTTGTGGGATTTTCGTGGAATTTTCAGCAGCTTTCAAGTATTTTGTGAGAGTCTTCTTGAATTTTGTGTAAATTTCCGGAGATTTTGTGAGATGTTGCAGGAATTTTGTGGGATTTTTGTGGAATTTTGAGGATTTCTCTTGAATTTTGTGGGATTTGGAGGAGACTTGAAGAAGTTGGAGGGATTTTTCCTAAATGTTGTGGAAATTGGTGGAGATTTTGGGAGATGTTGCAGGAATTTGTTTGGATTTTGAGAAGATGTAGGGAATTTTGTTGGATTTTTGTGGAATTTTGAGGATTTCTCTTGAATTTTGTGGGATTTGGAGCAGAGTTGAAGAATTTTGCAGGATTTTTCTTGAATTTTGTGGAAATTGGTGGAGATTTTGTGAGATGTCTGTGGAATTTTGTAATGTTTTGAGAAGATGTAGGAAATTTTGTGGCATTTTTCTGGAATTTTGAGGGGCTTTCAAGAACTTTGTGAGCGTTGTCTTGAATTTAGTGGAAATTTGTTGAGATTTTGTGAGATGGTTCTGGAATTTGGTGGGATATTGAGGAAATTCAGTGAATTTTGAGAGATTTTTCTTGAATTTTGTGGAAATTGTTGGAGATTTTGTGGGATGCTGCAGGAATGTGGTTGGGTTTTGAGAAGATTTAGGGAATTGTGTGGGGCTTGTACAGGATTTTGTGCGATTTCTTTTGAATTTTATGGGATTTCTCTTGAATTTTGTGGGATGTTTGTGGGATGTTTGTGGGATGTTTGTTGGATGTTTGTGGTATTTGGAGGAGACTTGAAGAATTTTGCAGGATTTTTCTTGAATTTTGTGGAAATTTCCGGAGATTTTGTGAGATGTTGCAGGAATTTGTTTGGGTTCTGAGAAGATGGAAGGAATTTTGTTGGATTTTTGTGGAATTTTGAGGATTTCTCTTGAATTTTGTGGGATTTGGAGGAGACTTGAAGAATTTTGCGGGATTTTTCTTGAATTTTGTGGAAATTGGTGGAGATTTTGTGAGATGTCTGTGGAATTTTGTAATGTTTTGAGCAGATGTAGGGAATTTTGTGGCATTTTTCTGGAATTTTGGGGGGTTTTTGCAGAATGTTTGGTGATATTGAGGAGATTTTGTGGGATGTTTCTGGAATTTTGTGGGATTTTTCTGGAATTTTGAGGGGCTTTCAAGAACTTTGTGAGAGTTTTTTTTAATTTTTTGGAAATTTGTTGAGATTTTGTCAGATGGTTCTGGAGTTTGGTGGGATATTGAGGAAATTCAGTGAATTTTGAGGGATTTTTCTTGAATTTTGTGGAAATTGTTGGAGATTTTGTGGGATGTTGCAGGAATGTGGTTGGGTTTTGAGAAGATTTAGGGAATTGTGTGGGGCTTGTACAGAATGTGGTGGGATTTCTCTTGAATTTTGTGGGATTTCTATTGAATTTTATGGGATGTTTGTGGGATGTTTGTGAGATGTTTGTAGGATGTTTGTGGTATTTGGAGGAGACTTGAAGAATTTTGCGGGATTTTTCTTGAAATGTTTGGAAATTGGTGGAGATTTTGTGATATGTTGCAGGAATTTGTTTGGGTTCTGAGAAGATGGAAGGAATTTTGTGGGATTTTTGTGGAATTTTGAGGATTTCTCTTGAATTTTGTGGGATTTGGAGGAGACTTGAAGAATTTGGAGGGAATTTTCTTAGATTTTGTGGAAATTTGTTGAGATTTTGTGAGATGGTTCTGGAATTTGGTGGGATATTGAGGAAATTCAGTGAATTTGGAGGGATTTTTCTTGAATTTTGTGGAAATTGTTGGAGATTTTGTGGGATGTTGCAGGAATTTGGTAGGGTTTTGAGAAGGTTTAGGGAATTTTGTGGCATTTTTCTGCAATTTTGTGAGGCTTTTCCAGAATGTTTGGTGATATTGAGGTGATTTGGTGGGATGTTTCTGGAATTTTGTGGGATTTTTCTGGGATTTGTACGAGACTTGAAGAATTTGGAGGGATTTTTCTTGAATTTTGTGGAAATTGTTGGAGATTTTGTGGGATGTTGCAGGAATGTGGTTGGGTTTTGAGAAGATGTAGGGAATTTTGTGGCATTTTTCTGGAATTTTGAGGGGCTTTCAAGAACTTTGTGAGCGTTTTCTTGAATTTAGTGGCAATTTGTTGAGATTTTGTGAGATGGTTCTGGAATTTGGTGGGATTTTTGTGGGATTTGGAGGATTTGTCTTGAATTTTGTGGGATTTGGAGGAGACTTGAAGAATTTTGCGGGAATTTTCTTGAATTTTTTGGAAATGTGTGGAGATTTTGTGAGATGTCTGTAGAATTTTGTAATGTTTTGAGAAGATGTAGGGAATTTTGTGGCATTTTTCTGGAATTTTGAGGGGCTTTCAAGAACTTTGTGAGCGTTTTCTTGAATTTAGTGGAAATTTGTTGAGATTTTGTGAGATGGTTCTGGAATTTGGTGGGATATTGAGGAAATTCAGTGAATTTTGAGAGATTTTTCTTGAATTTTGTGGAAATTGTTGGAGATTTTGTGGGATGTTGCAGGAATTTGGTAGGGTTTTGAGAAGATTTATGGAATTTTGTGGCATTTTTCTGCAATTTTGTGAGGCTTTTCCAGAATGTTTGGTGATATTGAGGTGATTTGGTGGGATGTTTCTGGAATTTTGTGGGATTTTTCTGGGATTTGTACGAGACTTGAAGAATTTTGCGGGATTTTTCTTGAATTGTTTGGAAATTGGTGGAGATTTTGTGAGATGTTGCAGGAGTTTGTTTGGGTTTTGAGAAGATGTAGGGAATTTTGTGGCATTTTTCTGGAATTTTGAGGGGCTTTCAAGAACTTTGTGAGCGTTTTCTTGAATTTAGTGGAAATTTGTTGAGATTTTGTGAGATGGTTCTGGAATTTGGTGGGATTTTTGTGGGATTTTGAGGATTTGTCTTGAATTTTGTGGGATTTGGAGGAGACTTGAAGAATTTGGAGGGAATTTTCTTGAACTTTTTGGATATTGGTGGAGATTTTGTGAGATGCTGCAGGAATGTGGTTGGGTTTTGAGAAGATTTAGGGATTTTTGTGGGATTTTCGTGGAATTTTCAGCAGCTTTCAAGTATTTTGTGAGAGTCTTCTTGAATTTTGTGGAAATTTCCGGAGATTTTGTGAGATGGTTCTGGAATTTGGTGGGATTTTTGTGGAATTTTGAGGAATTCTCTTGAATTTTGTGGGATTTGGAGGAGACTTGAAGAAGTTGGAGGGATTTTTCCTAAATGTTGTGGAAATTGGTGGAGATTTTGGGAGATGTTGCAGGAATTTGTTTGGATTTTGAGAAGATGTAGGGAATTTTGTTGGATTTTTGTGGAATTTTGAGGATTTCTCTTGAATTTTGTGGGATTTGGAGCAGAGTTGAAGAATTTTGCAGGATTTTTCTTGAATTTTCTGGAAATTGGTGGAGATTTTGTGAGATGTCTGTGGAATTTTGTAATGTTTTGAGAAGATGTAGGAAATTTTGTGGCATTTTTCTGGAATTTTGAGGGGCTTTCAAGAACTTTGTGAGCGTTGTCTTGAATTTAGTGGAAATTTGTTGAGATTTTGTGAGATGGTTCTGGAATTTGGTGGGATATTGAGGAAATTCAGTGAATTTTGAGAGATTTTTCTTGAATTTTGTGGAAATTGTTGGAGATTTTGTGGGATGCTGCAGGAATGCGGTTGGGTTTTGAGAAGATTTAGGGAATTGTGTGGGGCTTGTACAGGATTTTGTGCGATTTCTTTTGAATTTTATGGGATTTCTCTTGAATTTTGTGGGATGTTTGTGGGATGTTTGTGGGATGTTTGTGGGATGTTTGTGGTATTTGGAGGAGACTTGAAGAATTTTGCAGGATTTTTCTTGAATTGTTTGGAAATTGGTGGAGATTTTGTGAGATGTTGCAGGAATTTGTTTGGGTTCTGAGAAGATGTAGGGAATTTTGTGGCATTTTTCTGGAATTTTGAGGGGCTTTCAAGAACTTTGTGAGAGTTTTCTTGAATTCAGTGGCAATTTGTTGAGATTTTGTGAGATGGCTCTGGAATTTGGTGGGATTTTTGTGGGATTTTGAGGATTTGTCTTGAATTTTGTGGGATTTGGAGGAGACTTGAAGAATTTGGAGGGAATTTTCTTGAATTTTTTGGATATTGGTGGAGATTTTGTGAGATGCTGCAGGAATGTGGTTGTGTTTTGAGAAGATTTAGGGATTTTTGTGGGATTTTCGTGGAATTTTCAGCAGCTTTCAAGTATTTTGTGAGAGTCTTCTTGAATTTTGTGGAAATTTCCAGAGATTTTGTGGGATGTTGCAGGAATGTGGTTGGGTTTTGAGAAGATTTAGGGAATTGTGTGGGGCTTGTACAGGATTTTGTGTGATTTCTTTTGAATTTTGTGGGATTTCTCTTGAATTTTGTGGGATGTTTGTGGGATGTTTGTGGGAAGTTTGTGGTATTTGGAGGAGACTTGAAGAATTTTGTGGGATTTTTCTTGAATTGTTTGGAAATTGGTGGAGATTTTGTGAGATGTTGCAGGAGTTTGTTTGGGTTCTGAGAAGATGGAAGGAATTTTGTGGGATTTTTGTGGAATTTTGAGGATTTCTCTTGAATTTTGTGGGATTTGGAGGAGACTTGAAGAATTTGGAGGGAATTTTCTCAGATTTTGTGGAAATTTGTTGAGATTTTGTGAGATGGTTCTGGAATTTGGTGGGATATTGAGGAAATTCAGTGAATTTGGAGGGATTTTTCTTGAATTTTGTGGAAATTGTTGGAGATTTTGTGGGATGTTGCAGGAATTTGGTAGGGTTTTGAGAAGATTTATGGAATTTTGTGGCATTTTTCTGCAATTTTGTGAGGCTTTTCCAGAATGTTTGGTGATATTGAGGTGATTTGGTGGGATGTTTCTGGAATTTTGTGGGATTTTTCTGGGATTTGTACGAGACTTGAAGAATTTTGCGGGATTTTTCTTGAATTGTTTGGAAATTGTTGGAGATTTTGTGAGATGTTGCAGGAGTTTGTTTGGGTTTTGAGAAGATGTAGGGAATTTTGTGGCATTTTTCTGGAATTTTGAGGGGCTTTCAAGAACTTTGTGAGCGTTTTCTTGAATTTAGTGGAAATTTGTTGAGATTTTGTGAGATGGTTCTGGAATTTGGTGGGATTTTTGTGGGATTTTGAGGATTTCTCTTGAATTTTGTGGGATTTGGAGGAGACTGGAAGAATTTGGAGGGAATTTTCTTGAACTTTTTGGATATTGGTGGAGATTTTGTGAGATGCTGCAGGAATGTGGTTGGGTTTTGAGAAGATTTAGGGATTTTTGTGGGATTTTCGTGGAATTTTCAGCAGCTTTCAAGTATTTTGTGAGAGTCTTCTTGAATTTTGTGTAAATTTCCGGAGATTTTGTGAGATGTTGCAGGAATTTTGTGGGATTTTTGTGGAATTTTGAGGATTTCTCTTGAATTTTGTGGGATTTGGAGGAGACTTGAAGAAGTTGGAGGGATTTTTCCTAAATGTTGTGGAAATTGGTGGAGATTTTGTGAGATGTCTGTGGAATTTTGTAATGTTTTGAGAAGATGTAGGAAATTTTGTGGCATTTTTCTGGAATTTTGAGGGGCTTTCAAGAACTTTGTGAGCGTTGTCTTGAATTTAGTGGAAATTTGTTGAGATTTTGTGAGATGGTTCTGGAATTTGGTGGGATATTGAGGAAATTCAGTGAATTTTGAGAGATTTTTCTTGAATTTTGTGGAAATTGTTGGAGATTTTGTGGGATGCTGCAGGAATGTGGTTGGGTTTTGAGAAGATTTAGGGAATTGTGTGGGGCTTGTACAGGATTTTGTGCGATTTCTTTTGAATTTTATGGGATTTCTCTTGAATTTTGTGGGATGTTTGTGGGATGTTTGTGGGATGTTTGTTGGATGTTTGTGGTATTTGGAGGAGACTTGAAGAATTTTGCAGGATTTTTCTTGAATTTTGTGGAAATTTCCGGAGATTTTGTGAGATGTTGCAGGAATTTGTTTGGGTTCTGAGAAGATGGAAGGAATTTTGTTGGATTTTTGTGGAATTTTGAGGATTTCTCTTGAATTTTGTGGGATTTGGAGGAGACTTGAAGAATTTGGAGGGAATTTTCTTAGATTTTGTGGAAATTTGTTGAGATTTTGTGAGATGGTTCTGGAATTTGGTGGGATATTGAGGAAATTCAGTGAATTTGGAGGGATTTTTCTTGAATTTTGTGGAAATTGTTGGAGATTTTGTGGGATGTTGCAGGAATTTGGTAGGGTTTTGAGAAGGTTTAGGGAATTTTGTGGCATTTTTCTGCAATTTTGTGAGGCTTTTCCAGAATGTTTGGTGATATTGAGGTGATTTGGTGGGATGTTTCTGGAATTTTGTGGGATTTTTCTGGGATTTGTACGAGACTTGAAGAATTTGGAGGGATTTTTCTTGAATTTTGTGGAAATTGTTGGAGATTTTGTGGGATGTTGCAGGAATGTGGTTGGGTTTTGAGAAGATGTAGGGAATTTTGTGGCATTTTTCTGGAATTTTGAGGGGCTTTCAAGAACTTTGTGAGCGTTTTCTTGAATTTAGTGGAAATTTGTTGAGATTTTGTGAGATGGTTCTGGAATTTGGTGGGATTTTTGTGGGATTTGGAGGATTTGTCTTGAATTTTGTGGGATTTGGAGGAGACTTGAAGAATTTTGCGGGAATTTTCTTGAATTTTTTGGAAATGTGTGGAGATTTTGTGAGATGTCTGTAGAATTTTGTAATGTTTTGAGAAGATGTAGGGAATTTTGTGGCATTTTTCTGGAATTTTGAGGGGCTTTCAAGAACTTTGTGAGCGTTTTCTTGAATTTAGTGGAAATTTGTTGAGATTTTGTGAGATGGTTCTGGAATTTGGTGGGATATTGAGGAAATTCAGTGAATTTTGAGAGATTTTTCTTGAATTTTGTGGAAATTGTTGGAGATTTTGTGGGATGTTGCAGGAATTTGGTAGGGTTTTGAGAAGATTTATGGAATTTTGTGGCATTTTTCTGCAATTTTGTGAGGCTTTTCCAGAATGTTTGGTGATATTGAGGTGATTTGGTGGGATGTTTCTGGAATTTTGTGGGATTTTTCTGGGATTTGTACGAGACTTGAAGAATTTTGCGGGATTTTTCTTGAATTGTTTGGAAATTGTTGGAGATTTTGTGAGATGTTGCAGGAGTTTGTTTGGGTTTTGAGAAGATGTAGGGAATTTTGTGGCATTTTTCTGGAATTTTGAGGGGCTTTCAAGAACTTTGTGAGCGTTTTCTTGAATTTAGTGGAAATTTGTTGAGATTTTGTGAGATGGTTCTGGAATTTGGTGGGATTTTTGTGGGATTTGGAGGATTTGTCTTGAATTTTGTGGGATTTGGAGGAGACTTGAAGAATTTGGAGGGAATTTTCTTGAACTTTTTGGATATTGGTGGAGATTTTGTGAGATGCTGCAGGAATGTGGTTGGGTTTTGAGAAGATTTAGGGATTTTTGTGGGATTTTCGTGGAATTTTCAGCAGCTTTCAAGTATTTTGTGAGAGTCTTCTTGAATTTTGTGGAAATTTCCGGAGATTTTGTGAGATGTTGCAGGAATTTTGTGGGATTTTTGTGGAATTTTGAGGAATTCTCTTGAATTTTGTGGGATTTGGAGGAGACTTGAAGAAGTTGGAGGGATTTTTCCTAAATGTTGTGGAAATTGGTGGAGATTTTGTGAGATGTTGCAGGAATTTGTTTGGATTTTGAGAAGATGGAAGGAATTTTGTTGGATTTTTGTGGAATTTTGAGGATTTCTCTTGAATTTTGTGGGATTTGGAGGAGACTTGAAGAATTTTGCAGGATTTTTCTTGAATTTTCTGGAAATTGGTGGAGATTTTGTGAGATGTCTGTGGAATTTTGTAATGTTTTGAGAAGATGTAGGAAATTTTGTGGCATTTTTCTGGAATTTTGAGGGGCTTTCAAGAACTTTGTGAGCGTTGTCTTGAATTTAGTGGAAATTTGTTGAGATTTTGTGAGATGGTTCTGGAATTTGGTGGGATATTGAGGAAATTCAGTGAATTTTGAGAGATTTTTCTTGAATTTTGTGGAAATTGTTGGAGATTTTGTGGGATGCTGCAGGAATGCGGTTGGGTTTTGAGAAGATTTAGGGAATTGTGTGGGGCTTGTACAGGATTTTGTGCGATTTCTTTTGAATTTTATGGGATTTCTCTTGAATTTTGTGGGATGTTTGTGGGATGTTTGTGGGATGTTTGTTGGATGTTTGTGGTATTTGGAGGAGACTTGAAGAATTTTGCAGGATTTTTCTTGAATTTTGTGGAAATTTCCGGAGATTTTGTGAGATGTTGCAGGAATTTGTTTGGGTTCTGAGAAGATGGAAGGAATTTTGTTGGATTTTTGTGGAATTTTGAGGATTTCTCTTGAATTTTGTGGGATTTGGAGGAGACTTGAAGAATTTTGCGGGATTTTTCTTGAATTTTGTGGAAATTGGTGGAGATTTTGTGAGATGTCTGTGGAATTTTGTAATGTTTTGAGCAGATGTAGGGAATTTTGTGGCATTTTTCTGGAATTTTGGGGGGTTTTTGCAGAATGTTTGGTGATATTGAGGAGATTTTGTGGGATGTTTCTGGAATTTTGTGGGATTTTTCTGGAATTTTGAGGGGCTTTCAAGAACTTTGTGAGAGTTTTTTTTAATTTTTTGGAAATTTGTTGAGATTTTGTGAGATGGTTCTGGAGTTTGGTGGGATATTGAGGAAATTCAGTGAATTTTGAGGGATTTTTCTTGAATTTTGTGGAAATTGTTGGAGATTTTGTGGGATGTTGCAGGAATGTGGTTGGGTTTTGAGAAGATTTAGGGAATTGTGTGGGGCTTGTACAGAATGTGGTGGGATTTCTCTTGAATTTTGTGGGATTTCTATTGAATTTTATGGGATGTTTGTGGGATGTTTGTGAGATGTTTGTAGGATGTTTGTGGTATTTGGAGGAGACTTGAAGAATTTTGCGGGATTTTTCTTGAAATGTTTGGAAATTGGTGGAGATTTTGTGAGATGTTGCAGGAATTTGTTTGGGTTCTGAGAAGGTGGAAGGAATTTTGTGGGATTTTTGTGGAATTTTGAGGATTTCTCTTGAATTTTGTGGGATTTGGAGGAGACTTGAAGAATTTGGAGGGAATTTTCTTAGATTTTGTGGAAATTTGTTGAGATTTTGTGAGATGGTTCTGGAATTTTGTGGGATATTGAGGAAATTCAGTGAATTTGGAGGGATTTTTCTTGAATTTTGTGGAAATTGTTGGAGATTTTGTGGGATGTTGCAGGAATTTGGTAGGGTTTTGAGAAGGTTTAGGGAATTTTGTGGCATTTTTCTGCAATTTTGTGAGGCTTTTCCAGAATGTTTGGTGATATTGAGGTGATTTGGTGGGATGTTTCTGGAATTTTGTGGGATTTTTCTGGGATTTGTACGAGACTTGAAGAATTTGGAGGGATTTTTCTTGAATTTTGTGGAAATTGTTGGAGATTTTGTGGGATGCTGCAGGAATGCGGTTGGGTTTTGAGAAGATTTAGGGAATTGTGTGGGGCTTGTACAGGATTTTGTGTGATTTCTTTTGAATTTTATGGGATTTCTCTTGAATTTTGTGGGATGTTTGTGGGATGTTTGTGGGATGTTTGTTGGATGTTTGTGGTATTTGGAGGAGACTTGAAGAATTTTGCAGGATTTTTCTTGAATTTTGTGGAAATTTCCGGAGATTTTGTGAGATGTTGCAGGAATTTGTTTGGGTTCTGAGAAGATGGAAGGAATTTTGTTGGATTTTTGTGGAATTTTGAGGATTTCTCTTGAATTTTGTGGGATTTGGAGGAGACTTGAAGAATTTTGCGGGATTTTTCTTGAATTTTGTGGAAATTGGTGGAGATTTTGTGAGATGTCTGTGGAATTTTGTAATGTTTTGAGCAGATTTAGGGAATTTTGTGGCATTTTTCTGTAATTTTGAGGGGCTTTTCCAGAATGTTTGGTGATATTGAGGAGATTTTGTGGGATGTTTCTGGAATTTTGTGGGATTTTTCTGGGATTTGTACGAGACTTGAAGAATTTGGAGGGATTTTTCTTGAATTTTTTGGATATTGGTGGAGATTTTGTGGGATGTTGCAGGAATGTGGTTGGGTTTTGAGAAGATGTAGGGAATTTTGTGGCATTTTTCTGGAATTTTGAGGGGCTTTCAAGAACTTTGTGAGAGTTTTCTTGAATTTAGTGGCAATTTGTTGAGATTTTGTGAGATGGTTCTGGAATTTGGTGGGATTTTTGTGGGATTTGGAGGATTTGTCTTGAATTTTGTGGGATTTGGAGGAGACTTGAAGAATTTGGAGGGAATTTTCTTGAATTTTTTGGATATTGGTGGAGATTTTGTGAGATGCTGCAGGAATGTGGTTGGGTTTTGAGAAGATTTAGAGATTTTTGTGGGATTTTCGTGGAATTTTCAGCAGCTTTCAAGTATTTTGTGAGAGTCTTCTTGAATTTTGTGTAAATTTCCGGAGATTTTGTGAGATGTTGCAGGAATTTGTTTGGGTTCTGAGAAGATGGAAGGAATTTTGTTGGATTTTTGTGGAATTTTGAGGATTTCTCTTGAATTTTGTGGGATTTGGAGGAGACTTGAAGAATTTTGCGGGATTTTTCTTGAATTTTGTGGAAATTGGTGGAGATTTTGTGAGATGTCTGTGGAATTTTGTAATGTTTTGAGCAGATGTAGGGAATTTTGTGGCATTTTTCTGGAATTTTGGGGGGTTTTTGCAGAATGTTTGGTGATATTGAGGAGATTTTGTGGGATGTTTCTGGAATTTTGTGGGATTTTTCTGGAATTTTGAGGGGCTTTCAAGAACTTTGTGAGAGTTTTTTTTAATTTTTTGGAAATTTGTTGAGATTTTGTGAGATGGTTCTGGAGTTTGGTGGGATATTGAGGAAATTCAGTGAATTTTGAGGGATTTTTCTTGAATTTTGTGGAAATTGTTGGAGATTTTGTGGGATGTTGCAGGAATGTGGTTGGGTTTTGAGAAGATTTAGGGAATTGTGTGGGGCTTGTACAGAATGTGGTGGGATTTCTCTTGAATTTTGTGGGATTTCTATTGAATTTTATGGGATGTTTGTGGGATGTTTGTGAGATGTTTGTAGGATGTTTGTGGTATTTGGAGGAGACTTGAAGAATTTTGCGGGATTTTTCTTGAAATGTTTGGAAATTGGTGGAGATTTTGTGAGATGTTGCAGGAATTTGTTTGGGTTCTGAGAAGGTGGAAGGAATTTTGTGGGATTTTTGTGGAATTTTGAGGATTTCTCTTGAATTTTGTGGGATTTGGAGGAGACTTGAAGAATTTGGAGGGAATTTTCTTAGATTTTGTGGAAATTT
Source organism: Cyanistes caeruleus (assembly GCF_971803275.1). NCBI lineage: Eukaryota > Metazoa > Chordata > Aves > Passeriformes > Paridae > Cyanistes > Cyanistes caeruleus. Next base: position 213,849 of record NC_141707.1, on the reverse strand, counting down.
GTTGAGATTTTGTGAGATGGTTCTGGAATTTTGTGGGATATTGAGGAAATTCAGTGAATTTGGAGGGATTTTTCTTGAATTTTGTGGAAATTGTTGGAGATTTTGTGGGATGTTGCAGGAATTTGGTAGGGTTTTGAGAAGGTTTAGGGAATTTTGTGGCATTTTTCTGCAATTTTGTGAGGCTTTTCCAGAATGTTTGGTGATATTGAGGTGATTTGGTGGGATGTTTCTGGAATTTTGTGGGATTTTTCTGGGATTTGTACGAGACTTGAAGAATTTGGAGGGATTTTTCTTGAATTTTGTGGAAATTGTTGGAGATTTTGTGGGATGCTGCAGGAATGCGGTTGGGTTTTGAGAAGATTTAGGGAATTGTGTGGGGCTTGTACAGGATTTTGTGTGATTTCTTTTGAATTTTATGGGATTTCTCTTGAATTTTGTGGGATGTTTGTGGGATGTTTGTGGGATGTTTGTTGGATGTTTGTGGTATTTGGAGGAGACTTGAAGAATTTTGCAGGATTTTTCTTGAATTTTGTGGAAATTTCCGGAGATTTTGTGAGATGTTGCAGGAATTTGTTTGGGTTCTGAGAAGATGGAAGGAATTTTGTGGGATTTTTGTGGAATTTTGAGGATTTCTCTTGAATTTTGTGGGATTTGGAGGAGACTTGAAGAATTTTGCGGGATTTTTCTTGAATTTTGTGGAAATTGGTGGAGATTTTGTGAGATGTCTGTGGAATTTTGTAATGTTTTGAGCAGATTTAGGGAATTTTGTGGCATTTTTCTGTAATTTTGAGGGGCTTTTCCAGAATGTTTGGTGATATTGAGGAGATTTTGTGGGATGTTTCTGGAATTTTGTGGGATTTTTCTGGGATTTGTACGAGACTTGAAGAATTTGGAGGGATTTTTCTTGAATTTTTTGGATATTGGTGGAGATTTTGTGGGATGTTGCAGGAATGTGGTTGGGTTTTGAGAAGATGTAGGGAATTTTGTGGCATTTTTCTGGAATTTTGAGGGGCTTTCAAGAACTTTGTGAGAGTTTTCTTGAATTTAGTGGCAATTTGTTGAGATTTTGTGAGATGGTTCTGGAATTTGGTGGGATTTTTGTGGGATTTGGAGGATTTGTCTTGAATTTTGTGGGATTTGGAGGAGACTTGAAGAATTTGGAGGGAATTTTCTTGAATTTTTTGGATATTGGTGGAGATTTTGTGAGATGCTGCAAGAATGTGGTTGGGTTTTGAGAAGATTTAGAGATTTTTGTGGGATTTTCGTGGAATTTTCAGCAGCTTTCAAGTATTTTGTGAAAGTCTTCTTGAATTTAGTGGAAATTTCCGGAGATTTTGTGAGATGTTGCAGGAATTTTGTGGGATTTTTGTGGAATTTTGAGGATTTCTCTTGAATTTTGTGGGATTTGGAGGAGACTTGAAGAAGTTGGAGGGATTTTTCCTAAATGTTGTGGAAATTGGTGGAGATTTTGTGAGATGTTGCAGGAGTTTGTTTGGGTTTTGAGAAGATGGAAGGAATTTTGTAGGATTTTTGTGGAATTTTGAGGATTTCTCTTGAATTTTGTGGGATTTGGAGGAGACTTGAAGAATTTGGAGGGAATTTTCTTAGATTTTGTGGAAATTTGTTGAGATTTTGTCAGATGGTTCTGGAATTTGGTGGGATATTGAGGAAATTCAGTGAATTTGGAGGGATTTTTCTTGAATTTTGTGGAAATTGTTGGAGATTTTGTGGGATGTTGCAGGAATGTGGTTGGGTTCTGAGAAGATTTAGGGAATTGTGTGGGGCTTGTACAGAATTTGGTGGGATTTCTCTTGAATTTTGTGGGATTTCTATTGAATTTTATGGGATGTTTGTGGGATGTTTGTGAGATGTTTGTAGGATGTTTGTGGTATTTGGAGGAGACTTGAAGAATTTTGCGGGATTTTTCTTGAATTTTGTGGAAATTGGTGGAGATTTTGTGAGATGTTGCAGGAATTTGTTTGGGTTTTGAGAAGATGTAGGGAATTTTGTGGCATTTTTCTGGAATTTTGAGGGGCTTTCAAGAACTTTGTGAGAGTTTTCTTGAATTCAGTGGCAATTTGTTGAGATTTTGTGAGATGGCTCTGGAATTTGGTGGGATTTTTGTGGGATTTGGAGGATTTGTCTTGAATTTTGTGGGATTTGGAGGAGACTTGAAGAATTTGGAGGGAATTTTCTTGAATTTTTTGGATATTGGTGGAGATTTTGTGAGATGCTGCAGGAATGTGGTTGTGTTTTGAGAAGATTTAGGGATTTTTGTGGGATTTTCGTGGAATTTTCAGCTGCTTTCAAGTATTTTGTGAGAGTCTTCTTGAATTTTGTAGAAATTTCCAGAGATTTTGTGGGATGTTGCAGGAATGTGGTTGGGTTCTGAGAAGATTTAGGGAATTGTGTGGGGCTTGTACAGGATTTTGTGCGATTTCTTTTGAATTTTATGGGATTTCTCTTGAATTTTGTGGGATGTTTGTGGGATGTTTGTGGGAAGTTTGTGGTATTTGGAGGAGACTTGAAGAATTTTGTGGGATTTTTCTTGAATTGTTTGGAAATTGGTGGAGATTTTGTGAGATGTTGCAGGAGTTTGTTTGGGTTCTGAGAAGATGGAAGGAATTTTGTGGGATTTTTGTGGAATTTTGAGGATTTCTCTTGAATTTTGTGGGATTTGGAGGAGACTTGAAGAATTTTGCGGGATTTTTCTTGAATTTTGTGGAAATTGGTGGAGATTTTGTGAGATGTCTGTGGAATTTTGTAATGTTTTGAGCAGATGTAGGGAATTTTGTGGCATTTTTCTGTAATTTTGAGGGGCTTTTCCAGAATGTTTGGTGATATTGAGGAGATTTTGTGGGATGTTTCTGGAATTTTGTGGGATTTTTCTGGGATTTGTACGAGACTTGAAGAATTTGGAGGGATTTTTCTTGAATTTTTTGGATATTGGTGGAGATTTTGTGGGATGTTGCAGGAATGTGGTTGGGTTTTGAGAAGATGTAGGGAATTTTGTGGCATTTTTCTGGAATTTTGAGGGGCTTTCAAGAACTTTGTGAGAGTTTTCTTGAATTTAGTGGCAATTTGTTGAGATTTTGTGAGATGGTTCTGGAATTTGGTGGGATTTTTGTGGGATTTGGAGGATTTGTCTTGAATTTTGTGGGATTTGGAGGAGACTTGAAGAATTTGGAGGGAATTTTCTTGAATTTTTTGGATATTGGTGGAGATTTTGTGAGATGCTGCAGGAATGTGGTTGGGTTTTGAGAAGATGGAAGGAATTTTGTAGGATTTTTGTGGAATTTTGAGGATTTCTCTTGAATTTTGTGGGATTTGGAGGAGACTTGAAGAATTTGGAGGGAATTTTCTTAGATTTTGTGGAAATTTGTTGAGATTTTGTCAGATGGTTCTGGAATTTGGTGGGATATTGAGGAAATTCAGTGAATTTGGAGGGATTTTTCTTGAATTTTGTGGAAATTGTTGGAGATTTTGTGGGATGTTGCAGGAATGTGGTTGGGTTCTGAGAAGATTTAGGGAATTGTGTGGGGCTTGTACAGAATTTGGAGGGATTTCTCTTGAATTTTGTGGGATTTCTATTGAATTTTATGGGATGTTTGTGGGATGTTTGTGAGATGTTTGTAGGATGTTTGTGGTATTTGGAGGAGACTTGAAGAATTTTGCGGGATTTTTCTTGAATTTTGTGGAAATTGGTGGAGATTTTGTGAGATGTTGCAGGAATTTGTTTGGGTTTTGAGAAGATGTAGGGAATTTTGTGGCATTTTTCTGGAATTTTGAGGGGCTTTCAAGAACTTTGTGAGAGTTTTCTTGAATTCAGTGGCAATTTGTTGAGATTTTGTGAGATGGCTCTGGAATTTGGTGGGATTTTTGTGGGATTTGGAGGATTTGTCTTGAATTTTGTGGGATTTGGAGGAGACTTGAAGAATTTGGAGGGAATTTTCTTGAATTTTTTGGATATTGGTGGAGATTTTGTGAGATGCTGCAGGAATGTGGTTGTGTTTTGAGAAGATTTAGGGATTTTTGTGGGATTTTCGTGGAATTTTCAGCAGCTTTCAAGTATTTTGTGAGAGTCTTCTTGAATTTTGTAGAAATTTCCAGAGATTTTGTGGGATGTTGCAGGAATGTGGTTGGGTTCTGAGAAGATTTAGGGAATTGTGTGGGGCTTGTACAGGATTTTGTGCGATTTCTTTTGAATTTTATGGGATTTCTCTTGAATTTTGTGGGATGTTTGTGGGATGTTTGTGGGAAGTTTGTGGTATTTGGAGGAGACTTGAAGAATTTTGTGGGATTTTTCTTGAATTGTTTGGAAATTGGTGGAGATTTTGTGAGATGTTGCAGGAGTTTGTTTGGGTTCTGAGAAGATGGAAGGAATTTTGTGGGATTTTTGTGGAATTTTGAGGATTTCTCTTGAATTTTGTGGGATTTGGAGGAGACTTGAAGAATTTTGCGGGATTTTTCTTGAATTTTGTGGAAATTGGTGGAGATTTTGTGAGATGTCTGTGGAATTTTGTAATGTTTTGAGCAGATGTAGGGAATTTTGTGGCATTTTTCTGTAATTTTGGGGGGCTTTTCCAGAATGTTTGGTGATATTGAGGAGATTTTGTGGGATGTTTCTGGAATTTTGTGGGATTTTTCTGGGATTTGTACGAGACTTGAAGAATTTGGAGGGATTTTTCTTGAATTTTTTGGATATTGGTGGAGATTTTGTGGGATGTTGCAGGAATGTGGTTGGGTTTTGAGAAGATGTAGGGAATTTTGTGGCATTTTTCTGGAATTTTGAGGGGCTTTCAAGAACTTTGTGAGAGTTTTCTTGAATTTAGTGGCAATTTGTTGAGATTTTGTGAGATGGTTCTGGAATTTGGTGGGATTTTTGTGGGATTTGGAGGATTTGTCTTGAATTTTGTGGGATTTGGAGGAGACTTGAAGAATTTGGAGGGAATTTTCTTGAATTTTTTGGATATTGGTGGAGATTTTGTGAGATGCTGCAGGAATGTGGTTGGGTTTTGAGAAGATGGAAGGAATTTTGTAGGATTTTTGTGGAATTTTGAGGATTTCTCTTGAATTTTGTGGGATTTGGAGGAGACTTGAAGAATTTGGAGGGAATTTTCTTAGATTTTGTGGAAATTTGTTGAGATTTTGTCAGATGGTTCTGGAATTTGGTGGGATATTGAGGAAATTCAGTGAATTTGGAGGGATTTTTCTTGAATTTTGTGGAAATTGTTGGAGATTTTGTGGGATGTTGCAGGAATGTGGTTGGGTTCTGAGAAGATTTAGGGAATTGTGTGGGGCTTGTACAGAATTTGGAGGGATTTCTCTTGAATTTTGTGGGATTTCTATTGAATTTTATGGGATGTTTGTGGGATGTTTGTGAGATGTTTGTAGGATGTTTGTGGTATTTGGAGGAGACTTGAAGAATTTTGCGGGATTTTTCTTGAATTTTGTGGAAATTGGTGGAGATTTTGTGAGATGTTGCAGGAATTTGTTTGGGTTTTGAGAAGATGTAGGGAATTTTGTGGCATTTTTCTGGAATTTTGAGGGGCTTTCAAGAACTTTGTGAGAGTTTTCTTGAATTCAGTGGCAATTTGTTGAGATTTTGTGAGATGGCTCTGGAATTTGGTGGGATTTTTGTGGGATTTGGAGGATTTGTCTTGAATTTTGTGGGATTTGGAGGAGACTTGAAGAATTTGGAGGGAATTTTCTTGAATTTTTTGGATATTGGTGGAGATTTTGTGAGATGCTGCAGGAATGTGGTTGTGTTTTGAGAAGATTTAGGGATTTTTGTGGGATTTTCGTGGAATTTTCAGCAGCTTTCAAGTATTTTGTGAGAGTCTTCTTGAATTTTGTAGAAATTTCCAGAGATTTTGTGGGATGTTGCAGGAATGTGGTTGGGTTCTGAGAAGATTTAGGGAATTGTGTGGGGCTTGTACAGGATTTTGTGCGATTTCTTTTGAATTTTATGGGATTTCTCTTGAATTTTGTGGGATGTTTGTGGGATGTTTGTGGGAAGTTTGTGGTATTTGGAGGAGACTTGAAGAATTTTGTGGGATTTTTCTTGAATTGTTTGGAAATTGGTGGAGATTTTGTGAGATGTTGCAGGAGTTTGTTTGGGTACTGAGAAGATGGAAGGAATTTTGTGGGATTTTTGTGGAATTTTGAGGATTTCTCTTGAATTTTGTGGGATTTGGAGGAGACTTGAAGAATTTGGAGGGAATTTTCTTAGATTTTGTGGAAATTTGTTGAGATTTTGTGAGATGGTTCTGGAATTTGGTGGGATATTGAGGAAATTCAGTGAATTTGGAGGGATTTTTCTTGAATTTTGTGGAAATTGTTGGAGATTTTGTGGGATGTTGCAGGAATTTGGTAGGGTTTTGAGAAGATTTATGGAATTTTGTGGGATTTCTCTTGAATTTTGTGAGGCTTTTCCAGAATGTTTGGTGATATTGAGGTGATTTGGTGGGATGTTTCTGGAATTTTGTGGGATTTTTCTGGGATTTGTACGAGACTTGAAGAATTTTGCGGGATTTTTCTTGAATTGTTTGGAAATTGTTGGAGATTTTGTGAGATGTTGCAGGAGTTTGTTTGGGTTTTGAGAAGATGTAGGGAATTTTGTGGCATTTTTCTGGAATTTTGAGGGGCTTTCAAGAACTTTGTGAGAGTTTTCTTGAATTCAGTGGCAATTTGTTGAGATTTTGTGAGATGGCTCTGGAATTTGGTGGGATTTTTGTGGGATTTGGAGGATTTGTCTTGAATTTTGTGGGATTTGGAGGAGACTTGAAGAATTTGGAGGGAATTTTCTTGAATTTTTTGGATATTGGTGGAGATTTTGTGAGATGCTGCAGGAATGTGGTTGTGTTTTGAGAAGATTTAGGGATTTTTGTGGGATTTTCGTGGAATTTTCAGCAGCTTTCAAGTATTTTGTGAGAGTCTTCTTGAATTTTGTAGAAATTTCCAGAGATATTGTGGGATGTTGCAGGAATGTGGTTGGGTTCTGAGAAGATTTAGGGAATTGTGTGGGGCTTGTACAGGATTTTGTGCGATTTCTTTTGAATTTTATGGGATTTCTCTTGAATTTTGTGGGATGTTTGTGGGATGTTTGTGGGAAGTTTGTGGTATTTGGAGGAGACTTGAAGAATTTTGTGGGATTTTTCTTGAATTGTTTGGAAATTGGTGGAGATTTTGTGAGATGTTGCAGGAGTTTGTTTGGGTTCTGAGAAGATGGAAGGAATTTTGTGGGATTTTTGTGGAATTTTGAGGATTTCTCTTGAATTTTGTGGGATTTGGAGGAGACTTGAAGAATTTTGCGGGATTTTTCTTGAATTTTGTGGAAATTGGTGGAGATTTTGTGAGATGTCTGTGGAATTTTGTAATGTTTTGAGCAGATGTAGGGAATTTTGTGGCATTTTTCTGTAATTTTGGGGGGCTTTTCCAGAATGTTTGGTGATATTGAGGAGATTTTGTGGGATGTTTCTGGAATTTTGTGGGATTTTTCTGGGATTTGTACGAGACTTGAAGAATTTGGAGGGATTTTTCTTGAATTTTTTGGATATTGGTGGAGATTTTGTGGGATGTTGCAGGAATGTGGTTGGGTTTTGAGAAGATGTAGGGAATTTTGTGGCATTTTTCTGGAATTTTGAGGGGCTTTCAAGAACTTTGTGAGAGTTTTCTTGAATTTAGTGGCAATTTGTTGAGATTTTGTGAGATGGTTCTGGAATTTGGTGGGATTTTTGTGGGATTTGGAGGATTTGTCTTGAATTTTGTGGGATTTGGAGGAGACTTGAAGAATTTGGAGGGAATTTTCTTGAATTTTTTGGATATTGGTGGAGATTTTGTGAGATGCTGCAGGAATGTGGTTGGGTTTTGAGAAGATGGAAGGAATTTTGTAGGATTTTTGTGGAATTTTGAGGATTTCTCTTGAATTTTGTGGGATTTGGAGGAGACTTGAAGAATTTGGAGGGAATTTTCTTAGATTTTGTGGAAATTTGTTGAGATTTTGTCAGATGGTTCTGGAATTTGGTGGGATATTGAGGAAATTCAGTGAATTTGGAGGGATTTTTCTTGAATTTTGTGGAAATTGTTGGAGATTTTGTGGGATGTTGCAGGAATGTGGTTGGGTTCTGAGAAGATTTAGGGAATTGTGTGGGGCTTGTACAGAATTTGGAGGGATTTCTCTTGAATTTTGTGGGATTTCTATTGAATTTTATGGGATGTTTGTGGGATGTTTGTGAGATGTTTGTAGGATGTTTGTGGTATTTGGAGGAGACTTGAAGAATTTTGCGGGATTTTTCTTGAATTTTGTGGAAATTGGTGGAGATTTTGTGAGATGTTGCAGGAATTTGTTTGGGTTTTGAGAAGATGTAGGGAATTTTGTGGCATTTTTCTGGAATTTTGAGGGGCTTTCAAGAACTTTGTGAGAGTTTTCTTGAATTCAGTGGCAATTTGTTGAGATTTTGTGAGATGGCTCTGGAATTTGGTGGGATTTTTGTGGGATTTGGAGGATTTGTCTTGAATTTTGTGGGATTTGGAGGAGACTTGAAGAATTTGGAGGGAATTTTCTTGAATTTTTTGGATATTGGTGGAGATTTTGTGAGATGCTGCAGGAATGTGGTTGTGTTTTGAGAAGATTTAGGGATTTTTGTGGGATTTTCGTGGAATTTTCAGCTGCTTTCAAGTATTTTGTGAGAGTCTTCTTGAATTTTGTAGAAATTTCCAGAGATTTTGTGGGATGTTGCAGGAATGTGGTTGGGTTCTGAGAAGATTTAGGGAATTGTGTGGGGCTTGTACAGGATTTTGTGCGATTTCTTTTGAATTTTATGGGATTTCTCTTGAATTTTGTGGGATGTTTGTGGGATGTTTGTGGGAAGTTTGTGGTATTTGGAGGAGACTTGAAGAATTTTGTGGGATTTTTCTTGAATTGTTTGGAAATTGGTGGAGATTTTGTGAGATGTTGCAGGAGTTTGTTTGGGTTCTGAGAAGATGGAAGGAATTTTGTGGGATTTTTGTGGAATTTTGAGGATTTCTCTTGAATTTTGTGGGATTTGGAGGAGACTTGAAGAATTTTGCGGGATTTTTCTTGAATTTTGTGGAAATTGGTGGAGATTTTGTGAGATGTCTGTGGAATTTTGTAATGTTTTGAGCAGATGTAGGGAATTTTGTGGCATTTTTCTGTAATTTTGGGGGGCTTTTCCAGAATGTTTGGTGATATTGAGGAGATTTTGTGGGATGTTTCTGGAATTTTGTGGGATTTTTCTGGGATTTGTACGAGACTTGAAGAATTTGGAGGGATTTTTCTTGAATTTTTTGGATATTGGTGGAGATTTTGTGGGATGTTGCAGGAATGTGGTTGGGTTTTGAGAAGATGTAGGGAATTTTGTGGCATTTTTCTGGAATTTTGAGGGGCTTTCAAGAACTTTGTGAGAGTTTTCTTGAATTTAGTGGCAATTTGTTGAGATTTTGTGAGATGGTTCTGGAATTTGGTGGGATTTTTGTGGGATTTGGAGGATTTGTCTTGAATTTTGTGGGATTTGGAGGAGACTTGAAGAATTTGGAGGGAATTTTCTTGAATTTTTTGGATATTGGTGGAGATTTTGTGAGATGCTGCAGGAATGTGGTTGGGTTTTGAGAAGATGGAAGGAATTTTGTAGGATTTTTGTGGAATTTTGAGGATTTCTCTTGAATTTTGTGGGATTTGGAGGAGACTTGAAGAATTTGGAGGGAATTTTCTTAGATTTTGTGGAAATTTGTTGAGATTTTGTCAGATGGTTCTGGAATTTGGTGGGATATTGAGGAAATTCAGTGAATTTGGAGGGATTTTTCTTGAATTTTGTGGAAATTGTTGGAGATTTTGTGGGATGTTGCAGGAATGTGGTTGGGTTCTGAGAAGATTTAGGGAATTGTGTGGGGCTTGTACAGAATTTGGAGGGATTTCTCTTGAATTTTGTGGGATTTCTATTGAATTTTATGGGATGTTTGTGGGATGTTTGTGAGATGTTTGTAGGATGTTTGTGGTATTTGGAGGAGACTTGAAGAATTTTGCGGGATTTTTCTTGAATTTTGTGGAAATTGGTGGAGATTTTGTGAGATGTTGCAGGAATTTGTTTGGGTTTTGAGAAGATGTAGGGAATTTTGTGGCATTTTTCTGGAATTTTGAGGGGCTTTCAAGAACTTTGTGAGAGTTTTCTTGAATTCAGTGGCAATTTGTTGAGATTTTGTGAGATGGCTCTGGAATTTGGTGGGATTTTTGTGGGATTTGGAGGATTTGTCTTGAATTTTGTGGGATTTGGAGGAGACTTGAAGAATTTGGAGGGAATTTTCTTGAATTTTTTGGATATTGGTGGAGATTTTGTGAGATGCTGCAGGAATGTGGTTGTGTTTTGAGAAGATTTAGGGATTTTTGTGGGATTTTCGTGGAATTTTCAGCAGCTTTCAAGTATTTTGTGAGAGTCTTCTTGAATTTTGTAGAAATTTCCAGAGATTTTGTGGGATGTTGCAGGAATGTGGTTGGGTTCTGAGAAGATTTAGGGAATTGTGTGGGGCTTGTACAGGATTTTGTGCGATTTCTTTTGAATTTTATGGGATTTCTCTTGAATTTTGTGGGATGTTTGTGGGATGTTTGTGGGAAGTTTGTGGTATTTGGAGGAGACTTGAAGAATTTTGTGGGATTTTTCTTGAATTGTTTGGAAATTGGTGGAGATTTTGTGAGATGTTGCAGGAGTTTGTTTGGGTTCTGAGAAGATGGAAGGAATTTTGTGGGATTTTTGTGGAATTTTGAGGATTTCTCTTGAATTTTGTGGGATTTGGAGGAGACTTGAAGAATTTGGAGGGAATTTTCTTAGATTTTGTGGAAATTTGTTGAGATTTTGTGAGATGGTTCTGGAATTTGGTGGGATATTGAGGAAATTCAGTGAATTTGGAGGGATTTTTCTTGAATTTTGTGGAAATTGTTGGAGATTTTGTGGGATGTTGCAGGAATTTGGTAGGGTTTTGAGAAGATTTATGGAATTTTGTGGGATTTCTCTTGAATTTTGTGAGGCTTTTCCAGAATGTTTGGTGATATTGAGGTGATTTGGTGGGATGTTTCTGGAATTTTGTGGGATTTTTCTGGGATTTGTACGAGACTTGAAGAATTTTGCGGGATTTTTCTTGAATTGTTTGGAAATTGTTGGAGATTTTGTGAGATGTTGCAGGAGTTTGTTTGGGTTTTGAGAAGATGTAGGGAATTTTGTGGCATTTTTCTGGAATTTTGAGGGGCTTTCAAGAACTTTGTGAGCGTTTTCTTGAATTTAGTGGAAATTTGTTGAGATTTTGTGAGATGGTTCTGGAATTTGGTGGGATTTTTGTGGGATTTGGAGGATTTGTCTTGAATTTTGTGGGATTTGGAGGAGACTTGAAGAATTTGGAGGGAATTTTCTTGAATTTTTTGGATATTGGTGGAGATTTTGTGAGTTGCTGCAGGAATGTGGTTGGGTTTTGAGAAGATTTAGGGATTTTTGTGGGATTTTCGTGGAATTTTCAGCAGCTTTCAAGTATTTTGTGAGAGTCTTCTTGAATTTTGTGGAAATTTCCGGAGATTTTGTGAGATGTTGCAGGAATTTTGTGGGATTTTTGTGGAATTTTGAGGAATTCTCTTGAATTTTGTGGGATTTGGAGGAGACTTGAAGAAGTTGGAGGGATTTTTCCTAAATGTTGTGGAAATTGGTGGAGATTTTGTGAGATGTTGCAGGAATTTGTTTGGATTTTGAGAAGATGGAAGGAATTTTGTTGGATTTTTGTGGAATTTTGAGGATTTCTCTTGAATTTTGTGGGATTTGGAGGAGACTTGAAGAATTTTGCAGGATTTTTCTTGAATTTTCTGGAAATTGGTGGAGATTTTGTGAGATATCTGTGGAATTTTGTAATGTTTTGAGAAGATGTAGGAAATTTTGTGGCATTTTTCTGGAATTTTGAGGGGCTTTCAAGAACTTTGTGAGCGTTGTCTTGAATTTAGTGGAAATTTGTTGAGATTTTGTGAGATGGTTCTGGAATTTGGTGGGATATTGAGGAAATTCAGTGAATTTTGAGAGATTTTTCTTGAATTTTGCGGAAATTGTTGGAGATTTTGTGGGATGCTGCAGGAATGCGGTTGGGTTTTGAGAAGATTTAGGGAATTGTGTGGGGCTTGTACAGGATTTTGTGCGATTTCTTTTGAATTTTATGGGATTTCTCTTGAATTTTGTGGGATGTTTGTGGGATGTTTGTGGGATGTTTGTTGGATGTTTGTGGTATTTGGAGGAGACTTGAAGAATTTTGCAGGATTTTTCTTGAATTTTGTGGAAATTTCCGGAGATTTTGTGAGATGTTGCAGGAATTTGTTTGGGTTTTGAGAAGATGGAAGGAATTTTGTGGGATTTTTGTGGAATTTTGAGGATTTCTCTTGAATTTTGTGGGATTTGGAGGAGACTTGAAGAATTTTGCGGGATTTTTCTTGAATTTTGTGGAAATTGGTGGAGATTTTGTGAGATGTCTGTGGAATTTTGTAATGTTTTGAGCAGATGTAGGGAATTTTGTGGCATTTTTCTGTAATTTTGGGGGGCTTTTCCAGAATGTTTGGTGATATTGAGGAGATTTTGTGGGATGTTTCTGGAATTTTGTGGGATTTTTCTGGGATTTGTACGAGACTTGAAGAATTTGGAGGGATTTTTCTTGAATTTTTTGGATATTGGTGGAGATTTTGTGGGATGTTGCAGGAATGTGGTTGGGTTTTGAGAAGATGTAGGGAATTTTGTGGCATTTTTCTGGAATTTTGAGGGGCTTTCAAGAATTTTGTGAGAGTTTTCTTGAATTTAGTGGCAATTTGTTGAGATTTTGTGAGATGGTTCTGGAATTTGGTGGGATTTTTGTGGGATTTGGAGGATTTGTCTTGAATTTTGTGGGATTTGGAGGAGACTTGAAGAATTTGGAGGGAATTTTCTTGAATTTTTTGGATATTGGTGGAGATTTTGTGAGATGCTGCAGGAATGTGGTTGGGTTTTGAGAAGATTTAGAGATTTTTGTGGGATTTTCGTGGAATTTTCAGCAGCTTTCAAGTATTTTGTGAGAGTCTTCTTGAATTTAGTGGAAATTTCCGGAGATTTTGTGAGATGTTGCAGGAATTTTGTGGGATTTTTGTGGAATTTTGAGGATTTCTCTTGAATTTTGTGGGATTTGGAGGAGACTTGAAGAAGTTGGAGGGATTTTTCCTAAATGTTGTGGAAATTGGTGGAGATTTTGTGAGATGTTGCAGGAGTTTGTTTGGGTTTTGAGAAGATGGAAGGAATTTTGTAGGATTTTTGTGGAATTTTGAGGATTTCTCTTGAATTTTGTGGGATTTGGAGGAGACTTGAAGAATTTGGAGGGAATTTTCTTAGATTTTGTGGAAATTTGTTGAGATTTTGTCAGATGGTTCTGGAATTTGGTGGGATATTGAGGAAATTCAGTGAATTTGGAGGGATTTTTCTTGAATTTTGTGGAAATTGTTGGAGATTTTGTGGGATGTTGCAGGAATGTGGTTGGGTTCTGAGAAGATTTAGGGAATTGTGTGGGGCTTGTACAGAATTTGGTGGGATTTCTCTTGAATTTTGTGGGATTTCTATTGAATTTTATGGGATGTTTGTGGGATGTTTGTGAGATGTTTGTAGGATGTTTGTGGTATTTGGAGGAGACTTGAAGAATTTTGCGGGATTTTTCTTGAATTTTGTGGAAATTGGTGGAGATTTTGTGAGATGTTGCAGGAATTTGTTTGGGTTTTGAGAAGATGGAAGGAATTTTGTTGGATTTTTGTGGAATTTTGAGGATTTCTCTTGTATTTTGTGGGATTTGGAGGAGACTTGAAGAATTTGGAGGGAATTTTCTTGAATTTTTTGGAAATGTGTGGAGATTTTGTGAGATGTCTGTAGAATTTTGTAATGTTTTGAGAAGATGTAGGGAATTTTGTGTCATTTTTCTGGAATTTTGAGGGGCTTTCAAGAACTTTGTGAGCGTTGTCTTGAATTTAGTGGAAATTTGTTGAGATTTTGTGAGATGGTTCTGGAATTTGGTGGGATATTGAGGAAATTCAGTGAATTTTGAGAGATTTTTCTTGAATTTTGTGGAAATTGTTGGAGATTTTGTGGGATGCTGCAGGAATGCGGTTGGGTTTTGAGAAGATTTAGGGAATTGTGTGGGGCTTGTACAGGATTTTGTGTGATTTCTTTTGAATTTTATGGGATTTCTCTTGAATTTTGTGGGATGTTTGTGGGATGTTTGTGGGATGTTTGTGGGATGTTTGTGGTATTTGGAGGAGACTTGAAGAATTTTGCGGGATTTTTCTTGAATTGTTTGGAAATTGGTGGAGATTTTGTGAGATGTTGCAGGAGTTTGTTTGGGTTCTGAGAAGATGGAAGGAATTTTATGGGATTTTTGTGGAATTTTGAGGATTTCTCTTGAATTTTGTGGGATTTGGAGGAGACTTGAAGAATTTTGCGGGATTTTTCTTGAATTTTGTGGAAATTGGTGGAGATTTTGTGAGATGTCTGTGGAATTTTGTAATGTTTTGAGCAGATGTAGGGAATTTTGTGGCATTTTTCTGGAATTTTGGGGGGTTTTTCCAGAATGTTTGGTGATATTGAGGAGATTTTGTGGGATGTGTCTGGAATTTTGTGGGATTTTTCTGGAATTTTGAGGGGCTTTCAAGAACTTTGTGAGAGTTTTTTTGAATTTTTTGGAAATTTGTTGAGATTTTGTGAGATGGTTCTGGAGTTTGGTGGGATATTGAGGAAATTCAGTGAATTTGGAGGGATTTTTCTTGAATTTTGTGGAAATTGTTGGAGATTTTGTGGGATGTTGCAGGAATGTGGTTGGGTTCTGAGAAGATTTAGGGAATTGTGTGGGGCTTGTACAGAATTTGGTGGGATTTCTCTTGAATTTTGTGGGATTTCTATTGAATTTTATGGGATGTTTGTGGGATGTTTGTGAGATGTTTGTAGGATGTTTGTGGTATTTGGAGGAGACTTGAAGAATTTTGCGGGATTTTTCTTGAAATGTTTGGAAATTGGTGGAGATTTTGTGAGATGTTGCAGGAATTTGGTTGGGTTTTGAGAAGATGGAAGGAATTTTGTTGGATTTTTGTGGAATTTTGAGGATTTCTCTTGAATTTTGTGGGATTTGGAGGAGACTTGAAGAATTTGGAGGGAATTTTCTTAGATTTTGTGGAAATTTGTTGAGATTTTGTCAGATGGTTTTGGAGTTTGCTGGGATATTGAGGAAATTCAGTGAATTTTGAGGGATTTTTCTTGAATTTTGTGGAAATTGTTGGAGATTTTGTGGGATGCTGCAGGAATGCGGTTGGGTTTTGAGAAGATTTAGGGAATTGTGTGGGGCTTGTACAGGATTTTGTGCGATTTCTTTTGAATTTTATGGGATTTCTCTTGAATTTTGTGGGATGTTTGTGGGATGTTTGTGGGATGTTTGTTGGATGTTTGTGGTATTTGGAGGAGACTTGAAGAATTTTGCAGGATTTTTCTTGAATTTTGTGGAAATTTCCGGAGATTTTGTGAGATGTTGCAGGAATTTGTTTGGGTTCTGAGAAGATGGAAGGAATTTTGTTGGATTTTTGTGGAATTTTGAGGATTTCTCTTGAATTTTGTGGGATTTGGAGGAGACTTGAAGAATTTTGCGGGATTTTTCTTGAATTTTGTGGAAATTGGTGGAGATTTTGTGAGATGTCGGTGGAATTTTGTAATGTTTTGAGCAGATTTAGGGAATTTTGTGGCATTTTTCTGTAATTTTGGGGGGCTTTTCCAGAATGTTTGGTGATATTGAGGAGATTTTGTGGCATGTTTCTGGAATTTTGTGGGATTTTTCTGGGATTTGTACGAGACTTGAAGAATTTGGAGGGATTTTTCTTGAATTTTTTGGATATTGGTGGAGATTTTGTGGGATGTTGCAGGAATGTGGTTGGGTTTTGAGAAGATGTAGGGAATTTTGTGGCATTTTTCTGGAATTTTGAGGGGCTTTCAAGAACTTTGTGAGAGTTTTCTTGAATTTAGTGGCAATTTGTTGAGATTTTGTGAGATGGTTCTGGAATTTGGTGGGATTTTTGTGGGATTTGGAGGATTTGTCTTGAATTTTGTGGGATTTGGAGGAGACTTGAAGAATTTGGAGGGAATTTTCTTGAATTTTTTGGATATTGGTGGAGATTTTGTGAGATGCTGCAGGAATGTGGTTGGGTTTTGAGAAGATTTAAAGATTTTTGTGGGATTTTCGTGGAATTTTCAGCAGCTTTCAAGTATTTTGTGAGAGTCTTCTTGAATTTAGTGGAAATTTCCGGAGATTTTGTGAGATGTTGCAGGAATTTTGTGGGATTTTTGTGGAATTTTGAGGATTTCTCTTGAATTTTGTGGGATTTGGAGGAGACTTGAAGAAGTTGGAGGGATTTTTCCTAAATGTTGTGGAAATTGGTGGAGATTTTGTGAGATGTTGCAGGAGTTTGTTTGGGTTTTGAGAAGATGGAAGGAATTTTGTAGGATTTTTGTGGAATTTTGAGGATTTCTCTTGAATTTTGTGGGATTTGGAGGAGACTTGAAGAATTTGGAGGGAATTTTCTTAGATTTTGTGGAAATTTGTTGAGATTTTGTCAGATGGTTCTGGAATTTGGTGGGATATTGAGGAAATTCAGTGAATTTGGAGGGATTTTTCTTGAATTTTGTGGAAATTGTTGGAGATTTTGTGGGATGTTGCAGGAATGTGGTTGGGTTCTGAGAAGATTTAGGGAATTGTGTGGGGCTTGTACAGAATTTGGTGGGATTTCTCTTGAATTTTGTGGGATTTCTATTGAATTTTATGGGATGTTTGTGGGATGTTTGTGAGATGTTTGTAGGATGTTTGTGGTATTTGGAGGAGACTTGAAGAATTTTGCGGGATTTTTCTTGAATTTTGTGGAAATTGGTGGAGATTTTGTGAGATGTTGCAGGAATTTGTTTGGGTTTTGAGAAGATGGAAGGAATTTTGTTGGATTTTTGTGGGATTTTGAGGATTTCTCTTGAATTTTGTGGGATTTGGAGGAGACTTGAAGAATTTGGAGGGAATTTTCTTGAATTTTTTGGAAATGTGTGGAGATTTTGTGAGATGTCTGTAGAATTTTGTAATGTTTTGAGAAGATGTAGGGAATTTTGTGTCATTTTTCTGGAATTTTGAGGGGCTTTCAAGAACTTTGTGAGCGTTGTCTTGAATTTAGTGGAAATTTGTTGAGATTTTGTGAGATGGTTCTGGAATTTGGTGGGATATTGAGGAAATTCAGTGAATTTTGAGAGATTTTTCTTGAATTTTGTGGAAATTGTTGGAGATTTTGTGGGACGCTGCAGGAATGCGGTTGGGTTTTGAGAAGATTTAGGGAATTTTGTGGGGCTTGTACAGGATTTTGTGCGATTTCTTTTGAATTTTATGGGATTTCTCTTGAATTTTGTGGGATGTTTGTGGGATGTTTGTGGGATGTTTGTGGGAAGTTTGTGGGATGTTTGTGGTATTTGGAGGAGACTTGAAGAATTTTGCGGGATTTTTCTTGAATTGTTTGGAAATTGGTGGAGATTTTGTGAGATGTTGCAGGAATTTGTTTGGGATCTGAGAAGATGGAAGGAATTTTATGGGATTTTTGTGGAATTTTGAGGATTTCTCTTGAATTTTGTGGGATTTGGAGGAGACTTGAAGAATTTTGCGGGATTTTTCTTGAATTTTGTGGAAATTGGTGGAGATTTTGTGAGATGTCTGTGGAATTTTGTAATGTTTTGAGCAGATTTAGGGAATTTTGTGGCATTATTCTGGAATTTTGAGGGGCTTTCAAGAACTTTGTGAGCGTTTTCTTGAATTTAGTGGAAATTTGTTGAGATTTTGTGAGATGGTTCTGGAATTTGGTGGGATTTTTGTGGGATTTGGAGGATTTGTCTTGAATTTTGTAGGATTTGGAGGAGACTTGAAGAATTTGGAGGGAATTTTCTTGAACTTTTTGGATATTGGTGGAGATTTTGTGAGATGCTGCTGGAATGTGGTTGGGTTTTGAGAAGATTTAGGGATTTTTGTGGGATTTTCGTGGAATTTTCAGCAGCTTTCAAGTATTTTGTGAGAGTCTTCTTGAATTTTGTGGAAATTTCCAGAGATTTTGTGAGATGTTGCAGGAATTTTGTGGGATTTTTGTGGAATTTTGAGGAATTCTCTTGAATTTTGTGGGATTTGGAGGAGACTTGAAGAATTTTGCGGGATTTTTCTTGAATTTTGTGGAAATTGGTGGAGATTTTGTGAGATGTCTGTGGAATTTTGTAATGTTTTGAGAAGATGTAGGGAATTTTGTGGCATTTTTCTGGAATTTTGAGGGGCTTTCAAGAACTTTGTGAGCGTTGTCTTGAATTTAGTGAAAATTTGTTGAGATTTTGTGAGATGGTTCTGGAATTTGGTGGGATATTGAGGAAATTCAGTGAATTTTGAGAGATTTTTCTTGAATTTTGTGGAAATTGTTGGAGATTTTGTGGGATGCTGCAGGAATGCGGTTGGGTTTTGAGAAGATTTAGGGAATTGTGTGGGGCTTGTACAGGATTTTGTGTGATTTCTCTTGAATTTTGTGGGATTTCTATTGAATTTTATGGGATGTTTGTGGGATGTTTGTGAGATGTTTGTAGGATGTTTGTGGTATTTGGAGGAGACTTGAAGAATTTTGCGGGATTTTTCTTGAAATGTTTGGAAATTGGTGGAGATTTTGTGAGATGTTGCAGGAATTTGGTTGGGTTTTGAGAAGATGGAAGGAATTTTGTTGGATTTTTGTGGAATTTTGAGGATTTCTCTTGAATTTTGTGGGATTTGGAGGAGACTTGAAGAATTTTGCGGGAATTTTCTTAGATTTTGTGGAAATTTGTTGAGATTTTGTGAGATGGTTCTGGAGTTTGGTGGGATATTGAGGAAATTCAGTGAATTTTGAGGGATTTTTCTTGAATTTTGTGGAAATTGTTGGAGATTTTGTGGGATGTTGCAGGAATGTGGTTGGGTTCTGAGAAGATTTAGGGAATTGTGTGGGGCTTGTACAGAATTTGGTGGGATTTCTCTTGAATTTTGTGGGATTTCTATTGAATTTTATGGGATGTTTGTGGGATGTTTGTGAGATGTTTGTAGGATGTTTGTGGTATTTGGAGGAGACTTGAAGAATTTTGCGGGATTTTTCTTGAATTTTGTGGAAATTGGTGGAGATTTTGTGAGATGTTGCAGGAATTTGTTTGGGTTTTGAGAAGATGGAAGGAATTTTGTTGGATTTTTGTGGAATTTTGAGGATTTCTCTTGAATTTTGTGGGATTTGGAGGAGACTTGAAGAATTTTGCGGGAATTTTCTTGAATTTTTTGGAAATGTGTGGAGATTTTGTGAGATGTCTGTGGAATTTTGTAATGTTTTGAGCAGATGTAGGGAATTTTGTGGCATTTTTCTGGAATTTTGGGGGGTTTTTCCAGAATGTTTGGTGATATTGAGGAGATTTTGTGGGATGTTTCTGGAATTTTGTGGGATTTTTCTGGAATTTTGAGGGGCTTTCAAGAACTTTGTGAGAGTTTTTTTTAATTTTTTGGAAATTTGTTGAGATTTTGTCAGATGGTTCTGGAGTTTGGTGGGATATTGAGGAAATTCAGTGAATTTTGAGGGATTTTTCTTGAATTTTGTGGAAATTGTTGGAGATTTTGTGGGATGTTGCAGGAATGTGGTTGGGTTCTGAGAAGATTTAGGGAATTGTGTGGGGCTTGTACAGAATTTGGTGGGATTTCTCTTGAATTTTGTGGGATTTCTATTGAATTTTATGGGATGTTTGTGGGATGTTTGTGAGATGTTTGTAGGATGTTTGTGGTATTTGGAGGAGACTTGAAGAATTTTGCGGGATTTTTCTTGAAATGTTTGGAAATTGGTGGAGATTTTGTGAGATGTTGCAGGAATTTGGTTGGGTTTTGAGAAGACGGAAGGAATTTTGTTGGATTTTTGTGGAATTTTGAGGATTTCTCTTGAATTTTGTGGGATTTGGAGGAGACTTGAAGAATTTGGAGGGAATTTTCTTAGATTTTGTGGAAATTTGTTGAGATTTTGTCAGATGGTTCTGGAATTTGGTGGGATATTGAGGAAATTCAGTGAATTTGGAGGGAATTTTCTTGAATTTTGTGGAAATTTCCAGAGATTTTGTGGGATGTTGCAGGAATGTGGTTGGGTTCTGAGAAGATTTATGGAATTGTGTGGGGCTTGTACAGAATTTGGTGGGATTACTCTTGAATTTTGTGGGATTTCTATTGAATTTTATGGGATGTTTGTGGGATGTTTGTGAGATGTTTGTAGGATGTTTGTGGTATTTGGAGGAGACTTGAAGAATTTTGCGGGATTTTTCTTGAAATGTTTGGAAATTGGTGGAGATTTTGTGAGATGTTGCAGGAATTTGGTTGGGTTTTGAGAAGATGGAAGGAATTTTGTTGGATTTTTGTGGAATTTTGAGGATTTCTCTTGAATTTTGTGGGATTTGGAGGAGACTTGAAGAATTTGGAGGGAATTTTCTTAGATTTTGTGGAAATTTGTTGAGATTTTGTGAGATGGTTCTGGAATTTGGTGGGATATTGAGGAAATTCAGTGAATTTGGAGGGATTTTTCTTGAATTTTGTGGAAATTGTTGGAGATTTTGTGGGATGTTGCAGGAATTTGTTTGGGTTCTGAGAAGATGTAGGGAATTTTGTGGCATTTTTTTGGAATTTTGAGGGGCTTTCAAGAACTTTGTGAGAGTTTTCTTGAATTCAGTGGCAATTTGTTGAGATTTTGTGAGATGGTTCTGGAATTTGGTGGGATTTTTGTGGGATTTGGAGGATTTGTCTTGAATTTTGTGGGATTTGCAGGAGACTTGAAGAATTTGGAGGGAATTTTCTTGAATTTTTTGGATATTGGTGGAGATTTTGTGAGATGCTGCAGGAATGTGGTTGGGTTTTGAGAAGATTTAGGGATTTTTGTGGGATTTTCGTGGAATTTTCAGCAGCTTTCAAGTATTTTGTGAGAGTCTTCTTGAATTTTGTGGAAATTTCCGGAGATTTTGTGAGATGTTGCAGGAATTTTGTGGGATTTTTGTGGAATTTTGAGGAATTCTCTTGAATTTTGTGGGATTTGGAGGAGACTTGAAGAAGTTGGAGGGATTTTTCCTAAATGTTGTGGAAATTGGTGGAGATTTTGTGAGATGTTTCAGGAATTTGTTTGGATTTTGAGAAGATGTAGGGAATTTTGTGGCATTTTCGTGGAATTTTGAGGATTTCTCTTGAATTTTGTGGGATTTGGAGGAGACTTGAAGAATTTGGAGGGAATTTTCTTAGATTTTGTGGAAATTTGTTGAGATTTTGTCAGATGGTTCTGGAATTTGGTGGGATATTGAGGAAATTCAGTGAATTTGGAGGGAATTTTCTTGAATTTTGTGGAAATTGTTGGAGATTTTGTGGGATGTTGCAGGAATGTGGTTGGGTTCTGAGAAGATTTAGGGAATTGTGTGGGGCTTGTACAGAATTTGGTGGGATTTCTCTTGAATTTTGTGGGATTTCTATTGAATTTTATGGGATGTTTGTGGGATGTTTGTGAGATGTTTGTAGGATGTTTGTGGTATTTGGAGGAGACTTGAAGAATTTTGCGGGATTTTTCTTGAAATGTTTGGAAATTGGTGGAGATTTTGTGAGATGTTGCAGGAATTTGGTTGGGTTTTGAGAAGATGGAAGGAATTTTGTTGGATTTTTGTGGAATTTTGAGGATTTCTCTTGAATTTTGTGGGATTTGGAGGAGACTTGAAGAATTTGGAGGGAATTTTCTTAGATTTTGTGGAAATTTGTTGAGATTTTGTGAGATGGTTCTGGAATTTGGTGGGATATTGAGGAAATTCAGTGAATTTGGAGGGATTTTTCTTGAATTTTGTGGAAATTGTTGGAGATTTTGTGGGATGTTGCAGGAATTTGGTAGGGTTTTGAGAAGGTTTAGGGAATTTTGTGGCATTTTTCTGCAATTTTGTGAGGCTTTTCCAGAATGTTTGGTGATATTGAGGTGATTTGGTGGGATGTTTCTGGAATTTTGTGGGATTTTTCTGGGATTTGTACGAGACTTGAAGAATTTTGCGGGAATTTTCTTGAATTTTTTGGATATTGGTGGAGATTTTGTGAGATGCTGCAGGAATGTGGTGGGTTTTGAGAAGATTTAGGGATTTTTGTGGGATATTCGTGGAATTTTCAGCAGCTTTCAAGTATTTTGTGAGAGTCTTCTTGAATTTTGTGTAAATTTCCGGAGATTTTGTGAGATGTTGCAGGAATTTTGTGGGATTTTTGTGGAATTTTGAGGATTTCTCTTGAATTTTGTGGGATTTGGAGGAGACTTGAAGAAGTTGGAGGGATTTTTCCTAAATGTTGTGGAAATTGGTGGAGATTTTGTGAGATGTCTGTGGAATTTTGTAATGTTTTGAGAAGATGTAGGAAATTTTGTGGCATTTTTCTGGAATTTTGAGGGGCTTTCAAGAACTTTGTGAGCGTTGTCTTGAATTTAGTGGAAATTTGTTGAGATTTTGTGAGATGGTTCTGGAATTTGGTGGGATATTGAGGAAATTCAGTGAATTTTGAGAGATTTTTCTTGAATTTTGTGGAAATTGTTGGAGATTTTGTGGGATGCTGCAGGAATGTGGTTGGGTTTTGAGAAGATTTAGGGAATTGTGTGGGGCTTGTACAGGATTTTGTGCGATTTCTTTTGAATTTTATGGGATTTCTCTTGAATTTTGTGGGATGTTTGTGGGATGTTTGTGGGATGTTTGTTGGATGTTTGTGGTATTTGGAGGAGACTTGAAGAATTTTGCAGGATTTTTCTTGAATTTTGTGGAAATTTCCGGAGATTTTGTGAGATGTTGCAGGAATTTGTTTGGGTTCTGAGAAGATGGAAGGAATTTTGTTGGATTTTTGTGGAATTTTGAGGATTTCTCTTGAATTTTGTGGGATTTGGAGGAGACTTGAAGAATTTGGAGGGAATTTTCTTAGATTTTGTGGAAATTTGTTGAGATTTTGTGAGATGGTTCTGGAATTTGGTGGGATATTGAGGAAATTCAGTGAATTTGGAGGGATTTTTCTTGAATTTTGTGGAAATTGTTGGAGATTTTGTGGGATGTTGCAGGAATTTGGTAGGGTTTTGAGAAGGTTTAGGGAATTTTGTGGCATTTTTCTGCAATTTTGTGAGGCTTTTCCAGAATGTTTGGTGATATTGAGGTGATTTGGTGGGATGTTTCTGGAATTTTGTGGGATTTTTCTGGGATTTGTACGAGACTTGAAGAATTTGGAGGGATTTTTCTTGAATTTTGTGGAAATTGTTGGAGATTTTGTGGGATGTTGCAGGAATGTGGTTGGGTTTTGAGAAGATGTAGGGAATTTTGTGGCATTTTTCTGGAATTTTGAGGGGCTTTCAAGAACTTTGTGAGCGTTTTCTTGAATTTAGTGGAAATTTGTTGAGATTTTGTGAGATGGTTCTGGAATTTGGTGGGATTTTTGTGGGATTTGGAGGATTTGTCTTGAATTTTGTGGGATTTGGAGGAGACTTGAAGAATTTTGCGGGAATTTTCTTGAATTTTTTGGAAATGTGTGGAGATTTTGTGAGATGTCTGTAGAATTTTGTAATGTTTTGAGAAGATGTAGGGAATTTTGTGGCATTTTTCTGGAATTTTGAGGGGCTTTCAAGAACTTTGTGAGCGTTTTCTTGAATTTAGTGGAAATTTGTTGAGATTTTGTGAGATGGTTCTGGAATTTGGTGGGATATTGAGGAAATTCAGTGAATTTTGAGAGATTTTTCTTGAATTTTGTGGAAATTGTTGGAGATTTTGTGGGATGTTGCAGGAATTTGGTAGGGTTTTGAGAAGATTTATGGAATTTTGTGGCATTTTTCTGCAATTTTGTGAGGCTTTTCCAGAATGTTTGGTGATATTGAGGTGATTTGGTGGGATGTTTCTGGAATTTTGTGGGATTTTTCTGGGATTTGTACGAGACTTGAAGAATTTTGCGGGATTTTTCTTGAATTGTTTGGAAATTGTTGGAGATTTTGTGAGATGTTGCAGGAGTTTGTTTGGGTTTTGAGAAGATGTAGGGAATTTTGTGGCATTTTTCTGGAATTTTGAGGGGCTTTCAAGAACTTTGTGAGCGTTTTCTTGAATTTAGTGGAAATTTGTTGAGATTTTGTGAGATGGTTCTGGAATTTGGTGGGATTTTTGTGGGATTTGGAGGATTTGTCTTGAATTTTGTGGGATTTGGAGGAGACTTGAAGAATTTGGAGGGAATTTTCTTGAACTTTTTGGATATTGGTGGAGATTTTGTGAGATGCTGCAGGAATGTGGTTGGGTTTTGAGAAGATTTAGGGATTTTTGTGGGATTTTCGTGGAATTTTCAGCAGCTTTCAAGTATTTTGTGAGAGTCTTCTTGAATTTTGTGGAAATTTCCGGAGATTTTGTGAGATGTTGCAGGAATTTTGTGGGATTTTTGTGGAATTTTGAGGAATTCTCTTGAATTTTGTGGGATTTGGAGGAGACTTGAAGAAGTTGGAGGGATTTTTCCTAAATGTTGTGGAAATTGGTGGAGATTTTGTGAGATGTTGCAGGAATTTGTTTGGATTTTGAGAAGATGGAAGGAATTTTGTTGGATTTTTGTGGAATTTTGAGGATTTCTCTTGAATTTTGTGGGATTTGGAGGAGACTTGAAGAATTTTGCAGGATTTTTCTTGAATTTTCTGGAAATTGGTGGAGATTTTGTGAGATGTCTGTGGAATTTTGTAATGTTTTGAGAAGATGTAGGAAATTTTGTGGCATTTTTCTGGAATTTTGAGGGGCTTTCAAGAACTTTGTGAGCGTTGTCTTGAATTTAGTGGAAATTTGTTGAGATTTTGTGAGATGGTTCTGGAATTTGGTGGGATATTGAGGAAATTCAGTGAATTTTGAGAGATTTTTCTTGAATTTTGTGGAAATTGTTGGAGATTTTGTGGGATGCTGCAGGAATGCGGTTGGGTTTTGAGAAGATTTAGGGAATTGTGTGGGGCTTGTACAGGATTTTGTGCGATTTCTTTTGAATTTTATGGGATTTCTCTTGAATTTTGTGGGATGTTTGTGGGATGTTTGTGGGATGTTTGTTGGATGTTTGTGGTATTTGGAGGAGACTTGAAGAATTTTGCAGGATTTTTCTTGAATTTTGTGGAAATTTCCGGAGATTTTGTGAGATGTTGCAGGAATTTGTTTGGGTTCTGAGAAGATGGAAGGAATTTTGTTGGATTTTTGTGGAATTTTGAGGATTTCTCTTGAATTTTGTGGGATTTGGAGGAGACTTGAAGAATTTTGCGGGATTTTTCTTGAATTTTGTGGAAATTGGTGGAGATTTTGTGAGATGTCTGTGGAATTTTGTAATGTTTTGAGCAGATGTAGGGAATTTTGTGGCATTTTTCTGGAATTTTGGGGGGTTTTTGCAGAATGTTTGGTGATATTGAGGAGATTTTGTGGGATGTTTCTGGAATTTTGTGGGATTTTTCTGGAATTTTGAGGGGCTTTCAAGAACTTTGTGAGAGTTTTTTTTAATTTTTTGGAAATTTGTTGAGATTTTGTGAGATGGTTCTGGAGTTTGGTGGGATATTGAGGAAATTCAGTGAATTTTGAGGGATTTTTCTTGAATTTTGTGGAAATTGTTGGAGATTTTGTGGGATGTTGCAGGAATGTGGTTGGGTTTTGAGAAGATTTAGGGAATTGTGTGGGGCTTGTACAGAATGTGGTGGGATTTCTCTTGAATTTTGTGGGATTTCTATTGAATTTTATGGGATGTTTGTGGGATGTTTGTGAGATGTTTGTAGGATGTTTGTGGTATTTGGAGGAGACTTGAAGAATTTTGCGGGATTTTTCTTGAAATGTTTGGAAATTGGTGGAGATTTTGTGAGATGTTGCAGGAATTTGTTTGGGTTCTGAGAAGGTGGAAGGAATTTTGTGGGATTTTTGTGGAATTTTGAGGATTTCTCTTGAATTTTGTGGGATTTGGAGGAGACTTGAAGAATTTGGAGGGAATTTTCTTAGATTTTGTGGAAATTTGTTGAGATTTTGTGAGATGGTTCTGGAATTTTGTGGGATATTGAGGAAATTCAGTGAATTTGGAGGGATTTTTCTTGAATTTTGTGGAAATTGTTGGAGATTTTGTGGGATGTTGCAGGAATTTGGTAGGGTTTTGAGAAGGTTTAGGGAATTTTGTGGCATTTTTCTGCAATTTTGTGAGGCTTTTCCAGAATGTTTGGTGATATTGAGGTGATTTGGTGGGATGTTTCTGGAATTTTGTGGGATTTTTCTGGGATTTGTACGAGACTTGAAGAATTTGGAGGGATTTTTCTTGAATTTTGTGGAAATTGTTGGAGATTTTGTGGGATGCTGCAGGAATGCGGTTGGGTTTTGAGAAGATTTAGGGAATTGTGTGGGGCTTGTACAGGATTTTGTGTGATTTCTTTTGAATTTTATGGGATTTCTCTTGAATTTTGTGGGATGTTTGTGGGATGTTTGTGGGATGTTTGTTGGATGTTTGTGGTATTTGGAGGAGACTTGAAGAATTTTGCAGGATTTTTCTTGAATTTTGTGGAAATTTCCGGAGATTTTGTGAGATGTTGCAGGAATTTGTTTGGGTTCTGAGAAGATGGAAGGAATTTTGTTGGATTTTTGTGGAATTTTGAGGATTTCTCTTGAATTTTGTGGGATTTGGAGGAGACTTGAAGAATTTTGCGGGATTTTTCTTGAATTTTGTGGAAATTGGTGGAGATTTTGTGAGATGTCTGTGGAATTTTGTAATGTTTTGAGCAGATTTAGGGAATTTTGTGGCATTTTTCTGTAATTTTGAGGGGCTTTTCCAGAATGTTTGGTGATATTGAGGAGATTTTGTGGGATGTTTCTGGAATTTTGTGGGATTTTTCTGGGATTTGTACGAGACTTGAAGAATTTGGAGGGATTTTTCTTGAATTTTTTGGATATTGGTGGAGATTTTGTGGGATGTTGCAGGAATGTGGTTGGGTTTTGAGAAGATGTAGGGAATTTTGTGGCATTTTTCTGGAATTTTGAGGGGCTTTCAAGAACTTTGTGAGAGTTTTCTTGAATTTAGTGGCAATTTGTTGAGATTTTGTGAGATGGTTCTGGAATTTGGTGGGATTTTTGTGGGATTTGGAGGATTTGTCTTGAATTTTGTGGGATTTGGAGGAGACTTGAAGAATTTGGAGGGAATTTTCTTGAATTTTTTGGATATTGGTGGAGATTTTGTGAGATGCTGCAGGAATGTGGTTGGGTTTTGAGAAGATTTAGAGATTTTTGTGGGATTTTCGTGGAATTTTCAGCAGCTTTCAAGTATTTTGTGAGAGTCTTCTTGAATTTTGTGTAAATTTCCGGAGATTTTGTGAGATGTTGCAGGAATTTGTTTGGGTTCTGAGAAGATGGAAGGAATTTTGTTGGATTTTTGTGGAATTTTGAGGATTTCTCTTGAATTTTGTGGGATTTGGAGGAGACTTGAAGAATTTTGCGGGATTTTTCTTGAATTTTGTGGAAATTGGTGGAGATTTTGTGAGATGTCTGTGGAATTTTGTAATGTTTTGAGCAGATGTAGGGAATTTTGTGGCATTTTTCTGGAATTTTGGGGGGTTTTTGCAGAATGTTTGGTGATATTGAGGAGATTTTGTGGGATGTTTCTGGAATTTTGTGGGATTTTTCTGGAATTTTGAGGGGCTTTCAAGAACTTTGTGAGAGTTTTTTTTAATTTTTTGGAAATTTGTTGAGATTTTGTGAGATGGTTCTGGAGTTTGGTGGGATATTGAGGAAATTCAGTGAATTTTGAGGGATTTTTCTTGAATTTTGTGGAAATTGTTGGAGATTTTGTGGGATGTTGCAGGAATGTGGTTGGGTTTTGAGAAGATTTAGGGAATTGTGTGGGGCTTGTACAGAATGTGGTGGGATTTCTCTTGAATTTTGTGGGATTTCTATTGAATTTTATGGGATGTTTGTGGGATGTTTGTGAGATGTTTGTAGGATGTTTGTGGTATTTGGAGGAGACTTGAAGAATTTTGCGGGATTTTTCTTGAAATGTTTGGAAATTGGTGGAGATTTTGTGAGATGTTGCAGGAATTTGTTTGGGTTCTGAGAAGGTGGAAGGAATTTTGTGGGATTTTTGTGGAATTTTGAGGATTTCTCTTGAATTTTGTGGGATTTGGAGGAGACTTGAAGAATTTGGAGGGAATTTTCTTAGATTTTGTGGAAATTTGTTGAGATTTTGTGAGATGGTTCTGGAATTTTGTGGGATATTGAGGAAATTCAGTGAATTTGGAGGGATTTTTCTTGAATTTTGTGGAAATTGTTGGAGATTTTGTGGGATGTTGCAGGAATTTGGTAGGGTTTTGAGAAGGTTTAGGGAATTTTGTGGCATTTTTCTGCAATTTTGTGAGGCTTTTCCAGAATGTTTGGTGATATTGAGGTGATTTGGTGGGATGTTTCTGGAATTTTGTGGGATTTTTCTGGGATTTGTACGAGACTTGAAGAATTTGGAGGGATTTTTCTTGAATTTTGTGGAAATTGTTGGAGATTTTGTGGGATGCTGCAGGAATGCGGTTGGGTTTTGAGAAGATTTAGGGAATTGTGTGGGGCTTGTACAGGATTTTGTGTGATTTCTTTTGAATTTTATGGGATTTCTCTTGAATTTTGTGGGATGTTTGTGGGATGTTTGTGGGATGTTTGTTGGATGTTTGTGGTATTTGGAGGAGACTTGAAGAATTTTGCAGGATTTTTCTTGAATTTTGTGGAAATTTCCGGAGATTTTGTGAGATGTTGCAGGAATTTGTTTGGGTTCTGAGAAGATGGAAGGAATTTTGTGGGATTTTTGTGGAATTTTGAGGATTTCTCTTGAATTTTGTGGGATTTGGAGGAGACTTGAAGAATTTTGCGGGATTTTTCTTGAATTTTGTGGAAATTGGTGGAGATTTTGTGAGATGTCTGTGGAATTTTGTAATGTTTTGAGCAGATTTAGGGAATTTTGTGGCATTTTTCTGTAATTTTGAGGGGCTTTTCCAGAATGTTTGGTGATATTGAGGAGATTTTGTGGGATGTTTCTGGAATTTTGTGGGATTTTTCTGGGATTTGTACGAGACTTGAAGAATTTGGAGGGATTTTTCTTGAATTTTTTGGATATTGGTGGAGATTTTGTGGGATGTTGCAGGAATGTGGTTGGGTTTTGAGAAGATGTAGGGAATTTTGTGGCATTTTTCTGGAATTTTGAGGGGCTTTCAAGAACTTTGTGAGAGTTTTCTTGAATTTAGTGGCAATTTGTTGAGATTTTGTGAGATGGTTCTGGAATTTGGTGGGATTTTTGTGGGATTTGGAGGATTTGTCTTGAATTTTGTGGGATTTGGAGGAGACTTGAAGAATTTGGAGGGAATTTTCTTGAATTTTTTGGATATTGGTGGAGATTTTGTGAGATGCTGCAAGAATGTGGTTGGGTTTTGAGAAGATTTAGAGATTTTTGTGGGATTTTCGTGGAATTTTCAGCAGCTTTCAAGTATTTTGTGAAAGTCTTCTTGAATTTAGTGGAAATTTCCGGAGATTTTGTGAGATGTTGCAGGAATTTTGTGGGATTTTTGTGGAATTTTGAGGATTTCTCTTGAATTTTGTGGGATTTGGAGGAGACTTGAAGAAGTTGGAGGGATTTTTCCTAAATGTTGTGGAAATTGGTGGAGATTTTGTGAGATGTTGCAGGAGTTTGTTTGGGTTTTGAGAAGATGGAAGGAATTTTGTAGGATTTTTGTGGAATTTTGAGGATTTCTCTTGAATTTTGTGGGATTTGGAGGAGACTTGAAGAATTTGGAGGGAATTTTCTTAGATTTTGTGGAAATTTGTTGAGATTTTGTCAGATGGTTCTGGAATTTGGTGGGATATTGAGGAAATTCAGTGAATTTGGAGGGATTTTTCTTGAATTTTGTGGAAATTGTTGGAGATTTTGTGGGATGTTGCAGGAATGTGGTTGGGTTCTGAGAAGATTTAGGGAATTGTGTGGGGCTTGTACAGAATTTGGTGGGATTTCTCTTGAATTTTGTGGGATTTCTATTGAATTTTATGGGATGTTTGTGGGATGTTTGTGAGATGTTTGTAGGATGTTTGTGGTATTTGGAGGAGACTTGAAGAATTTTGCGGGATTTTTCTTGAATTTTGTGGAAATTGGTGGAGATTTTGTGAGATGTTGCAGGAATTTGTTTGGGTTTTGAGAAGATGTAGGGAATTTTGTGGCATTTTTCTGGAATTTTGAGGGGCTTTCAAGAACTTTGTGAGAGTTTTCTTGAATTCAGTGGCAATTTGTTGAGATTTTGTGAGATGGCTCTGGAATTTGGTGGGATTTTTGTGGGATTTGGAGGATTTGTCTTGAATTTTGTGGGATTTGGAGGAGACTTGAAGAATTTGGAGGGAATTTTCTTGAATTTTTTGGATATTGGTGGAGATTTTGTGAGATGCTGCAGGAATGTGGTTGTGTTTTGAGAAGATTTAGGGATTTTTGTGGGATTTTCGTGGAATTTTCAGCTGCTTTCAAGTATTTTGTGAGAGTCTTCTTGAATTTTGTAGAAATTTCCAGAGATTTTGTGGGATGTTGCAGGAATGTGGTTGGGTTCTGAGAAGATTTAGGGAATTGTGTGGGGCTTGTACAGGATTTTGTGCGATTTCTTTTGAATTTTATGGGATTTCTCTTGAATTTTGTGGGATGTTTGTGGGATGTTTGTGGGAAGTTTGTGGTATTTGGAGGAGACTTGAAGAATTTTGTGGGATTTTTCTTGAATTGTTTGGAAATTGGTGGAGATTTTGTGAGATGTTGCAGGAGTTTGTTTGGGTTCTGAGAAGATGGAAGGAATTTTGTGGGATTTTTGTGGAATTTTGAGGATTTCTCTTGAATTTTGTGGGATTTGGAGGAGACTTGAAGAATTTTGCGGGATTTTTCTTGAATTTTGTGGAAATTGGTGGAGATTTTGTGAGATGTCTGTGGAATTTTGTAATGTTTTGAGCAGATGTAGGGAATTTTGTGGCATTTTTCTGTAATTTTGAGGGGCTTTTCCAGAATGTTTGGTGATATTGAGGAGATTTTGTGGGATGTTTCTGGAATTTTGTGGGATTTTTCTGGGATTTGTACGAGACTTGAAGAATTTGGAGGGATTTTTCTTGAATTTTTTGGATATTGGTGGAGATTTTGTGGGATGTTGCAGGAATGTGGTTGGGTTTTGAGAAGATGTAGGGAATTTTGTGGCATTTTTCTGGAATTTTGAGGGGCTTTCAAGAACTTTGTGAGAGTTTTCTTGAATTTAGTGGCAATTTGTTGAGATTTTGTGAGATGGTTCTGGAATTTGGTGGGATTTTTGTGGGATTTGGAGGATTTGTCTTGAATTTTGTGGGATTTGGAGGAGACTTGAAGAATTTGGAGGGAATTTTCTTGAATTTTTTGGATATTGGTGGAGATTTTGTGAGATGCTGCAGGAATGTGGTTGGGTTTTGAGAAGATGGAAGGAATTTTGTAGGATTTTTGTGGAATTTTGAGGATTTCTCTTGAATTTTGTGGGATTTGGAGGAGACTTGAAGAATTTGGAGGGAATTTTCTTAGATTTTGTGGAAATTTGTTGAGATTTTGTCAGATGGTTCTGGAATTTGGTGGGATATTGAGGAAATTCAGTGAATTTGGAGGGATTTTTCTTGAATTTTGTGGAAATTGTTGGAGATTTTGTGGGATGTTGCAGGAATGTGGTTGGGTTCTGAGAAGATTTAGGGAATTGTGTGGGGCTTGTACAGAATTTGGAGGGATTTCTCTTGAATTTTGTGGGATTTCTATTGAATTTTATGGGATGTTTGTGGGATGTTTGTGAGATGTTTGTAGGATGTTTGTGGTATTTGGAGGAGACTTGAAGAATTTTGCGGGATTTTTCTTGAATTTTGTGGAAATTGGTGGAGATTTTGTGAGATGTTGCAGGAATTTGTTTGGGTTTTGAGAAGATGTAGGGAATTTTGTGGCATTTTTCTGGAATTTTGAGGGGCTTTCAAGAACTTTGTGAGAGTTTTCTTGAATTCAGTGGCAATTTGTTGAGATTTTGTGAGATGGCTCTGGAATTTGGTGGGATTTTTGTGGGATTTGGAGGATTTGTCTTGAATTTTGTGGGATTTGGAGGAGACTTGAAGAATTTGGAGGGAATTTTCTTGAATTTTTTGGATATTGGTGGAGATTTTGTGAGATGCTGCAGGAATGTGGTTGTGTTTTGAGAAGATTTAGGGATTTTTGTGGGATTTTCGTGGAATTTTCAGCAGCTTTCAAGTATTTTGTGAGAGTCTTCTTGAATTTTGTAGAAATTTCCAGAGATTTTGTGGGATGTTGCAGGAATGTGGTTGGGTTCTGAGAAGATTTAGGGAATTGTGTGGGGCTTGTACAGGATTTTGTGCGATTTCTTTTGAATTTTATGGGATTTCTCTTGAATTTTGTGGGATGTTTGTGGGATGTTTGTGGGAAGTTTGTGGTATTTGGAGGAGACTTGAAGAATTTTGTGGGATTTTTCTTGAATTGTTTGGAAATTGGTGGAGATTTTGTGAGATGTTGCAGGAGTTTGTTTGGGTTCTGAGAAGATGGAAGGAATTTTGTGGGATTTTTGTGGAATTTTGAGGATTTCTCTTGAATTTTGTGGGATTTGGAGGAGACTTGAAGAATTTTGCGGGATTTTTCTTGAATTTTGTGGAAATTGGTGGAGATTTTGTGAGATGTCTGTGGAATTTTGTAATGTTTTGAGCAGATGTAGGGAATTTTGTGGCATTTTTCTGTAATTTTGGGGGGCTTTTCCAGAATGTTTGGTGATATTGAGGAGATTTTGTGGGATGTTTCTGGAATTTTGTGGGATTTTTCTGGGATTTGTACGAGACTTGAAGAATTTGGAGGGATTTTTCTTGAATTTTTTGGATATTGGTGGAGATTTTGTGGGATGTTGCAGGAATGTGGTTGGGTTTTGAGAAGATGTAGGGAATTTTGTGGCATTTTTCTGGAATTTTGAGGGGCTTTCAAGAACTTTGTGAGAGTTTTCTTGAATTTAGTGGCAATTTGTTGAGATTTTGTGAGATGGTTCTGGAATTTGGTGGGATTTTTGTGGGATTTGGAGGATTTGTCTTGAATTTTGTGGGATTTGGAGGAGACTTGAAGAATTTGGAGGGAATTTTCTTGAATTTTTTGGATATTGGTGGAGATTTTGTGAGATGCTGCAGGAATGTGGTTGGGTTTTGAGAAGATGGAAGGAATTTTGTAGGATTTTTGTGGAATTTTGAGGATTTCTCTTGAATTTTGTGGGATTTGGAGGAGACTTGAAGAATTTGGAGGGAATTTTCTTAGATTTTGTGGAAATTTGTTGAGATTTTGTCAGATGGTTCTGGAATTTGGTGGGATATTGAGGAAATTCAGTGAATTTGGAGGGATTTTTCTTGAATTTTGTGGAAATTGTTGGAGATTTTGTGGGATGTTGCAGGAATGTGGTTGGGTTCTGAGAAGATTTAGGGAATTGTGTGGGGCTTGTACAGAATTTGGAGGGATTTCTCTTGAATTTTGTGGGATTTCTATTGAATTTTATGGGATGTTTGTGGGATGTTTGTGAGATGTTTGTAGGATGTTTGTGGTATTTGGAGGAGACTTGAAGAATTTTGCGGGATTTTTCTTGAATTTTGTGGAAATTGGTGGAGATTTTGTGAGATGTTGCAGGAATTTGTTTGGGTTTTGAGAAGATGTAGGGAATTTTGTGGCATTTTTCTGGAATTTTGAGGGGCTTTCAAGAACTTTGTGAGAGTTTTCTTGAATTCAGTGGCAATTTGTTGAGATTTTGTGAGATGGCTCTGGAATTTGGTGGGATTTTTGTGGGATTTGGAGGATTTGTCTTGAATTTTGTGGGATTTGGAGGAGACTTGAAGAATTTGGAGGGAATTTTCTTGAATTTTTTGGATATTGGTGGAGATTTTGTGAGATGCTGCAGGAATGTGGTTGTGTTTTGAGAAGATTTAGGGATTTTTGTGGGATTTTCGTGGAATTTTCAGCAGCTTTCAAGTATTTTGTGAGAGTCTTCTTGAATTTTGTAGAAATTTCCAGAGATTTTGTGGGATGTTGCAGGAATGTGGTTGGGTTCTGAGAAGATTTAGGGAATTGTGTGGGGCTTGTACAGGATTTTGTGCGATTTCTTTTGAATTTTATGGGATTTCTCTTGAATTTTGTGGGATGTTTGTGGGATGTTTGTGGGAAGTTTGTGGTATTTGGAGGAGACTTGAAGAATTTTGTGGGATTTTTCTTGAATTGTTTGGAAATTGGTGGAGATTTTGTGAGATGTTGCAGGAGTTTGTTTGGGTTCTGAGAAGATGGAAGGAATTTTGTGGGATTTTTGTGGAATTTTGAGGATTTCTCTTGAATTTTGTGGGATTTGGAGGAGACTTGAAGAATTTGGAGGGAATTTTCTTAGATTTTGTGGAAATTTGTTGAGATTTTGTGAGATGGTTCTGGAATTTGGTGGGATATTGAGGAAATTCAGTGAATTTGGAGGGATTTTTCTTGAATTTTGTGGAAATTGTTGGAGATTTTGTGGGATGTTGCAGGAATTTGGTAGGGTTTTGAGAAGATTTATGGAATTTTGTGGGATTTCTCTTGAATTTTGTGAGGCTTTTCCAGAATGTTTGGTGATATTGAGGTGATTTGGTGGGATGTTTCTGGAATTTTGTGGGATTTTTCTGGGATTTGTACGAGACTTGAAGAATTTTGCGGGATTTTTCTTGAATTGTTTGGAAATTGTTGGAGATTTTGTGAGATGTTGCAGGAGTTTGTTTGGGTTTTGAGAAGATGTAGGGAATTTTGTGGCATTTTTCTGGAATTTTGAGGGGCTTTCAAGAACTTTGTGAGAGTTTTCTTGAATTCAGTGGCAATTTGTTGAGATTTTGTGAGATGGCTCTGGAATTTGGTGGGATTTTTGTGGGATTTGGAGGATTTGTCTTGAATTTTGTGGGATTTGGAGGAGACTTGAAGAATTTGGAGGGAATTTTCTTGAATTTTTTGGATATTGGTGGAGATTTTGTGAGATGCTGCAGGAATGTGGTTGTGTTTTGAGAAGATTTAGGGATTTTTGTGGGATTTTCGTGGAATTTTCAGCAGCTTTCAAGTATTTTGTGAGAGTCTTCTTGAATTTTGTAGAAATTTCCAGAGATATTGTGGGATGTTGCAGGAATGTGGTTGGGTTCTGAGAAGATTTAGGGAATTGTGTGGGGCTTGTACAGGATTTTGTGCGATTTCTTTTGAATTTTATGGGATTTCTCTTGAATTTTGTGGGATGTTTGTGGGATGTTTGTGGGAAGTTTGTGGTATTTGGAGGAGACTTGAAGAATTTTGTGGGATTTTTCTTGAATTGTTTGGAAATTGGTGGAGATTTTGTGAGATGTTGCAGGAGTTTGTTTGGGTTCTGAGAAGATGGAAGGAATTTTGTGGGATTTTTGTGGAATTTTGAGGATTTCTCTTGAATTTTGTGGGATTTGGAGGAGACTTGAAGAATTTTGCGGGATTTTTCTTGAATTTTGTGGAAATTGGTGGAGATTTTGTGAGATGTCTGTGGAATTTTGTAATGTTTTGAGCAGATGTAGGGAATTTTGTGGCATTTTTCTGTAATTTTGGGGGGCTTTTCCAGAATGTTTGGTGATATTGAGGAGATTTTGTGGGATGTTTCTGGAATTTTGTGGGATTTTTCTGGGATTTGTACGAGACTTGAAGAATTTGGAGGGATTTTTCTTGAATTTTTTGGATATTGGTGGAGATTTTGTGGGATGTTGCAGGAATGTGGTTGGGTTTTGAGAAGATGTAGGGAATTTTGTGGCATTTTTCTGGAATTTTGAGGGGCTTTCAAGAACTTTGTGAGAGTTTTCTTGAATTTAGTGGCAATTTGTTGAGATTTTGTGAGATGGTTCTGGAATTTGGTGGGATTTTTGTGGGATTTGGAGGATTTGTCTTGAATTTTGTGGGATTTGGAGGAGACTTGAAGAATTTGGAGGGAATTTTCTTGAATTTTTTGGATATTGGTGGAGATTTTGTGAGATGCTGCAGGAATGTGGTTGGGTTTTGAGAAGATGGAAGGAATTTTGTAGGATTTTTGTGGAATTTTGAGGATTTCTCTTGAATTTTGTGGGATTTGGAGGAGACTTGAAGAATTTGGAGGGAATTTTCTTAGATTTTGTGGAAATTTGTTGAGATTTTGTCAGATGGTTCTGGAATTTGGTGGGATATTGAGGAAATTCAGTGAATTTGGAGGGATTTTTCTTGAATTTTGTGGAAATTGTTGGAGATTTTGTGGGATGTTGCAGGAATGTGGTTGGGTTCTGAGAAGATTTAGGGAATTGTGTGGGGCTTGTACAGAATTTGGAGGGATTTCTCTTGAATTTTGTGGGATTTCTATTGAATTTTATGGGATGTTTGTGGGATGTTTGTGAGATGTTTGTAGGATGTTTGTGGTATTTGGAGGAGACTTGAAGAATTTTGCGGGATTTTTCTTGAATTTTGTGGAAATTGGTGGAGATTTTGTGAGATGTTGCAGGAATTTGTTTGGGTTTTGAGAAGATGTAGGGAATTTTGTGGCATTTTTCTGGAATTTTGAGGGGCTTTCAAGAACTTTGTGAGAGTTTTCTTGAATTCAGTGGCAATTTGTTGAGATTTTGTGAGATGGCTCTGGAATTTGGTGGGATTTTTGTGGGATTTGGAGGATTTGTCTTGAATTTTGTGGGATTTGGAGGAGACTTGAAGAATTTGGAGGGAATTTTCTTGAATTTTTTGGATATTGGTGGAGATTTTGTGAGATGCTGCAGGAATGTGGTTGTGTTTTGAGAAGATTTAGGGATTTTTGTGGGATTTTCGTGGAATTTTCAGCTGCTTTCAAGTATTTTGTGAGAGTCTTCTTGAATTTTGTAGAAATTTCCAGAGATTTTGTGGGATGTTGCAGGAATGTGGTTGGGTTCTGAGAAGATTTAGGGAATTGTGTGGGGCTTGTACAGGATTTTGTGCGATTTCTTTTGAATTTTATGGGATTTCTCTTGAATTTTGTGGGATGTTTGTGGGATGTTTGTGGGAAGTTTGTGGTATTTGGAGGAGACTTGAAGAATTTTGTGGGATTTTTCTTGAATTGTTTGGAAATTGGTGGAGATTTTGTGAGATGTTGCAGGAGTTTGTTTGGGTTCTGAGAAGATGGAAGGAATTTTGTGGGATTTTTGTGGAATTTTGAGGATTTCTCTTGAATTTTGTGGGATTTGGAGGAGACTTGAAGAATTTTGCGGGATTTTTCTTGAATTTTGTGGAAATTGGTGGAGATTTTGTGAGATGTCTGTGGAATTTTGTAATGTTTTGAGCAGATGTAGGGAATTTTGTGGCATTTTTCTGTAATTTTGGGGGGCTTTTCCAGAATGTTTGGTGATATTGAGGAGATTTTGTGGGATGTTTCTGGAATTTTGTGGGATTTTTCTGGGATTTGTACGAGACTTGAAGAATTTGGAGGGATTTTTCTTGAATTTTTTGGATATTGGTGGAGATTTTGTGGGATGTTGCAGGAATGTGGTTGGGTTTTGAGAAGATGTAGGGAATTTTGTGGCATTTTTCTGGAATTTTGAGGGGCTTTCAAGAACTTTGTGAGAGTTTTCTTGAATTTAGTGGCAATTTGTTGAGATTTTGTGAGATGGTTCTGGAATTTGGTGGGATTTTTGTGGGATTTGGAGGATTTGTCTTGAATTTTGTGGGATTTGGAGGAGACTTGAAGAATTTGGAGGGAATTTTCTTGAATTTTTTGGATATTGGTGGAGATTTTGTGAGATGCTGCAGGAATGTGGTTGGGTTTTGAGAAGATGGAAGGAATTTTGTAGGATTTTTGTGGAATTTTGAGGATTTCTCTTGAATTTTGTGGGATTTGGAGGAGACTTGAAGAATTTGGAGGGAATTTTCTTAGATTTTGTGGAAATTTGTTGAGATTTTGTCAGATGGTTCTGGAATTTGGTGGGATATTGAGGAAATTCAGTGAATTTGGAGGGATTTTTCTTGAATTTTGTGGAAATTGTTGGAGATTTTGTGGGATGTTGCAGGAATGTGGTTGGGTTCTGAGAAGATTTAGGGAATTGTGTGGGGCTTGTACAGAATTTGGAGGGATTTCTCTTGAATTTTGTGGGATTTCTATTGAATTTTATGGGATGTTTGTGGGATGTTTGTGAGATGTTTGTAGGATGTTTGTGGTATTTGGAGGAGACTTGAAGAATTTTGCGGGATTTTTCTTGAATTTTGTGGAAATTGGTGGAGATTTTGTGAGATGTTGCAGGAATTTGTTTGGGTTTTGAGAAGATGTAGGGAATTTTGTGGCATTTTTCTGGAATTTTGAGGGGCTTTCAAGAACTTTGTGAGAGTTTTCTTGAATTCAGTGGCAATTTGTTGAGATTTTGTGAGATGGCTCTGGAATTTGGTGGGATTTTTGTGGGATTTGGAGGATTTGTCTTGAATTTTGTGGGATTTGGAGGAGACTTGAAGAATTTGGAGGGAATTTTCTTGAATTTTTTGGATATTGGTGGAGATTTTGTGAGATGCTGCAGGAATGTGGTTGTGTTTTGAGAAGATTTAGGGATTTTTGTGGGATTTTCGTGGAATTTTCAGCAGCTTTCAAGTATTTTGTGAGAGTCTTCTTGAATTTTGTAGAAATTTCCAGAGATTTTGTGGGATGTTGCAGGAATGTGGTTGGGTTCTGAGAAGATTTAGGGAATTGTGTGGGGCTTGTACAGGATTTTGTGCGATTTCTTTTGAATTTTATGGGATTTCTCTTGAATTTTGTGGGATGTTTGTGGGATGTTTGTGGGAAGTTTGTGGTATTTGGAGGAGACTTGAAGAATTTTGTGGGATTTTTCTTGAATTGTTTGGAAATTGGTGGAGATTTTGTGAGATGTTGCAGGAGTTTGTTTGGGTTCTGAGAAGATGGAAGGAATTTTGTGGGATTTTTGTGGAATTTTGAGGATTTCTCTTGAATTTTGTGGGATTTGGAGGAGACTTGAAGAATTTGGAGGGAATTTTCTTAGATTTTGTGGAAATTTGTTGAGATTTTGTGAGATGGTTCTGGAATTTGGTGGGATATTGAGGAAATTCAGTGAATTTGGAGGGATTTTTCTTGAATTTTGTGGAAATTGTTGGAGATTTTGTGGGATGTTGCAGGAATTTGGTAGGGTTTTGAGAAGATTTATGGAATTTTGTGGGATTTCTCTTGAATTTTGTGAGGCTTTTCCAGAATGTTTGGTGATATTGAGGTGATTTGGTGGGATGTTTCTGGAATTTTGTGGGATTTTTCTGGGATTTGTACGAGACTTGAAGAATTTTGCGGGATTTTTCTTGAATTGTTTGGAAATTGTTGGAGATTTTGTGAGATGTTGCAGGAGTTTGTTTGGGTTTTGAGAAGATGTAGGGAATTTTGTGGCATTTTTCTGGAATTTTGAGGGGCTTTCAAGAACTTTGTGAGCGTTTTCTTGAATTTAGTGGAAATTTGTTGAGATTTTGTGAGATGGTTCTGGAATTTGGTGGGATTTTTGTGGGATTTGGAGGATTTGTCTTGAATTTTGTGGGATTTGGAGGAGACTTGAAGAATTTGGAGGGAATTTTCTTGAATTTTTTGGATATTGGTGGAGATTTTGTGAGTTGCTGCAGGAATGTGGTTGGGTTTTGAGAAGATTTAGGGATTTTTGTGGGATTTTCGTGGAATTTTCAGCAGCTTTCAAGTATTTTGTGAGAGTCTTCTTGAATTTTGTGGAAATTTCCGGAGATTTTGTGAGATGTTGCAGGAATTTTGTGGGATTTTTGTGGAATTTTGAGGAATTCTCTTGAATTTTGTGGGATTTGGAGGAGACTTGAAGA
This sequence comes from Cyanistes caeruleus, assembly GCF_971803275.1. Classification (NCBI taxonomy): domain Eukaryota; kingdom Metazoa; phylum Chordata; class Aves; order Passeriformes; family Paridae; genus Cyanistes; species Cyanistes caeruleus. Next base: position 173,874 of record NC_141707.1, on the reverse strand, counting down.
AGTTGGAGGGATTTTTCCTAAATGTTGTGGAAATTGGTGGAGATTTTGTGAGATGTTGCAGGAATTTGTTTGGATTTTGAGAAGATGGAAGGAATTTTGTTGGATTTTTGTGGAATTTTGAGGATTTCTCTTGAATTTTGTGGGATTTGGAGGAGACTTGAAGAATTTTGCAGGATTTTTCTTGAATTTTCTGGAAATTGGTGGAGATTTTGTGAGATATCTGTGGAATTTTGTAATGTTTTGAGAAGATGTAGGAAATTTTGTGGCATTTTTCTGGAATTTTGAGGGGCTTTCAAGAACTTTGTGAGCGTTGTCTTGAATTTAGTGGAAATTTGTTGAGATTTTGTGAGATGGTTCTGGAATTTGGTGGGATATTGAGGAAATTCAGTGAATTTTGAGAGATTTTTCTTGAATTTTGCGGAAATTGTTGGAGATTTTGTGGGATGCTGCAGGAATGCGGTTGGGTTTTGAGAAGATTTAGGGAATTGTGTGGGGCTTGTACAGGATTTTGTGCGATTTCTTTTGAATTTTATGGGATTTCTCTTGAATTTTGTGGGATGTTTGTGGGATGTTTGTGGGATGTTTGTTGGATGTTTGTGGTATTTGGAGGAGACTTGAAGAATTTTGCAGGATTTTTCTTGAATTTTGTGGAAATTTCCGGAGATTTTGTGAGATGTTGCAGGAGTTTGTTTGGGTTTTGAGAAGATGGAAGGAATTTTGTGGGATTTTTGTGGAATTTTGAGGATTTCTCTTGAATTTTGTGGGATTTGGAGGAGACTTGAAGAATTTTGCGGGATTTTTCTTGAATTTTGTGGAAATTGGTGGAGATTTTGTGAGATGTCTGTGGAATTTTGTAATGTTTTGAGCAGATGTAGGGAATTTTGTGGCATTTTTCTGTAATTTTGGGGGGCTTTTCCAGAATGTTTGGTGATATTGAGGAGATTTTGTGGGATGTTTCTGGAATTTTGTGGGATTTTTCTGGGATTTGTACGAGACTTGAAGAATTTGGAGGGATTTTTCTTGAATTTTTTGGATATTGGTGGAGATTTTGTGGGATGTTGCAGGAATGTGGTTGGGTTTTGAGAAGATGTAGGGAATTTTGTGGCATTTTTCTGGAATTTTGAGGGGCTTTCAAGAATTTTGTGAGAGTTTTCTTGAATTTAGTGGCAATTTGTTGAGATTTTGTGAGATGGTTCTGGAATTTGGTGGGATTTTTGTGGGATTTGGAGGATTTGTCTTGAATTTTGTGGGATTTGGAGGAGACTTGAAGAATTTGGAGGGAATTTTCTTGAATTTTTTGGATATTGGTGGAGATTTTGTGAGATGCTGCAGGAATGTGGTTGGGTTTTGAGAAGATTTAGAGATTTTTGTGGGATTTTCGTGGAATTTTCAGCAGCTTTCAAGTATTTTGTGAGAGTCTTCTTGAATTTAGTGGAAATTTCCGGAGATTTTGTGAGATGTTGCAGGAATTTTGTGGGATTTTTGTGGAATTTTGAGGATTTCTCTTGAATTTTGTGGGATTTGGAGGAGACTTGAAGAAGTTGGAGGGATTTTTCCTAAATGTTGTGGAAATTGGTGGAGATTTTGTGAGATGTTGCAGGAGTTTGTTTGGGTTTTGAGAAGATGGAAGGAATTTTGTAGGATTTTTGTGGAATTTTGAGGATTTCTCTTGAATTTTGTGGGATTTGGAGGAGACTTGAAGAATTTGGAGGGAATTTTCTTAGATTTTGTGGAAATTTGTTGAGATTTTGTCAGATGGTTCTGGAATTTGGTGGGATATTGAGGAAATTCAGTGAATTTGGAGGGATTTTTCTTGAATTTTGTGGAAATTGTTGGAGATTTTGTGGGATGTTGCAGGAATGTGGTTGGGTTCTGAGAAGATTTAGGGAATTGTGTGGGGCTTGTACAGAATTTGGTGGGATTTCTCTTGAATTTTGTGGGATTTCTATTGAATTTTATGGGATGTTTGTGGGATGTTTGTGAGATGTTTGTAGGATGTTTGTGGTATTTGGAGGAGACTTGAAGAATTTTGCGGGATTTTTCTTGAATTTTGTGGAAATTGGTGGAGATTTTGTGAGATGTTGCAGGAATTTGTTTGGGTTTTGAGAAGATGGAAGGAATTTTGTTGGATTTTTGTGGAATTTTGAGGATTTCTCTTGTATTTTGTGGGATTTGGAGGAGACTTGAAGAATTTGGAGGGAATTTTCTTGAATTTTTTGGAAATGTGTGGAGATTTTGTGAGATGTCTGTAGAATTTTGTAATGTTTTGAGAAGATGTAGGGAATTTTGTGTCATTTTTCTGGAATTTTGAGGGGCTTTCAAGAACTTTGTGAGCGTTGTCTTGAATTTAGTGGAAATTTGTTGAGATTTTGTGAGATGGTTCTGGAATTTGGTGGGATATTGAGGAAATTCAGTGAATTTTGAGAGATTTTTCTTGAATTTTGTGGAAATTGTTGGAGATTTTGTGGGATGCTGCAGGAATGCGGTTGGGTTTTGAGAAGATTTAGGGAATTGTGTGGGGCTTGTACAGGATTTTGTGTGATTTCTTTTGAATTTTATGGGATTTCTCTTGAATTTTGTGGGATGTTTGTGGGATGTTTGTGGGATGTTTGTGGGATGTTTGTGGTATTTGGAGGAGACTTGAAGAATTTTGCGGGATTTTTCTTGAATTGTTTGGAAATTGGTGGAGATTTTGTGAGATGTTGCAGGAGTTTGTTTGGGTTCTGAGAAGATGGAAGGAATTTTATGGGATTTTTGTGGAATTTTGAGGATTTCTCTTGAATTTTGTGGGATTTGGAGGAGACTTGAAGAATTTTGCGGGATTTTTCTTGAATTTTGTGGAAATTGGTGGAGATTTTGTGAGATGTCTGTGGAATTTTGTAATGTTTTGAGCAGATGTAGGGAATTTTGTGGCATTTTTCTGGAATTTTGGGGGGTTTTTCCAGAATGTTTGGTGATATTGAGGAGATTTTGTGGGATGTGTCTGGAATTTTGTGGGATTTTTCTGGAATTTTGAGGGGCTTTCAAGAACTTTGTGAGAGTTTTTTTGAATTTTTTGGAAATTTGTTGAGATTTTGTGAGATGGTTCTGGAGTTTGGTGGGATATTGAGGAAATTCAGTGAATTTGGAGGGATTTTTCTTGAATTTTGTGGAAATTGTTGGAGATTTTGTGGGATGTTGCAGGAATGTGGTTGGGTTCTGAGAAGATTTAGGGAATTGTGTGGGGCTTGTACAGAATTTGGTGGGATTTCTCTTGAATTTTGTGGGATTTCTATTGAATTTTATGGGATGTTTGTGGGATGTTTGTGAGATGTTTGTAGGATGTTTGTGGTATTTGGAGGAGACTTGAAGAATTTTGCGGGATTTTTCTTGAAATGTTTGGAAATTGGTGGAGATTTTGTGAGATGTTGCAGGAATTTGGTTGGGTTTTGAGAAGATGGAAGGAATTTTGTTGGATTTTTGTGGAATTTTGAGGATTTCTCTTGAATTTTGTGGGATTTGGAGGAGACTTGAAGAATTTGGAGGGAATTTTCTTAGATTTTGTGGAAATTTGTTGAGATTTTGTCAGATGGTTTTGGAGTTTGGTGGGATATTGAGGAAATTCAGTGAATTTGGAGGGATTTTTCTTGAATTTTGTGGAAATTGTTGGAGATTTTGTGGGATGCTGCAGGAATGCGGTTGGGTTTTGAGAAGATTTAGGGAATTGTGTGGGGCTTGTACAGGATTTTGTGCGATTTCTTTTGAATTTTATGGGATTTCTCTTGAATTTTGTGGGATGTTTGTGGGATGTTTGTGGGATGTTTGTTGGATGTTTGTGGTATTTGGAGGAGACTTGAAGAATTTTGCAGGATTTTTCTTGAATTTTGTGGAAATTTCCGGAGATTTTGTGAGATGTTGCAGGAATTTGTTTGGGTTCTGAGAAGATGGAAGGAATTTTGTTGGATTTTTGTGGAATTTTGAGGATTTCTCTTGAATTTTGTGGGATTTGGAGGAGACTTGAAGAATTTTGCGGGATTTTTCTTGAATTTTGTGGAAATTGGTGGAGATTTTGTGAGATGTCGGTGGAATTTTGTAATGTTTTGAGCAGATTTAGGGAATTTTGTGGCATTTTTCTGTAATTTTGGGGGGCTTTTCCAGAATGTTTGGTGATATTGAGGAGATTTTGTGGCATGTTTCTGGAATTTTGTGGGATTTTTCTGGGATTTGTACGAGACTTGAAGAATTTGGAGGGATTTTTCTTGAATTTTTTGGATATTGGTGGAGATTTTGTGGGATGTTGCAGGAATGTGGTTGGGTTTTGAGAAGATGTAGGGAATTTTGTGGCATTTTTCTGGAATTTTGAGGGGCTTTCAAGAACTTTGTGAGAGTTTTCTTGAATTTAGTGGCAATTTGTTGAGATTTTGTGAGATGGTTCTGGAATTTGGTGGGATTTTTGTGGGATTTGGAGGATTTGTCTTGAATTTTGTGGGATTTGGAGGAGACTTGAAGAATTTGGAGGGAATTTTCTTGAATTTTTTGGATATTGGTGGAGATTTTGTGAGATGCTGCAGGAATGTGGTTGGGTTTTGAGAAGATTTAAAGATTTTTGTGGGATTTTCGTGGAATTTTCAGCAGCTTTCAAGTATTTTGTGAGAGTCTTCTTGAATTTAGTGGAAATTTCCGGAGATTTTGTGAGATGTTGCAGGAATTTTGTGGGATTTTTGTGGAATTTTGAGGATTTCTCTTGAATTTTGTGGGATTTGGAGGAGACTTGAAGAAGTTGGAGGGATTTTTCCTAAATGTTGTGGAAATTGGTGGAGATTTTGTGAGATGTTGCAGGAGTTTGTTTGGGTTTTGAGAAGATGGAAGGAATTTTGTAGGATTTTTGTGGAATTTTGAGGATTTCTCTTGAATTTTGTGGGATTTGGAGGAGACTTGAAGAATTTGGAGGGAATTTTCTTAGATTTTGTGGAAATTTGTTGAGATTTTGTCAGATGGTTCTGGAATTTGGTGGGATATTGAGGAAATTCAGTGAATTTGGAGGGATTTTTCTTGAATTTTGTGGAAATTGTTGGAGATTTTGTGGGATGTTGCAGGAATGTGGTTGGGTTCTGAGAAGATTTAGGGAATTGTGTGGGGCTTGTACAGAATTTGGTGGGATTTCTCTTGAATTTTGTGGGATTTCTATTGAATTTTATGGGATGTTTGTGGGATGTTTGTGAGATGTTTGTAGGATGTTTGTGGTATTTGGAGGAGACTTGAAGAATTTTGCGGGATTTTTCTTGAATTTTGTGGAAATTGGTGGAGATTTTGTGAGATGTTGCAGGAATTTGTTTGGGTTTTGAGAAGATGGAAGGAATTTTGTTGGATTTTTGTGGGATTTTGAGGATTTCTCTTGAATTTTGTGGGATTTGGAGGAGACTTGAAGAATTTGGAGGGAATTTTCTTGAATTTTTTGGAAATGTGTGGAGATTTTGTGAGATGTCTGTAGAATTTTGTAATGTTTTGAGAAGATGTAGGGAATTTTGTGTCATTTTTCTGGAATTTTGAGGGGCTTTCAAGAACTTTGTGAGCGTTGTCTTGAATTTAGTGGAAATTTGTTGAGATTTTGTGAGATGGTTCTGGAATTTGGTGGGATATTGAGGAAATTCAGTGAATTTTGAGAGATTTTTCTTGAATTTTGTGGAAATTGTTGGAGATTTTGTGGGACGCTGCAGGAATGCGGTTGGGTTTTGAGAAGATTTAGGGAATTTTGTGGGGCTTGTACAGGATTTTGTGCGATTTCTTTTGAATTTTATGGGATTTCTCTTGAATTTTGTGGGATGTTTGTGGGATGTTTGTGGGATGTTTGTGGGAAGTTTGTGGGATGTTTGTGGTATTTGGAGGAGACTTGAAGAATTTTGCGGGATTTTTCTTGAATTGTTTGGAAATTGGTGGAGATTTTGTGAGATGTTGCAGGAATTTGTTTGGGATCTGAGAAGATGGAAGGAATTTTATGGGATTTTTGTGGAATTTTGAGGATTTCTCTTGAATTTTGTGGGATTTGGAGGAGACTTGAAGAATTTTGCGGGATTTTTCTTGAATTTTGTGGAAATTGGTGGAGATTTTGTGAGATGTCTGTGGAATTTTGTAATGTTTTGAGCAGATTTAGGGAATTTTGTGGCATTATTCTGGAATTTTGAGGGGCTTTCAAGAACTTTGTGAGCGTTTTCTTGAATTTAGTGGAAATTTGTTGAGATTTTGTGAGATGGTTCTGGAATTTGGTGGGATTTTTGTGGGATTTGGAGGATTTGTCTTGAATTTTGTAGGATTTGGAGGAGACTTGAAGAATTTGGAGGGAATTTTCTTGAACTTTTTGGATATTGGTGGAGATTTTGTGAGATGCTGCTGGAATGTGGTTGGGTTTTGAGAAGATTTAGGGATTTTTGTGGGATTTTCGTGGAATTTTCAGCAGCTTTCAAGTATTTTGTGAGAGTCTTCTTGAATTTTGTGGAAATTTCCAGAGATTTTGTGAGATGTTGCAGGAATTTTGTGGGATTTTTGTGGAATTTTGAGGAATTCTCTTGAATTTTGTGGGATTTGGAGGAGACTTGAAGAATTTTGCGGGATTTTTCTTGAATTTTGTGGAAATTGGTGGAGATTTTGTGAGATGTCTGTGGAATTTTGTAATGTTTTGAGAAGATGTAGGGAATTTTGTGGCATTTTTCTGGAATTTTGAGGGGCTTTCAAGAACTTTGTGAGCGTTGTCTTGAATTTAGTGAAAATTTGTTGAGATTTTGTGAGATGGTTCTGGAATTTGGTGGGATATTGAGGAAATTCAGTGAATTTTGAGAGATTTTTCTTGAATTTTGTGGAAATTGTTGGAGATTTTGTGGGATGCTGCAGGAATGCGGTTGGGTTTTGAGAAGATTTAGGGAATTGTGTGGGGCTTGTACAGGATTTTGTGTGATTTCTCTTGAATTTTGTGGGATTTCTATTGAATTTTATGGGATGTTTGTGGGATGTTTGTGAGATGTTTGTAGGATGTTTGTGGTATTTGGAGGAGACTTGAAGAATTTTGCGGGATTTTTCTTGAAATGTTTGGAAATTGGTGGAGATTTTGTGAGATGTTGCAGGAATTTGGTTGGGTTTTGAGAAGATGGAAGGAATTTTGTTGGATTTTTGTGGAATTTTGAGGATTTCTCTTGAATTTTGTGGGATTTGGAGGAGACTTGAAGAATTTTGCGGGAATTTTCTTAGATTTTGTGGAAATTTGTTGAGATTTTGTGAGATGGTTCTGGAGTTTGGTGGGATATTGAGGAAATTCAGTGAATTTTGAGGGATTTTTCTTGAATTTTGTGGAAATTGTTGGAGATTTTGTGGGATGTTGCAGGAATGTGGTTGGGTTCTGAGAAGATTTAGGGAATTGTGTGGGGCTTGTACAGAATTTGGTGGGATTTCTCTTGAATTTTGTGGGATTTCTATTGAATTTTATGGGATGTTTGTGGGATGTTTGTGAGATGTTTGTAGGATGTTTGTGGTATTTGGAGGAGACTTGAAGAATTTTGCGGGATTTTTCTTGAATTTTGTGGAAATTGGTGGAGATTTTGTGAGATGTTGCAGGAATTTGTTTGGGTTTTGAGAAGATGGAAGGAATTTTGTTGGATTTTTGTGGAATTTTGAGGATTTCTCTTGAATTTTGTGGGATTTGGAGGAGACTTGAAGAATTTTGCGGGAATTTTCTTGAATTTTTTGGAAATGTGTGGAGATTTTGTGAGATGTCTGTGGAATTTTGTAATGTTTTGAGCAGATGTAGGGAATTTTGTGGCATTTTTCTGGAATTTTGGGGGGTTTTTCCAGAATGTTTGGTGATATTGAGGAGATTTTGTGGGATGTTTCTGGAATTTTGTGGGATTTTTCTGGAATTTTGAGGGGCTTTCAAGAACTTTGTGAGAGTTTTTTTTAATTTTTTGGAAATTTGTTGAGATTTTGTCAGATGGTTCTGGAGTTTGGTGGGATATTGAGGAAATTCAGTGAATTTTGAGGGATTTTTCTTGAATTTTGTGGAAATTGTTGGAGATTTTGTGGGATGTTGCAGGAATGTGGTTGGGTTCTGAGAAGATTTAGGGAATTGTGTGGGGCTTGTACAGAATTTGGTGGGATTTCTCTTGAATTTTGTGGGATTTCTATTGAATTTTATGGGATGTTTGTGGGATGTTTGTGAGATGTTTGTAGGATGTTTGTGGTATTTGGAGGAGACTTGAAGAATTTTGCGGGATTTTTCTTGAAATGTTTGGAAATTGGTGGAGATTTTGTGAGATGTTGCAGGAATTTGGTTGGGTTTTGAGAAGACGGAAGGAATTTTGTTGGATTTTTGTGGAATTTTGAGGATTTCTCTTGAATTTTGTGGGATTTGGAGGAGACTTGAAGAATTTGGAGGGAATTTTCTTAGATTTTGTGGAAATTTGTTGAGATTTTGTCAGATGGTTCTGGAATTTGGTGGGATATTGAGGAAATTCAGTGAATTTGGAGGGAATTTTCTTGAATTTTGTGGAAATTTCCAGAGATTTTGTGGGATGTTGCAGGAATGTGGTTGGGTTCTGAGAAGATTTATGGAATTGTGTGGGGCTTGTACAGAATTTGGTGGGATTACTCTTGAATTTTGTGGGATTTCTATTGAATTTTATGGGATGTTTGTGGGATGTTTGTGAGATGTTTGTAGGATGTTTGTGGTATTTGGAGGAGACTTGAAGAATTTTGCGGGATTTTTCTTGAAATGTTTGGAAATTGGTGGAGATTTTGTGAGATGTTGCAGGAATTTGGTTGGGTTTTGAGAAGATGGAAGGAATTTTGTTGGATTTTTGTGGAATTTTGAGGATTTCTCTTGAATTTTGTGGGATTTGGAGGAGACTTGAAGAATTTGGAGGGAATTTTCTTAGATTTTGTGGAAATTTGTTGAGATTTTGTGAGATGGTTCTGGAATTTGGTGGGATATTGAGGAAATTCAGTGAATTTGGAGGGATTTTTCTTGAATTTTGTGGAAATTGTTGGAGATTTTGTGGGATGTTGCAGGAATTTGTTTGGGTTCTGAGAAGATGTAGGGAATTTTGTGGCATTTTTTTGGAATTTTGAGGGGCTTTCAAGAACTTTGTGAGAGTTTTCTTGAATTCAGTGGCAATTTGTTGAGATTTTGTGAGATGGTTCTGGAATTTGGTGGGATTTTTGTGGGATTTGGAGGATTTGTCTTGAATTTTGTGGGATTTGCAGGAGACTTGAAGAATTTGGAGGGAATTTTCTTGAATTTTTTGGATATTGGTGGAGATTTTGTGAGATGCTGCAGGAATGTGGTTGGGTTTTGAGAAGATTTAGGGATTTTTGTGGGATTTTCGTGGAATTTTCAGCAGCTTTCAAGTATTTTGTGAGAGTCTTCTTGAATTTTGTGGAAATTTCCGGAGATTTTGTGAGATGTTGCAGGAATTTTGTGGGATTTTTGTGGAATTTTGAGGAATTCTCTTGAATTTTGTGGGATTTGGAGGAGACTTGAAGAAGTTGGAGGGATTTTTCCTAAATGTTGTGGAAATTGGTGGAGATTTTGTGAGATGTTTCAGGAATTTGTTTGGATTTTGAGAAGATGTAGGGAATTTTGTGGCATTTTCGTGGAATTTTGAGGATTTCTCTTGAATTTTGTGGGATTTGGAGGAGACTTGAAGAATTTGGAGGGAATTTTCTTAGATTTTGTGGAAATTTGTTGAGATTTTGTCAGATGGTTCTGGAATTTGGTGGGATATTGAGGAAATTCAGTGAATTTGGAGGGAATTTTCTTGAATTTTGTGGAAATTGTTGGAGATTTTGTGGGATGTTGCAGGAATGTGGTTGGGTTCTGAGAAGATTTAGGGAATTGTGTGGGGCTTGTACAGAATTTGGTGGGATTTCTCTTGAATTTTGTGGGATTTCTATTGAATTTTATGGGATGTTTGTGGGATGTTTGTGAGATGTTTGTAGGATGTTTGTGGTATTTGGAGGAGACTTGAAGAATTTTGCGGGATTTTTCTTGAAATGTTTGGAAATTGGTGGAGATTTTGTGAGATGTTGCAGGAATTTGGTTGGGTTTTGAGAAGATGGAAGGAATTTTGTTGGATTTTTGTGGAATTTTGAGGATTTCTCTTGAATTTTGTGGGATTTGGAGGAGACTTGAAGAATTTGGAGGGAATTTTCTTAGATTTTGTGGAAATTTGTTGAGATTTTGTGAGATGGTTCTGGAATTTGGTGGGATATTGAGGAAATTCAGTGAATTTGGAGGGATTTTTCTTGAATTTTGTGGAAATTGTTGGAGATTTTGTGGGATGTTGCAGGAATTTGGTAGGGTTTTGAGAAGGTTTAGGGAATTTTGTGGCATTTTTCTGCAATTTTGTGAGGCTTTTCCAGAATGTTTGGTGATATTGAGGTGATTTGGTGGGATGTTTCTGGAATTTTGTGGGATTTTTCTGGGATTTGTACGAGACTTGAAGAATTTTGCGGGAATTTTCTTGAATTTTTTGGATATTGGTGGAGATTTTGTGAGATGCTGCAGGAATGTGGTGGGTTTTGAGAAGATTTAGGGATTTTTGTGGGATATTCGTGGAATTTTCAGCAGCTTTCAAGTATTTTGTGAGAGTCTTCTTGAATTTTGTGGAAATTTCCAGAGATTTTGTGGGAAGTTGCAGGAATGTGGTTGGGTTTTGAGAAGATTTAGGGAATTGTGTGAGGCTTGTACAGGATTTTGTGCGATTTCTTTTGAATTTTGTGGGATTTCTCTTGAATTTTGTGGGATGTTTGTGGGATGTTTGTGGGATGTTTGTGGGATGTTTGTGGTATTTGGAGGAGACTTGAAGAATTTTGCGGGATTTTTCTTGAATTGTTTGGAAATTGGTGGAGATTTTGTAAGATGTTGCAGGAGTTTGTTTGGGTTCTGAGAAGATGGAAGGAATTTTTTGGGATTTTTGTGGAATTTTGAGGATTTCTCTTGAATTTTGTGGGATTTGGAGGAGACTTGAAGAATTTTGCGGGATTTTTCTTGAATTTTGTGGAAATTGGTGGAGATTTTGTGAGATGTCTGTGGAATTTTGTAATGTTTTGAGCAGATTTAGGGAATTTTGTGGCATTTTTCTGGAATTTTGGGGGGTTTTTCCAGAATGTTTGGTGATATTGAGGAGATTTTGTGGGATGTTTCTGGAATTTTGTGGGATTTTTCTGGAATTTTGAGGGGCTTTCAAGAACTTTGTGAGAGTTTTTTTTAATTTTTTGGAAATTTGTTGAGATTTTGTCAGATGGTTCTGGAGTTTGGTGGGATATTGAGGAAATACAGTGAATTTTGAGGGATTTTTCTTGAATTTTGTGGAAATTTTTGGAGATTTTGTGGGATGTTGCAGGAATGTGGTTGGGTTCTGAGAAGATTTAGGGAATTGTGTGGGGCTTGTACAGAATTTGGTGGGATTTCTCTTGAATTTTGTGGGATTTCTATTGAATTTTATGGGATGTTTGTGGGATGTTTGTGAGATGTTTGTAGGATGTTTGTGGTATTTGGAGGAGACTTGAAGAATTTTGCGGGATTTTTCTTGAAATGTTTGGAAATTGGTGGAGATTTTGTGAGATGTTGCAGGAATTTGGTTGGGTTTTGAGAAGACGGAAGGAATTTTGTTGGATTTTTGTGGAATTTTGAGGATTTCTCTTGAATTTTGTGGGATTTGGAGGAGACTTGAAGAATTTGGAGGGAATTTTCTTAGATTTTGTGGAAATTTGTTGAGATTTTGTGAGATGGTTCTGGAATTTGGTGGGATATTGAGGAAATTCAGTGAATTTGGAGGGATTTTTCTTGAATTTTGTGGAAATTGTTGGAGATTTTGTGGGATGTTGCAGGAATTTGGTAGGGTTTTGAGAAGGTTTAGGGAATTTTGTGGCATTTTTCTGCAATTTTGTGAGGCTTTTCCAGAATGTTTGGTGATATTGAGGTGATTTGGTGGGATGTTTCTGGAATTTTGTGGGATTTTTCTGGGATTTGTACGAGACTTGAAGAATTTGGAGGGATTTTTCTTGAATTTTGTGGAAATTGTTGGAGATTTTGTGGGATGTTGCAGGAATGTGGTTGGGTTTTGAGAAGATGTAGGGAATTTTGTGGCATTTTTCTGGAATTTTGAGGGGCTTTCAAGAACTTTGTGAGAGTTTTTTCTTGAATTTAGTGGCAATTTGTTGAGATTTTGTGAGATGGTTCTGGAATTTGGTGGGATTTTTGTGGGATTTGGAGGTTTTGTCTTGAATTTTGTGGGATTTGGAGGAGACTTGAAGAATTTTGCGGGAATTTTCTTGAATTTTTTGGAAATGTGTGGAGATTTTGTGAGATGTCTGTAGAATTTTGTAATGTTTTGAGAAGATGTAGGGAATTTTGTGGCATTTTTCTGGAATTTTGAGGGGCTTTCAAGAACTTTGTGAGCGTTGTCTTGAATTTAGTGGAAATTTGTTGAGATTTTGTGAGATGGTTCTGGAATTTGGTGGGATATTGAGGAAATTCAGTGAATTTTGAGAGATTTTTCTTGAATTTTGTGGAAATTGTTGGAGATTTTGTGGGATATTGCAGGAATTTGGTAGGGTTTTGAGAAGATTTATGGAATTTTGTGGCATTTTTCTGCAATATGTGAGGCTTTTCCAGAATGTTTGGTGATATTGAGGTGATTTGGTGGGATGTTTCTGGAATTTTGTGGGATTTTTCTGGGATTTGTACGAGACTTGAAGAATTTTGCGGGATTTTTCTTGAATTGTTTGGAAATTGTTGGAGATTTTGTGAGATGTTGCAGGAGTTTGTTTGGGTTTTGAGAAGATGTAGGGAATTTTGTGGCATTTTTCTGGAATTTTGAGGGGCTTTCAAGAACTTTGTGAGCGTTTTCTTGAATTTAGTGGAAATTTGTTGAGATTTTGTGAGAAGGTTCTGGAATTTGGTGGGATTTTTGTGGGATTTTGAGGATTTCTCTTGAATTTTGTGGGATTTGGAGGAGACTTGAAGAATTTGGAGGGAATTTTCTTGAACTTTTTGGATATTGGTGGAGATTTTGTGAGATGCTGCAGGAATGTGGTTGGGTTTTGAGAAGATTTAGGGATTTTTGTGGTATTTTCGTGGAATTTTCAGCAGCTTTCAAGTATTTTGTGAGAGTCTTCTTGAATTTTGTGGAAATTTTTGGAGATTTTGTGAGATGTTGCAGGAATTTGGTGGGATTTTTGTGGAATTTTGAGGAATTCTCTTGAATTTTGTGGGATTTGGAGGAGACTTGAAGAAGTTGGAGGGATTTTTCCTAAATGTTGTGGAAATTGGTGGAGATTTTGTGAGATGTTGCAGGAATTTGTTTGGATTTTGAGAAGATGTAGGGAATTTTGTTGGATTTTTGTGGAATTTTGAGGATTTCTCTTGAATTTTGTGGGATTTGGAGGAGACTTGAAGAATTTTGCAGGATTTTTCTTGAATTTTCTGGAAATTGGTGGAGATTTTGTGAGATGTCTGTGGAATTTTGTAATGTTTTGAGAAGATGTAGGAAATTTTGTGGCATTTTTCTGGAATTTTGAGGGGCTTTCAAGAACTTTGTGAGCGTTGTCTTGAATTTAGTGGAAATTTGTTGAGATTTTGTGAGATGGTTCTGGAATTTGGTGGGATATTGAGGAAATTCAGTGAATTTTGAGAGATTTTTCTTGAATTTTGTGGAAATTGTTGGAGATTTTGTGGGATGCTGCAGGAATGCGGTTGGGTTTTGAGAAGATTTAGGGAATTGTGTGGGGCTTGTACAGGATTTTGTGCGATTTCTTTTGAATTTTATGGGATTTCTCTTGAATTTTGTGGGATGTTTGTGGGATGTTTGTGGGATGTTTGTGGGATGTTTGTGGTATTTGGAGGAGACTTGAAGAATTTTGCAGGATTTTTCTTGAATTGTTTGGAAATTGGTGGAGATTTTGTGAGATGTTGCAGGAATTTGTTTGGGTTCTGAGAAGATGTAGGGAATTTTGTGGCATTTTTCTGGAATTTTGAGGGGCTTTCAAGAACTTTGTGAGAGTTTTCTTGAATTCAGTGGCAATTTGTTGAGATTTTGTGAGATGGTTCTGGAATTTGGTGGGATTTTTGTGGGATTTTGAGGATTTGTCTTGAATTTTGTGGGATTTGGAGGAGACTTGAAGAATTTGGAGGGAATTTTCTTAGATTTTGTGGAAATTTGTTGAGATTTTGTGAGATGGTTCTGGAATTTGGTGGGATATTGAGGAAATTCAGTGAATTTGGAGGGATTTTTCTTGAATTTTGTGGAAATTGTTGGAGATTTTGTGGGATGTTGCAGGAATTTGGTAGGGTTTTGAGAATGTTTAGGGAATTTTGTGGCATTTTTCTGCAATTTTGTGAGGCTTTTCCAGAATATTTGGTGATATTGAGGTGATTTGGTGGGATGTTTCTGGAATTTTGTGGGATTTTTCTGGGATTTGTACGAGACTTGAAGAATTTGGAGGGATTTTTCTTGAATTTTGTGGAAATTGTTGGAGATTTTGTGGGATGTTGCAGGAATGTGGTTGGGTTTTGAGAAGATGTAGGGAATTTTGTGGCATTTTTCTGGAATTTTGAGGGGCTTTCAAGAACTTTGTGAGAGTTTTCTTGAATTCAGTGGCAATTTGTTGAGATTTTGTGAGATGGTTCTGGAATTTGGTGGGATTTTTGTGGGATTTTGAGGATTTGTCTTGAATTTTGTGGGATTTGGAGGAGACTTGAAGAATTTGGAGGGAATTTTCTTGAATTTTTTGGATATTGGTGGAGATTTTGTGAGATGCTGCAGGAATGTGGTTGGGTTTTGAGAAGATTTAGGGATTTTTGTGGGATTTTCGTGGAATTTTCAGCAGCTTTCAAGTATTTTGTGAGAGTCTTCTTGAATTTTGTGGAAATTTCCGGAGATTTTGTGAGATGTTGCAGGAATTTGGTGGGATTTTTGTGGAATTTTGAGGAATTCTCTTGAATTTTGTGGGATTTGGAGGAGACTTGAAGAAGTTGGAGGGATTTTTCCTAAATGTTGTGGAAATTGGTGGAGATTTTGTGAGATGTTGCAGGAATTTGTTTGGATTTTGAGAAGATGTAGGGAATTTTGTTGGATTTTTGTGGAATTTTGAGGATTTCTCTTGAATTTTGTGGGATTTGGAGGAGACTTGAAGAATTTTGCAGGATTTTTCTTGAATTTTCTGGAAATTGGTGGAGATTTTGTGAGATGTCTGTGGAATTTTGTAATGTTTTGAGAAGATGTAGGAAATTTTGTGGCATTTTTCTGGAATTTTGAGGGGCTTTCAAGAACTTTGTGAGCGTTGTCTTGAATTTAGTGGAAATTTGTTGAGATTTTGTGAGATGGTTCTGGAATTTGGTGGGATATTGAGGAAATTCAGTGAATTTTGAGAGATTTTTCTTGAATTTTGTGGAAATTGTTGGAGATTTTGTGGGATGCTGCAGGAATGCGGTTGGGTTTTGAGAAGATTTAGGGAATTGTGTGGGGCTTGTACAGGTTTTTGTGCGATTTCTTTTGAATTTTGTGGGATTTCTATTGAATTTTATGGGATGTTTGTGGGATGTTTGTGAGATGTTTGTAGGATGTTTGTGGTATTTGGAGGAGACTTGAAGAATTTTGCGGGATTTTTCTTGAAATGTTTGGAAATTGGTGGAGATTTTGTGAGATGTTGCAGGAATTTGTTTGGGTTCTGAGAAGATGGAAGGAATTTTATGGGATTTTTGTGGAATTTTGAGGATTTCTCTTGAATTTTGTGGGATTTGGAGGAGACTTGAAGAATTTTGCGGGATTTTTCTTGAATTTTGTGGAAATTGGTGGAGATTTTGTGAGATGTCTGTGGAATTTTGTAATGTTTTGAGCAGATGTAGGGAATTTTGTGGCATTTTTCTGGAATTTTGGGGGGTTTTTCCAGAATGTTTGGTGATATTGAGGAGATTTTGTGGGATGTTTCTGGAATTTTGTGGGATTTTTCTGGAATTTTGAGGGGCTTTCAAGAACTTTGTGAGAGTTTTTTTTAATTTTTTGGAAATTTGTTGAGATTTTGTGAGATGGTTCTGGAGTTTGGTGGGATATTGAGGAAATTCAGTGAATTTTGAGGGATTTTTCTTGAATTTTGTGGAAATTGTTGGAGATTTTGTGGGATGTTGCAGGAATGTGGTTGGGTTCTGAGAAGATTTAGGGAATTGTGTGGGGCTTGTACAGAATTTGGTGGGATTTCTCTTGAATTTTGTGGGATTTCTATTGAATTTTATGGGATGTTTGTGGGATGTTTGTGAGATGTTTGTAGGATGTTTGTGGTATTTGGAGGAGACTTGAAGAATTTTGCGGGATTTTTCTTGAAATGTTTGGAAATTGGTGGAGATTTTGTGAGATGTTGCAGGAATTTGGTTGGGTTTTGAGAAGATGGAAGGAATTTTGTTGGATTTTTGTGGAATTTTGAGGATTTCTCTTGAATTTTGTGGGATTTGGAGGAGACTTGAAGAATTTGGAGGGAATTTTCTTAGATTTTGTGGAAATTTGTTGAGATTTTGTGAGATGGTTCTGGAATTTGGTGGGATATTGAGGAAATTCAGTGAATTTGGAGGGAATTTTCTTGAATTTTGTGGAAATTTCCAGAGATTTTGTGGGATGTTGCAGGAATGTGGTTGGTTTCTGAGAAGATTTATGGAATTGTGTGGGGCTTGTACAGAATTTGGTGGGATTTCTCTTGAATTTTGTGGGATTTCTATTGAATTTTATGGGATGTTTGTGGGATGTTTGTGAGATGTTTGTAGGATGTTTGTGGTATTTGGAGGAGACTTGAAGAATTTTGCGGGATTTTTCTTGAAATGTTTGGAAATTGGTGGAGATTTTGTGAGATGTTGCAGGAATTTGGTTGGGTTTTGAGAAGATGGAAGGAATTTTGTTGGATTTTTGTGGAATTTTGAGGATTTCTCTTGAATTTTGTGGGATTTGGAGGAGACTTGAAGAATTTGGAGGGAATTTTCTTAGATTTTGTGGAAATTTGTTGAGATTTTGTGAGATGGTTCTGGAATTTGGTGGGATATTGAGGAAATTCAGTGAATTTGGAGGGATTTTTCTTGAATTTTGTGGAAATTGTTGGAGATTTTGTGGGATGTTGCAGGAATTCGTTTGGGTTCTGAGAAGATGTAGGGAATTTTGTGGCATTTTTTTGGAATTTTGAGGGGCTTTCAAGAACTTTGTGAGAGTTTTCTTGAATTCAGTGGCAATTTGTTGAGATTTTGTGAGATGGTTCTGGAATTTGGTGGGATTTTTGTGGGATTTGGAGGATTTGTCTTGAATTTTGTGGGATTTGCAGGGGACTTGAAGAATTTGGAGGGAATTTTCTTGAATTTTTTGGATATTGGTGGAGATTTTGTGAGATGCTGCAGGAATGTGGTTGGGTTTTGAGAAGATTTAGGGATTTTTGTGGGATTTTCGTGGAATTTTCAGCAGCTTTCAAGTATTTTGTGAGAGTCTTCTTGAATTTTGTGGAAATTTCCGGAGATTTTGTGAGATGTTGCAGGAATTTTGTGGGATTTTTGTGGAATTTTGAGGAATTCTCTTGAATTTTGTGGGATTTGGAGGAGACTTGAAGAAGTTGGAGGGATTTTTCCTAAATGTTGTGGAAATTGGTGGAGATTTTGTGAGATGTTTCAGGAATTTGTTTGGATTTTGAGAAGATGTAGGGAATTTTGTGGCATTTTCGTGGAATTTTGAGGATTTCTCTTGAATTTTGTGGGATTTGGAGGAGACTTGAAGAATTTGGAGGGAATTTTCTTAGATTTTGTGGAAATTTGTTGAGATTTTGTGAGATGGTTCTGGAATTTGGTGGGATATTGAGGAAATTCAGTGAATTTGGAGGGAATTTTCTTGAATTTTGTGGAAATTGTTGGAGATTTTGTGGGATGTTGCAGGAATGTGGTTGGGTTCTGAGAAGATTTAGGGAATTGTGTGGGGCTTGTACAGAATTTGGTGGGATTTCTCTTGAATTTTGTGGGATTTCTATTGAATTTTATGGGATGTTTGTGGGATGTTTGTGAGATGTTTGTAGGATGTTTGTGGTATTTGGAGGAGACTTGAAGAATTTTGCGGGATTTTTCTTGAAATGTTTGGAAATTGGTGGAGATTTTGTGAGATGTTGCAGGAATTTGGTTGGGTTTTGAGAAGATGGAAGGAATTTTGTTGGATTTTTGTGGAATTTTGAGGATTTCTCTTGAATTTTGTGGGATTTGGAGGAGACTTGAAGAATTTGGAGGGAATTTTCTTAGATTTTGTGGAAATTTGTTGAGATTTTGTGAGATGGTTCTGGAATTTGGTGGGATATTGAGGAAATTCAGTGAATTTGGAGGGATTTTTCTTGAATTTTGTGGAAATTGTTGGAGATTTTGTGGGATGTTGCAGGAATTTGGTAGGGTTTTGAGAAGGTTTAGGGAATTTTGTGGCATTTTTCTGCAATTTTGTGAGGCTTTTCCAGAATGTTTGGTGATATTGAGGTGATTTGGTGGGATGTTTCTGGAATTTTGTGGGATTTTTCTGGGATTTGTACGAGACTTGAAGAATTTTGCGGGAATTTTCTTGAATTTTTTGGATATTGGTGGAGATTTTGTGAGATGCTGCAGGAATGTGGTGGGTTTTGAGAAGATTTAGGGATTTTTGTGGGATATTCGTGGAATTTTCAGCAGCTTTCAAGTATTTTGTGAGAGTCTTCTTGAATTTTGTGGAAATTTCCAGAGATTTTGTGGGAAGTTGCAGGAATGTGGTTGGGTTTTGAGAAGATTTAGGGAATTGTGTGAGGCTTGTACAGGATTTTGTGCGATTTCTTTTGAATTTTGTGGGATTTCTCTTGAATTTTGTGGGATGTTTGTGGGATGTTTGTGGGATGTTTGTGGGATGTTTGTGGTATTTGGAGGAGACTTGAAGAATTTTGCGGGATTTTTCTTGAATTGTTTGGAAATTGGTGGAGATTTTGTGAGATGTTGCAGGAGTTTGTTTGGGTTCTGAGAAGATGGAAGGAATTTTTTGGGATTTTTGTGGAATTTTGAGGATTTCTCTTGAATTTTGTGGGATTTGGAGGAGACTTGAAGAATTTTGCGGGATTTTTCTTGAATTTTGTGGAAATTGGTGGAGATTTTGTGAGATGTCTGTGGAATTTTGTAATGTTTTGAGCAGATTTAGGGAATTTTGTGGCATTTTTCTGGAATTTTGGGGGGTTTTTCCAGAATGTTTGGTGATATTGAGGAGATTTTGTGGGATGTTTCTGGAATTTTGTGGGATTTTTCTGGAATTTTGAGGGGCTTTCAAGAACTTTGTGAGAGTTTTTTTGAATTTTTTGGAAATTTGTTGAGATTTTGTCAGATGGTTCTGGAGTTTGGTGGGATATTGAGGAAATTCAGTGAATTTTGAGGGATTTTTCTTGAATTTTGTGGAAATTGTTGGAGATTTTGTGGGATGTTGCAGGAATGTGGTTGGGTTCTGAGAAGATTTAGGGAATTGTGTGGGGCTTGTACAGAATTTGGTGGGATTTCTCTTGAATTTTGTGGGATTTCTATTGAATTTTATGGGATGTTTGTGGGATGTTTGTGAGATGTTTGTAGGATGTTTGTGGTATTTGGAGGAGACTTGAAGAATTTTGCGGGATTTTTCTTGAAATGTTTGGAAATTGGTGGAGATTTTGTGAGATGTTGCAGGAATTTGGTTGGGTTTTGAGAAGATGGAAGGAATTTTGTTGGATTTTTGTGGAATTTTGAGGATTTCTCTTGAATTTTGTGGGATTTGGAGGAGACTTGAAGAATTTGGAGGGAATTTTCTTAGATTTTGTGCAAATTTGTTGAGATTTTGTGAGATGGTTCTGGAATTTGGTGGGATATTGAGGAAATTCAGTGAATTTGGAGGGATTTTTCTTGAATTTTGTGGAAATTGTTGGAGATTTTGTGGGATGTTGCAGGAATTTGGTAGGGTTTTGAGAAGGTTTAGGGAATTTTGTGGCATTTTTCTGCAATTTTGTGAGGCTTTTCCAGAATGTTTGGTGATATTGAGGTGATTTGGTGGGATGTTTCTGGAATTTTGTGGGATTTTTCTGGGATTTGTACGAGACTTGAAGAATTTGGAGGGATTTTTCTTGAATTTTGTGGAAATTGTTGGAGATTTTGTGGGATGTTGCAGGAATGTGGTTGGGTTTTGAGAAGATGTAGGGAATTTTGTGGCATTTTTCTGGAATTTTGAGGGGCTTTCAAGAACTTTGTGAGAGTTTTTTCTTGAATTTAGTGGCAATTTGTTGAGATTTTGTGAGATGGTTCTGGAATTTGGTGGGATTTTTGTGGGATTTGGAGGATTTGTCTTGAATTTTGTGGGATTTGGAGGAGACTTGAAGAATTTTGCGGGAATTTTCTTGAATTTTTTGGAAATGTGTGGAGATTTTGTGAGATGTCTGTAGAATTTTGTAATGTTTTGAGAAGATGTAGGGAATTTTGTGGCATTTTTCTGGAATTTTGAGGGGCTTTCAAGAACTTTGTGAGCGTTGTCTTGAATTTAGTGGAAATTTGTTGAGATTTTGTGAGATGGTTCTGGAATTTGGTGGGATATTGAGGAAATTCAGTGAATTTTGAGAGATTTTTCTTGAATTTTGTGGAAATTGTTGGAGATTTTGTGGGATGTTGCAGGAATTTGGTAGGGTTTTGAGAAGGTTTAGGGAATTTTGTGGCATTTTTCTGCAATTTTGTGAGGCTTTTCCAGAATGTTTGGTGATATTGAGGTGATTTGGTGGGATGTTTCTGGAATTTTGTGGGATTTTTCTGGGATTTGTACGAGACTTGAAGAATTTGGAGGGATTTTTCTTGAATTTTGTGGAAATTGTTGGAGATTTTGTGGGATGTTGCAGGAATGTGGTTGGGTTTTGAGAAGATGTAGGGAATTTTGTGGCATTTTTCTGGAATTTTGAGGGGCTTTCAAGAACTTTGTGAGAGTTTTCTTGAATTCAGTGGCAATTTGTTGAGATTTTGTGAGATGGTTCTGGAATTTGGTGGGATTTTTGTGGGATTTTGAGGATTTGTCTTGAATTTTGTGGGATTTGGAGGAGACTTGAAGAATTTGGAGGGAATTTTCTTGAATTTTTTGGATATTGGTGGAGATTTTGTGAGATGCTGCAGGAATGTGGTTGGGTTTTGAGAAGATTTAGGGATTTTTGTGGGATTTTCGTGGAATTTTCAGCAGCTTTCAAGTATTTTGTGAGAGTCTTCTTGAATTTTGTGGAAATTTTTGGAGATTTTGTGAGATGTTGCAGGAATTTGGTGGGATTTTTGTGGAATTTTGAGGAATTCTCTTGAATTTTGTGGGATTTGGAGGAGACTTGAAGAAGTTGGAGGGATTTTTCCTAAATGTTGTGGAAATTGGTGGAGATTTTGTGAGATGTTGCAGGAATTTGTTTGGATTTTGAGAAGATGTAGGGAATTTTGTTGGATTTTTGTGGAATTTTGAGGATTTCTCTTGAATTTTGTGGGATTTGGAGGAGACTTGAAGAATTTTGCAGGATTTTTCTTGAATTTTCTGGAAATTGGTGGAGATTTTGTGAGATGTCTGTGGAATTTTGTAATGTTTTGAGAAGATGTAGGAAATTTTGTGGCATTTTTCTGGAATTTTGAGGGGCTTTCAAGAACTTTGTGAGCGTTGTCTTGAATTTAGTGGAAATTTGTTGAGATTTTGTGAGATGGTTCTGGAATTTGGTGGGATATTGAGGAAATTCAGTGAATTTTGAGAGATTTTTCTTGAATTTTGTGGAAATTGTTGGAGATTTTGTGGGATGCTGCAGGAATGCGGTTGGGTTTTGAGAAGATTTAGGGAATTGTGTGGGGCTTGTACAGGTTTTTGTGCGATTTCTTTTGAATTTTGTGGGATTTCTCTTGAATTTTGTGGGATGTTTGTGGGATGTTTGTGGGAAGTTTGTGGTATTTGGAGGAGACTTGAAGAATTTTGCGGGATTTTTCTTGAATTGTTTGGAAATTTGTGGAGATTTTGTGAGATGTTGCAGGAGTTTGTTTGGGTTCTGAGAAGATGGAAGGAATTTTGTTGGATTTTTGTGGAATTTTGAGGATTTCTCTTGAATTTTGTGGGATTTGGAGGAGACTTGAAGAATTTTGCAGGATTTTTCTTGAATTTTCTGGAAATTGGTGGAGATTTTGTGAGATGTCTGTGGAATTTTGTAATGTTTTGAGAAGATGTAGGAAATTTTGTGGCATTTTTCTGGAATTTTGAGGGGCTTTCAAGAACTTTGTGAGCGTTGTCTTGAATTTAGTGGAAATTTGTTGAGATTTTGTGAGATGGTTCTGGAATTTGGTGGGATATTGAGGAAATTCAGTGAATTTTGAGAGATTTTTCTTGAATTTTGTGGAAATTGTTGGAGATTTTGTGGGATGCTGCAGGAATGCGGTTGGGTTTTGAGAAGATTTAGGGAATTGTGTGGGGCTTGTACAGGATTTTGTGCGATTTCTTTTGAATTTTATGGGATTTCTCTTGAATTTTGTGGGATGTTTGTGGGATGTTTGTGGGATGTTTGTGGGATGTTTGTGGGATGTTTGTGGTATTTGGAGGAGACTTGAAGAATTTTGCGGGATTTTTCTTGAATTGTTTGGAAATTGGTGGAGATTTTGTGAGATGTTGCAGGAATTTGTTTGGGTTCTGAGAAGATGGAAGGAATTTTTTGGGATTTTTGTGGAATTTTGAGGATTTCTCTTGAATTTTGTGGGATTTGGAGGAGACTTGAAGAATTTTGCGGGATTTTTCTTGAATTTTGTGGAAATTGGTGGAGATTTTGTGAGATGTCTGTGGAATTTTGTAATGTTTTGAGCAGATTTAGGGAATTTTGTGGCATTTTTCTGGAATTTTGGGGGGTTTTTCCAGAATGTTTGGTGATATTGAGGAGATTTTGTGGGATGTTTCTGGAATTTTGAGGGGCTTTCAAGAACTTTGTGAGAGTTTTTTTTAATTTTTTGGAAATTTGTTGAGATTTTGTGAGATGGTTCTGGAGTTTGGTGGGATATTGAGGAAATTCAGTGAATTTGGAGGGATTTTTCTTGAATTTTGTGGAAATTGTTGGAGATTTTGTGGGATGTTGCAGGAATGTGGTTGGGTTCTGAGAAGATTTAGGGAATTGTGTGGGGCTTGTACAGAATTTGGTGGGATTTCTCTTGAATTTTGTGGGATTTCTATTGAATTTTATGGGATGTTTGTGGGATGTTTGTGAGATGTTTGTAGGATGTTTGTGGTATTTGGAGGAGACTTGAAGAATTTTGCGGGATTTTTCTTGAAATGTTTGGAAATTGGTGGAGATTTTGTGAGATGTTGCAGGAATTTGTTTGGGTTTTGAGAAGATGGAAGGAATTTTGTTGGATTTTTGTGGAATTTTGAGGATTTCTCTTGAATTTTGTGGGATTTGGAGGAGACTTGAAGAATTTGGAGGGAATTTTCTTAGATTTTGTGGAAATTTGTTGAGATTTTGTGAGATGGTTCTGGAATTTGGTGGGATATTGAGGAAATTCAGTGAATTTGGAGGGATTTTTCTTGAATTTTGTGGAAATTGTTGGAGATTTTGTGGGATGTTGCAGGAATTTGGTAGGGTTTTGAGAAGGTTTAGGGAATTTTGTGGCATTTTTCTGCAATTTTGTGAGGCTTTTCCAGAATGTTTGGTGATATTGAGGTGATTTGGTGGGATGTTTCTGGAATTTTGTGGGATTTTTCTGGGATTTGTACGAGACTTGAAGAATTTTGCTGGATTTTTCTTGAATTTTGTGGAAATTGTTGGAGATTTTGTGGGATGTTGCAGGAATGTGGTTGGGTTTTGAGAAGATGTAGGGAATTTTGTGGCATTTTTCTGGAATTTTGAGGGGCTTTCAAGAACTTTGTGAGAGTTTTTTCTTGAATTTAGTGGCAATTTGTTGAGATTTTGTGAGATGGTTCTGGAATTTGGTGGGATTTTTGTGGGATTTGGAGGATTTGTCTTGAATTTTGTGGGATTTGGAGGAGACTTGAAGAATTTTGCGGGAATTTTCTTGAATTTTTTGGAAATGTGTGGAGATTTTGTGAGATGTCTGTAGAATTTTGTAATGTTTTGAGAAGATGTAGGGAATTTTGTGGCATTTTTCTGGAATTTTGAGGGGCTTTCAAGAACTTTGTGAGCGTTGTCTTGAATTTAGTGGAAATTTGTTGAGATTTTGTGAGATGGTTCTGGAATTTGGTGGGATATTGAGGAAATTCAGTGAATTTTGAGAGATTTTTCTTGAATTTTGTGGAAATTGTTGGAGATTTTGTGGGATGTTGCAGGAATTTGGTAGGGTTTTGAGAAGGTTTAGGGAATTTTGTGGCATTTTTCTGCAATTTTGTGAGGCTTTTCCAGAATGTTTGGTGATATTGAGGTGATTTGGTGGGATGTTTCTGGAATTTTGTGGGATTTTTCTGGGATTTGTACGAGACTTGAAGAATTTGGAGGGATTTTTCTTGAATTTTGTGGAAATTGTTGGAGATTTTGTGGGATGTTGCAGGAATGTGGTTGGGTTTTGAGAAGATGTAGGGAATTTTGTGGCATTTTTCTGGAATTTTGAGGGGCTTTCAAGAACTTTGTGAGAGTTTTCTTGAATTCAGTGGCAATTTGTTGAGATTTTGTGAGATGGTTCTGGAATTTGGTGGGATTTTTGTGGGATTTTGAGGATTTGTCTTGAATTTTGTGGGATTTGGAGGAGACTTGAAGAATTTGGAGGGAATTTTCTTGAATTTTTTGGATATTGGTGGAGATTTTGTGAGATGCTGCAGGAATGTGGTTGGGTTTTGAGAAGATTTAGGGATTTTTGTGGGATTTTCGTGGAATTTTCAGCAGCTTTCAAGTATTTTGTGAGAGTCTTCTTGAATTTTGTGGAAATTTTTGGAGATTTTGTGAGATGTTGCAGGAATTTGGTGGGATTTTTGTGGAATTTTGAGGAATTCTCTTGAATTTTGTGGGATTTGGAGGAGACTTGAAGAAGTTGGAGGGATTTTTCCTAAATGTTGTGGAAATTGGTGGAGATTTTGTGAGATGTTGCAGGAATTTGTTTGGATTTTGAGAAGATGTAGGGAATTTTGTTGGATTTTTGTGGAATTTTGAGGATTTCTCTTGAATTTTGTGGGATTTGGAGGAGACTTGAAGAATTTTGCAGGATTTTTCTTGAATTTTCTGGAAATTGGTGGAGATTTTGTGAGATGTCTGTGGAATTTTGTAATGTTTTGAGAAGATGTAGGAAATTTTGTGGCATTTTTCTGGAATTTTGAGGGGCTTTCAAGAACTTTGTGAGCGTTGTCTTGAATTTAGTGGAAATTTGTTGAGATTTTGTGAGATGGTTCTGGAATTTGGTGGGATATTGAGGAAATTCAGTGAATTTTGAGAGATTTTTCTTGAATTTTGTGGAAATTGTTGGAGATTTTGTGGGATGCTGCAGGAATGCGGTTGGGTTTTGAGAAGATTTAGGGAATTGTGTGGGGCTTGTACAGGTTTTTGTGCGATTTCTTTTGAATTTTGTGGGATTTCTCTTGAATTTTGTGGGATGTTTGTGGGATGTTTGTGGGAAGTTTGTGGTATTTGGAGGAGACTTGAAGAATTTTGCGGGATTTTTCTTGAATTGTTTGGAAATTTGTGGAGATTTTGTGAGATGTTGCAGGAGTTTGTTTGGGTTCTGAGAAGATGGAAGGAATTTTGTTGGATTTTTGTGGAATTTTGAGGATTTCTCTTGAATTTTGTGGGATTTGGAGGAGACTTGAAGAATTTTGCAGGATTTTTCTTGAATTTTCTGGAAATTGGTGGAGATTTTGTGAGATGTCTGTGGAATTTTGTAATGTTTTGAGAAGATGTAGGAAATTTTGTGGCATTTTTCTGGAATTTTGAGGGGCTTTCAAGAACTTTGTGAGCGTTGTCTTGAATTTAGTGGAAATTTGTTGAGATTTTGTGAGATGGTTCTGGAATTTGGTGGGATATTGAGGAAATTCAGTGAATTTTGAGAGATTTTTCTTGAATTTTGTGGAAATTGTTGGAGATTTTGTGGGATGCTGCAGGAATGCGGTTGGGTTTTGAGAAGATTTAGGGAATTGTGTGGGGCTTGTACAGGATTTTGTGCGATTTCTTTTGAATTTTATGGGATTTCTCTTGAATTTTGTGGGATGTTTGTGGGATGTTTGTGGGATGTTTGTGGGATGTTTGTGGGATGTTTGTGGTATTTGGAGGAGACTTGAAGAATTTTGCGGGATTTTTCTTGAATTGTTTGGAAATTGGTGGAGATTTTGTGAGATGTTGCAGGAATTTGTTTGGGTTCTGAGAAGATGGAAGGAATTTTTTGGGATTTTTGTGGAATTTTGAGGATTTCTCTTGAATTTTGTGGGATTTGGAGGAGACTTGAAGAATTTTGCGGGATTTTTCTTGAATTTTGTGGAAATTGGTGGAGATTTTGTGAGATGTCTGTGGAATTTTGTAATGTTTTGAGCAGATTTAGGGAATTTTGTGGCATTTTTCTGGAATTTTGGGGGGTTTTTCCAGAATGTTTGGTGATATTGAGGAGATTTTGTGGGATGTTTCTGGAATTTTGAGGGGCTTTCAAGAACTTTGTGAGAGTTTTTTTTAATTTTTTGGAAATTTGTTGAGATTTTGTGAGATGGTTCTGGAGTTTGGTGGGATATTGAGGAAATTCAGTGAATTTGGAGGGATTTTTCTTGAATTTTGTGGAAATTGTTGGAGATTTTGTGGGATGTTGCAGGAATGTGGTTGGGTTCTGAGAAGATTTAGGGAATTGTGTGGGGCTTGTACAGAATTTGGTGGGATTTCTCTTGAATTTTGTGGGATTTCTATTGAATTTTATGGGATGTTTGTGGGATGTTTGTGAGATGTTTGTAGGATGTTTGTGGTATTTGGAGGAGACTTGAAGAATTTTGCGGGATTTTTCTTGAAATGTTTGGAAATTGGTGGAGATTTTGTGAGATGTTGCAGGAATTTGTTTGGGTTTTGAGAAGATGGAAGGAATTTTGTTGGATTTTTGTGGAATTTTGAGGATTTCTCTTGAATTTTGTGGGATTTGGAGGAGACTTGAAGAATTTGGAGGGAATTTTCTTAGATTTTGTGGAAATTTGTTGAGATTTTGTGAGATGGTTCTGGAATTTGGTGGGATATTGAGGAAATTCAGTGAATTTGGAGGGATTTTTCTTGAATTTTGTGGAAATTGTTGGAGATTTTGTGGGATGTTGCAGGAATTTGGTAGGGTTTTGAGAAGGTTTAGGGAATTTTGTGGCATTTTTCTGCAATTTTGTGAGGCTTTTCCAGAATGTTTGGTGATATTGAGGTGATTTGGTGGGATGTTTCTGGAATTTTGTGGGATTTTTCTGGGATTTGTACGAGACTTGAAGAATTTTGCTGGATTTTTCTTGAATTTTGTGGAAATTGTTGGAGATTTTGTGGGATGTTGCAGGAATGTGGTTGGGTTTTGAGAAGATGTAGGGAATTTTGTGGCATTTTTCTGGAATTTTGAGGGGCTTTCAAGAACTTTGTGAGAGTTTTTTCTTGAATTTAGTGGCAATTTGTTGAGATTTTGTGAGATGGTTCTGGAATTTGGTGGGATTTTTGTGGGATTTGGAGGATTTGTCTTGAATTTTGTGGGATTTGGAGGAGACTTGAAGAATTTTGCGGGAATTTTCTTGAATTTTTTGGAAATGTGTGGAGATTTTGTGAGATGTCTGTAGAATTTTGTAATGTTTTGAGAAGATGTAGGGAATTTTGTGGCATTTTTCTGGAATTTTGAGGGGCTTTCAAGAACTTTGTGAGCGTTGTCTTGAATTTAGTGGAAATTTGTTGAGATTTTGTGAGATGGTTCTGGAATTTGGTGGGATATTGAGGAAATTCAGTGAATTTTGAGAGATTTTTCTTGAATTTTGTGGAAATTGTTGGAGATTTTGTGGGATGTTGCAGGAATTTGGTAGGGTTTTGAGAAGGTTTAGGGAATTTTGTGGCATTTTTCTGCAATTTTGTGAGGCTTTTCCAGAATGTTTGGTGATATTGAGGTGATTTGGTGGGATGTTTCTGGAATTTTGTGGGATTTTTCTGGGATTTGTACGAGACTTGAAGAATTTGGAGGGATTTTTCTTGAATTTTGTGGAAATTGTTGGAGATTTTGTGGGATGTTGCAGGAATGTGGTTGGGTTTTGAGAAGATGTAGGGAATTTTGTGGCATTTTTCTGGAATTTTGAGGGGCTTTCAAGAACTTTGTGAGAGTTTTCTTGAATTCAGTGGCAATTTGTTGAGATTTTGTGAGATGGTTCTGGAATTTGGTGGGATTTTTGTGGGATTTTGAGGATTTGTCTTGAATTTTGTGGGATTTGGAGGAGACTTGAAGAATTTGGAGGGAATTTTCTTGAATTTTTTGGATATTGGTGGAGATTTTGTGAGATGCTGCAGGAATGTGGTTGGGTTTTGAGAAGATTTAGGGATTTTTGTGGGATTTTCGTGGAATTTTCAGCAGCTTTCAAGTATTTTGTGAGAGTCTTCTTGAATTTTGTGGAAATTTTTGGAGATTTTGTGAGATGTTGCAGGAATTTGGTGGGATTTTTGTGGAATTTTGAGGAATTCTCTTGAATTTTGTGGGATTTGGAGGAGACTTGAAGAAGTTGGAGGGATTTTTCCTAAATGTTGTGGAAATTGGTGGAGATTTTGTGAGATGTTGCAGGAATTTGTTTGGATTTTGAGAAGATGTAGGGAATTTTGTTGGATTTTTGTGGAATTTTGAGGATTTCTCTTGAATTTTGTGGGATTTGGAGGAGACTTGAAGAATTTTGCAGGATTTTTCTTGAATTTTCTGGAAATTGGTGGAGATTTTGTGAGATGTCTGTGGAATTTTGTAATGTTTTGAGAAGATGTAGGAAATTTTGTGGCATTTTTCTGGAATTTTGAGGGGCTTTCAAGAACTTTGTGAGCGTTGTCTTGAATTTAGTGGAAATTTGTTGAGATTTTGTGAGATGGTTCTGGAATTTGGTGGGATATTGAGGAAATTCAGTGAATTTTGAGAGATTTTTCTTGAATTTTGTGGAAATTGTTGGAGATTTTGTGGGATGCTGCAGGAATGCGGTTGGGTTTTGAGAAGATTTAGGGAATTGTGTGGGGCTTGTACAGGTTTTTGTGCGATTTCTTTTGAATTTTGTGGGATTTCTCTTGAATTTTGTGGGATGTTTGTGGGATGTTTGTGGGAAGTTTGTGGTATTTGGAGGAGACTTGAAGAATTTTGCGGGATTTTTCTTGAATTGTTTGGAAATTTGTGAAGATTTTGTGAGATGTTGCAGGAGTTTGTTTGGGTTCTGAGAAGATGGAAGGAATTTTGTGGGATTTTTGTGGAATTTTGAGGATTTCTCTTGAATTTTGTGGGATTTGGAGGAGACTTGAAGAATTTGGAGGGAATTTTCTTAGATTTTGTGGAAATTTGTTGAGATTTTGTGAGATGGTTCTGGAATTTGGTGGGATATTGAGGAAATTCAGTGAATTTGGAGGGATTTTTCTTGAATTTTGTGGAAATTGTTGGAGATTTTGTGGGATGTTGCAGGAATTTGGTAGGGTTTTGAGAAGGTTTAGGGAATTTTGTGGCATTTTTCTGCAATTTTGTGAGGCTTTTCCAGAATGTTTGGTGATATTGAGGTGATTTGGTGGGATGTTTCTTGAATTTTGTGGGATTTTTCTGGGATTTGTACGAGACTTGAAGAATTTTGCTGGATTTTTCTTGAATTTTGTGGAAATTGTTGGAGATTTTGTGGGATGTTGCAGGAATGTGGTTGGGTTTTGAGAAGATGTAGGGAATTTTGTGGCATTTTTCTGGAATTTTGAGGGGCTTTCAAGAACTTTGTGAGAGTTTTCTTGAATTTAGTGGCAATTTGTTGAGATTTTGTGAGATGGTTCTGGAATTTGGTGGGATTTTTGTGGGATTTTGAGGATTTGTCTTGAATTTTGTGGGATTTGGAGGAGACTTGAAGAATTTGGAGGGAATTTTCTTGAACTTTTTGGATATTGGTGGAGATTTTGTGAGATGCTGCAGGAATGTGGTTGGGTTTTGAGAAGATTTAGGGATTTTTGTGGGATTTTCGTGGAATTTTCAGCAGCTTTCAAGTATTTTGTGAGAGTCTTCTTGAATTTTGTGGAAATTTCCGGAGATTTTGTGAGATGTTGCAGGAATTTGGTGGGATTTTTGTGGAATTTTGAGGAATTCTCTTGAATTTTGTGGGATTTGGAGGAGACTTGAAGAAGTTGGAGGGATTTTTCCTAAATGTTGTGGAAATTGGTGGAGATTTTGTGAGATGTTGCAGGAATTTGTTTGGGTTTTGAGAAGATGGAAGGAATTTTGTTGGATTTTTGTGGAATTTTGAGGATTTCTCTTGAATTTTGTGGGATTTGGAGGAGACTTGAAGAATTTGGAGGGAATTTTCTTAGATTTTGTGGAAATTTGTTGAGATTTTGTGAGATGGTTCTGGAATTTGGTGGGATTTTTGTGGGATTTGGAGGATTTGTCTTGAATTTTGTGGGATTTGGAGGAGACTTGAAGAATTTGGAGGGAATTTTCTTGAATTTTTTGGATATTGGTGGAGATTTTGTGAGATGCTGCAGGAATGTGGTTGGGTTTTGAGAAGATTTAGGGATTTTTGTGGGATTTTCGTGGAATTTTCAGCAGCTTTCAAGTATTTTGTGAGAGTCTTCTTGAATTTTGTGGAAATTTCCGGAGATTTTGTGAGATGTTGCAGGAATTTTGTGGGATTTTTGTGGAATTTTGAGGAATTCTCTTGAATTTTGTGGGATTTGGAGGAGACTTGAAGAAGTTGGAGGGATTTTTCCTAAATGTTGTGGAAATTGGTGGAGATTTTGTGAGATGTTGCAGGAATTTGTTTGGATTTTGAGAAGATGTAGGGAATTTTGTTGGATTTTTGTGGAATTTTGAGGATTTCTCTTGAATTTTGTGGGATTTGGAGCAGAGTTGAAGAATTTTGCAGGATTTTTCTTGAATTTTCTGGAAATTGGTGGAGATTTTGTGAGATGTCTGTGGAATTTTGTAATGTTTTGAGAAGATGTAGGAAATTTTGTGGCATTTTTCTGGAATTTTGAGGGGCTTTCAAGAACTTTGTGAGCGTTGTCTTGAATTTAGTGGAAATTTGTTGAGATTTTGTGAGATGGTTCTGGAATTTGGTGGGATATTGAGGAAATTCAGTGAATTTTGAGAGATTTTTCTTGAATTTTGTGGAAATTGTTGGAGATTTTGTGGGATGCTGCAGGAATGCGGTTGGGTTTTGAGAAGATTTAGGGAATTGTGTGGGGCTTGTACAGGATTTTGTGCGATTTCTTTTGAATTTTATGGGATTTCTCTTGAATTTTGTGGGATGTTTGTGGGATGTTTGTGGGATGTTTCTGGGATGTTTCTGGGATGTTTGTGGTATTTGGAGGAGACTTGAAGAATTTTGCGGGATTTTTCTTGAATTGTTTGGAAATTGTTGGAGATTTTGTGAGATGTTGCAGGAGTTTGTTTGGGTTCTGAGAAGATGGAAGGAATTTTGTTGGATTTTTGTGGAATTTTGAGGATTTCTCTTGAATTTTGTGGGATTTGGAGGAGACTTGAAGAATTTTGCAGGATTTTTCTTGAATTTTCTGGAAATTGGTGGAGATTTTGTGAGATGTCTGTGGAATTTTGTAATGTTTTGAGAAGATGTAGGAAATTTTGTGGCATTTTTCTGGAATTTTGAGGGGCTTTCAAGAACTTTGTGAGCGTTGTCTTGAATTTAGTGGAAATTTGTTGAGATTTTGTGAGATGGTTCTGGAATTTGGTGGGATATTGAGGAAATTCAGTGAATTTTGAGAGATTTTTCTTGAATTTTGTGGAAATTGTTGGAGATTTTGTGGGATGCTGCAGGAATGCGGTTGGGTTTTGAGAAGATTTAGGGAATTGTGTGGGGCTTGTACAGGATTTTGTGCGATTTCTTTTGAATTTTATGGGATTTCTCTTGAATTTTGTGGGATGTTTGTGGGATGTTTGTGGGATGTTTGTGGGATGTTTGTGGGATGTTTGTGGTATTTGGAGGAGACTTGAAGAATTTTGCGGGATTTTTCTTGAATTGTTTGGAAATTGGTGGAGATTTTGTGAGATGTTGCAGGAATTTGTTTGGGTTCTGAGAAGATGGAAGGAATTTTATGGGATTTTTCTGGAATTTTGAGGATTTCTCTTGAATTTTGTGGGATTTGGAGGAGACTTGAAGAATTTTGCGGGATTTTTCTTGAATTTTGTTGAAATTGGTGGAGATTTTGTGAGATGTCTGTGGAATTTTGTAATGTTTTGAGCAGATGTAGGGAATTTTGTGGCATTTTTCTGGAATTTTGGGGGGTTTTTCCAGAATGTTTGGTGATATTGAGGAGATTTTGTGGGATGTTTCTGGAATTTTGTGGGATTTTTCTGGAATTTTGAGGGGCTTTCAAGAACTTTGTGAGAGTTTTTTTTAATTTTTTGGAAATTTGTTGAGATTTTGTGAGATGGTTCTGGAGTTTGGTGGGGTATTGAGGAAATTCAGTGAATTTTGAGGGATTTTTCTTGAATTTTGTGGAAATTGTTGGAGATTTTGTGGGATGTTGCAGGAATGTGGTTGGGTTCTGAGAAGATTTAGGGAATTGTGTGGGGCTTGTACAGAATTTGGTGGGATTTCTCTTGAATTTTGTGGGATTTCTATTGAATTTTATGGGATGTTTGTGGGATGTTTGTGAGATGTTTGTAGGATGTTTGTGGTATTTGGAGGAGACTTGAAGAATTTTGCGGGATTTTTCTTGAAATGTTTGGAAATTGGTGGAGATTTTGTGAGATGTTGCAGGAATTTGTTTGGGTTTTGAGAAGATGGAAGGAATTTTGTTGGATTTTTGTGGAATTTTGAGGATTTCTCTTGAATTTTGTGGGATTTGGAGGAGACTTGAAGAATTTGGAGGGAATTTTCTTAGATTTTGTGGAAATTTGTTGAGATTTTGTGAGATGGTTCTGGAATTTGGTGGGATATTGAGGAAATTCAGTGAATTTGGAGGGATTTTTCTTGAATTTTGTGGAAATTGTTGGAGATTTTGTGGGATGTTGCAGGAATTTGTTTGGGTTCTGAGAAGATGTAGGGAATTTTGTGGCATTTTTTTGGAATTTTGAGGGGCTTTCAAGAACTTTGTGAGAGTTTTCTTGAATTCAGTGGCAATTTGTTGAGATTTTGTGAGATGGTTCTGGAATTTGGTGGGATTTTTGTGGGATTTTGAGGATTTGTCTTGAATTTTGTGGGATTTGCAGGAGACTTGAAGAATTTGGAGGGAATTTTCTTGAATTTTTTGGAAATGTGTGGAGATTTTGTGAGATGTCTGTAGAATTTTGTAATGTTTTGAGAAGATGTAGGGAATTTTGTGGCATTTTTCTGGAATTTTGAGGGGCTTTCAAGAACTTTGTGAGCGTTGTCTTGAATTTAGTGGAAATTTGTTGAGATTTTGTG
This sequence comes from Cyanistes caeruleus, assembly GCF_971803275.1. NCBI lineage: Eukaryota > Metazoa > Chordata > Aves > Passeriformes > Paridae > Cyanistes > Cyanistes caeruleus. The sequence goes on along the minus strand of NC_141707.1, from coordinate 140,347 downwards.
AGATGGTTCTGGAATTTGGTGGGATATTGAGGAAATTCAGTGAATTTTGAGAGATTTTTCTTGAATTTTGTGGAAATTGTTGGAGATTTTGTGGGATGCTGCAGGAATGCGGTTGGGTTTTGAGAAGATTTAGGGAATTGTGTGGGGCTTGTACAGGATTTTGTGCGATTTCTTTTGAATTTTATGGGATTTCTCTTGAATTTTGTGGGATGTTTGTGGGATGTTTGTGGGATGTTTGTGGGATGTTTCTGGGATGTTTGTGGTATTTGGAGGAGACTTGAAGAATTTTGCGGGATTTTTCTTGAATTGTTTGGAAATTGTTGGAGATTTTGTGAGATGTTGCAGGAGTTTGTTTGGGTTCTGAGAAGATGGAAGGAATTTTTTGGGATTTTTGTGGAATTTTGAGGATTTCTCTTGAATTTTGTGGGATTTGGAGGAGACTTGAAGAATTTTGCGGGATTTTTCTTGAATTTTCTGGAAATTGGTGGAGATTTTGTGAGATGTCTGTGGAATTTTGTAATGTTTTGAGCAGATGTAGGGAATTTTGTGGCATTTTTCTGGAATTTTGGGGGGTTTTTCCAGAATGTTTGGTGATATTGAGGAGATTTTGTGGGATGTTTCTGGAATTTTGGGGGATTTTTCTTGAATTTTGAGGGGCTTTCAAGAACTTTGTGAGAGTTTTTTTTAATTTTTTGGAAATTTGTTGAGATTTTGTGAGATGGTTCTGGAGTTTGGTGGGATATTGAGGAAATTCAGTGAATTTGGAGGGATTTTTCTTGAATTTTGTGGAAATTGTTGGAGATTTTGTGGGATGTTGCAGGAATGTGGTTGGGTTCTGAGAAGATTTAGGGAATTGTGTGGGGCTTGTACAGAATTTGGTGGGATTTCTCTTGAATTTTGTGGGATTTCTATTGAATTTTATGGGATGTTTGTGGGATGTTTGTGAGATGTTTGTAGGATGTTTGTGGTATTTGGAGGAGACTTGAAGAATTTTGCGGGATTTTTCTTGAAATGTTTGGAAATTGGTGGAGATTTTGTGAGATGTTGCAGGAATTTGTTTGGGTTTTGAGAAGATGGAAGGAATTTTGTTGGATTTTTGTGGAATTTTGAGGATTTCTCTTGAATTTTGTGGGATTTGGAGGAGACTTGAAGAATTTGGAGGGAATTTTCTTAGATTTTGTGGAAATTTGTTGAGATTTTGTGAGATGGTTCTGGAATTTGGTGGGATTTTTGTGGGATTTGGAGGATTTGTCTTGAATTTTGTGGGATTTGGAGGAGACTTGAAGAATTTGGAGGGAATTTTCTTGAATTTTTTGGATATTGGTGGAGATTTTGTGAGATGCTGCAGGAATGTGGTTGGGTTTTGAGAAGATTTAGGGATTTTTGTGGGATTTTCGTGGAATTTTCAGCAGCTTTCAAGTATTTTGTGAGAGTCTTCTTGAATTTTGTGGAAATTTCCGGAGATTTTGTGAGATGTTGCAGGAATTTTGTGGGATTTTTGTGGAATTTTGAGGAATTCTCTTGAATTTTGTGGGATTTGGAGGAGACTTGAAGAAGTTGGAGGGATTTTTCCTAAATGTTGTGGAAATTGGTGGAGATTTTGTGAGATGTTGCAGGAATTTGTTTGGGTTTTGAGAAGATGGAAGGAATTTTGTTGGATTTTTGTGGAATTTTGAGGATTTCTCTTGAATTTTGTGGGATTTGGAGGAGACTTGAAGAATTTGGAGGGAATTTTCTTAGATTTTGTGGAAATTTGTTGAGATTTTGTGAGATGGTTCTGGAATTTGGTGGGATTTTTGTGGGATTTGGAGGATTTGTCTTGAATTTTGTGGGATTTGGAGGAGACTTGAAGAATTTGGAGGGAATTTTCTTGAATTTTTTGGATATTGGTGGAGATTTTGTGAGATGCTGCAGGAATGTGGTTGGGTTTTGAGAAGATTTAGGGATTTTTGTGGGATTTTCGTGGAATTTTCAGCAGCTTTCAAGTATTTTGTGAGAGTCTTCTTGAATTTTGTGGAAATTTCCGGAGATTTTGTGAGATGTTGCAGGAATTTTGTGGGATTTTTGTGGAATTTTGAGGAATTCTCTTGAATTTTGTGGGATTTGGAGGAGACTTGAAGAAGTTGGAGGGATTTTTCCTAAATGTTGTGGAAATTGGTGGAGATTTTGTGAGATGTTGCAGGAATTTGTTTGGATTTTGAGAAGATGTAGGGAATTTTGTTGGATTTTTGTGGAATTTTGAGGATTTCTCTTGAATTTTGTGGGATTTGGAGCAGAGTTGAAGAATTTTGCAGGATTTTTCTTGAATTTTCTGGAAATTGGTGGAGATTTTGTGAGATGTCTGTGGAATTTTGTAATGTTTTGAGAAGATGTAGGAAATTTTGTGGCATTTTTCTGGAATTTTGAGGGGCTTTCAAGAACTTTGTGAGCGTTGTCTTGAATTTAGTGGAAATTTGTTGAGATTTTGTGAGATGGTTCTGGAATTTGGTGGGATATTGAGGAAATTCAGTGAATTTTGAGAGATTTTTCTTGAATTTTGTGGAAATTGTTGGAGATTTTGTGGGATGCTGCAGGAATGCGGTTGGGTTTTGAGAAGATTTAGGGAATTGTGTGGGGCTTGTACAGGATTTTGTGCGATTTCTTTTGAATTTTATGGGATTTCTCTTGAATTTTGTGGGATGTTTGTGGGATGTTTGTGGGATGTTTCTGGGATGTTTCTGGGATGTTTGTGGTATTTGGAGGAGACTTGAAGAATTTTGCGGGATTTTTCTTGAATTGTTTGGAAATTGTTGGAGATTTTGTGAGATGTTGCAGGAGTTTGTTTGGGTTCTGAGAAGATGGAAGGAATTTTGTTGGATTTTTGTGGAATTTTGAGGATTTCTCTTGAATTTTGTGGGATTTGGAGGAGACTTGAAGAATTTTGCAGGATTTTTCTTGAATTTTCTGGAAATTGGTGGAGATTTTGTGAGATGTCTGTGGAATTTTGTAATGTTTTGAGAAGATGTAGGAAATTTTGTGGCATTTTTCTGGAATTTTGAGGGGCTTTCAAGAACTTTGTGAGCGTTGTCTTGAATTTAGTGGAAATTTGTTGAGATTTTGTGAGATGGTTCTGGAATTTGGTGGGATATTGAGGAAATTCAGTGAATTTTGAGAGATTTTTCTTGAATTTTGTGGAAATTGTTGGAGATTTTGTGGGATGCTGCAGGAATGCGGTTGGGTTTTGAGAAGATTTAGGGAATTGTGTGGGGCTTGTACAGGATTTTGTGCGATTTCTTTTGAATTTTATGGGATTTCTCTTGAATTTTGTGGGATGTTTGTGGGATGTTTGTGGGATGTTTGTGGGATGTTTGTGGGATGTTTGTGGTATTTGGAGGAGACTTGAAGAATTTTGCGGGATTTTTCTTGAATTGTTTGGAAATTGGTGGAGATTTTGTGAGATGTTGCAGGAATTTGTTTGGGTTCTGAGAAGATGGAAGGAATTTTATGGGATTTTTCTGGAATTTTGAGGATTTCTCTTGAATTTTGTGGGATTTGGAGGAGACTTGAAGAATTTTGCGGGATTTTTCTTGAATTTTGTGGAAATTGGTGGAGATTTTGTGAGATGTCTGTGGAATTTTGTAATGTTTTGAGCAGATGTAGGGAATTTTGTGGCATTTTTCTGGAATTTTGGGGGGTTTTTCCAGAATGTTTGGTGATATTGAGGAGATTTTGTGGGATGTTTCTGGAATTTTGTGGGATTTTTCTGGAATTTTGAGGGGCTTTCAAGAACTTTGTGAGAGTTTTTTTTAATTTTTTGGAAATTTGTTGAGATTTTGTGAGATGGTTCTGGAGTTTGGTGGGGTATTGAGGAAATTCAGTGAATTTTGAGGGATTTTTCTTGAATTTTGTGGAAATTGTTGGAGATTTTGTGGGATGTTGCAGGAATGTGGTTGGGTTCTGAGAAGATTTAGGGAATTGTGTGGGGCTTGTACAGAATTTGGTGGGATTTCTCTTGAATTTTGTGGGATTTCTATTGAATTTTATGGGATGTTTGTGGGATGTTTGTGAGATGTTTGTAGGATGTTTGTGGTATTTGGAGGAGACTTGAAGAATTTTGCGGGATTTTTCTTGAAATGTTTGGAAATTGGTGGAGATTTTGTGAGATGTTGCAGGAATTTGTTTGGGTTTTGAGAAGATGGAAGGAATTTTGTTGGATTTTTGTGGAATTTTGAGGATTTCTCTTGAATTTTGCGGGATTTGGAGGAGACTTGAAGAATTTGGAGGGAATTTTCTTAGATTTTGTGGAAATTTGTTGAGATTTTGTGAGATGGTTCTGGAATTTGGTGGGATATTGAGGAAATTCAGTGAATTTGGAGGGATTTTTCTTGAATTTTGTGGAAATTGTTGGAGATTTTGTGGGATGTTGCAGGAATTTGTTTGGGTTCTGAGAAGATGTAGGGAATTTTGTGGCATTTTTCTGGAATTTTGAGGGGCTTTCAAGAACTTTGTGAGAGTTTTCTTGAATTCAGTGGCAATTTGTTGAGATTTTGTGAGATGGTTCTGGAATTTGGTGGGATTTTTGTGGGATTTTGAGGATTTGTCTTGAATTTTGTGGGATTTGGAGGAGACTTGAAGAATTTTGCGGGAATTTTCTTGAATTTTTTGGAAATGTGTGGAGATTTTGTGAGATGTCTGTAGAATTTTGTAATGTTTTGAGAAGATGTAGGGAATTTTGTGGCATTTTTCTGGAATTTTGAGGGGCTTTCAAGAACTTTGTGAGCGTTGTCTTGAATTTAGTGGAAATTTGTTGAGATTTTGTGAGATGGTTCTGGAATTTGGTGGGATATTGAGGAAATTCAGTGAATTTTGAGAGATTTTTCTTGAATTTTGTGGAAATTGTTGGAGATTTTGTGGGATGCTGCAGGAATGCGGTTGGGTTTTGAGAAGATTTAGGGAATTGTGTGGGGCTTGTACAGGATTTTGTGCGATTTCTTTTGAATTTTATGGGATTTCTCTTGAATTTTGTGGGATGTTTGTGGGATGTTTGTGGGATGTTTCTAGGATGTTTCTGGGATGTTTGTGGTATTTGGAGGAGACTTGAAGAATTTTGCGGGATTTTTCTTGAATTGTTTGGAAATTGTTGGAGATTTTGTGAGATGTTGCAGGAGTTTGTTTGGGTTCTGAGAAGATGGAAGGAATTTTTTGGGATTTTTGTGGAATTTTGAGGATTTCTCTTGAATTTTGTGGGATTTGGAGGAGACTTGAAGAATTTTGCGGGATTTTTCTTGAATTTTGTGGAAATTGGTGGAGATTTTGTGAGATGTCTGTGGAATTTTGTAATGTTTTGAGCAGATTTAGGGAATTTTGTGGCATTTTTCTGGAATTTTGGGGGGTTTTTCCAGAATGTTTGGTGATATTGAGGAGATTTTGTGGGATGTTTCTGGAATTTTGGGGGATTTTTCTTGAATTTTGAGGGGCTTTCAAGAACTTTGTGAGAGTTTTTTTTAATTTTTTGGAAATTTGTTGAGATTTTGTGAGATGGTTCTGGAGTTTGGTGGGATATTGAGGAAATTCAGTGAATTTTGAGGGATTTTTCTTGAATTTTGTGGAAATTGTTGGAGATTTTGTGGGATGTTGCAGGAATGTGGTTGGGTTTGAGAAGATTTAGGGAATTGTGTGGGGCTTGTACAGAATTTGGTGGGATTTCTCTTGAATTTTGTGGGATTTCTATTGAATTTTATGGGATGTTTGTGGGATGTTTGTGAGATGTTTGTAGGATGTTTGTGGTATTTGGAGGAGACTTGAAGAATTTTGCGGGATTTTTCTTGAAATGTTTGGAAATTGGTGGAGATTTTGTGAGATGTTGCAGGAATTTGTTTGGGTTTTGAGAAGATGGAAGGAATTTTGTTGGATTTTTGTGGAATTTTGAGGATTTCTCTTGAATTTTGTGGGATTTGGAGGAGACTTGAAGAATTTGGAGGGAATTTTCTTAGATTTTGTGGAAATTTGTTGAGATTTTGTGAGATGGTTCTGGAATTTGGTGGGATATTGAGGAAATTCAGTGAATTTGGAGGGATTTTTCTTGAATTTTGTGGAAATTGTTGGAGATTTTGTGGGATGTTGCAGGAATTTGTTTGGGTTCTGAGAAGATGTAGGGAATTTTGTGGCATTTTTTTGGAATTTTGAGGGGCTTTCAAGAACTTTGTGAGAGTTTTCTTGAATTCAGTGGCAATTTGTTGAGATTTTGTGAGATGGTTCTGGAATTTGGTGGGATTTTTGTGGGATTTTGAGGATTTGTCTTGAATTTTGTGGGATTTGCAGGAGACTTGAAGAATTTGGAGGGAATTTTCTTGAATTTTTTGGAAATGTGTGGAGATTTTGTGAGATGTCTGTAGAATTTTGTAATGTTTTGAGAAGATGTAGGGAATTTTGTGGCATTTTTCTGGAATTTTGAGGGGCTTTCAAGAACTTTGTGAGCGTTGTCTTGAATTTAGTGGAAATTTGTTGAGATTTTGTGAGATGGTTCTGGAATTTGGTGGGATATTGAGGAAATTCAGTGAATTTTGAGAGATTTTTCTTGAATTTTGTGGAAATTGTTGGAGATTTTGTGGGATGCTGCAGGAATGCGGTTGGGTTTTGAGAAGATTTAGGGAATTGTGTGGGGCTTGTACAGGATTTTGTGCGATTTCTTTTGAATTTTATGGGATTTCTCTTGAATTTTGTGGGATGTTTGTGGGATGTTTGTGGGATGTTTGTGGGATGTTTCTGGGATGTTTGTGGTATTTGGAGGAGACTTGAAGAATTTTGCGGGATTTTTCTTGAATTGTTTGGAAATTGTTGGAGATTTTGTGAGATGTTGCAGGAGTTTGTTTGGGTTCTGAGAAGATGGAAGGAATTTTTTGGGATTTTTGTGGAATTTTGAGGATTTCTCTTGAATTTTGTGGGATTTGGAGGAGACTTGAAGAATTTTGCGGGATTTTTCTTGAATTTTGTGGAAATTGGTGGAGATTTTGTGAGATGTCTGTGGAATTTTGTAATGTTTTGAGCAGATTTAGGGAATTTTGTGGCATTTTTCTGGAATTTTGGGGGGTTTTTCCAGAATGTTTGGTGATATTGAGGAGATTTTGTGGGATGTTTCTGGAATTTTGGGGGATTTTTCTTGAATTTTGAGGGGCTTTCAAGAACTTTGTGAGAGTTTTTTTTAATTTTTTGGAAATTTGTTGAGATTTTGTGAGATGGTTCTGGAGTTTGGTGGGATATTGAGGAAATTCAGTGAATTTTGAGGGATTTTTCTTGAATTTTGTGGAAATTGTTGGAGATTTTGTGGGATGTTGCAGGAATGTGGTTGGGTTCTGAGAAGATTTAGGGAATTGTGTGGGGCTTGTACAGAATTTGGTGGGATTTCTCTTGAATTTTGTGGGATTTCTATTGAATTTTATGGGATGTTTGTGGGATGTTTGTGAGATGTTTGTAGGATGTTTGTGGTATTTGGAGGAGACTTGAAGAATTTTGCGGGATTTTTCTTGAAATGTTTGGAAATTGGTGGAGATTTTGTGAGATGTTGCAGGAATTTGTTTGGGTTTTGAGAAGATGGAAGGAATTTTGTTGGATTTTTGTGGAATTTTGAGGATTTCTCTTGAATTTTGTGGGATTTGGAGGAGACTTGAAGAATTTGGAGGGAATTTTCTTAGATTTTGTGGAAATTTGTTGAGATTTTGTGAGATGGTTCTGGAATTTGGTGGGATTTTTGTGGGATTTGGAGGATTTGTCTTGAATTTTGTGGGATTTGGAGGAGACTTGAAGAATTTGGAGGGAATTTTCTTGAATTTTTTGGATATTGGTGGAGATTTTGTGAGATGCTGCAGGAATGTGGTTGGGTTTTGAGAAGATTTAGGGATTTTTGTGGGATTTTCGTGGAATTTTCAGCAGCTTTCAAGTATTTTGTGAGAGTCTTCTTGAATTTTGTGGAAATTTCCGGAGATTTTGTGAGATGTTGCAGGAATTTTGTGGGATTTTTGTGGAATTTTGAGGAATTCTCTTGAATTTTGTGGGATTTGGAGGAGACTTGAAGAAGTTGGAGGGAATTTTCTTAGATTTTGTGGAAATTTGTTGAGATTTTGTGAGATGGTTCTGGAATTTGGTGGGATATTGAGGAAATTCAGTGAATTTGGAGGGATTTTTCTTGAATTTTGTGGAAATTGTTGGAGATTTTGTGGGATGTTGCAGGAATTTGGTAGGGTTTTGAGAAGGTTTAGGGAATTTTGTGGCATTTTTCTGCAATTTTGTGAGGCTTTTCCAGAATGTTTGGTGATATTGAGGTGATTTGGTGGGATGTTTCTGGAATTTTGTGGGATTTTTCTGGGATTTGTACGAGACTTGAAGAATTTGGAGGGAATTTTCTTGAATTTTTTGGATATTGGTGGAGATTTTGCGAGATGCTGCAGGAATGTGGTTGGGTTTTGAGAAGATTTAGGGATTTTTGTGGGATTTTCGTGGAATTTTCAGCAGCTTTCAAGTATTTTGTGAGAGTCTTCTTGAATTTTGTGGAAATTTCCGGAGATTTTGTGAGATGTTGCAGGAATTTTGTGGGATTTTTTTGGAATTTTGAGGAATTCTCTTGAATTTTGTGGGATTTGGAGGAGACTTGAAGAAGTTGGAGGGATTTTTCCTAAATGTTGTGGAACTTGGTGGAGATTTTGTGAGATGTTGCAGGAATTTGTTTGGATTTTGAGAAGATGTAGGGAATTTTGTTGGATTTTCGTGGAATTTTGAGGATTTCTCTTGAATTTTGTGGGATTTGGAGCAGACTTGAAGAATTTTGCGGGAATTTTCGTAGATTTTGTGGAAATGTGTGGAGATTTTGTGGGATGTTGCAGGAATTTTGTAATGTTTTGAGAAGATGTAGGGAATTTTGTGGCATTTTTCTGGAATTTTGAGGGGCTTTCAAGAACTTTGTGAGCGTTGTCTTGAATTTAGTGGAAATTTGTTGAGATTTTGTGGGATGTTTCTGGAATTTTGGGGGATTTTTCTTGAATTTTGAGGGGCTTTCAAGAACTTTGTGAGAGTTTTTTTTAATTTTTTGGAAATTTGTTGAGATTTTGTGAGATGGTTCTGGAGTTTGGTGGGATATTGAGGAAATTCAGTGAATTTTGAGGGATTTTTCTTGAATTTTGTGGAAATTGTTGGAGATTTTGTGGGATGTTGCAGGAATGTGGTTGGGTTCTGAGAAGATTTAGGGAATTGTGTGGGGCTTGTACAGAATTTGGTGGGATTTCTCTTGAATTTTGTGGGATTTCTATTGAATTTTATGGGATGTTTGTGGGATGTTTGTGAGATGTTTGTAGGATGTTTGTGGTATTTGGAGGAGACTTGAAGAATTTTGCGGGATTTTTCTTGAAATGTTTGGAAATTGGTGGAGATTTTGTGAGATGTTGCAGGAATTTGTTTGGGTTTTGAGAAGATGGAAGGAATTTTGTTGGATTTTTGTGGAATTTTGAGGATTTCTCTTGAATTTTGTGGGATTTGGAGGAGACTTGAAGAATTTGGAGGGAATTTTCTTAGATTTTGTGGAAATTTGTTGAGATTTTGTGAGATGGTTCTGGAATTTGGTGGGATTTTTGTGGGATTTGGAGGATTTGTCTTGAATTTTGTGGGATTTGGAGGAGACTTGAAGAATTTGGAGGGAATTTTCTTGAATTTTTTGGATATTGGTGGAGATTTTGTGAGATGCTGCAGGAATGTGGTTGGGTTTTGAGAAGATTTAGGGATTTTTGTGGGATTTTCGTGGAATTTTCAGCAGCTTTCAAGTATTTTGTGAGAGTCTTCTTGAATTTTGTGGAAATTTCCGGAGATTTTGTGAGATGTTGCAGGAATTTTGTGGGATTTTTGTGGAATTTTGAGGAATTCTCTTGAATTTTGTGGGATTTGGAGGAGACTTGAAGAAGTTGGAGGGAATTTTCTTAGATTTTGTGGAAATTTGTTGAGATTTTGTGAGATGGTTCTGGAATTTGGTGGGATATTGAGGAAATTCAGTGAATTTGGAGGGATTTTTCTTGAATTTTGTGGAAATTGTTGGAGATTTTGTGGGATGTTGCAGGAATTTGGTAGGGTTTTGAGAAGGTTTAGGGAATTTTGTGGCATTTTTCTGCAATTTTGTGAGGCTTTTCCAGAATGTTTGGTGATATTGAGGTGATTTGGTGGGATGTTTCTGGAATTTTGTGGGATTTTTCTGGGATTTGTACGAGACTTGAAGAATTTGGAGGGAATTTTCTTGAATTTTTTGGATATTGGTGGAGATTTTGCGAGATGCTGCAGGAATGTGGTTGGGTTTTGAGAAGATTTAGGGATTTTTGTGGGATTTTCGTGGAATTTTCAGCAGCTTTCAAGTATTTTGTGAGAGTCTTCTTGAATTTTGTGGAAATTTCCGGAGATTTTGTGAGATGTTGCAGGAATTTTGTGGGATTTTTTTGGAATTTTGAGGAATTCTCTTGAATTTTGTGGGATTTGGAGGAGACTTGAAGAAGTTGGAGGGATTTTTCCTAAATGTTGTGGAACTTGGTGGAGATTTTGTGAGATGTTGCAGGAATTTGTTTGGATTTTGAGAAGATGTAGGGAATTTTGTTGGATTTTCGTGGAATTTTGAGGATTTCTCTTGAATTTTGTGGGATTTGGAGCAGACTTGAAGAATTTTGCGGGAATTTTCGTAGATTTTGTGGAAATGTGTGGAGATTTTGTGGGATGTTGCAGGAATTTTGTAATGTTTTGAGAAGATGTAGGGAATTTTGTGGCATTTTTCTGGAATTTTGAGGGGCTTTCAAGAACTTTGTGAGCGTTGTCTTGAATTTAGTGGAAATTTGTTGAGATTTTGTGAGATGGTTCTGGAATTTGGTGGGATATTGAGGAAATTCTGTGAATTTTGAGAGATTTTTCTTGAATTTTGTGGAAATTGTTGGAGATTTTGTGGGATGCTGCAGGAATGCGGTTGGGTTTTGAGAAGATTTAGGGAATTGTGTGGGGCTTGTACAGGATTTTGTGCGATTTCTTTTGAATTTTATGGGATTTCTCTTGAATTTTGTGGGATGTTTGTGGGATGTTTGTGGGATGTTTGTGGGATGTTTGTGGGATGTTTGTGGTATTTGGAGGAGACGTGAAGAATTTTGCGGGATTTTTCTTGAATTGTTTGGAAATTGGTGGAGATTTTGTGAGATGTTGCAGGAATTTGTTTGGGTTCTGAGAAGATGGAAGGAATTTTATGGGATTTTTGTGGAATTTTGAGGATTTCTCTTGAATTTTGTGGGATTTGGAGGAGACTTGAAGAATTTTGCGGGATTTTTCTTGAATTTTGTGGAAATTGGTGGAGATTTTGTGAGATGTCTGTGGAATTTTGTAATGTTTTGAGCAGATGTAGGGAATTTTGTGTCATTTTTCTGGAATTTTGGGGGGTTTTTCCAGAATGTTTGGTGATATTGAGGAGATTTTGTGGGATGTTTCTGGAATTTTGTGGGATTTTTCTGGAATTTTGAGGGGCTTTCAAGAACTTTGTGAGAGTTTTTTTTAATTTTTTGGAAATTTGTTGAGATTTTGTGAGATGGTTCTGGAGTTTGGTGGGGTATTGAGGAAATTCAGTGAATTTTGAGGGATTTTTCTTGAATTTTGTGGAAATTGTTGGAGATTTTGTGGGATGTTGCAGGAATGTGGTTGGGTTCTGAGAAGATTTAGGGAATTGTGTGGGGCTTGTACAGAAATTTGGTGGGATTTCTCTTGAATTTTGTGGGATTTCTATTGAATTTTATGGGATGTTTGTGGGATGTTTGTGAGATGTTTGTAGGATGTTTGTGGTATTTGGAGGAGACTTGAAGAATTTTGCGGGATTTTTCTTGAAATGTTTGGAAATTGGTGGAGATTTTGTGAGATGTTGCAGGAATTTGGTTGGGTTTTGAGAAGATGGAAGGAATTTTGTTAGATTTTTGTGGAATTTTGAGGATTTCTCTTGAATTTTGTGGGATTTGGAGGAGACTTGAAGAATTTGGAGGGAATTTTCTTAGATTTTGTGGAAATTTGTTGAGATTTTGTGAGATGGTTCTGGAATTTGGTGGGATATTGAGGAAATTCAGTGAATTTGGAGGGAATTTTCTTGAATTTTGTGGAAATTTCCAGAGATTTTGTGGGATGTTGCAGGAATGTGGTTGGGTTCTGAGAAGATTTAGGGAATTGTGTGGGGCTTGTACAGAATTTCGTGGGATTTCTCTTGAATTTTGTGGGATTTCTATTGAATTTTATGGGATGTTTGTGGGATGTTTGTGAGATGTTTCTGGGATGTTTGTGGTATTTGGAGGAGACTTGAAGAATTTTGCGGGATTTTTCTTGAAATGTTTGGAAATTGGTGGAGATTTTGTGAGATGTTGCAGGAATTTGGTTGGGTTTTGAGAAGATGGAAGGAATTTTGTTGGATTTTTGTGGAATTTTGAGGATTTCTCTTGAATTTTGTGGGATTTGGAGGAGACTTGAAGAATTTTGCGGGATTTTTCTTAGATTTTGTGGAAATTGGTGGAGATTTTGTGAGATGGTTCTGGAATTTGGTGGGATATTGAGGAAATTCAGTGAATTTGGAGGGATTTTTCTTGAATTTTGTGGAAATTGTTGGAGATTTTGTGGGATGTTGCAGGAATTTGTTTGGGTTCTGAGAAGATGTAGGGAATTTTGTGGCATTTTTCTGGAATTTTGAGGGGCTTTCAAGAACTTTGTGAGAGTTTTCTTGAATTCAGTGGCAATTTGTTGAGATTTTGTGAGATGGTTCTGGAATTTGGTGGGATTTTTGTGGGATTTGGAGGATTTGTCTTGAATTTTGTGGGATTTGCAGGAGACTTGAAGAATTTGGAGGGAATTTTCTTGAATTTTTTGGATATTGGTGGAGATTTTGTGAGATGCTGCAGGAATGTGGTTGGGTTTTGAGAAGATTTAGGGATTTTTGTGGGATTTTCGTGGAATTTTCAGCAGCTTTCAAGTATTTTGTGAGAGTCTTCTTGAATTTTGTGGAAATTTCCGGAGATTTTGTGAGATGTTGCAGGAATTTGGTGGGATTTTTGTGGAATTTTGAGGAATTCTCTTGAATTTTGTGGGATTTGGAGGAGACTTGAAGAAGTTGGAGGGATTTTTCCTAAATGTTGTGGAACTTGGTGGAGATTTTGTGAGATGTTTCAGGAATTTGTTTGGATTTTGAGAAGATGTAGGGAATTTTGTGGCATTTTCGTGGAATTTTGAGGATTTCTCTTGAATTTTGTGGGATTTGGAGGAGACTTGAAGAATTTGGAGGGAATTTTCTTAGATTTTGTGGAAATTTGTTGAGATTTTGTGAGATGGTTCTGGAATTTGGTGGGATATTGAGGAAATTCAGTGAATTTGGAGGGATTTTTCTTGAATTTTGTGGAAATTGTTGGAGATTTTGTGGGATGTTGCAGGAATGTGGTTGGGTTCTGAGAAGATTTAGGGAATTGTGTGGGGCTTGTACAGAATTTCGTGGGATTTCTCTTGAATTTTGTGGGATTTCTATTGAATTTTATGGGATGTTTGTGGGATGTTTGTGAGATGTTTGTAGGATGTTTGTGGTATTTGGAGGAGACTTGAAGAATTTTGCGGGATTTTTCTTGAAATGTTTGGAAATTGGTGGAGATTTTGTGAGATGTTGCAGGAATTTGGTTGGGTTTTGAGAAGATGGAAGGAATTTTGTTGGATTTTTGTGGAATTTTGAGGATTTCTCTTGAATTTTGTGGGATTTGGAGGAGACTTGAAGAATTTTGCGGGATTTTTCTTGAATTTTGTGGAAATTTGTTGAGATTTTGTGAGATGGTTCTGGAATTTGGTGGGATATTGAGGAAATTCAGTGAATTTGGAGGGATTTTTCTTGAATTTTGTGGAAATTGTTGGAGATTTTGTGGGATGTTGCAGGAATTTGGTAGGGTTTTGAGAAGGTTTAGGGAATTTTGTGGCATTTTTCTGCAATTTTGTGAGGCTTTTCCAGAATGTTTGGTGATATTGAGGTGATTTGGTGGGATGTTTCTGGAATTTTGTGGGATTTTTCTGGGATTTGTACGAGACTTGAAGAATTTTGCGGGAATTTTCTTGAATTTTTTGGATATTGGTGGAGATTTTGTGAGATGCTGCAGGAATGTGGTGGGTTTTGAGAAGATTTAGGGATTTTTGTGGGATATTCGTGGAATTTTCAGCAGCTTTCAAGTATTTTGTGAGAGTCTTCTTGAATTTTGTGGAAATTTCCAGAGATTTTGTGGGAAGTTGCAGGAATGTGGTTGGGTTTTGAGAAGATTTAAGGAATTGTGTGAGGCTTGTACAGGATTTTGTGCGATTTCTTTTGAATTTTGTGGGATTTCTCTTGAATTTTGTGGGATGTTTGTGGGATGTTTGTGGGATGTTTGTGGGATGTTTGTGGTATTTGGAGGAGACTTGAAGAATTTTGCGGGATTTTTCTTGAATTGTTTGGAAATTGGTGGAGATTTTGTGAGATGTTGCAGGAGTTTGTTTGGGTTCTGAGAAGATGGAAGGAATTTTTTGGGATTTTTGTGGAATTTTGAGGATTTCTCTTGAATTTTGTGGGATTTGGAGGAGACTTGAAGAATTTTGCGGGATTTTTCTTGAATTTTGTGGAAATTGGTGGAGATTTTGTGAGATGTCTGTGGAATTTTGTAATGTTTTGAGCAGATTTAGGGAATTTTGTGGCATTTTTCTGGAATTTTGGGGGGTTTTTCCAGAATGTTTGGTGATATTGAGGAGATTTTGTGGGATGTTTCTGGAATTTTGTGGGATTTTTCTGGAATTTTGAGGGGCTTTCAAGAACTTTGTGAGAGTTTTTTTTAATTTTTTGGAAATTTGTTGAGATTTTGTCAGATGGTTCTGGAGTTTGGTGGGATATTGAGGAAATTCAGTGAATTTTGAGGGATTTTTCTTGAATTTTGTGGAAATTGTTGGAGATTTTGTGGGATGTTGCAGGAATGTGGTTGGGTTCTGAGAAGATTTAGGGAATTGTGTGGGGCTTGTACAGAATTTCGTGGGATTTCTCTTGAATTTTGTGGGATTTCTATTGAATTTTATGGGATGTTTGTGGGATGTTTGTGAGATGTTTGTAGGATGTTTGTGGTATTTGGAGGAGACTTGAAGAATTTTGCGGGATTTTTCTTGAAATGTTTGGAAATTGGTGGAGATTTTTTGAGATGTTGCAGGAATTTGGTTGGGTTTTGAGAAGATGGAAGGAATTTTGTTGGATTTTTGTGGAATTTTGAGGATTTCTCTTGAATTTTGTGGGATTTGGAGGAGACTTGAAGAATTTGGAGGGAATTTTCTTAGATTTTGTGGAAATTTGTTGAGATTTTGTGAGATGGTTCTGGAATTTGGTGGGATATTGAGGAAATTCAGTGAATTTGGAGGGATTTTTCTTGAATTTTGTGGAAATTGTTGGAGATTTTGTGGGATGTTGCAGGAATTTGGTAGGGTTTTGAGAAGGTTTAGGGAATTTTGTGGCATTTTTCTGCAATTTTGTGAGGCTTTTCCAGAATGTTTGGTGATATTGAGGTGATTTGGTGGGATGTTTCTGGAATTTTGTGGGATTTTTCTGGGATTTGTACGAGACTTGAAGAATTTGGAGGGATTTTTCTTGAATTTTGTGGAAATTGTTGGAGATTTTGTGGGATGTTGCAGGAATGTGGTTGGGTTTTGAGAAGATGTAGGGAATTTTGTGGCATTTTTCTGGAATTTTGAGGGGCTTTCAAGAACTTTGTGAGAGTTTTTTCTTGAATTTAGTGGCAATTTGTTGAGATTTTGTGAGATGGTTCTGGAATTTGGTGGGATTTTTGTGGGATTTGGAGGATTTGTCTTGAATTTTGTGGGATTTGGAGGAGACTTGAAGAATTTTGCGGGAATTTTCTTGAATTTTTTGGAAATGTGTGGAGATTTTGTGAGATGTCTGTAGAATTTTGTAATGTTTTGAGAAGATGTAGGGAATTTTGTGGCATTTTTCTGGAATTTTGAGGGGCTTTCAAGAACTTTGTGAGCGTTGTCTTGAATTTAGTGGAAATTTGTTGAGATTTTGTGAGATGGTTCTGGAATTTGGTGGGATATTGAGGAAATTCAGTGAATTTTGAGAGATTTTTCTTGAATTTTGTGGAAATTGTTGGAGATTTTGTGGGATGTTGCAGGAATTTGGTAGGGTTTTGAGAAGATTTATGGAATTTTGTGGCATTTTTCTGCAATTTTGTGAGGCTTTTCCAGAATGTTTGGTGATATTGAGGTGATTTGGTGGGATGTTTCTGGAATTTTGTGGGATTTTTCTGGGATTTGTACGAGACTTGAAGAATTTTGCGGGATTTTTCTTGAATTGTTTGGAAATTGTTGGAGATTTTGTGAGATGTTGCAGGAGTTTGTTTGGGTTTTGAGAAGATGTAGGGAATTTTGTGGCATTTTTCTGGAATTTTGAGGGGCTTTCAAGAACTTTGTGAGAGTTTTCTTGAATTCAGTGGCAATTTGTTGAGATTTTGTGAGAAGGTTCTGGAATTTGGTGGGATTTTTGTGGGATTTTGAGGATTTGTCTTGAATTTTGTGGGATTTGGAGGAGACTTGAAGAATTTGGAGGGAATTTTCTTGAACTTTTTGGATATTGGTGGAGATTTTGTGAGATGCTGCAGGAATGTGGTTGGGTTTTGAGAAGATTTAGGGATTTTTGTGGGATTTTCGTGGAATTTTCAGCAGCTTTCAAGTATTTTGTGAGAGTCTTCTTGAATTTTGTGGAAATTTTTGGAGATTTTGTGAGATGTTGCAGGAATTTGGTGGGATTTTTGTGGAATTTTGAGGAATTCTCTTGAATTTTGTGGGATTTGGAGGAGACTTGAAGAAGTTGGAGGGATTTTTCCTAAATGTTGTGGAAATTGGTGGAGATTTTGTGAGATGTTGCAGGAATTTGTTTGGATTTTGAGAAGATGTAGGGAATTTTGTTGGATTTTTGTGGAATTTTGAGGATTTCTCTTGAATTTTGTGGGATTTGGAGGAGACTTGAAGAATTTTGCAGGATTTTTCTTGAATTTTCTGGAAATTGGTGGAGATTTTGTGAGATGTCTGTGGAATTTTGTAATGTTTTGAGAAGATGTAGGAAATTTTGTGGCATTTTTCTGGAATTTTGAGGGGCTTTCAAGAACTTTGTGAGCGTTGTCTTGAATTTAGTGGAAATTTGTTGAGATTTTGTGAGATGGTTCTGGAATTTGGTGGGATATTGAGGAAATTCAGTGAATTTTGAGAGATTTTTCTTGAATTTTGTGGAAATTGTTGGAGATTTTGTGGGATGCTGCAGGAATGCGGTTGGGTTTTGAGAAGATTTAGGGAATTGTGTGGGGCTTGTACAGGATTTTGTGCGATTTCTTTTGAATTTTATGGGATTTCTCTTGAATTTTGTGGGATGTTTGTGGGATGTTTGTGGGATGTTTGTGGGATGTTTGTGGTATTTGGAGGAGACTTGAAGAATTTTGCAGGATTTTTCTTGAATTGTTTGGAAATTGGTGGAGATTTTGTGAGATGTTGCAGGAATTTGTTTGGGTTCTGAGAAGATGTAGGGAATTTTGTGGCATTTTTCTGGAATTTTGAGGGGCTTTCAAGAACTTTGTGAGAGTTTTCTTGAATTCAGTGGCAATTTGTTGAGATTTTGTGAGATGGTTCTGGAATTTGTTGGAATTTTTGTGGGATTTTGAGGATTTGTCTTGAATTTTGTGGGATTTGGAGGAGACTTGAAGAATTTGGAGGGAATTTTCTTAGATTTTGTGGAAATTTGTTGAGATTTTGTCAGATGGTTCTGGAATTTGGTGGGATATTGAGGAAATTCAGTGAATTTGGAGGGATTTTTCTTGAATTTTGTGGAAATTGTTGGAGATTTTGTGGGATGTTGCAGGAATTTGGTAGGGTTTTGAGAAGGTTTAGGGAATTTTGTGGCATTTTTCTGCAATTTTGTGAGGCTTTTCCAGAATGTTTGGTGATATTGAGGTGATTTGGTGGGATGTTTCTTGAATTTTGTGGGATTTTTCTGGGATTTGTACGAGACTTGAAGAATTTGGAGGGATTTTTCTTGAATTTTGTGGAAATTGTTGGAGATTTTGTGGGATGTTGCAGGAATGTGGTTGGGTTTTGAGAAGATGTAGGGAATTTTGTGGCATTTTTCTGGAATTTTGAGGGGCTTTCAAGAACTTTGTGAGAGTTTTCTTGAATTTAGTGGCAATTTGTTGAGATTTTGTGAGATGGTTCTGGAATTTGGTGGGATTTTTGTGGGATTTGGAGGATTTGTCTTGAATTTTGTGGGATTTGGAGGAGACTTGAAGAATTTTGCGGGAATTTTCTTGAATTTTTTGGAAATGTGTGGAGATTTTGTGAGATGTCTGTGGAATTTTGTAATGTTTTGAGAAGATGTAGGGAATTTTGTGGCATTTTTCTGGAATTTTGAGGGGCTTTCAAGAACTTTGTGAGCGTTGTCTTGAATTTAGTGGAAATTTGTTGAGATTTTGTGAGATGGTTCTGGAATTTGGTGGGATATTGAGGAAATTCAGTGAATTTTGAGAGATTTTTCTTGAATTTTGTGGAAATTGTTGGAGATTTTGTGGGATGCTGCAGGAATGCGGTTGGGTTTTGAGAAGATTTAGGGAATTGTGTGGGGCTTGTACAGGATTTTGTGCGATTTCTTTTGAATTTTATGGGATTTCTCTTGAATTTTGTGGGATGTTTGTGGGATGTTTGTGGGATGTTTCTGGGATGTTTCTGGGATGTTTGTGGTATTTGGAGGAGACTTGAAGAATTTTGCGGGATTTTTCTTGAATTGTTTGGAAATTGTTGGAGATTTTGTGAGATGTTGCAGGAGTTTGTTTGGGTTCTGAGAAGATGGAAGGAATTTTGTTGGATTTTTGTGGAATTTTGAGGATTTCTCTTGAATTTTGTGGGATTTGGAGGAGACTTGAAGAATTTTGCAGGATTTTTCTTGAATTTTCTGGAAATTGGTGGAGATTTTGTGAGATGTCTGTGGAATTTTGTAATGTTTTGAGAAGATGTAGGAAATTTTGTGGCATTTTTCTGGAATTTTGAGGGGCTTTCAAGAACTTTGTGAGCGTTGTCTTGAATTTAGTGGAAATTTGTTGAGATTTTGTGAGATGGTTCTGGAATTTGGTGGGATATTGAGGAAATTCAGTGAATTTTGAGAGATTTTTCTTGAATTTTGTGGAAATTGTTGGAGATTTTGTGGGATGCTGCAGGAATGCGGTTGGGTTTTGAGAAGATTTAGGGAATTGTGTGGGGCTTGTACAGGATTTTGTGCGATTTCTTTTGAATTTTATGGGATTTCTCTTGAATTTTGTGGGATGTTTGTGGGATGTTTGTGGGATGTTTGTGGGATGTTTGTGGGATGTTTGTGGTATTTGGAGGAGACTTGACGAATTTTGCGGGATTTTTCTTGAATTGTTTGGAAATTGGTGGAGATTTTGTGAGATGTTGCAGGAATTTGTTTGGGTTCTGAGAAGATGGAAGGAATTTTATGGGATTTTTCTGGAATTTTGAGGATTTCTCTTGAATTTTGTGGGATTTGGAGGAGACTTGAAGAATTTTGCGGGATTTTTCTTGAATTTTGTGGAAATTGGTGGAGATTTTGTGAGATGTCTGTGGAATTTTGTAATGTTTTGAGCAGATGTAGGGAATTTTGTGGCATTTTTCTGGAATTTTGGGGGGTTTTTCCAGAATGTTTGGTGATATTGAGGAGATTTTGTGGGATGTTTCTGGAATTTTGTGGGATTTTTCTGGAATTTTGAGGGGCTTTCAAGAACTTTGTGAGAGTTTTTTTTAATTTTTTGGAAATTTGTTGAGATTTTGTGAGATGGTTCTGGAGTTTGGTGGGGTATTGAGGAAATTCAGTGAATTTTGAGGGATTTTTCTTGAATTTTGTGGAAATTGTTGGAGATTTTGTGGGATGTTGCAGGAATGTGGTTGGGTTCTGAGAAGATTTAGGGAATTGTGTGGGGCTTGTACAGAATTTGGTGGGATTTCTCTTGAATTTTGTGGGATTTCTATTGAATTTTATGGGATGTTTGTGGGATGTTTGTGAGATGTTTGTAGGATGTTTGTGGTATTTGGAGGAGACTTGAAGAATTTTGCGGGATTTTTCTTGAAATGTTTGGAAATTGGTGGAGATTTTGTGAGATGTTGCAGGAATTTGTTTGGGTTTTGAGAAGATGGAAGGAATTTTGTTGGATTTTTGTGGAATTTTGAGGATTTCTCTTGAATTTTGTGGGATTTGGAGGAGACTTGAAGAATTTGGAGGGAATTTTCTTAGATTTTGTGGAAATTTGTTGAGATTTTGTGAGATGGTTCTGGAATTTGGTGGGATATTGAGGAAATTCAGTGAATTTGGAGGGATTTTTCTTGAATTTTGTGGAAATTGTTGGAGATTTTGTGGGATGTTGCAGGAATTTGTTTGGGTTCTGAGAAGATGTAGGGAATTTTGTGGCATTTTTTTGGAATTTTGAGGGGCTTTCAAGAACTTTGTGAGAGTTTTCTTGAATTCAGTGGCAATTTGTTGAGATTTTGTGAGATGGTTCTGGAATTTGGTGGGATTTTTGTGGGATTTGGAGGATTTGTCTTGAATTTTGTGGGATTTGCAGGAGACTTGAAGAATTTGGAGGGAATTTTCTTGAATTTTTTGGATATTGGTGGAGATTTTGTGAGATGCTGCAGGAATGTGGTTGGGTTTTGAGAAGATTTAGGGATTTTTGTGGGATTTTCGTGGAATTTTCAGCAGCTTTCAAGTATTTTGTGAGAGTCTTCTTGAATTTTGTGGAAATTTCCGGAGATTTTGTGAGATGTTGCAGGAATTTTGTGGGATTTTTGTGGAATTTTGAGGAATTCTCTTGAATTTTGTGGGATTTGGAGGAGACTTGAAGAAGTTGGAGGGATTTTTCCTAAATGTTGTGGAAATTGGTGGAGATTTTGTGAGATGTTTCAGGAATTTGTTTGGATTTTGAGAAGATGTAGGGAATTTTGTTGGATTTTTGTGGAATTTTGAGGATTTCTCTTGAATTTTGTGGGATTTGGAGGAGACTTGAAGAATTTGGAGGGAATTTTCTCAGATTTTGTGGAAATTTGTTGAGATTTTGTGAGATGGTTCTGGAATTTGGTGGGATATTGAGGAAATTCAGTGAATTTGGAGGGATTTTTCTTGAATTTTGTGGAAATTTCCAGAGATTTTGTGGGATGTTGCAGGAATGTGGTTGGGTTCTGAGAAGATTTAGGGAATTGTGTGGGGCTTGTACAGAATTTCGTGGGATTTCTCTTGAATTTTGTGGGATTTCTATTGAATTTTATGGGATGTTTGTGGGATGTTTGTGAGATGTTTGTAGGATGTTTGTGGTATTTGGAGGAGACTTGAAGAATTTTGCGGGATTTTTCTTGAAATGTTTGGAAATTGGTGGAGATTTTGTGAGATGTTGCAGGAATTTGGTTGGGTTTTGAGAAGATGGAAGGAATTTTGTTGGATTTTTGTGGAATTTTGAGGATTTCTCTTGAATTTTGTGGGATTTGGAGGAGACTTGAAGAATTTGGAGGGAATTTTCTTAGATTTTGTGGAAATTTGTTGAGATTTTGTGAGATGGTTCTGGAATTTGGTGGGATATTGAGGAAATTCAGTGAATTTGGAGGGATTTTTCTTGAATTTTGTGGAAATTGTTGGAGATTTTGTGGGATGTTGCAGGAATTTGGTAGGGTTTTGAGAAGGTTTAGGGAATTTTGTGGCATTTTTCTGCAATTTTGTGAGGCTTTTCCAGAATGTTTGGTGATATTGAGGTGATTTGGTGGGATGTTTCTGGAATTTTGTGGGATTTTTCTGGGATTTGTACGAGACTTGAAGAATTTTGCGGGAATTTTCTTGAATTTTTTGGATATTGGTGGAGATTTTGTGAGATGCTGCAGGAATGTGGTGGGTTTTGAGAAGATTTAGGGATTTTTGTGGGATATTCGTGGAATTTTCAGCAGCTTTCAAGTATTTTGTGAGAGTCTTCTTGAATTTTGTGGAAATTTCCAGAGATTTTGTGGGAAGTTGCAGGAATGTGGTTGGGTTTTGAGAAGATTTAGGGAATTGTGTGAGGCTTGTACAGGATTTTGTGCGATTTCTTTTGAATTTTGTGGGATTTCTCTTGAATTTTGTGGGATGTTTGTGGGATGTTTGTGGGATGTTTGTGGGATGTTTGTGGTATTTGGAGGAGACTTGAAGAATTTTGCGGGATTTTTCTTGAATTGTTTGGAAATTGGTGGAGATTTTGTGAGATGTTGCAGGAGTTTGTTTGGGTTCTGAGAAGATGGAAGGAATTTTTTGGGATTTTTGTGGAATTTTGAGGATTTCTCTTGAATTTTGTGGGATTTGGAGGAGACTTGAAGAATTTTGCGGGATTTTTCTTGAATTTTGTGGAAATTGGTGGAGATTTTGTGAGATGTCTGTGGAATTTTGTAATGTTTTGAGCAGATTTAGGGAATTTTGTGGCATTTTTCTGGAATTTTGGGGGGGTTTTCCAGAATGTTTGGTGATATTGAGGAGATTTTGTGGGATGTTTCTGGAATTTTGTGGGATTTTTCTGGAATTTTGAGGGGCTTTCAAGAACTTTGTGAGAGTTTTTTTTAATTTTTTGGAAATTTGTTGAGATTTTGTGAGATGGTTCTGGAGTTTGGTGGGGTATTGAGGAAATTCAGTGAATTTTGAGGGATTTTTCTTGAATTTTGTGGAAATTGTTGGAGATTTTGTGGGATGTTGCAGGAATGTGGTTGGGTTCTGAGAAGATTTAGGGAATTGTGTGGGGCTTGTACAGAATTTGGTGGGATTTCTCTTGAATTTTGTGGGATTTCTATTGAATTTTATGGGATGTTTGTGGGATGTTTGTGAGATGTTTGTAGGATGTTTGTGGTATTTGTACGAGACTTGAAGAATTTTGCGGGATTTTTCTTGAATTGTTTGGAAATTGTTGGAGATTTTGTGAGATGTTGCAGGAGTTTGTTTGGGTTTTGAGAAGATGTAGGGAATTTTGTGGCATTTTTCTGGAATTTTGAGGGGCTTTCAAGAACTTTGTGAGCGTTTTCTTGAATTTAGTGGAAATTTGTTGAGATTTTGTGAGATGGTTCTGGAATTTGGTGGGATTTTTGTGGGATTTTGAGGATTTCTCTTGAATTTTGTGGGATTTGGAGGAGACTTGAAGAATTTGGAGGGAATTTTCTTGAACTTTTTGGATATTGGTGGAGATTTTGTGAGATGCTGCAGGAATGTGGTTGGGTTTTGAGAAGATTTAGGGATTTTTGTGGGATTTTCGTGGAATTTTCAGCAGCTTTCAAGTATTTTGTGAGAGTCTTCTTGAATTTTGTGGAAATTTCCGGAGATTTTGTGAGATGTTGCAGGAATTTGGTGGGATTTTTGTGGAATTTTGAGGAATTCTCTTGAATTTTGTGGGATTTGGAGGAGACTTGAAGAAGTTGGAGGGATTTTTCCTAAATGTTGTGGAAATTGGTGGAGATTTTGTGAGATGTTGCAGGAATTTGTTTGGATTTTGAGAAGATGTAGGGAATTTTGTTGGATTTTTGTGGAATTTTGAGGATTTCTCTTGAATTTTGTGGGACTTGGAGGAGACTTGAAGAATTTTGCAGGATTTTTCTTGAATTTTCTGGAAATTGGTGGAGATTTTGTGAGATGTCTGTGGAATTTTGTAATGTTTTGAGAAGATGTAGGGAATTTTGTGGCATTTTTCTGGAATTTTGAGGGGCTTTCAAGAACTTTGTGAGCGTTGTCTTGAATTTAGTGGAAATTTGTTGAGATTTTGTGAGATGGTTCTGGAATTTGGTGGGATATTGAGGAAATTCAGTGAATTTTGAGAGATTTTTCTTGAATTTTGTGGAAATTGTTGGAGATTTTGTGGGATGCTGCAGGAATGCGGTTGGGTTTTGAGAAGATTTAGGGAATTGTGTGGGGCTTGTACAGGATTTTGTGCGATTTCTTTTGAATTTTATGGGATTTCTCTTGAATTTTGTGGGATGTTTGTGGGATGTTTGTGGGATGTTTGTGGGATGTTTGTGGTATTTGGAGGAGACTTGAAGAATTTTGCAGGATTTTTCTTGAATTGTTTGGAAATTGGTGGAGATTTTGTGAGATGTTGCAGGAATTTGTTTGGGTTCTGAGAAGATGTAGGGAATTTTGTGGCATTTTTCTGGAATTTTGAGGGGCTTTCAAGAACTTTGTGAGAGTTTTCTTGAATTCAGTGGCAATTTGTTGAGATTTTGTGAGATGGTTCTGGAATTTGGTGGGATTTTTGTGGGATTTTGAGGATTTGTCTTGAATTTTGTGGGATTTGGAGGAGACTTGAAGAATTTGGAGGGAATTTTCTTAGATTTTGTGGAAATTTGTTGAGATTTTGTGAGATGGTTCTGGAATTTGGTGGGATATTGAGGAAATTCAGTGAATTTGGAGGGATTTTTCTTGAATTTTGTGGAAATTGTTGGAGATTTTCTGGGATGTTGCAGGAATTTGGTAGGGTTTTGAGAAGGTTTAGGGAATTTTGTGGCATTTTTCTGCAATTTTGTGAGGCTTTTCCAGAATATTTGGTGATATTGAGGTGATTTGGTGGGATTTTTCTTGAATTTTGTGGAAATTGTTGGAGATTTTGTGGGATGTTGCAGGAATGTGGTTGGGTTTTGAGAAGATGTAGGGAATTTTGTGGCATTTTTCTGGAATTTTGAGGGGCTTTCAAGAACTTTGTGAGAGTTTTCTTGAATTCAGTGGCAATTTGTTGAGATTTTGTGAGATGGTTCTGGAATTTGGTGGGATTTTTGTGGGATTTTGAGGATTTGTCTTGAATTTTGTGGGATTTGGAGGAGACTTGAAGAATTTGGAGGGAATTTTCTTGAATTTTTTGGATATTGGTGGAGATTTTGTGAGATGCTGCAGGAATGTGGTTGGGTTTTGAGAAGATTTAGGGATTTTTGTGGGATTTTCGTGGAATTTTCAGCAGCTTTCAAGTATTTTGTGAGAGTCTTCTTGAATTTTGTGGAAATTTCCGGAGATTTTGTGAGATGTTGCAGGAATTTGGTGGGATTTTTGTGGAATTTTGAGGAATTCTCTTGAATTTTGTGGGATTTGGAGGAGACTTGAAGAAGTTGGAGGGATTTTTCCTAAATGTTGTGGAAATTGGTGGAGATTTTGTGAGATGTTGCAGGAATTTGTTTGGATTTTGAGAAGATGTAGGGAATTTTGTTGGATTTTTGTGGAATTTTGAGGATTTCTCTTGAATTTTGTGGGATTTGGAGCAGAGTTGAAGAATTTTGCAGGATTTTTCTTGAATTTTCTGGAAATTGGTGGAGATTTTGTGAGATGTCTGTGGAATTTTGTAATGTTTTGAGAAGATGTAGGAAATTTTGTGGCATTTTTCTGGAATTTTGAGGGGCTTTCAAGAACTTTGTGAGCGTTGTCTTGAATTTAGTGGAAATTTGTTGAGATTTTGTGAGATGGTTCTGGAATTTGGTGGGATATTGAGGAAATTCAGTGAATTTTGAGAGATTTTTCTTGAATTTTGTGGAAATTGTTGGAGATTTTGTGGGATGCTGCAGGAATGCGGTTGGGTTTTGAGAAGATTTAGGGAATTGTGTGGGGCTTGTACAGGTTTTTGTGCGATTTCTTTTGAATTTTGTGGGATTTCTCTTGAATTTTGTGGGATGTTTGTGGGATGTTTGTGGGAAGTTTGTGGTATTTGGAGGAGACTTGAAGAATTTTGCGGGATTTTTCTTGAATTGTTTGGAAATTGGTGGAGATTTTGTGAGATGTTGCAGGAGTTTGTTTGGGTTCTGAGAAGATGGAAGGAATTTTGTGGGATTTTTGTGGAATTTTGAGGATTTCTCTTGAATTTTGTGGGATTTGGAGGAGACTTGAAGAATTTGGAGGGAATTTTCTTAGATTTTGTGGAAATTTGTTGAGATTTTGTGAGATGGTTCTGGAATTTGGTGGGATATTGAGGAAATTCAGTGAATTTGGAGGGATTTTTCTTGAATTTTGTGGAAATTGTTGGAGATTTTGTGGGATGTTGCAGGAATTTGGTAGGGTTTTGAGAAGGTTTAGGGAATTTTGTGGCATTTTTCTGCAATTTTGTGAGGCTTTTCCAGAATGTTTGGTGATATTGAGGTGATTTGGTGGGATGTTTCTTGAATTTTGTGGGATTTTTCTGGGATTTGTACGAGACTTGAAGAATTTTGCTGGATTTTTCTTGAATTTTGTGGAAATTGTTGGAGATTTTGTGGGATGTTGCAGGAATGTGGTTGGGTTTTGAGAAGATGTAGGGAATTTTGTGGCATTTTTCTGGAATTTTGAGGGGCTTTCAAGAACTTTGTGAGAGTTTTCTTGAATTTAGTGGCAATTTGTTGAGATTTTGTGAGATGGTTCTGGAATTTGGTGGGATTTTTGTGGGATTTTGAGGATTTGTCTTGAATTTTGTGGGATTTGGAGGAGACTTGAAGAATTTGGAGGGAATTTTCTTGAACTTTTTGGATATTGGTGGAGATTTTGTGAGATGCTGCAGGAATGTGGTTGGGTTTTGAGAAGATTTAGGGATTTTTGTGGGATTTTCGTGGAATTTTCAGCAGCTTTCAAGTATTTTGTGAGAGTCTTCTTGAATTTTGTGGAAATTTCCGGAGATTTTGTGAGATGTTGCAGGAATTTGGTGGGATTTTTGTGGAATTTTGAGGAATTCTCTTGAATTTTGTGGGATTTGGAGGAGACTTGAAGAAGTTGGAGGGATTTTTCCTAAATGTTGTGGAAATTGGTGGAGATTTTGTGAGATGTTTCAGGAATTTGTTTGGATTTTGAGAAGATGTAGGGAATTTTGTTGGATTTTTGTGGAATTTTGAGGATTTCTCTTGAATTTTGTGGGATTTGGAGGAGACTTGAAGAATTTTGCAGGATTTTTCTTGAATTTTCTGGAAATTGGTGGAGATTTTGTGAGATGTCTGTGGAATTTTGTAATGTTTTGAGAAGATGTAGGAAATTTTGTGGCATTTTTCTGGAATTTTGAGGGGCTTTCAAGAACTTTGTGAGCGTTGTCTTGAATTTAGTGGAAATTTGTTGAGATTTTGTGAGATGGTTCTGGAATTTGGTGGGATATTGAGGAAATTCAGTGAATTTTGAGAGATTTTTCTTGAATTTTGTGGAAATTGTTGGAGATTTTGTGGGATGCTGCAGGAATGCGGTTGGGTTTTGAGAAGATTTAGGGAATTGTGTGGGGCTTGTACAGGTTTTTGTGCGATTTCTTTTGAATTTTGTGGGATTTCTCTTGAATTTTGTGGGATGTTTGTGGGATGTTTGTGGGAAGTTTGTGGTATTTGGAGGAGACTTGAAGAATTTTGCGGGATTTTTCTTGAATTGTTTGGAAATTGGTGGAGATTTTGTGAGATGTTGCAGGAGTTTGTTTGGGTTCTGAGAAGATGGAAGGAATTTTGTGGGATTTTTGTGGAATTTTGAGGATTTCTCTTGAATTTTGTGGGATTTGGAGGAGACTTGAAGAATTTGGAGGGAATTTTCTTAGATTTTGTGGAAATTTGTTGAGATTTTGTGAGATGGTTCTGGAATTTGGTGGGATATTGAGGAAATTCAGTGAATTTGGAGGGATTTTTCTTGAATTTTGTGGAAATTGTTGGAGATTTTGTGGGATGTTGCAGGAATTTGGTAGGGTTTTGAGAAGGTTTAGGGAATTTTGTGGCATTTTTCTGCAATTTTGTGAGGCTTTTCCAGAATGTTTGGTGATATTGAGGTGATTTGGTGGGATGTTTCTTGAATTTTGTGGGATTTTTCTGGGATTTGTACGAGACTTGAAGAATTTTGCTGGATTTTTCTTGAATTTTGTGGAAATTGTTGGAGATTTTGTGGGATGTTGCAGGAATGTGGTTGGGTTTTGAGAAGATGTAGGGAATTTTGTGGCATTTTTCTGGAATTTTGAGGGGCTTTCAAGAACTTTGTGAGAGTTTTCTTGAATTTAGTGGCAATTTGTTGAGATTTTGTGAGATGGTTCTGGAATTTGGTGGGATTTTTGTGGGATTTGGAGGATTTGTCTTGAATTTTGTGGGATTTGGAGGAGACTTGAAGAATTTTGCGGGAATTTTCTTGAATTTTTTGGAAATGTGTGGAGATTTTGTGAGATGTCTGTAGAATTTTGTAATGTTTTGAGAAGATGTAGGGAATTTTGTGGCATTTTTCTGGAATTTTGAGGGGCTTTCAAGAACTTTGTGAGCGTTGTCTTGAATTTAGTGGAAATTTGTTGAGATTTTGTGAGATGGTTCTGGAATTTGGTGGGATATTGAGGAAATTCAGTGAATTTTGAGAGATTTTTCTTGAATTTTGTGGAAATTGTTGGAGATTTTGTGGGATGTTGCAGGAATGTGGTTGGGTTCTGAGAAGATTTAGGGAATTGTGTGGGGCTTGTACAGAATTTGGTGGGATTTCTCTTGAATTTTGTGGGATTTCTATTGAATTTTATGGGATGTTTGTGGGATGTTTGTGAGATGTTTGTAGGATGTTTGTGGTATTTGGAGGAGACTTGAAGAATTTTGCGGGATTTTTCTTGAAATGTTTGGAAATTGGTGGAGATTTTGTGAGATGTTGCAGGAATTTGGTTGGGTTTTGAGAAGATGGAAGGAATTTTGTTGGATTTTTGTGGAATTTTGAGGATTTCTCTTGAATTTTGTGGGATTTGGAGGAGACTTGAAGAATTTGGAGGGAATTTTCTTAGATTTTGTGGAAATTTGTTGAGATTTTGTGAGATGGTTCTGGAATTTGGTGGGATTTTTGTGGGATTTGGAGGATTTGTCTTGAATTTTGTGGGATTTGGAGGAGACTTGAAGAATTTGGAGGGAATTTTCTTGAATTTTTTGGATATTCGTGGAGATTTTGTGAGATGCTGCAGGAATGTGGTTGGGTTTTGAGAAGATTTAGGGATTTTTGTGGGATTTTCGTGGAATTTTCAGCAGCTTTCAAGTATTTTGTGAGAGTCTTCTTGAATTTTGTGGAAATTTCCGGAGATTTTGTGAGATGTTGCAGGAATTTTGTGGGATTTTTGTGGAATTTTGAGGAATTCTCTTGAATTTTGTGGGATTTGGAGGAGACTTGAAGAAGTTGGAGGGAATTTTCTTAGATTTTGTGGAAATTTGTTGAGATTTTGTGAGATGGTTCTGGAATTTGGTGGGATATTGAGGAAATTCAGTGAATTTGGAGGGATTTTTCTTGAATTTTGTGGAAATTGTTGGAGATTTTGTGGGATGTTGCAGGAATTTGGTAGGGTTTTGAGAAGGTTTAGGGAATTTTGTGGCATTTTTCTGCAATTTTGTGAGGCTTTTCCAGAATGTTTGGTGATATTGAGGTGATTTGGTGGGATGTTTCTGGAATTTTGTGGGATTTTTCTGGGATTTGTACGAGACTTGAAGAATTTGGAGGGAATTTTCTTGAATTTTTTGGATATTGGTGGAGATTTTGTGAGATGCTGCAGGAATGTGGTTGGGTTTTGAGAAGATTTAGGGATTTTTGTGGGATTTTCGTGGAATTTTCAGCAGCTTTCAAGTATTTTGTGAGAGTCTTCTTGAATTTTGTGGAAATTTCCAGAGATTTTGTGAGATGGTTCTGGAATTTTGTGGGATTTTTGTGGAATTTTGAGGAATTCTCTTGAATTTTGTGGGATTTGGAGGAGACTTGAAGAATTTTGCGGGATTTTTCTTGAATTTTGTGGAAATTGGTGGAGATTTTGTGAGATGTTGCAGGAATTTGTTTGGATTTTGAGAAGATGTAGGGAATTTTGTTGGATTTTTGTGGAATTTTGAGGATTTCTCTTGAATTTTGTGGGATTTGGAGGAGACTTGAAGAATTTTGCGGGAATTTTCTTAGATTTTGTGGAAATGTGTGGAGATTTTGTGAGATGTCTGTGGAATTTTGTAATGTTTTGAGAAGATGTAGGGAATTTTGTGGCATTTTTCTGGAATTTTGAGGGGCTTTCAAGAACTTTGTGAGCGTTGTCTTGAATTTAGTGGAAATTTGTTGAGATTTTGTGAGATGGTTCTGGAATTTGGTGGGATATTGAGGAAATTCAGTGAATTTTGAGAGATTTTTCTTGAATTTTGTGGAAATTGTTGGAGATTTTGTGGGATGCTGCAGGAATGCGGTTGGGTTTTGAGAAGATTTAGGGAATTGTGTGGGGCTTGTACAGGATTTTGTGCGATTTCTTTTGAATTTTATGGGATTTCTCTTGAATTTTGTGGGATGTTTGTGGGATGTTTGTGGGATGTTTGTGGGATGTTTGTGGGATGTTTGTGGGATGTTTGTGGTATTTGGAGGAGACGTGAAGAATTTTGCGGGATTTTTCTTGAATTGTTTGGAAATTGGTGGAGATTTTGTGAGATGTTGCAGGAATTTGTTTGGGTTCTGAGAAGATGGAAGGAATTTTATGGGATTTTTGTGGAATTTTGAGGATTTCTCTTGAATTTTGTGGGATTTGGAGGAGACTTGAAGAATTTTGCGGGATTTTTCTTGAATTTTGTGGAAATTGGTGGAGATTTTGTGAGATGTCTGTGGAATTTTGTAATGTTTTGAGCAGATGTAGGGAATTTTGTGTCATTTTTCTGGAATTTTGGGGGGTTTTTCCAGAATGTTTGGTGATATTGAGGAGATTTTGTGGGATGTTTCTGGAATTTTGTGGGATTTTTCTGGAATTTTGAGGGGCTTTCAAGAACTTTGTGAGAGTTTTTTTTAATTTTTTGGAAATTTGTTGAGATTTTGTGAGATGGTTCTGGAGTTTGGTGGGGTATTGAGGAAATTCAGTGAATTTTGAGGGATTTTTCTTGAATTTTGTGGAAATTGTTGGAGATTTTGTGGGATGTTGCAGGAATGTGGTTGGGTTCTGAGAAGATTTAGGGAATTGTGTGGGGCTTGTACAGAATTTGGTGGGATTTCTCTTGAATTTTGTGGGATTTCTATTGAATTTTATGGGATGTTTGTGGGATGTTTGTGAGATGTTTGTAGGATGTTTGTGGTATTTGGAGGAGACTTGAAGAATTTTGCGGGATTTTTCTTGAAATGTTTGGAAATTGGTGGAGATTTTGTGAGATGTTGCAGGAATTTGGTTGGGTTTTGAGAAGATGGAAGGAATTTTGTTAGATTTTTGTGGAATTTTGAGGATTTCTCTTGAATTTTGTGGGATTTGGAGGAGACTTGAAGAATTTGGAGGGAATTTTCTTAGATTTTGTGGAAATTTGTTGAGATTTTGTGAGATGGTTCTGGAATTTGGTGGGATATTGAGGAAATTCAGTGAATTTGGAGGGAATTTTCTTGAATTTTGTGGAAATTTCCAGAGATTTTGTGGGATGTTGCAGGAATGTGGTTGGGTTCTGAGAAGATGTAGGGAATTTTGTGGCATTTTTCTGGAATTTTGAGGGGCTTTCAAGAACTTTGTGAGAGTTTTCTTGAATTCAGTGGCAATTTGTTGAGATTTTGTGAGATGGTTCTGGAATTTGGTGGGATTTTTGTGGGATTTGGAGGATTTGTCTTGAATTTTGTGGGATTTGGAGGAGACTTGAAGAATTTGGAGGGAATTTTCTTGAATTTTTTGGATATTGGTGGAGATTTTGTGAGATGCTGCAGGAATGTGGTTGGGTTTTGAGAAGATTTAGGGATTTTTGTGGGATTTTCGTGGAATTTTCAGCAGCTTTCAAGTATTTTGTGAGAGTCTTCTTGAATTTTGTGGAAATTTTTGGAGATTTTGTGAGATGTTGCAGGAATTTTGTGGGATTTTTGTGGAATTTTGAGGAATTCTCTTGAATTTTGTGGGATTTGGAGGAGACTTGAAGAAGTTGGAGGGATTTTTCCTAAATGTTGTGGAAATTGGTGGAGATTTTGTGAGATGTTTCAGGAATTTGTTTGGATTTTGAGAAGATGTAGGGAATTTTGTTGGATTTTTGTGGAATTTTGAGGATTTCTCTTGAATTTTGTGGGATTTGGAGGAGACTTGAAGAATTTTGCAGGATTTTTCTTGAATTTTCTGGAAATTGGTGGAGATTTTGTGAGATGTCTGTGGAATTTTGTAATGTTTTGAGAAGATGTAGGAAATTTTGTGGCATTTTTCTGGAATTTTGAGGGGCTTTCAAGAACTTTGTGAGCGTTGTCTTGAATTTAGTGGAAATTTGTTGAGATTTTGTGAGATGGTTCTGGAATTTGGTGGGATATTGAGGAAATTCAGTGAATTTTGAGAGATTTTTCTTGAATTTTGTGGAAATTGTTGGAGATTTTGTGGGATGCTGCAGGAATGCGGTTGGGTTTTGAGAAGATTTAGGGAATTGTGTGGGGCTTGTACAGGATTTTGTGCGATTTCTTTTGAATTTTATGGGATTTCTCTTGAATTTTGTGGGATGTTTGTGGGATGTTTGTGGGATGTTTGTGGGATTTTTCTGGGATTTGTACGAGACTTGAAGAATTTGGAGGGATTTTTCTTGAATTTTGTGGAAATTGTTGGAGATTTTGTGGGATGTTGCAGGAATTTGTTTGGGTTCTGAGAAGATGTAGGGAATTTTGTGGCATTTTTCTGGAATTTTGAGGGGCTTTCAAGAACTTTGTAAGAGTTTTCTTGAATTCAGTGGCAATTTGTTGAGATTTTGTGAGATGGTTCTGGAATTTGGTGGGATTTTTGTGGGATTTGGAGGATTTGTCTTGAATTTTGTGGGATTTGGAGGAGACTTGAAGAATTTTGCGGGAATTTTCTTGAATTTTTTGGAAATGTGTGGAGATTTTGTGAGATGTCTGTAGAATTTTGTAATGTTTTGAGAAGATGTAGGGAATTTTGTGGCATTTTTCTGGAATTTTGAGGGGCTTTCAAGAACTTTGTGAGCGTTGTCTTGAATTTAGTGGAAATTTGTTGAGATTTTGTGAGATGGTTCTGGAATTTGGTGGGATATTGAGGAAATTCAGTGAATTTTGAGAGATTTTTCTTGAATTTTGTGGAAATTGTTGGAGATTTTGTGGGATGCTGCAGGAATGCGGTTGGGTTTTGAGAAGATTTAGGGAATTGTGTGGGGCTTGTACAGGATTTTGTGCGATTTCTTTTGAATTTTATGGGATTTCTCTTGAATTTTGTGGGATGTTTGTGGGATGTTTGTGGGATGTTTGTTGGATGTTTGTGGTATTTGGAGGAGACTTGAAGAATTTTGCAGGATTTTTCTTGAATTTTGTGGAAATTTCCGGAGATTTTGTGAGATGTTGCAGGAATTTGTTTGGGTTCTGAGAAGATGGAAGGAATTTTGTTGGATTTTTGTGGAATTTTGAGGATTTCTCTTGAATTTTGTGGGATTTGGAGGAGACTTGAAGAATTTTGCGGGATTTTTCTTGAATTTTGTGGAAATTGGTGGAGATTTTGTGAGATGTCTGTGGAATTTTGTAATGTTTTGAGCAGATTTAGGGAATTTTGTGGCATTTTTCTGGAATTTTGGGGGGTTTTTCCAGAATGTTTGGTGATATTGAGGAGATTTTGTGGGATGTTTCTGGAATTTTGGGGGATTTTTCTGGAATTTTGAGGGGCTTTCAAGAACTTTGTGAGAGTTTTTTTTAATTTTTTGGAAATTTGTTGAGATTTTGTGAGATGGTTCTGGAGTTTGGTGGGATATTGAGGAAATTCAGTGAATTTTGAGGGATTTTTCTTGAATTTTGTGGAAATTGTTGGAGATTTTGTGGGATGTTGCAGGAATGTGGTTGGGTTCTGAGAAGATTTAGGGAATTGTGTGGGGCTTGTACAGAATTTGGTGGGATTTCTCTTGAATTTTGTGGGATTTCTATTGAATTTTATGGGATGTTTGTGGGATGTTTGTGAGATGTTTGTAGGATGTTTGTGGTATTTGGAGGAGACTTGAAGAATTTTGCGGGATTTTTCTTGAAATGTTTGGAAATTGGTGGAGATTTTGTGAGATGTTGCAGGAATTTGGTTGGGTTTTGAGAAGATGGAAGGAATTTTGTTGGATTTTTGTGGAATTTTGAGGATTTCTCTTGAATTTTGTGGGATTTGGAGGAGACTTGAAGAATTTGGAGGGAATTTTCTTAGATTTTGTGGAAATTTGTTGAGATTTTGTGAGATGGTTCTGGAATTTGGTGGGATTTTTGTGGGATTTGGAGGATTTGTCTTGAATTTTGTGGGATTTGGAGGAGACTTGAAGAATTTGGAGGGAATTTTCTTGAATTTTTTGGATATTCGTGGAGATTTTGTGAGATGCTGCAGGAATGTGGTTGGGTTTTGAGAAGATTTAGGGATTTTTGTGGGATTTTCGTGGAATTTTCAGCAGCTTTCAAGTATTTTGTGAGAGTCTTCTTGAATTTTGTGGAAATTTCCGGAGATTTTGTGAGATGTTGCAGGAATTTTGTGGGATTTTTGTGGAATTTTGAGGAATTCTCTTGAATTTTGTGGGATTTGGAGGAGACTTGAAGAAGTTGGAGGGATTTTTCCTAAATGTTGTGGAAATTGGTGGAGATTTTGTGAGATGTTTCAGGAATTTGTTTGGATTTTGAGAAGATGTAGGGAATTTTGTGGCATTTTCGTGGAATTTTGAGGATTTCTCTTGAATTTTGTGGGATTTGGAGGAGACTAGAAGAATTTGGAGGGAATTTTCTTAGATTTTGTGGAAATTTGTTGAGATTTTGTGAGATGGTTCTGGAATTTGGTGGGATATTGAGGAAATTCAGTGAATTTGGAGGGATTTTTCTTGAATTTTTGGAAATTGTTGGAGATTTTGTGGGATGTTGCAGGAATTTGGTAGGGTTTTGAGAAGGTTTAGGGAATTTTGTGGCATTTTTCTGCAATTTTGTGAGGCTTTTCCAGAATTTTTAGTGATATTGAGGTGATCTGGTGGGATGTTTCTGGAATTTTGTGGGATTTTTCTGGGATTTGTACAAGACTTGAAGAATTTGGAGGGATTTTTCTTGAATTTTGTGGAAATTGCTGGAGATTTTGTGGGATGTTGCAGGAATGTGGTTGGGTTTTGAGAAGATGTAGGGAATTTTGTGGCATTTTTCTGGAATTTTGAGGGGCTTTCAAGAACTTTGTGAGAGTTTTCTTGAATTTAGTGGAAATTTGTTGAGATTTTGTGAGATGGTTCTGGAATTTGGTGGGACTTTTGTGGGATTTTGAGGATTTGTCTTGAATTTTGTGGGATTTGGAGGAGACTTGAAGAATTTGGAGGGAATTTTCTTGAATTTTTTGGATATTGGTGGAGATTTTGTGAGATGCTGCAGGAATGTGGTTGGGTTTTGAGAAGATTTAGGGATTTTTGTGGGATATTGGTGGAATTTTCAGCAGCTTTCAAGTATTTTGTGAGAGTCTTCTTGAATTTTGTGGAAATTTCCGGAGATTTTGTGAGATGGTTCTGCAATTTTGTGGGATTTTTGTGGGATTTGGAGGAGACGAATAATTTTTAGGTATTTTTCCTACATGTTTTGGAAATTGGTGGAGATTTTGTGAGATGTTGCAGGAATTTGGTTGGGTTTTGAGAATATTTATGGAATTTTGTGGGATTTTTGTGGAATTTTGTGGGATTTCTCTTGAATTTTGTGGGATTTGGAGGAGACTTGAAGAATTTGGAGGGAATTTTCTTGAATTTTTTGGATATTGGTGGAGATTTTGTGAGATGCTGCAGGAATGTGGTTGGGTTTTGAGAAGATTTAGGGATTTTTGTGGGATTTTCGTGGAATTTTCAGCAGCTTTCAAGTATTTTGTGAGAGTCTTCTTGAATTTTGTGGAAATTTCCGGAGATTTTGTGAGATGTTGCAGGAATTTTGTGGGATTTTTGTGGATATTTGAGTAATTCTCTTGAATTTTGTGGGATTTGGAGGAGACTTGAAGAAGTTGGAGGGATTTTTCCTAAATGTTGTGGAAATTGCTGGAGATTTTGTGAGATGTTTCAGGAATTTGTTTGGATTTTGAGAAGATGTAGGGAATTTTGTTGGATTTTTGTGGAATTTTGAGGATTTCTCTTGAATTTTGTGGGATTTGGAGGAGACTTGAAGAATTTGGAGGGAATTTTCTTAGATTTTGTGGAAATTTGTTGAGATTTTTTGAGATGGTTCTGGAATTTGGTGGGATATTGAGGAAATTCAGTGAATTTGGAGGGAATTTTCTTGAATTTTGTGGAAATTTCCAGAGATTTTGTGGGATGTTGCAGGAATGTGGTTGGGTTTTGAGAAGATGTAGGGAATTTTGTGGCATTTTTCTGGAATTTTGAGGGGCTTTCAAGAACTTTGTGAGAGTTTTCTTGAATTTAGTGAAAATTTGTTGAGATTTTGTGAGATGGTTCTGGAATTTGGTGGGATTTTTGTGGGATTTGGAGGATTTGTCTTGAATTTTTTGGGATTTGGAGGAGACTTGAATAATTTGGAGGGAATTTTCTTGAATTTTTTGGATATTGGTGGAGATTTTGTGAGATGCTGCAGGAATGTGGTTGGGTTTTGAGAAGATTTAGGGATTTTTGTGGGATATTGGTGGAATTTTCAGCAGCTTTCAAGTATTTTGTGAGAGTCTTCTTGAATTTTGTGGAAATTTCCGGAGATTTTGTGAGATGGTTCTGCAATTTTGTGGGATTTTTGTGGGATTTGGAGGAGACGAATAATTTTTAGGTATTTTTCCTACATGTTGTGGAAATTGGTGGAGATTTTGTGAGATGGTTCTGGAGTTTGGTGGGGTATTGAGGAAATTCAGTGAATTTTGAGGGATTTTTCTTGAATTTTGTGGAAATTGTTGGAGATTTTGTGGGATGTTGCAGGAATGTGGTTGGGTTCTGAGAAGATTTAGGGAATTGTGTGGGGCTTGTACAGAATTTGGTGGGATTTCTCTTGAATTTTGTGGGATTTCTATTGAATTTTATGGGATGTTTGTGGGATGTTTGTGAGATGTTTGTAGGATGTTTGTGGTATTTGGAGGAGACTTGAAGAATTTTGCGGGATTTTTCTTGAAATGTTTGGAAATTGGTGGAGATTTTGTGAGATGTTGCAGGAATTTGGTTGGGTTTTGAGAAGACGGAAGGAATTTTGTTAGATTTTTGTGGAATTTTGAGGATTTCTCTTGAATTTTGTGGGATTTGGAGGAGACTTGAAGAATTTGGAGGGAATTTTCTTAGATTTTGTGGAAATTTGTTGAGATTTTGTGAGATGGTTCTGGAATTTGGTGGGATATTGAGGAAATTCAGTGAATTTGGAGGGAATTTTCTTGAATTTTGTGGAAATTTCCAGAGATTTTGTGGGATGTTGCAGGAATGTGGTTGGGTTCTGAGAAGATTTAGGGAATTGTGTGGGGCTTGTACAGAATTTCGTGGGATTTCTCTTGAATTTTGTGGGATTTCTATTGAATTTTATGGGATGTTTGTGGGATGTTTGTGAGATGTTTGTAGGATGTTTGTGGTATTTGGAGGAGACTTGAAGAATTTTGCGGGATTTTTCTTGAAATGTTTGGAAATTGGTGGAGATTTTGTGAGATGTTGCAGGAATTTGGTTGGGTTTTGAGAAGATGGAAGGAATTTTGTTGGATTTTTGTGGAATTTTGAGGATTTCTCTTGAATTTTGTGGGATTTGGAGGAGACTTGAAGAAGTTGGAGGGAATTTTCTTAGATTTTGTGGAAATTGGTGGAGATTTTGTGAGATGGTTCTGGAATTTGGTGGGATATTGAGGAAATTCAGTGAATTTGGAGGGATTTTTCTTGAATTTTGTGGAAATTGTTGGAGATTTTGTGGGATGTTGCAGGAATTTGTTTGGGTTCTGAGAAGATGTAGGGAATTTTGTGGCATTTTTCTGGAATTTTGAGGGGCTTTCAAGAACTTTGTGAGAGTTTTCTTGAATTCAGTGGCAATTTGTTGAGATTTTGTGAGATGGTTCTGGAATTTGGTGGGATTTTTGTGGGATTTGGAGGATTTGTCTTGAATTTTGTGGGATTTGCAGGAGACTTGAAGAATTTGGAGGGAATTTTCTTGAATTTTTTGGATATTGGTGGAGATTTTGTGAGATGCTGCAGGAATGTGGTTGGGTTTTGAGAAGATTTAGGGATTTTTGTGGGATTTTCGTGGAATTTTCAGCAGCTTTCAAGTATTTTGTGAGAGTCTTCTTGAATTTTGTGGAAATTTCCGGAGATTTTGTGAGATGTTGCAGGAATTTTGTGGGATTTTTGTGGAATTTTGAGGAATTCTCTTGAATTTTGTGGGATTTGGAGGAGACTTGAAGAAGTTGGAGGGATTTTTCCTAAATGTTGTGGAACTTGGTGGAGATTTTGTGAGATGTTTCAGGAATTTGTTTGGATTTTGAGAAGATGTAGGGAATTTTGTGGCATTTTCGTGGAATTTTGAGGATTTCTCTTGAATTTTGTGGGATTTGGAGGAGACTTGAAGAATTTGGAGGGAATTTTCTTAGATTTTGTGGAAATTTGTTGAGATTTTGTGAGATGGTTCTGGAATTTGGTGGGATATTGAGGAAATTCAGTGAATTTGGAGGGATTTTTCTTGAATTTTGTGGAAATTGTTGGAGATTTTGTGGGATGTTGCAGGAATGTGGTTGGGTTCTGAGAAGATTTAGGGAATTGTGTGGGGCTTGTACAGAATTTCGTGGGATTTCTCTTGAATTTTGTGGGATTTCTATTGAATTTTATGGGATGTTTGTGGGATGTTTGTGAGATGTTTGTAGGATGTTTGTGGTATTTGGAGGAGACTTGAAGAATTTTGCGGGATTTTTCTTGAAATGTTTGGAAATTGGTGGAGATTTTGTGAGATGTTGCAGGAATTTGGTTGGGTTTTGAGAAGATGGAAGGAATTTTGTTGGATTTTTGTGGAATTTTGAGGATTTCTCTTGAATTTTGTGGGATTTGGAGGAGACTTGAAGAATTTGGAGGGAATTTTCTTAGATTTTGTGGAAATTTGTTGAGATTTTGTGAGATGGTTCTGGAATTTGGTGGGATATTGAGGAAATTCAGTGAATTTGGAGGGATTTTTCTTGAATTTTGTGGAAATTGTTGGAGATTTTGTGGGATGTTGCAGGAATTTGGTAGGGTTTTGAGAAGGTTTAGGGAATTTTGTGGCATTTTTCTGCAATTTTGTGAGGCTTTTCCAGAATGTTTGGTGATATTGAGGTGATTTGGTGGGATGTTTCTGGAATTTTGTGGGATTTTTCTGGGATTTGTACGAGACTTGAAGAATTTTGCGGGAATTTTCTTGAATTTTTTGGATATTGGTGGAGATTTTGTGAGATGCCGCAGGAATGTGGTGGGTTTTGAGAAGATTTAGGGATTTTTGTGGGATATTCGTGGAATTTTCAGCAGCTTTCAAGTATTTTGTGAGAGTCTTCTTGAATTTTGTGGAAATTTCCAGAGATTTTGTGGGAAGTTGCAGGAATGTGGTTGGGTTTTGAGAAGATTTAAGGAATTGTGTGAGGCTTGTACAGGATTTTGTGCGATTTCTTTTGAATTTTGTGGGATTTCTCTTGAATTTTGTGGGATGTTTGTGGGATGTTTGTGGGATGTTTGTGGGATGTTTGTGGTATTTGGAGGAGACTTGAAGAATTTTGCGGGATTTTTCTTGAATTGTTTGGAAATTGGTGGAGATTTTGTGAGATGTTGCAGGAGTTTGTTTGGGTTCTGAGAAGATGGAAGGAATTTTGTTGGATTTTTGTGGAATTTTGAGGATTTCTCTTGAATTTTGTGGGATTTGGAGGAGACTTGAAGAATTTTGCGGGATTTTTCTTGAATTTTGTGGAAATTGGTGGAGATTTTGTGAGATGTCTGTGGAATTTTGTAATGTTTTGAGCAGATTTAGGGAATTTTGTGGCATTTTTCTGGAATTTTGGGGGGTTTTTCCAGAATGTTTGGTGATATTGAGGAGATTTTGTGGGATGTTTCTGGAATTTTGTGGGATTTTTCTGGAATTTTGAGGGGCTTTCAAGAACTTTGTGAGAGTTTTTTTTAATTTTTTGGAAATTTGTTGAGATTTTGTCAGATGGTTCTGGAGTTTGGTGGGATATTGAGGAAATTCAGTGAATTTTGAGGGATTTTTCTTGAATTTTGTGGAAATTGTTGGAGATTTTGTGGGATGTTGCAGGAATGTGGTTGGGTTCTGAGAAGATTTAGGGAATTGTGTGGGGCTTGTACAGAATTTCGTGGGATTTCTCTTGAATTTTGTGGGATTTCTATTGAATTTTATGGGATGTTTGTGGGATGTTTGTGAGATGTTTGTAGGATGTTTGTGGTATTTGGAGGAGACTTGAAGAATTTTGCGGGATTTTTCTTGAAATGTTTGGAAATTGGTGGAGATTTTGTGAGATGTTGCAGGAATTTGGTTGGGTTTTGAGAAGATGGAAGGAATTTTGTTGGATTTTTGTGGAATTTTGAGGATTTCTCTTGAATTTTGTGGGATTTGGAGGAGACTTGAAGAATTTGGAGGGAATTTTCTTAGATTTTGTGGAAATTTGTTGAGATTTTGTGAGATGGTTCTGGAATTTGGTGGGATATTGAGGAAATTCAGTGAATTTGGAGGGATTTTTCTTGAATTTTGTGGAAATTGTTGGAGATTTTGTGGGATGTTGCAGGAATTTGGTAGGGTTTTGAGAAGGTTTAGGGAATTTTGTGGCATTTTTCTGCAATTTTGTGAGGCTTTTCCAGAATGTTTGGTGATATTGAGGTGATTTGGTGGGATGTTTCTGGAATTTTGTGGGATTTTTCTGGGATTTGTACGAGACTTGAAGAATTTGGAGGGATTTTTCTTGAATTTTGTGGAAATTGTTGGAGATTTTGTGGGATGTTGCAGGAATGTGGTTGGGTTTTGAGAAGATGTAGGGAATTTTGTGGCATTTTTCTGGAATTTTGAGGGGCTTTCAAGAACTTTGTGAGAGTTTTTTCTTGAATTTAGTGGCAATTTGTTGAGATTTTGTGAGATGGTTCTGGAATTTGGTGGGATTTTTGTGGGATTTGGAGGATTTGTCTTGAATTTTGTGGGATTTGGAGGAGACTTGAAGAATTTTGCGGGAATTTTCTTGAATTTTTTGGAAATGTGTGGAGATTTTGTGAGATGTCTGTAGAATTTTGTAATGTTTTGAGAAGATGTAGGGAATTTTGTGGCATTTTTCTGGAATTTTGAGGGGCTTTCAAGAACTTTGTGAGCGTTGTCTTGAATTTAGTGGAAATTTGTTGAGATTTTGTGAGATGGTTCTGGAATTTGGTGGGATATTGAGGAAATTCAGTGAATTTTGAGAGATTTTTCTTGAATTTTGTGGAAATTGTTGGAGATTTTGTGGGATGTTGCAGGAATTTGGTAGGGTTTTGAGAAGATTTATGGAATTTTGTGGCATTTTTCTGCAATTTTGTGAGGCTTTTCCAGAATGTTTGGTGATATTGAGGTGATTTGGTGGGATGTTTCTGGAATTTTGTGGGATTTTTCTGGGATTTGTACGAGACTTGAAGAATTTTGCGGGATTTTTCTTGAATTGTTTGGAAATTGTTGGAGATTTTGTGAGATGTTGCAGGAGTTTGTTTGGGTTTTGAGAAGATGTAGGGAATTTTGTGGCATTTTTCTGGAATTTTGAGGGGCTTTCAAGAACTTTGTGAGCGTTTTCTTGAATTTAGTGGAAATTTGTTGAGATTTTGTGAGAAGGTTCTGGAATTTGGTGGGATTTTTGTGGGATTTTGAGGATTTGTCTTGAATTTTGTGGGATTTGGAGGAGACTTGAAGAATTTGGAGGGAATTTTCTTGAACTTTTTGGATATTGGTGGAGATTTTGTGAGATGCTGCAGGAATGTGGTTGGGTTTTGAGAAGATTTAGGGATTTTTGTGGGATTTTCGTGGAATTTTCAGCAGCTTTCAAGTATTTTGTGAGAGTCTTCTTGAATTTTGTGGAAATTTTTGGAGATTTTGTGAGATGTTGCAGGAATTTGGTGGGATTTTTGTGGAATTTTGAGGAATTCTCTTGAATTTTGTGGGATTTGGAGGAGACTTGAAGAAGTTGGAGGGATTTTTCCTAAATGTTGTGGAAATTGGTGGAGATTTTGTGAGATGTTGCAGGAATTTGTTTGGATTTTGAGAAGATGTAGGGAATTTTGTTGGATTTTTGTGGAATTTTGAGGATTTCTCTTGAATTTTGTGGGATTTGGAGGAGACTTGAAGAATTTTGCAGGATTTTTCTTGAATTTTCTGGAAATTGGTGGAGATTTTGTGAGATGTCTGTGGAATTTTGTAATGTTTTGAGAAGATGTAGGAAATTTTGTGGCATTTTTCTGGAATTTTGAGGGGCTTTCAAGAACTTTGTGAGCGTTGTCTTGAATTTAGTGGAAATTTGTTGAGATTTTGTGAGATGGTTCTGGAATTTGGTGGGATATTGAGGAAATTCAGTGAATTTTGAGAGATTTTTCTTGAATTTTGTGGAAATTGTTGGAGATTTTGTGGGATGCTGCAGGAATGCGGTTGGGTTTTGAGAAGATTTAGGGAATTGTGTGGGGCTTGTACAGGATTTTGTGCGATTTCTTTTGAATTTTATGGGATTTCTCTTGAATTTTGTGGGATGTTTGTGGGATGTTTGTGGGATGTTTGTGGGATGTTTGTGGTATTTGGAGGAGACTTGAAGAATTTTGCAGGATTTTTCTTGAATTGTTTGGAAATTGGTGGAGATTTTGTGAGATGTTGCAGGAATTTGTTTGGGTTCTGAGAAGATGTAGGGAATTTTGTGGCATTTTTCTGGAATTTTGAGGGGCTTTCAAGAACTTTGTGAGAGTTTTCTTGAATTCAGTGGCAATTTGTTGAGATTTTGTGAGATGGTTCTGGAATTTGTTGGAATTTTTGTGGGATTTTGAGGATTTGTCTTGAATTTTGTGGGATTTGGAGGAGACTTGAAGAATTTGGAGGGAATTTTCTTAGATTTTGTGGAAATTTGTTGAGATTTTGTGAGATGGTTCTGGAATTTGGTGGGATATTGAGGAAATTCAGTGAATTTGGAGGGATTTTTCTTGAATTTTGTGGAAATTGTTGGAGATTTTGTGGGATGTTGCAGGAATTTGGTAGGGTTTTGAGAAGGTTTAGGGAATTTTGTGGCATTTTTCTGCAATTTTGTGAGGCTTTTCCAGAATGTTTGGTGATATTGAGGTGATTTGGTGGGATGTTTCTGGAATTTTGTGGAAATTGTTGGAGATTTTGTGGGATGTTGCAGGAATGTGGTTGGGTTTTGAGAAGATGTAGGGAATTTTGTGGCATTTTTCTGGAATTTTGAGGGGCTTTCAAGAACTTTGTGAGAGTTTTCTTGAATTCAGTGGCAATTTGTTGAGATTTTGTGAGATGGTTCTGGAATTTGGTGGGATTTTTGTGGGATTTTGAGGATTTGTCTTGAATTTTGTGGGATTTGGAGGAGACTTGAAGAATTTGGAGGGAATTTTCTTGAATTTTTTGGATATTGGTGGAGATTTTGTGAGATGCTGCAGGAATGTGGTTGGGTTTTGACAAGATTTAGGGATTTTTGTGGGATTTTCGTGGAATTTTCAGCAGCTTTCAAGTATTTTGTGAGAGTCTTCTTGAATTTTGTGGAAATTTCCGGAGATTTTGTGAGATGTTGCAGGAATTTTGTGGGATTTTTGTGGAATTTTGAGGAATTCTCTTGAATTTTGTGGGATTTGGAGGAGACTTGAAGAAGTTGGAGGGATTTTTCCTAAATGTTGTGGAACTTGGTGGAGATTTTGTGAGATGTTTCAGGAATTTGTTTGGATTTTGAGAAGATGTAGGGAATTTTGTGGCATTTTCGTGGAATTTTGAGGATTTCTCTTGAATTTTGTGGGATTTGGAGGAGACTTGAAGAATTTGGAGGGAATTTTCTTAGATTTTGTGGAAATTTGTTGAGATTTTGTGAGATGGTTCTGGAATTTGGTGGGATATTGAGGAAATTCAGTGAATTTGGAGGGATTTTTCTTGAATTTTGTGGAAATTGTTGGAGATTTTGTGGGATGTTGCAGGAATGTGGTTGGGTTCTGAGAAGATTTAGGGAATTGTGTGGGGCTTGTACAGAATTTCGTGGGATTTCTCTTGAATTTTGTGGGATTTCTATTGAATTTTATGGGATGTTTGTGGGATGTTTGTGAGATGTTTGTAGGATGTTTGTGGTATTTGGAGGAGACTTGAAGAATTTTGCGGGATTTTTCTTGAAATGTTTGGAAATTGGTGGAGATTTTGTGAGATGTTGCAGGAATTTGGTTGGGTTTTGAGAAGATGGAAGGAATTTTGTTGGATTTTTGTGGAATTTTGAGGATTTCTCTTGAATTTTGTGGGATTTGGAGGAGACTTGAAGAATTTGGAGGGAATTTTCTTAGATTTTGTGGAAATTTGTTGAGATTTTGTGAGATGGTTCTGGAATTTGGTGGGATATTGAGGAAATTCAGTGAATTTGGAGGGATTTTTCTTGAATTTTGTGGAAATTGTTGGAGATTTTGTGGGATGTTGCAGGAATTTGGTAGGGTTTTGAGAAGGTTTAGGGAATTTTGTGGCATTTTTCTGCAATTTTGTGAGGCTTTTCCAGAATGTTTGGTGATATTGAGGTGATTTGGTGGGATGTTTCTGGAATTTTGTGGGATTTTTCTGGGATTTGTACGAGACTTGAAGAATTTTGCGGGAATTTTCTTGAATTTTTTGGATATTGGTGGAGATTTTGTGAGATGCTGCAGGAATGTGGTGGGTTTTGAGAAGATTTAGGGATTTTTGTGGGATATTCGTGGAATTTTCAGCAGCTTTCAAGTAT
Source organism: Cyanistes caeruleus (assembly GCF_971803275.1). NCBI lineage: Eukaryota > Metazoa > Chordata > Aves > Passeriformes > Paridae > Cyanistes > Cyanistes caeruleus. The sequence continues at coordinate 95,531 of NC_141707.1, read as the reverse complement.
TTTGTGAGAGTCTTCTTGAATTTTGTGGAAATTTCCAGAGATTTTGTGGGAAGTTGCAGGAATGTGGTTGGGTTTTGAGAAGATTTAAGGAATTGTGTGAGGCTTGTACAGGATTTTGTGCGATTTCTTTTGAATTTTGTGGGATTTCTCTTGAATTTTGTGGGATGTTTGTGGGATGTTTGTGGGATGTTTGTGGGATGTTTGTGGTATTTGGAGGAGACTTGAAGAATTTTGCGGGATTTTTCTTGAATTGTTTGGAAATTGGTGGAGATTTTGTGAGATGTTGCAGGAGTTTGTTTGGGTTCTGAGAAGATGGAAGGAATTTTGTTGGATTTTTGTGGAATTTTGAGGATTTCTCTTGAATTTTGTGGGATTTGGAGGAGACTTGAAGAATTTTGCGGGATTTTTCTTGAATTTTGTGGAAATTGGTGGAGATTTTGTGAGATGTCTGTGGAATTTTGTAATGTTTTGAGCAGATTTAGGGAATTTTGTGGCATTTTTCTGGAATTTTGGGGGGTTTTTCCAGAATGTTTGGTGATATTGAGGAGATTTTGTGGGATGTTTCTGGAATTTTGTGGGATTTTTCTGGAATTTTGAGGGGCTTTCAAGAACTTTGTGAGAGTTTTTTTTAATTTTTTGGAAATTTGTTGAGATTTTGTGAGATGGTTCTGGAGTTTGGTGGGATATTGAGGAAATTCAGTGAATTTTGAGGGATTTTTCTTGAATTTTGTGGAAATTGTTGGAGATTTTGTGGGATGTTGCAGGAATGTGGTTGGGTTCTGAGAAGATTTAGGGAATTGTGTGGGGCTTGTACAGAATTTCGTGGGATTTCTCTTGAATTTTGTGGGATTTCTATTGAATTTTATGGGATGTTTGTGGGATGTTTGTGAGATGTTTGTAGGATGTTTGTGGTATTTGGAGGAGACTTGAAGAATTTTGCGGGATTTTTCTTGAAATGTTTGGAAATTGGTGGAGATTTTGTGAGATGTTGCAGGAATTTGGTTGGGTTTTGAGAAGATGGAAGGAATTTTGTTGGATTTTTGTGGAATTTTGAGGATTTCTCTTGAATTTTGTGGGATTTGGAGGAGACTTGAAGAATTTGGAGGGAATTTTCTTAGATTTTGTGGAAATTTGTTGAGATTTTGTGAGATGGTTCTGGAATTTGGTGGGATATTGAGGAAATTCAGTGAATTTTGAGAGATTTTTCTTGAATTTTGTGGAAATTGTTGGAGATTTTGTGGGATGCTGCAGGAATGCGGTTGGGTTTTGAGAAGATTTAGGGAATTGTGTGGGGCTTGTACAGGATTTTGTGCGATTTCTTTTGAATTTTATGGGATTTCTCTTGAATTTTGTGGGATGTTTGTGGGATGTTTGTGGGATGTTTGTGGGATGTTTGTGGTATTTGGAGGAGACTTGAAGAATTTTGCAGGATTTTTCTTGAATTGTTTGGAAATTGGTGGAGATTTTGTGAGATGTTGCAGGAATTTGTTTGGGTTCTGAGAAGATGTAGGGAATTTTGTGGCATTTTTCTGGAATTTTGAGGGGCTTTCAAGAACTTTGTGAGAGTTTTCTTGAATTCAGTGGCAATTTGTTGAGATTTTGTGAGATGGTTCTGGAATTTGTTGGAATTTTTGTGGGATTTTGAGGATTTGTCTTGAATTTTGTGGGATTTGGAGGAGACTTGAAGAATTTGGAGGGAATTTTCTTAGATTTTGTGGAAATTTGTTGAGATTTTGTGAGATGGTTCTGGAATTTGGTGGGATATTGAGGAAATTCAGTGAATTTGGAGGGATTTTTCTTGAATTTTGTGGAAATTGTTGGAGATTTTGTGGGATGTTGCAGGAATTTGGTAGGGTTTTGAGAAGGTTTAGGGAATTTTGTGGCATTTTTCTGCAATTTTGTGAGGCTTTTCCAGAATGTTTGGTGATATTGAGGTGATTTGGTGGGATGTTTCTGGAATTTTGTGGAAATTGTTGGAGATTTTGTGGGATGTTGCAGGAATGTGGTTGGGTTTTGAGAAGATGTAGGGAATTTTGTGGCATTTTTCTGGAATTTTGAGGGGCTTTCAAGAACTTTGTGAGAGTTTTCTTGAATTCAGTGGCAATTTGTTGAGATTTTGTGAGATGGTTCTGGAATTTGGTGGGATTTTTGTGGGATTTTGAGGATTTGTCTTGAATTTTGTGGGATTTGGAGGAGACTTGAAGAATTTGGAGGGAATTTTCTTGAATTTTTTGGATATTGGTGGAGATTTTGTGAGATGCTGCAGGAATGTGGTTGGGTTTTGACAAGATTTAGGGATTTTTGTGGGATTTTCGTGGAATTTTCAGCAGCTTTCAAGTATTTTGTGAGAGTCTTCTTGAATTTTGTGGAAATTTCCGGAGATTTTGTGAGATGTTGCAGGAATTTTGTGGGATTTTTGTGGAATTTTGAGGAATTCTCTTGAATTTTGTGGGATTTGGAGGAGACTTGAAGAAGTTGGAGGGATTTTTCCTAAATGTTGTGGAACTTGGTGGAGATTTTGTGAGATGTTTCAGGAATTTGTTTGGATTTTGAGAAGATGTAGGGAATTTTGTGGCATTTTCGTGGAATTTTGAGGATTTCTCTTGAATTTTGTGGGATTTGGAGGAGACTTGAAGAATTTGGAGGGAATTTTCTTAGATTTTGTGGAAATTTGTTGAGATTTTGTGAGATGGTTCTGGAATTTGGTGGGATATTGAGGAAATTCAGTGAATTTGGAGGGATTTTTCTTGAATTTTGTGGAAATTGTTGGAGATTTTGTGGGATGTTGCAGGAATGTGGTTGGGTTCTGAGAAGATTTAGGGAATTGTGTGGGGCTTGTACAGAATTTCGTGGGATTTCTCTTGAATTTTGTGGGATTTCTATTGAATTTTATGGGATGTTTGTGGGATGTTTGTGAGATGTTTGTAGGATGTTTGTGGTATTTGGAGGAGACTTGAAGAATTTTGCGGGATTTTTCTTGAAATGTTTGGAAATTGGTGGAGATTTTGTGAGATGTTGCAGGAATTTGGTTGGGTTTTGAGAAGATGGAAGGAATTTTGTTGGATTTTTGTGGAATTTTGAGGATTTCTCTTGAATTTTGTGGGATTTGGAGGAGACTTGAAGAATTTGGAGGGAATTTTCTTAGATTTTGTGGAAATTTGTTGAGATTTTGTGAGATGGTTCTGGAATTTGGTGGGATATTGAGGAAATTCAGTGAATTTGGAGGGATTTTTCTTGAATTTTGTGGAAATTGTTGGAGATTTTGTGGGATGTTGCAGGAATTTGGTAGGGTTTTGAGAAGGTTTAGGGAATTTTGTGGCATTTTTCTGCAATTTTGTGAGGCTTTTCCAGAATGTTTGGTGATATTGAGGTGATTTGGTGGGATGTTTCTGGAATTTTGTGGGATTTTTCTGGGATTTGTACGAGACTTGAAGAATTTTGCGGGAATTTTCTTGAATTTTTTGGATATTGGTGGAGATTTTGTGAGATGCTGCAGGAATGTGGTGGGTTTTGAGAAGATTTAGGGATTTTTGTGGGATATTCGTGGAATTTTCAGCAGCTTTCAAGTATTTTGTGAGAGTCTTCTTGAATTTTGTGGAAATTTCCAGAGATTTTGTGGGAAGTTGCAGGAATGTGGTTGGGTTTTGAGAAGATTTAAGGAATTGTGTGAGGCTTGTACAGGATTTTGTGCGATTTCTTTTGAATTTTGTGGGATTTCTCTTGAATTTTGTGGGATGTTTGTGGGATGTTTGTGGGATGTTTGTGGGATGTTTGTGGTATTTGGAGGAGACTTGAAGAATTTTGCGGGATTTTTCTTGAATTGTTTGGAAATTGGTGGAGATTTTGTGAGATGTTGCAGGAGTTTGTTTGGGTTCTGAGAAGATGGAAGGAATTTTGTTGGATTTTTGTGGAATTTTGAGGATTTCTCTTGAATTTTGTGGGATTTGGAGGAGACTTGAAGAATTTTGCGGGATTTTTCTTGAATTTTGTGGAAATTGGTGGAGATTTTGTGAGATGTCTGTGGAATTTTGTAATGTTTTGAGCAGATTTAGGGAATTTTGTGGCATTTTTCTGGAATTTTGGGGGGTTTTTCCAGAATGTTTGGTGATATTGAGGAGATTTTGTGGGATGTTTCTGGAATTTTGTGGGATTTTTCTGGAATTTTGAGGGGCTTTCAAGAACTTTGTGAGAGTTTTTTTTAATTTTTTGGAAATTTGTTGAGATTTTGTGAGATGGTTCTGGAGTTTGGTGGGATATTGAGGAAATTCAGTGAATTTTGAGGGATTTTTCTTGAATTTTGTGGAAATTGTTGGAGATTTTGTGGGATGTTGCAGGAATGTGGTTGGGTTCTGAGAAGATTTAGGGAATTGTGTGGGGCTTGTACAGAATTTCGTGGGATTTCTCTTGAATTTTGTGGGATTTCTATTGAATTTTATGGGATGTTTGTGGGATGTTTGTGAGATGTTTGTAGGATGTTTGTGGTATTTGGAGGAGACTTGAAGAATTTTGCGGGATTTTTCTTGAAATGTTTGGAAATTGGTGGAGATTTTGTGAGATGTTGCAGGAATTTGGTTGGGTTTTGAGAAGATGGAAGGAATTTTGTTGGATTTTTGTGGAATTTTGAGGATTTCTCTTGAATTTTGTGGGATTTGGAGGAGACTTGAAGAATTTGGAGGGAATTTTCTTAGATTTTGTGGAAATTTGTTGAGATTTTGTGAGATGGTTCTGGAATTTGGTGGGATATTGAGGAAATTCAGTGAATTTGGAGGGATTTTTCTTGAATTTTGTGGAAATTGTTGGAGATTTTGTGGGATGTTGCAGGAATTTGGTAGGGTTTTGAGAAGGTTTAGGGAATTTTGTGGCATTTTTCTGCAATTTTGTGAGGCTTTTCCAGAATTTTTAGTGATATTGAGGTGATCTGGTGGGATGTTTCTGGAATTTTGTGGGATTTTTCTGGGATTTGTACAAGACTTGAAGAATTTGGAGGGATTTTTCTTGAATTTTGTGGAAATTGCTGGAGATTTTGTGGGATGTTGCAGGAATGTGGTTGGGTTTTGAGAAGATGTAGGGAATTTTGTGGCATTTTTCTGGAATTTTGAGGGGCTTTCAAGAACTTTGTGAGAGTTTTCTTGAATTCAGTGGCAATTTGTTGAGATTTTGTGAGATGGTTCTGGAATTTGGTGGGACTTTTGTGGGATTTTGAGGATTTGTCTTGAATTTTGTGGGATTTGGAGGAGACTTGAAGAATTTGGAGGGAATTTTCTTGAATTTTTTGGATATTGGTGGAGATTTTGTGAGATGCTGCAGGAATGTGGTTGGGTTTTGAGAAGATTTAGGGATTTTTGTGGGATATTGGTGGAATTTTCAGCAGCTTTCAAGTATTTTGTGAGAGTCTTCTTGAATTTTGTGGAAATTTCCGGAGATTTTGTGAGATGGTTCTGCAATTTTGTGGGATTTTTGTGGGATTTGGAGGAGACGAATAATTTTTAGGTATTTTTCCTACATGTTTTGGAAATTGGTGGAGATTTTGTGAGATGTTGCAGGAATTTGGTTGGGTTTTGAGAATATTTATGGAATTTTGTGGGATTTTTGTGGAATTTTGTGGGATTTCTCTTGAATTTTGTGGGATTTGGAGGAGACTTGAAGAATTTGGAGGGAATTTTCTTGAATTTTTTGGATATTGGTGGAGATTTTGTGAGATGCTGCAGGAATGTGGTTGGGTTTTGAGAAGATTTAGGGATTTTTGTGGGATTTTCGTGGAATTTTCAGCAGCTTTCAAGTATTTTGTGAGAGTCTTCTTGAATTTTGTGGAAATTTCCGGAGATTTTGTGAGATGTTGCAGGAATTTTGTGGGATTTTTGTGGATATTTGAGTAATTCTCTTGAATTTTGTGGGATTTGGAGGAGACTTGAAGAAGTTGGAGGGATTTTTCCTAAATGTTGTGGAAATTGCTGGAGATTTTGTGAGATGTTTCAGGAATTTGTTTGGATTTTGAGAAGATGTAGGGAATTTTGTTGGATTTTTGTGGAATTTTGAGGATTTCTCTTGAATTTTGTGGGATTTGGAGGAGACTTGAAGAATTTGGAGGGAATTTTCTTAGATTTTGTGGAAATTTGTTGAGATTTTTTGAGATGGTTCTGGAATTTGGTGGGATATTGAGGAAATTCAGTGAATTTGGAGGGAATTTTCTTGAATTTTGTGGAAATTTCCAGAGATTTTGTGGGATGTTGCAGGAATGTGGTTGGGTTTTGAGAAGATGTAGGGAATTTTGTGGCATTTTTCTGGAATTTTGAGGGGCTTTCAAGAACTTTGTGAGAGTTTTCTTGAATTTAGTGAAAATTTGTTGAGATTTTGTGAGATGGTTCTGGAATTTGGTGGGATTTTTGTGGGATTTGGAGGATTTGTCTTGAATTTTTTGGGATTTGGAGGAGACTTGAATAATTTGGAGGGAATTTTCTTGAATTTTTTGGATATTGGTGGAGATTTTGTGAGATGCTGCAGGAATGTGGTTGGGTTTTGAGAAGATTTAGGGATTTTTGTGGGATATTGGTGGAATTTTCAGCAGCTTTCAAGTATTTTGTGAGAGTCTTCTTGAATTTTGTGGAAATTTCCGGAGATTTTGTGAGATGGTTCTGCAATTTTGTGGGATTTTTGTGGGATTTGGAGGAGACGAATAATTTTTAGGTATTTTTCCTACATGTTGTGGAAATTGGTGGAGATTTTGTGAGATGGTTCTGGAGTTTGGTGGGGTATTGAGGAAATTCAGTGAATTTTGAGGGATTTTTCTTGAATTTTGTGGAAATTGTTGGAGATTTTGTGGGATGTTGCAGGAATGTGGTTGGGTTCTGAGAAGATTTAGGGAATTGTGTGGGGCTTGTACAGAATTTGGTGGGATTTCTCTTGAATTTTGTGGGATTTCTATTGAATTTTATGGGATGTTTGTGGGATGTTTGTGAGATGTTTGTAGGATGTTTGTGGTATTTGGAGGAGACTTGAAGAATTTTGCGGGATTTTTCTTGAAATGTTTGGAAATTGGTGGAGATTTTGTGAGATGTTGCAGGAATTTGGTTGGGTTTTGAGAAGACGGAAGGAATTTTGTTAGATTTTTGTGGAATTTTGAGGATTTCTCTTGAATTTTGTGGGATTTGGAGGAGACTTGAAGAATTTGGAGGGAATTTTCTTAGATTTTGTGGAAATTTGTTGAGATTTTGTGAGATGGTTCTGGAATTTGGTGGGATATTGAGGAAATTCAGTGAATTTGGAGGGATTTTTCTTGAATTTTGTGGAAATTGTTGGAGATTTTGTGGGATGTTGCAGGAATTTGTTTGGGTTCTGAGAAGATGTAGGGAATTTTGTGGCATTTTTCTGGAATTTTGAGGGGCTTTCAAGAACTTTGTGAGAGTTTTCTTGAATTCAGTGGCAATTTGTTGAGATTTTGTGAGATGGTTCTGGAATTTGGTGGGATTTTTGTGGGATTTGGAGGATTTGTCTTGAATTTTGTGGGATTTGCAGGAGACTTGAAGAATTTGGAGGGAATTTTCTTGAATTTTTTGGATATTGGTGGAGATTTTGTGAGATGCTGCAGGAATGTGGTTGGGTTTTGAGAAGATTTAGGGATTTTTGTGGGATTTTCGTGGAATTTTCAGCAGCTTTCAAGTATTTTGTGAGAGTCTTCTTGAATTTTGTGGAAATTTCCGGAGATTTTGTGAGATGTTGCAGGAATTTTGTGGGATTTTTGTGGAATTTTGAGGAATTCTCTTGAATTTTGTGGGATTTGGAGGAGACTTGAAGAAGTTGGAGGGATTTTTCCTAAATGTTGTGGAACTTGGTGGAGATTTTGTGAGATGTTTCAGGAATTTGTTTGGATTTTGAGAAGATGTAGGGAATTTTGTGGCATTTTCGTGGAATTTTGAGGATTTCTCTTGAATTTTGTGGGATTTGGAGGAGACTTGAAGAATTTGGAGGGAATTTTCTTAGATTTTGTGGAAATTTGTTGAGATTTTGTGAGATGGTTCTGGAATTTGGTGGGATATTGAGGAAATTCAGTGAATTTGGAGGGATTTTTCTTGAATTTTGTGGAAATTGTTGGAGATTTTGTGGGATGTTGCAGGAATGTGGTTGGGTTCTGAGAAGATTTAGGGAATTGTGTGGGGCTTGTACAGAATTTCGTGGGATTTCTCTTGAATTTTGTGGGATTTCTATTGAATTTTATGGGATGTTTGTGGGATGTTTGTGAGATGTTTGTAGGATGTTTGTGGTATTTGGAGGAGACTTGAAGAATTTTGCGGGATTTTTCTTGAAATGTTTGGAAATTGGTGGAGATTTTGTGAGATGTTGCAGGAATTTGGTTGGGTTTTGAGAAGATGGAAGGAATTTTGTTGGATTTTTGTGGAATTTTGAGGATTTCTCTTGAATTTTGTGGGATTTGGAGGAGACTTGAAGAATTTGGAGGGAATTTTCTTAGATTTTGTGGAAATTTGTTGAGATTTTGTGAGATGGTTCTGGAATTTGGTGGGATATTGAGGAAATTCAGTGAATTTGGAGGGATTTTTCTTGAATTTTGTGGAAATTGTTGGAGATTTTGTGGGATGTTGCAGGAATTTGGTAGGGTTTTGAGAAGGTTTAGGGAATTTTGTGGCATTTTTCTGCAATTTTGTGAGGCTTTTCCAGAATGTTTGGTGATATTGAGGTGATTTGGTGGGATGTTTCTGGAATTTTGTGGGATTTTTCTGGGATTTGTACGAGACTTGAAGAATTTTGCGGGAATTTTCTTGAATTTTTTGGATATTGGTGGAGATTTTGTGAGATGCTGCAGGAATGTGGTGGGTTTTGAGAAGATTTAGGGATTTTTGTGGGATATTCGTGGAATTTTCAGCAGCTTTCAAGTATTTTGTGAGAGTCTTCTTGAATTTTGTGGAAATTTCCAGAGATTTTGTGGGAAGTTGCAGGAATGTGGTTGGGTTTTGAGAAGATTTAAGGAATTGTGTGAGGCTTGTACAGGATTTTGTGCGATTTCTTTTGAATTTTGTGGGATTTCTCTTGAATTTTGTGGGATGTTTGTGGGATGTTTGTGGGATGTTTGTGGGATGTTTGTGGTATTTGGAGGAGACTTGAAGAATTTTGCGGGATTTTTCTTGAATTGTTTGGAAATTGGTGGAGATTTTGTGAGATGTTGCAGGAGTTTGTTTGGGTTCTGAGAAGATGGAAGGAATTTTGTTGGATTTTTGTGGAATTTTGAGGATTTCTCTTGAATTTTGTGGGATTTGGAGGAGACTTGAAGAATTTTGCGGGATTTTTCTTGAATTTTGTGGAAATTGGTGGAGATTTTGTGAGATGTCTGTGGAATTTTGTAATGTTTTGAGCAGATTTAGGGAATTTTGTGGCATTTTTCTGGAATTTTGGGGGGTTTTTCCAGAATGTTTGGTGATATTGAGGAGATTTTGTGGGATGTTTCTGGAATTTTGTGGGATTTTTCTGGAATTTTGAGGGGCTTTCAAGAACTTTGTGAGAGTTTTTTTTAATTTTTTGGAAATTTGTTGAGATTTTGTCAGATGGTTCTGGAGTTTGGTGGGATATTGAGGAAATTCAGTGAATTTTGAGGGATTTTTCTTGAATTTTGTGGAAATTGTTGGAGATTTTGTGGGATGTTGCAGGAATGTGGTTGGGTTCTGAGAAGATTTAGGGAATTGTGTGGGGCTTGTACAGAATTTCGTGGGATTTCTCTTGAATTTTGTGGGATTTCTATTGAATTTTATGGGATGTTTGTGGGATGTTTGTGAGATGTTTGTAGGATGTTTGTGGTATTTGGAGGAGACTTGAAGAATTTTGCGGGATTTTTCTTGAAATGTTTGGAAATTGGTGGAGATTTTGTGAGATGTTGCAGGAATTTGGTTGGGTTTTGAGAAGATGGAAGGAATTTTGTTGGATTTTTGTGGAATTTTGAGGATTTCTCTTGAATTTTGTGGGATTTGGAGGAGACTTGAAGAATTTGGAGGGAATTTTCTTAGATTTTGTGGAAATTTGTTGAGATTTTGTGAGATGGTTCTGGAATTTGGTGGGATATTGAGGAAATTCAGTGAATTTGGAGGGATTTTTCTTGAATTTTGTGGAAATTGTTGGAGATTTTGTGGGATGTTGCAGGAATTTGGTAGGGTTTTGAGAAGGTTTAGGGAATTTTGTGGCATTTTTCTGCAATTTTGTGAGGCTTTTCCAGAATGTTTGGTGATATTGAGGTGATTTGGTGGGATGTTTCTGGAATTTTGTGGGATTTTTCTGGGATTTGTACGAGACTTGAAGAATTTGGAGGGATTTTTCTTGAATTTTGTGGAAATTGTTGGAGATTTTGTGGGATGTTGCAGGAATGTGGTTGGGTTTTGAGAAGATGTAGGGAATTTTGTGGCATTTTTCTGGAATTTTGAGGGGCTTTCAAGAACTTTGTGAGAGTTTTTTCTTGAATTTAGTGGCAATTTGTTGAGATTTTGTGAGATGGTTCTGGAATTTGGTGGGATTTTTGTGGGATTTGGAGGATTTGTCTTGAATTTTGTGGGATTTGGAGGAGACTTGAAGAATTTTGCGGGAATTTTCTTGAATTTTTTGGAAATGTGTGGAGATTTTGTGAGATGTCTGTAGAATTTTGTAATGTTTTGAGAAGATGTAGGGAATTTTGTGGCATTTTTCTGGAATTTTGAGGGGCTTTCAAGAACTTTGTGAGCGTTGTCTTGAATTTAGTGGAAATTTGTTGAGATTTTGTGAGATGGTTCTGGAATTTGGTGGGATATTGAGGAAATTCAGTGAATTTTGAGAGATTTTTCTTGAATTTTGTGGAAATTGTTGGAGATTTTGTGGGATGTTGCAGGAATTTGGTAGGGTTTTGAGAAGATTTATGGAATTTTGTGGCATTTTTCTGCAATTTTGTGAGGCTTTTCCAGAATGTTTGGTGATATTGAGGTGATTTGGTGGGATGTTTCTGGAATTTTGTGGGATTTTTCTGGGATTTGTACGAGACTTGAAGAATTTTGCGGGATTTTTCTTGAATTGTTTGGAAATTGTTGGAGATTTTGTGAGATGTTGCAGGAGTTTGTTTGGGTTTTGAGAAGATGTAGGGAATTTTGTGGCATTTTTCTGGAATTTTGAGGGGCTTTCAAGAACTTTGTGAGCGTTTTCTTGAATTTAGTGGAAATTTGTTGAGATTTTGTGAGAAGGTTCTGGAATTTGGTGGGATTTTTGTGGGATTTTGAGGATTTGTCTTGAATTTTGTGGGATTTGGAGGAGACTTGAAGAATTTGGAGGGAATTTTCTTGAACTTTTTGGATATTGGTGGAGATTTTGTGAGATGCTGCAGGAATGTGGTTGGGTTTTGAGAAGATTTAGGGATTTTTGTGGGATTTTCGTGGAATTTTCAGCAGCTTTCAAGTATTTTGTGAGAGTCTTCTTGAATTTTGTGGAAATTTTTGGAGATTTTGTGAGATGTTGCAGGAATTTGGTGGGATTTTTGTGGAATTTTGAGGAATTCTCTTGAATTTTGTGGGATTTGGAGGAGACTTGAAGAAGTTGGAGGGATTTTTCCTAAATGTTGTGGAAATTGGTGGAGATTTTGTGAGATGTTGCAGGAATTTGTTTGGATTTTGAGAAGATGTAGGGAATTTTGTTGGATTTTTGTGGAATTTTGAGGATTTCTCTTGAATTTTGTGGGATTTGGAGGAGACTTGAAGAATTTTGCAGGATTTTTCTTGAATTTTCTGGAAATTGGTGGAGATTTTGTGAGATGTCTGTGGAATTTTGTAATGTTTTGAGAAGATGTAGGAAATTTTGTGGCATTTTTCTGGAATTTTGAGGGGCTTTCAAGAACTTTGTGAGCGTTGTCTTGAATTTAGTGGAAATTTGTTGAGATTTTGTGAGATGGTTCTGGAATTTGGTGGGATATTGAGGAAATTCAGTGAATTTTGAGAGATTTTTCTTGAATTTTGTGGAAATTGTTGGAGATTTTGTGGGATGCTGCAGGAATGCGGTTGGGTTTTGAGAAGATTTAGGGAATTGTGTGGGGCTTGTACAGGATTTTGTGCGATTTCTTTTGAATTTTATGGGATTTCTCTTGAATTTTGTGGGATGTTTGTGGGATGTTTGTGGGATGTTTGTGGGATGTTTGTGGTATTTGGAGGAGACTTGAAGAATTTTGCAGGATTTTTCTTGAATTGTTTGGAAATTGGTGGAGATTTTGTGAGATGTTGCAGGAATTTGTTTGGGTTCTGAGAAGATGTAGGGAATTTTGTGGCATTTTTCTGGAATTTTGAGGGGCTTTCAAGAACTTTGTGAGAGTTTTCTTGAATTCAGTGGCAATTTGTTGAGATTTTGTGAGATGGTTCTGGAATTTGTTGGAATTTTTGTGGGATTTTGAGGATTTGTCTTGAATTTTGTGGGATTTGGAGGAGACTTGAAGAATTTGGAGGGAATTTTCTTAGATTTTGTGGAAATTTGTTGAGATTTTGTGAGATGGTTCTGGAATTTGGTGGGATATTGAGGAAATTCAGTGAATTTGGAGGGATTTTTCTTGAATTTTGTGGAAATTGTTGGAGATTTTGTGGGATGTTGCAGGAATTTGGTAGGGTTTTGAGAAGGTTTAGGGAATTTTGTGGCATTTTTCTGCAATTTTGTGAGGCTTTTCCAGAATGTTTGGTGATATTGAGGTGATTTGGTGGGATGTTTCTGGAATTTTGTGGAAATTGTTGGAGATTTTGTGGGATGTTGCAGGAATGTGGTTGGGTTTTGAGAAGATGTAGGGAATTTTGTGGCATTTTTCTGGAATTTTGAGGGGCTTTCAAGAACTTTGTGAGAGTTTTCTTGAATTCAGTGGCAATTTGTTGAGATTTTGTGAGATGGTTCTGGAATTTGGTGGGATTTTTGTGGGATTTTGAGGATTTGTCTTGAATTTTGTGGGATTTGGAGGAGACTTGAAGAATTTGGAGGGAATTTTCTTGAATTTTTTGGATATTGGTGGAGATTTTGTGAGATGCTGCAGGAATGTGGTTGGGTTTTGACAAGATTTAGGGATTTTTGTGGGATTTTCGTGGAATTTTCAGCAGCTTTCAAGTATTTTGTGAGAGTCTTCTTGAATTTTGTGGAAATTTCCGGAGATTTTGTGAGATGTTGCAGGAATTTTGTGGGATTTTTGTGGAATTTTGAGGAATTCTCTTGAATTTTGTGGGATTTGGAGGAGACTTGAAGAAGTTGGAGGGATTTTTCCTAAATGTTGTGGAACTTGGTGGAGATTTTGTGAGATGTTTCAGGAATTTGTTTGGATTTTGAGAAGATGTAGGGAATTTTGTGGCATTTTCGTGGAATTTTGAGGATTTCTCTTGAATTTTGTGGGATTTGGAGGAGACTTGAAGAATTTGGAGGGAATTTTCTTAGATTTTGTGGAAATTTGTTGAGATTTTGTGAGATGGTTCTGGAATTTGGTGGGATATTGAGGAAATTCAGTGAATTTGGAGGGATTTTTCTTGAATTTTGTGGAAATTGTTGGAGATTTTGTGGGATGTTGCAGGAATGTGGTTGGGTTCTGAGAAGATTTAGGGAATTGTGTGGGGCTTGTACAGAATTTCGTGGGATTTCTCTTGAATTTTGTGGGATTTCTATTGAATTTTATGGGATGTTTGTGGGATGTTTGTGAGATGTTTGTAGGATGTTTGTGGTATTTGGAGGAGACTTGAAGAATTTTGCGGGATTTTTCTTGAAATGTTTGGAAATTGGTGGAGATTTTGTGAGATGTTGCAGGAATTTGGTTGGGTTTTGAGAAGATGGAAGGAATTTTGTTGGATTTTTGTGGAATTTTGAGGATTTCTCTTGAATTTTGTGGGATTTGGAGGAGACTTGAAGAATTTGGAGGGAATTTTCTTAGATTTTGTGGAAATTTGTTGAGATTTTGTGAGATGGTTCTGGAATTTGGTGGGATATTGAGGAAATTCAGTGAATTTGGAGGGATTTTTCTTGAATTTTGTGGAAATTGTTGGAGATTTTGTGGGATGTTGCAGGAATTTGGTAGGGTTTTGAGAAGGTTTAGGGAATTTTGTGGCATTTTTCTGCAATTTTGTGAGGCTTTTCCAGAATGTTTGGTGATATTGAGGTGATTTGGTGGGATGTTTCTGGAATTTTGTGGGATTTTTCTGGGATTTGTACGAGACTTGAAGAATTTGGAGGGAATTTTCTTGAATTTTTTGGATATTGGTGGAGATTTTGTGAGATGCTGCAGGAATGTGGTGGGTTTTGAGAAGATTTAGGGATTTTTGTGGGATATTCGTGGAATTTTCAGCAGCTTTCAAGTATTTTGTGAGAGTCTTCTTGAATTTTGTGGAAATTTCCAGAGATTTTGTGGGAAGTTGCAGGAATGTGGTTGGGTTTTGAGAAGATTTAAGGAATTGTGTGAGGCTTGTACAGGATTTTGTGCGATTTCTTTTGAATTTTGTGGGATTTCTCTTGAATTTTGTGGGATGTTTGTGGGATGTTTGTGGGATGTTTGTGGGATGTTTGTGGTATTTGGAGGAGACTTGAAGAATTTTGCGGGATTTTTCTTGAATTGTTTGGAAATTGGTGGAGATTTTGTGAGATGTTGCAGGAGTTTGTTTGGGTTCTGAGAAGATGGAAGGAATTTTGTTGGATTTTTGTGGAATTTTGAGGATTTCTCTTGAATTTTGTGGGATTTGGAGGAGACTTGAAGAATTTTGCGGGATTTTTCTTGAATTTTGTGGAAATTGGTGGAGATTTTGTGAGATGTCTGTGGAATTTTGTAATGTTTTGAGCAGATTTAGGGAATTTTGTGGCATTTTTCTGGAATTTTGGGGGGTTTTTCCAGAATGTTTGGTGATATTGAGGAGATTTTGTGGGATGTTTCTGGAATTTTGTGGGATTTTTCTGGAATTTTGAGGGGCTTTCAAGAACTTTGTGAGAGTTTTTTTTAATTTTTTGGAAATTTGTTGAGATTTTGTCAGATGGTTCTGGAGTTTGGTGGGATATTGAGGAAATTCAGTGAATTTTGAGGGATTTTTCTTGAATTTTGTGGAAATTGTTGGAGATTTTGTGGGATGTTGCAGGAATGTGGTTGGGTTCTGAGAAGATTTAGGGAATTGTGTGGGGCTTGTACAGAATTTCGTGGGATTTCTCTTGAATTTTGTGGGATTTCTATTGAATTTTATGGGATGTTTGTGGGATGTTTGTGAGATGTTTGTAGGATGTTTGTGGTATTTGGAGGAGACTTGAAGAATTTTGCGGGATTTTTCTTGAAATGTTTGGAAATTGGTGGAGATTTTGTGAGATGTTGCAGGAATTTGGTTGGGTTTTGAGAAGATGGAAGGAATTTTGTTGGATTTTTGTGGAATTTTGAGGATTTCTCTTGAATTTTGTGGGATTTGGAGGAGACTTGAAGAATTTGGAGGGAATTTTCTTAGATTTTGTGGAAATTTGTTGAGATTTTGTGAGATGGTTCTGGAATTTGGTGGGATATTGAGGAAATTCAGTGAATTTGGAGGGATTTTTCTTGAATTTTGTGGAAATTGTTGGAGATTTTGTGGGATGTTGCAGGAATTTGGTAGGGTTTTGAGAAGGTTTAGGGAATTTTGTGGCATTTTTCTGCAATTTTGTGAGGCTTTTCCAGAATGTTTGGTGATATTGAGGTGATTTGGTGGGATGTTTCTGGAATTTTGTGGGATTTTTCTGGGATTTGTACGAGACTTGAAGAATTTGGAGGGATTTTTCTTGAATTTTGTGGAAATTGTTGGAGATTTTGTGGGATGTTGCAGGAATGTGGTTGGGTTTTGAGAAGATGTAGGGAATTTTGTGGCATTTTTCTGGAATTTTGAGGGGCTTTCAAGAACTTTGTGAGAGTTTTTTCTTGAATTTAGTGGCAATTTGTTGAGATTTTGTGAGATGGTTCTGGAATTTGGTGGGATTTTTGTGGGATTTGGAGGATTTGTCTTGAATTTTGTGGGATTTGGAGGAGACTTGAAGAATTTTGCGGGAATTTTCTTGAATTTTTTGGAAATGTGTGGAGATTTTGTGAGATGTCTGTAGAATTTTGTAATGTTTTGAGAAGATGTAGGGAATTTTGTGGCATTTTTCTGGAATTTTGAGGGGCTTTCAAGAACTTTGTGAGCGTTGTCTTGAATTTAGTGGAAATTTGTTGAGATTTTGTGAGATGGTTCTGGAATTTGGTGGGATATTGAGGAAATTCAGTGAATTTTGAGAGATTTTTCTTGAATTTTGTGGAAATTGTTGGAGATTTTGTGGGATGTTGCAGGAATTTGGTAGGGTTTTGAGAAGATTTATGGAATTTTGTGGCATTTTTCTGCAATTTTGTGAGGCTTTTCCAGAATGTTTGGTGATATTGAGGTGATTTGGTGGGATGTTTCTGGAATTTTGTGGGATTTTTCTGGGATTTGTACGAGACTTGAAGAATTTTGCGGGATTTTTCTTGAATTGTTTGGAAATTGTTGGAGATTTTGTGAGATGTTGCAGGAGTTTGTTTGGGTTTTGAGAAGATGTAGGGAATTTTGTGGCATTTTTCTGGAATTTTGAGGGGCTTTCAAGAACTTTGTGAGCGTTTTCTTGAATTTAGTGGAAATTTGTTGAGATTTTGTGAGAAGGTTCTGGAATTTGGTGGGATTTTTGTGGGATTTTGAGGATTTGTCTTGAATTTTGTGGGATTTGGAGGAGACTTGAAGAATTTGGAGGGAATTTTCTTGAACTTTTTGGATATTGGTGGAGATTTTGTGAGATGCTGCAGGAATGTGGTTGGGTTTTGAGAAGATTTAGGGATTTTTGTGGGATTTTCGTGGAATTTTCAGCAGCTTTCAAGTATTTTGTGAGAGTCTTCTTGAATTTTGTGGAAATTTTTGGAGATTTTGTGAGATGTTGCAGGAATTTGGTGGGATTTTTGTGGAATTTTGAGGAATTCTCTTGAATTTTGTGGGATTTGGAGGAGACTTGAAGAAGTTGGAGGGATTTTTCCTAAATGTTGTGGAAATTGGTGGAGATTTTGTGAGATGTTGCAGGAATTTGTTTGGATTTTGAGAAGATGTAGGGAATTTTGTTGGATTTTTGTGGAATTTTGAGGATTTCTCTTGAATTTTGTGGGATTTGGAGGAGACTTGAAGAATTTTGCAGGATTTTTCTTGAATTTTCTGGAAATTGGTGGAGATTTTGTGAGATGTCTGTGGAATTTTGTAATGTTTTGAGAAGATGTAGGAAATTTTGTGGCATTTTTCTGGAATTTTGAGGGGCTTTCAAGAACTTTGTGAGCGTTGTCTTGAATTTAGTGGAAATTTGTTGAGATTTTGTGAGATGGTTCTGGAATTTGGTGGGATATTGAGGAAATTCAGTGAATTTTGAGAGATTTTTCTTGAATTTTGTGGAAATTGTTGGAGATTTTGTGGGATGCTGCAGGAATGCGGTTGGGTTTTGAGAAGATTTAGGGAATTGTGTGGGGCTTGTACAGGATTTTGTGCGATTTCTTTTGAATTTTATGGGATTTCTCTTGAATTTTGTGGGATGTTTGTGGGATGTTTGTGGGATGTTTGTGGGATGTTTGTGGTATTTGGAGGAGACTTGAAGAATTTTGCAGGATTTTTCTTGAATTGTTTGGAAATTGGTGGAGATTTTGTGAGATGTTGCAGGAATTTGTTTGGGTTCTGAGAAGATGTAGGGAATTTTGTGGCATTTTTCTGGAATTTTGAGGGGCTTTCAAGAACTTTGTGAGAGTTTTCTTGAATTCAGTGGCAATTTGTTGAGATTTTGTGAGATGGTTCTGGAATTTGTTGGAATTTTTGTGGGATTTTGAGGATTTGTCTTGAATTTTGTGGGATTTGGAGGAGACTTGAAGAATTTGGAGGGAATTTTCTTAGATTTTGTGGAAATTTGTTGAGATTTTGTGAGATGGTTCTGGAATTTGGTGGGATATTGAGGAAATTCAGTGAATTTGGAGGGATTTTTCTTGAATTTTGTGGAAATTGTTGGAGATTTTGTGGGATGTTGCAGGAATTTGGTAGGGTTTTGAGAAGGTTTAGGGAATTTTGTGGCATTTTTCTGCAATTTTGTGAGGCTTTTCCAGAATGTTTGGTGATATTGAGGTGATTTGGTGGGATGTTTCTGGAATTTTGTGGAAATTGTTGGAGATTTTGTGGGATGTTGCAGGAATGTGGTTGGGTTTTGAGAAGATGTAGGGAATTTTGTGGCATTTTTCTGGAATTTTGAGGGGCTTTCAAGAACTTTGTGAGAGTTTTCTTGAATTCAGTGGCAATTTGTTGAGATTTTGTGAGATGGTTCTGGAATTTGGTGGGATTTTTGTGGGATTTTGAGGATTTGTCTTGAATTTTGTGGGATTTGGAGGAGACTTGAAGAATTTGGAGGGAATTTTCTTGAATTTTTTGGATATTGGTGGAGATTTTGTGAGATGCTGCAGGAATGTGGTTGGGTTTTGAGAAGATTTAGGGATTTTTGTGGGATTTTCGTGGAATTTTCAGCAGCTTTCAAGTATTTTGTGAGAGTCTTCTTGAATTTTGTGGAAATTTCCGGAGATTTTGTGAGATGTTGCAGGAATTTGGTGGGATTTTTGTGGAATTTTGAGGAATTCTCTTGAATTTTGTGGGATTTGGAGGAGACTTGAAGAAGTTGGAGGGATTTTTCCTAAATGTTGTGGAAATTGGTGGAGATTTTGTGAGATGTTGCAGGAATTTGTTTGGATTTTGAGAAGATGTAGGGAATTTTGTTGGATTTTTGTGGAATTTTGAGGATTTCTCTTGAATTTTGTGGGATTTGGAGGAGACTTGAAGAATTTTGCAGGATTTTTCTTGAATTTTCTGGAAATTGGTGGAGATTTTGTGAGATGTCTGTGGAATTTTGTAATGTTTTGAGAAGATGTAGGAAATTTTGTGGCATTTTTCTGGAATTTTGAGGGGCTTTCAAGAACTTTGTGAGCGTTGTCTTGAATTTAGTGGAAATTTGTTGAGATTTTGTGAGATGGTTCTGGAATTTGGTGGGATATTGAGGAAATTCAGTGAATTTTGAGAGATTTTTCTTGAATTTTGTGGAAATTGTTGGAGATTTTGTGGGATGCTGCAGGAATGCGGTTGGGTTTTGAGAAGATTTAGGGAATTGTGTGGGGCTTGTACAGGATTTTGTGCGATTTCTTTTGAATTTTATGGGATTTCTCTTGAATTTTGTGGGATGTTTGTGGGATGTTTGTGGGATGTTTGTGGGATGTTTGTGGTATTTGGAGGAGACTTGAAGAATTTTGCAGGATTTTTCTTGAATTGTTTGGAAATTGGTGGAGATTTTGTGAGATGTTGCAGGAATTTGTTTGGGTTCTGAGAAGATGTAGGGAATTTTGTGGCATTTTTCTGGAATTTTGAGGGGCTTTCAAGAACTTTGTGAGAGTTTTCTTGAATTCAGTGGCAATTTGTTGAGATTTTGTGAGATGGTTCTGGAATTTGTTGGAATTTTTGTGGGATTTTGAGGATTTGTCTTGAATTTTGTGGGATTTGGAGGAGACTTGAAGAATTTGGAGGGAATTTTCTTAGATTTTGTGGAAATTTGTTGAGATTTTGTGAGATGGTTCTGGAATTTGGTGGGATATTGAGGAAATTCAGTGAATTTGGAGGGATTTTTCTTGAATTTTGTGGAAATTGTTGGAGATTTTGTGGGATGTTGCAGGAATTTGGTAGGGTTTTGAGAAGGTTTAGGGAATTTTGTGGCATTTTTCTGCAATTTTGTGAGGCTTTTCCAGAATGTTTGGTGATATTGAGGTGATTTGGTGGGATGTTTCTGGAATTTTGTGGAAATTGTTGGAGATTTTGTGGGATGTTGCAGGAATGTGGTTGGGTTTTGAGAAGATGTAGGGAATTTTGTGGCATTTTTCTGGAATTTTGAGGGGCTTTCAAGAACTTTGTGAGAGTTTTCTTGAATTCAGTGGCAATTTGTTGAGATTTTGTGAGATGGTTCTGGAATTTGGTGGGATTTTTGTGGGATTTTGAGGATTTGTCTTGAATTTTGTGGGATTTGGAGGAGACTTGAAGAATTTGGAGGGAATTTTCTTGAATTTTTTGGATATTGGTGGAGATTTTGTGAGATGCTGCAGGAATGTGGTTGGGTTTTGAGAAGATTTAGGGATTTTTGTGGGATTTTCGTGGAATTTTCAGCAGCTTTCAAGTATTTTGTGAGAGTCTTCTTGAATTTTGTGGAAATTTCCGGAGATTTTGTGAGATGTTGCAGGAATTTGGTGGGATTTTTGTGGAATTTTGAGGAATTCTCTTGAATTTTGTGGGATTTGGAGGAGACTTGAAGAAGTTGGAGGGATTTTTCCTAAATGTTGTGGAAATTGGTGGAGATTTTGTGAGATGTTGCAGGAATTTGTTTGGATTTTGAGAAGATGTAGGGAATTTTGTTGGATTTTTGTGGAATTTTGAGGATTTCTCTTGAATTTTGTGGGATTTGGAGGAGACTTGAAGAATTTTGCAGGATTTTTCTTGAATTTTGTGGAAATTGGTGGAGATTTTGTGAGATGTCTGTGGAATTTTGTAATGTTTTGAGAAGATGTAGGAAATTTTGTGGCATTTTTCTGGAATTTTGAGGGGCTTTCAAGAACTTTGTGAGCGTTGTCTTGAATTTAGTGGAAATTTGTTGAGATTTTGTGAGATGGTTCTGGAATTTGGTGGGATATTGAGGAAATTCAGTGAATTTTGAGAGATTTTTCTTGAATTTTGTGGAAATTGTTGGAGATTTTGTGGGATGCTGCAGGAATGCGGTTGGGTTTTGAGAAGATTTAGGGAATTGTGTGGGGCTTGTACAGGTTTTTGTGCGATTTCTTTTGAATTTTGTGGGATTTCTCTTGAATTTTGTGGGATGTTTGTGGGATGTTTGTGGGAAGTTTGTGGTATTTGGAGGAGACTTGAAGAATTTTGCGGGATTTTTCTTGAATTGTTTGGAAATTGGTGGAGATTTTGTGAGATGTTGCAGGAGTTTGTTTGGGTTCTGAGAAGATGGAAGGAATTTTGTGGGATTTTTGTGGAATTTTGAGGATTTCTCTTGAATTTTGTGGGATTTGGAGGAGACTTGAAGAATTTGGAGGGAATTTTCTTAGATTTTGTGGAAATTTGTTGAGATTTTGTGAGATGGTTCTGGAATTTGGTGGGATATTGAGGAAATTCAGTGAATTTGGAGGGATTTTTCTTGAATTTTGTGGAAATTGTTGGAGATTTTGTGGGATGTTGCAGGAATTTGGTAGGGTTTTGAGAAGGTTTAGGGAATTTTGTGGCATTTTTCTGCAATTTTGTGAGGCTTTTCCAGAATGTTTGGTGATATTGAGGTGATTTGGTGGGATGTTTCTTGAATTTTGTGGGATTTTTCTGGGATTTGTACGAGACTTGAAGAATTTGGAGGGATTTTTCTTGAATTTTGTGGAAATTGTTGGAGATTTTGTGGGATGTTGCAGGAATGTGGTTGGGTTTTGAGAAGATGTAGGGAATTTTGTGGCATTTTTCTGGAATTTTGAGGGGCTTTCAAGAACTTTGTGAGAGTTTTCTTGAATTTAGTGGCAATTTGTTGAGATTTTGTGAGATGGTTCTGGAATTTGGTGGGATTTTTGTGGGATTTGGAGGATTTGTCTTGAATTTTGTGGGATTTGGAGGAGACTTGAAGAATTTTGCGGGAATTTTCTTGAATTTTTTGGAAATGTGTGGAGATTTTGTGAGATGTCTGTAGAATTTTGTAATGTTTTGAGAAGATGTAGGGAATTTTGTGGCATTTTTCTGGAATTTTGAGGGGCTTTCAAGAACTTTGTGAGCGTTGTCTTGAATTTAGTGGAAATTTGTTGAGATTTTGTGAGATGGTTCTGGAATTTGGTGGGATATTGAGGAAATTCAGTGAATTTTGAGAGATTTTTCTTGAATTTTGTGGAAATTGTTGGAGATTTTGTGGGATGTTGCAGGAATGTGGTTGGGTTCTGAGAAGATTTAGGGAATTGTGTGGGGCTTGTACAGAATTTGGTGGGATTTCTCTTGAATTTTGTGGGATTTCTATTGAATTTTATGGGATGTTTGTGGGATGTTTGTGAGATGTTTGTAGGATGTTTGTGGTATTTGGAGGAGACTTGAAGAATTTTGCGGGATTTTTCTTGAAATGTTTGGAAATTGGTGGAGATTTTGTGAGATGTTGCAGGAATTTGGTTGGGTTTTGAGAAGATGGAAGGAATTTTGTTGGATTTTTGTGGAATTTTGAGGATTTCTCTTGAATTTTGTGGGATTTGGAGGAGACTTGAAGAATTTGGAGGGAATTTTCTTAGATTTTGTGGAAATTTGTTGAGATTTTGTGAGATGGTTCTGGAATTTGGTGGGATTTTTGTGGGATTTGGAGGATTTGTCTTGAATTTTGTGGGATTTGGAGGAGACTTGAAGAATTTGGAGGGAATTTTCTTGAATTTTTTGGATATTGGTGGAGATTTTGTGAGATGCTGCAGGAATGTGGTTGGGTTTTGAGAAGATTTAGGGATTTTTGTGGGATTTTCGTGGAATTTTCAGCAGCTTTCAAGTATTTTGTGAGAGTCTTCTTGAATTTTGTGGAAATTTCCGGAGATTTTGTGAGATGTTGCAGGAATTTTGTGGGATTTTTGTGGAATTTTGAGGAATTCTCTTGAATTTTGTGGGATTTGGAGGAGACTTGAAGAAGTTGGAGGGAATTTTCTTAGATTTTGTGGAAATTTGTTGAGATTTTGTGAGATGGTTCTGGAATTTGGTGGGATATTGAGGAAATTCAGTGAATTTGGAGGGATTTTTCTTGAATTTTGTGGAAATTGTTGGAGATTTTGTGGGATGTTGCAGGAATTTGGTAGGGTTTTGAGAAGGTTTAGGGAATTTTGTGGCATTTTTCTGCAATTTTGTGAGGCTTTTCCAGAATGTTTGGTGATATTGAGGTGATTTGGTGGGATGTTTCTGGAATTTTGTGGGATTTTTCTGGGATTTGTACGAGACTTGAAGAATTTGGAGGGAATTTTCTTGAATTTTTTGGATATTGGTGGAGATTTTGTGAGATGCTGCAGGAATGTGGTTGGGTTTTGAGAAGATTTAGGGATTTTTGTGGGATTTTCGTGGAATTTTCAGCAGCTTTCAAGTATTTTGTGAGAGTCTTCTTGAATTTTGTGGAAATTTCCAGAGATTTTGTGAGATGGTTCTGGAATTTTGTGGGATTTTTGTGGAATTTTGAGGAATTCTCTTGAATTTTGTGGGATTTGGAGGAGACTTGAAGAATTTTGCGGGATTTTTCTTGAATTTTGTGGAAATTGGTGGAGATTTTGTGAGATGTTGCAGGAATTTGTTTGGATTTTGAGAAGATGTAGGGAATTTTGTTGGATTTTTGTGGAATTTTGAGGATTTCTCTTGAATTTTGTGGGATTTGGAGTAGACTTGAAGAATTTTGCGGGAATTTTCTTAGATTTTGTGGAAATGTGTGGAGATTTTGTGAGATGTCTGTGGAATTTTGTAATGTTTTGAGAAGATGTAGGGAATTTTGTGGCATTTTTCTGGAATTTTGAGGGGCTTTCAAGAACTTTGTGAGCGTTGTCTTGAATTTAGTGGAAATTTGTTGAGATTTTGTGAGATGGTTCTGGAATTTGGTGGGATATTGAGGAAATTCAGTGAATTTTGAGAGATTTTTCTTGAATTTTGTGGAAATTGTTGGAGATTTTGTGGGATGCTGCAGGAATGCGGTTGGGTTTTGAGAAGATTTAGGGAATTGTGTGGGGCTTGTACAGGATTTTGTGCGATTTCTTTTGAATTTTATGGGATTTCTCTTGAATTTTGTGGGATGTTTGTGGGATGTTTGTGGGATGTTTGTGGGATGTTTGTGGGATGTTTGTGGGATGTTTGTGGTATTTGGAGGAGACGTGAAGAATTTTGCGGGATTTTTCTTGAATTGTTTGGAAATTGGTGGAGATTTTGTGAGATGTTGCAGGAATTTGTTTGGGTTCTGAGAAGATGGAAGGAATTTTATGGGATTTTTGTGGAATTTTGAGGATTTCTCTTGAATTTTGTGGGATTTGGAGGAGACTTGAAGAATTTTGCGGGATTTTTCTTGAATTTTGTGGAAATTGGTGGAGATTTTGTGAGATGTCTGTGGAATTTTGTAATGTTTTGAGCAGATGTAGGGAATTTTGTGTCATTTTTCTGGAATTTTGGGGGGTTTTTCCAGAATGTTTGGTGATATTGAGGAGATTTTGTGGGATGTTTCTGGAATTTTGTGGGATTTTTCTGGAATTTTGAGGGGCTTTCAAGAACTTTGTGAGAGTTTTTTTTAATTTTTTGGAAATTTGTTGAGATTTTGTCAGATGGTTCTGGAGTTTGGTGGGATATTGAGGAAATTCAGTGAATTTTGAGGGATTTTTCTTGAATTTTGTGGAAATTGTTGGAGATTTTGTGGGATGTTGCAGGAATGTGGTTGGGTTCTGAGAAGATTTAGGGAATTGTGTGGGGCTTGTACAGAATTTCGTGGGATTTCTCTTGAATTTTGTGGGATTTCTATTGAATTTTATGGGATGTTTGTGGGATGTTTGTGAGATGTTTGTAGGATGTTTGTGGTATTTGGAGGAGACTTGAAGAATTTTGCGGGATTTTTCTTGAAATGTTTGGAAATTGGTGGAGATTTTGTGAGATGTTGCAGGAATTTGGTTGGGTTTTGAGAAGACGGAAGGAATTTTGTTAGATTTTTGTGGAATTTTGAGGATTTCTCTTGAATTTTGTGGGATTTGGAGGAGACTTGAAGAATTTGGAGGGAATTTTCTTAGATTTTGTGGAAATTTGTTGAGATTTTGTGAGATGGTTCTGGAATTTGGTGGGATATTGAGGAAATTCAGTGAATTTGGAGGGAATTTTCTTGAATTTTGTGGAAATTTCCAGAGATTTTGTGGGATGTTGCAGGAATGTGGTTGGGTTCTGAGAAGATTTAGGGAATTGTGTGGGGCTTGTACAGAATTTCGTGGGATTTCTCTTGAATTTTGTGGGATTTCTATTGAATTTTATGGGATGTTTGTGGGATGTTTGTGAGATGTTTGTAGGATGTTTGTGGTATTTGGAGGAGACTTGAAGAATTTTGCGGGATTTTTCTTGAAATGTTTGGAAATTGGTGGAGATTTTGTGAGATGTTGCAGGAATTTGGTTGGGTTTTGAGAAGATGGAAGGAATTTTGTTGGATTTTTGTGGAATTTTGAGGATTTCTCTTGAATTTTGTGGGATTTGGAGGAGACTTGAAGAATTTGGAGGGAATTTTCTTAGATTTTGTGGAAATTGGTGGAGATTTTGTGAGATGGTTCTGGAATTTGGTGGGATATTGAGGAAATTCAGTGAATTTGGAGGGATTTTTCTTGAATTTTGTGGAAATTGTTGGAGATTTTGTGGGATGTTGCAGGAATGTGGTTGGGTTCTGAGAAGATGTAGGGAATTTTGTGGCATTTTTCTGGAATTTTGAGGGGCTTTCAAGAACTTTGTGAGAGTTTTCTTGAATTCAGTGGCAATTTGTTGAGATTTTGTGAGATGGTTCTGGAATTTGGTGGGATTTTTGTGGGATTTGGAGGATTTGTCTTGAATTTTGTGGGATTTGGAGGAGACTTGAAGAATTTGGAGGGAATTTTCTTGAATTTTTTGGATATTGGTGGAGATTTTGTGAGATGCTGCAGGAATGTGGTTGGGTTTTGAGAAGATTTAGGGATTTTTGTGGGATTTTCGTGGAATTTTCAGCAGCTTTCAAGTATTTTGTGAGAGTCTTCTTGAATTTTGTGGAAATTTTTGGAGATTTTGTGAGATGTTGCAGGAATTTGGTGGGATTTTTGTGGAATTTTGAGGAATTCTCTTGAATTTTGTGGGATTTGGAGGAGACTTGAAGAAGTTGGAGGGATTTTTCCTAAATGTTGTGGAAATTGGTGGAGATTTTGTCAGATGTTTCAGGAATTTGTTTGGATTTTGAGAAGATGTAGGGAATTTTGTTGGATTTTTGTGGAATTTTGAGGATTTCTCTTGAATTTTGTGGGATTTGGAGGAGACTTGAAGAATTTTGCAGGATTTTTCTTGAATTTTCTGGAAATTGGTGGAGATTTTGTGAGATGTCTGTGGAATTTTGTAATGTTTTGAGAAGATGTAGGAAATTTTGTGGCATTTTTCTGGAATTTTGAGGGGCTTTCAAGAACTTTGTGAGCGTTGTCTTGAATTTAGTGGAAATTTGTTGAGATTTTGTGAGATGGTTCTGGAATTTGGTGGGATATTGAGGAAATTCAGTGAATTTTGAGAGATTTTTCTTGAATTTTGTGGAAATTGTTGGAGATTTTGTGGGATGCTGCAGGAATGCGGTTGGGTTTTGAGAAGATTTAGGGAATTGTGTGGGGCTTGTACAGGATTTTGTGCGATTTCTTTTGAATTTTATGGGATTTCTCTTGAATTTTGTGGGATGTTTGTGGGATGTTTGTGGGATGTTTGTGGGATTTTTCTGGGATTTGTACGAGACTTGAAGAATTTGGAGGGATTTTTCTTGAATTTTGTGGAAATTGTTGGAGATTTTGTGGGATGTTGCAGGAATTTGTTTGGGTTCTGAGAAGATGTAGGGAATTTTGTGGCATTTTTCTGGAATTTTGAGGGGCTTTCAAGAACTTTGTGAGAGTTTTCTTGAATTCAGTGGCAATTTGTTGAGATTTTGTGAGATGGTTCTGGAATTTGGTGGGATTTTTGTGGGATTTGGAGGATTTGTCTTGAATTTTGTGGGATTTGGAGGAGACTTGAAGAATTTTGCGGGAATTTTCTTGAATTTTTTGGAAATGTGTGGAGATTTTGTGAGATGTCTGTAGAATTTTGTAATGTTTTGAGAAGATGTAGGGAATTTTGTGGCATTTTTCTGGAATTTTGAGGGGCTTTCAAGAACTTTGTGAGCGTTGTCTTGAATTTAGTGGAAATTTGTTGAGATTTTGTGAGATGGTTCTGGAATTTGGTGGGATATTGAGGAAATTCAGTGAATTTTGAGAGATTTTTCTTGAATTTTGTGGAAATTGTTGGAGATTTTGTGGGATGCTGCAGGAATGCGGTTGGGTTTTGAGAAGATTTAGGGAATTGTGTGGGGCTTGTACAGGATTTTGTGCGATTTCTTTTGAATTTTATGGGATTTCTCTTGAATTTTGTGGGATGTTTGTGGGATGTTTGTGGGATGTTTGTTGGATGTTTGTGGTATTTGGAGGAGACTTGAAGAATTTTGCAGGATTTTTCTTGAATTTTGTGGAAATTTCCGGAGATTTTGTGAGATGTTGCAGGAATTTGTTTGGGTTCTGAGAAGATGGAAGGAATTTTGTTGGATTTTTGTGGAATTTTGAGGATTTCTCTTGAATTTTGTGGGATTTGGAGGAGACTTGAAGAATTTTGCGGGATTTTTCTTGAATTTTGTGGAAATTGGTGGAGATTTTGTGAGATGTCTGTGGAATTTTGTAATGTTTTGAGCAGATTTAGGGAATTTTGTGGCATTTTTCTGGAATTTTGGGGGGTTTTTCCAGAATGTTTGGTGATATTGAGGAGATTTTGTGGGATGTTTCTGGAATTTTGGGGGATTTTTCTGGAATTTTGAGGGGCTTTCAAGAACTTTGTGAGAGTTTTTTTTAATTTTTTGGAAATTTGTTGAGATTTTGTGAGATGGTTCTGGAGTTTGGTGGGATATTGAGGAAATTCAGTGAATTTTGAGGGATTTTTCTTGAATTTTGTGGAAATTGTTGGAGATTTTGTGGGATATTGCAGGAATGTGGTTGGGTTCTGAGAAGATTTAGGGAATTGTGTGGGGCTTGTACAGAATTTGGTGGGATTTCTCTTGAATTTTGTGGGATTTCTATTGAATTTTATGGGATGTTTGTGGGATGTTTGTGAGATGTTTGTAGGATGTTTGTGGTATTTGGAGGAGACTTGAAGAATTTTGCGGGATTTTTCTTGAAATGTTTGGAAATTGGTGGAGATTTTGTGAGATGTTGCAGGAATTTGGTTGGGTTTTGAGAAGATGGAAGGAATTTTGTTGGATTTTTGTGGAATTTTGAGGATTTCTCTTGAATTTTGTGGGATTTGGAGGAGACTTGAAGAATTTGGAGGGAATTTTCTTAGATTTTGTGGAAATTTGTTGAGATTTTGTGAGATGGTTCTGGAATTTGGTGGGATTTTTGTGGGATTTGGAGGATTTGTCTTGAATTTTGTGGGATTTGGAGGAGACTTGAAGAATTTGGAGGGAATTTTCTTGAATTTTTTGGATATTCGTGGAGATTTTGTGAGATGCTGCAGGAATGTGGTTGGGTTTTGAGAAGATTTAGGGATTTTTGTGGGATTTTCGTGGAATTTTCAGCAGCTTTCAAGTATTTTGTGAGAGTCTTCTTGAATTTTGTGGAAATTTCCGGAGATTTTGTGAGATGTTGCAGGAATTTTGTGGGATTTTTGTGGAATTTTGAGGAATTCTCTTGAATTTTGTGGGATTTGGAGGAGACTTGAAGAAGTTGGAGGGATTTTTCCTAAATGTTGTGGAACTTGGTGGAGATTTTGTGAGATGTTTCAGGAATTTGTTTGGATTTTGAGAAGATGTAGGGAATTTTGTGGCATTTTCGTGGAATTTTGAGGATTTCTCTTGAATTTTGTGGGATTTGGAGGAGACTAGAAGAATTTGGAGGGAATTTTCTTAGATTTTGTGGAAATTTGTTGAGATTTTGTGAGATGGTTCTGGAATTTGGTGGGATATTGAGGAAATTCAGTGAATTTGGAGGGATTTTTCTTGAATTTTTGGAAATTGTTGGAGATTTTGTGGGATGTTGCAGGAATTTGGTAGGGTTTTGAGAAGGTTTAGGGAATTTTGTGGCATTTTTCTGCAATTTTGTGAGGCTTTTCCAGAATTTTTAGTGATATTGAGGTGATCTGGTGGGATGTTTCTGGAATTTTGTGGGATTTTTCTGGGATTTGTACAAGACTTGAAGAATTTGGAGGGATTTTTCTTGAATTTTGTGGAAATTGCTGGAGATTTTGTGGGATGTTGCAGGAATGTGGTTGGGTTTTGAGAAGATGTAGGGAATTTTGTGGCATTTTTCTGGAATTTTGAGGGGCTTTCAAGAACTTTGTGAGAGTTTTCTTGAATTCAGTGGCAATTTGTTGAGATTTTGTGAGATGGTTCTGGAATTTGGTGGGACTTTTGTGGGATTTTGAGGATTTGTCTTGAATTTTGTGGGATTTGGAGGAGACTTGAAGAATTTGGAGGGAATTTTCTTGAATTTTTTGGATATTGGTGGAGATTTTGTGAGATGCTGCAGGAATGTGGTTGGGTTTTGAGAAGATTTAGGGATTTTTGTGGGATATTGGTGGAATTTTCAGCAGCTTTCAAGTATTTTGTGAGAGTCTTCTTGAATTTTGTGGAAATTTCCGGAGATTTTGTGAGATGGTTCTGCAATTTTGTGGGATTTTTGTGGGATTTGGAGGAGACGAATAATTTTTAGGTATTTTTCCTACATGTTTTGGAAATTGGTGGAGATTTTGTGAGATGTTGCAGGAATTTGGTTGGGTTTTGAGAATATTTATGGAATTTTGTGGGATTTTTGTGGAATTTTGTGGGATTTCTCTTGAATTTTGTGGGATTTGGAGGAGACTTGAAGAATTTGGAGGGAATTTTCTTGAATTTTTTGGATATTGGTGGAGATTTTGTGAGATGCTGCAGGAATGTGGTTGGGTTTTGAGAAGATTTAGGGATTTTTGTGGGATTTTCGTGGAATTTTCAGCAGCTTTCAAGTATTTTGTGAGAGTCTTCTTGAATTTTGTGGAAATTTCCGGAGATTTTGTGAGATGTTGCAGGAATTTTGTGGGATTTTTGTGGATATTTGAGTAATTCTCTTGAATTTTGTGGGATTTGGAGGAGACTTGAAGAAGTTGGAGGGATTTTTCCTAAATGTTGTGGAAATTGCTGGAGATTTTGTGAGATGTTTCAGGAATTTGTTTGGATTTTGAGAAGATGTAGGGAATTTTGTTGGATTTTTGTGGAATTTTGAGGATTTCTCTTGAATTTTGTGGGATTTGGAGGAGACTTGAAGAATTTGGAGGGAATTTTCTTAGATTTTGTGGAAATTTGTTGAGATTTTTTGAGATGGTTCTGGAATTTGGTGGGATATTGAGGAAATTCAGTGAATTTGGAGGGAATTTTCTTGAATTTTGTGGAAATTTCCAGAGATTTTGTGGGATGTTGCAGGAATGTGGTTGGGTTTTGAGAAGATGTAGGGAATTTTGTGGCATTTTTCTGGAATTTTGAGGGGCTTTCAAGAACTTTGTGAGAGTTTTCTTGAATTTAGTGAAAATTTGTTGAGATTTTGTGAGATGGTTCTGGAATTTGGTGGGATTTTTGTGGGATTTGGAGGATTTGTCTTGAATTTTTTGGGATTTGGAGGAGACTTGAAGAATTTGGAGGGAATTTTCTTGAATTTTTTGGATATTGGTGGAGATTTTGTGAGATGCTGCAGGAATGTGGTTGGGTTTTGAGAAGATTTAGGGATTTTTGTGGGATATTGGTGGAATTTTCAGCAGCTTTCAAGTATTTTGTGAGAGTCTTCTTGAATTTTGTGGAAATTTCCGGAGATTTTGTGAGATGGTTCTGCAATTTTGTGGGATTTTTGTGGGATTTGGAGGAGACGAATAATTTTTAGGTATTTTTCCTACATGTTGTGGAAATTGGTGGAGATTTTGTGAGATGTTGCAGGAATTTGGTTGGGTTTTGAGAAGATTTATGGAATTTTGTGGGATTTTTGTGGAATTTTGAGGGATTTCTCTTGAATTTTGTGGGATTTGGAGGAGACTTGAAGAATTTGGAGGGAATTTTCTTGAATTTTTTGGATATTGGTGGAGATTTTGTGAGATGCTGCAGGAATTTGTTTGGGTTTTGAGAAGATTTAGGGATTTTTGTGGCACTTCCCAGGAATTTTGTAGGATTTTTCTGGAATTCTGTGGGATTCTGAACAGAGTTGAAGAATTTTGAGGAATTTTTCTTAGATTTTTTGGATACTTGTGGTGGTTTTGTGTGATTTTTGTGGAATTTTGTGGGATATTGAGGCGATTTAGGGATCTTGAGGGATTTTTCATGTATTTTGTGGGAATTTGTGGAGATTTGGTGGGATTTTTTCCAGAATTTGGTCATGTTTTGAGAAGATTTAGGGAATTTTGTGTGATTTTGTGGGATCCAACGGATGTTTTGTGGGATGTTCCTGTGAATTGGTATGGTTTTGAGAAGATTTAGGGAATTTTGTGGGACTTCTCTGGAATTTTGTACGGTTTTTCAAGGACTTTTTGGGATTCTGAATGGACTTGAAGAATTTTGAGGAATTTTTCTTAGATTGTGTGGAAACTTGTGGTGGTTTTGTGTGATTTTTTTGGAATTTTGTGGGATATTGAGGAGATTTAGGGAATTTTGTGACATGTTCCTGGAATTTGGTGTGGTTTTAAGGGGATTTAGGGAATTTTCTGGGATTTTTCTTGAATTGTATGGAAACTTGTGTAGATTTTGCGGGGTGTTTCTGGAAGTTTTCAAGGTTTTGAGAAGATTTTAGGATTTTTGTGGGATTTTTCAGGATTTTTGTGGATTTGTCTGGAATTCTGTGGGATTCTGAACAGACTTGAAGAATTTTGAGGATTTTTTTTTAGATTTTGTGGGTATTTGTGGAGATTCTGTGGGATTTTTGTGGAATTTGGTGGGCCTTTTCAAGGACTTTGTGTGGTTTTGAGGAGAGTTGAAGTATTTTGAGGAATTTTTCTTAGATTTTGTGGAAACTTGTGGAGGTTTAGTGTGATTTTTGTGGAATTTTGTGGGATATTGAAGCGATTTAGGGATCTTGAGGGATTTTTCATGTATTTTGTGGGAATTTGTGGAGATTTGGTGGGATATTTTTCTAGAATTTGGTCATGTTTTGAGAAGATTTAGGGAATTTTGTGGGATGTTCTGGGAATTGGTGGAGATTTTGTGACGCATTCTTATCATTCCATTGGTGATTGTGTTGACTGTCCAGATACGTTTTAGGGATGATCCATGGCTGTCGTCTTCCCAACAGGGTAATCTTCTTTCACAGTAAATGTTTTAGATTTAAATGTAGCTTTCGAAATGGCACAAGTCTGCCGCCACTCACATTATGGTCCAAGCACAACTTCCTTTCCAGGGTTTTGTGTGGCTCAGAAGCCATCTATGCTTGTTGCTGAATTGATAAGAGCTTTGTAACAGTAAAATATTTTACCCAGCCACTACTTCCACCACAAAAAACCAACCAAACAAAAAGAATAGACATCTTGACTTGTTGTGTAGGTCATGATGCAGAAAATTGGTCAAAGATTATTTCGGGGGGGATAAAAAGGGTGTTGTGCTGCTTATGGTAATTTAAAAAACTTACGGACTTCAGTGCTAAAAATTAGAATCTAGGCCTTTGAGGAGATTTATTTGTTCTTGCAATTTTCCTTGTTGAATGGAGTTGACTAAGATATTTGAGATGTTTTTTCACTGTATTGCATCAAAGCAATTGAAATAAGCATCTGAAATGTAGTTTTTATGTCTGAACAGACCAGCCTTTTCAAATACTGGCTTCAAAATCCTGACCTGAAAGAATGTGCTTCAGACAAAACCAACCAAGATGAGCTTAACGCTTGGATGCTAGGAAAAAACCCCTCAACTAAACAAATCTCTAATCACTTTTTTTAACATGAAAAATAAAACTTGGTTGAAGATTCTGTTACTTAAAGTAGGTGATAGTGTTCAGTAGTGTGAAATCTGACCTTCAATTTTTCATGTCCTTTTCTCTTTTTTTCTGCTATGAAAACCCCTCTAAGTCACACATGTTCATTTGTTACATCATTGATACTTGTGGTACCTACTGCATTAGTTACTGCATACTAGAATATGATTTGTGGTTTATAGAATCTTTGCCCAGTCCTCAGGAGGTCTCCTGGCAGATCTCTTGTGCCCTCTTGCAAGACATTTATACTATTCCTAGAAGCCCAGGACAAATTCCACTTACACTGTTCTTAATTGGATTAATAGATGTTGATTAAGGAAGGAACAACCTAGATAAATTATATTGGGGAAAAATACAGTCTTGGAAGGATTCTTAAAGGTTGCATTGCATTCTGCTTAAGTTGATGGGGCAAGGTTAGATTTGATTTTCATTCAGGTGTTGACTCTGGTTCATGGAAGGGTCACCAGTCTAAATATCACATGGTCTGTCAGCAATGACTTCAGCTGTTGTGTACATTTGTCTTTGTTTATTCAACCCTAAAATATCTAAATCCTCTGAGAAATTGAAGAATGTTATCACATGACTGAGTTTCTTGTCAAACTGAAACACAGAAAAGCTTTACATTTAAGATAAATGGGTCTCAGGTTCTGACAGAGGAAGTGGTTTTAAATGATAATGCACATCCATGAAATAGGCAGCAGTGTATCATTAGGTTTAGAGTAGTTACTTAAGTCCACTACAAATAAGATTGTTTTAAAAGGGAAGATTAAACCTGAGCCACATCCTCTGTGGGAAGGTGTGTATGTATGTGTATATATATATATATATATATATATATATATATATACACACACCTTCAAAGGAATATATATATCCTCCCTTTGAAAGAGAGTACCGTGAATTTAGGGTTCCAACTAGTCTCTAACAGTTGTGGTGGTTTTGTTTTACTGTTTGCTGGTTTGGTTTTTTGGAGGGGTTGTTTGTTTCTAAATGGTTATGCATTGTTGCAGGGTATTTTCCTAGGAATTTAAAGAACACGTGGATGTTCAGTTTGTACAAATAACCAGTGGTGGTTTGCAGTGACCCATTTTGGAAATACATTGCTTTTGGCATCTCCTAGCTTAGGGAAGACAAATGCATAGGAACTATTTCTGTAGTATTTATTCTGAAACATGTAATCAGCTGATGCAACCAAATTTGAACAAATGCTCAAGAAAAAGGAGTGATTATCTTACTTGTTATAAAACAAATTATACTATTTTAAGAACTTTAAGTCTGATTTCAAAGCAATGATATATAGTATAAGCCATAAACAAAAATAGGTTTCTACCTGTAAATCCCTGAAGCATTAACACATAAACTTTTTAATTAACAAGAATTTTGTAGTTCTTGGCATATAAATAGAATTAAAATCTCCATGCAAATGCTCTTTATGTTGCCTTGCCTCCGTGTTAATACCATACCAGTAATCACACAGGTGGAATGTAATGGTAATGTGAAGCTGAATAACACATACTGTGAAATGAAAGCAAGGGATGCTTCACTAATGCTGACTTTCATGTGCATGGTATGAACATATGGTTGAGTGTGGAAGAGAATGAAATAGCTGTTAGTGTTATGGTGGGATTTGTTTTCCATACTTAGGATAATCTACTGATCTCGCACTGGTTTTTTTATATCGCTAAAGGTTTGTAGAGAGAGAATCAAATCTGTGAAATCAACCTATGTGAGCTTGTGATCCTGGTGACACAGCCATTTCATATTGAGCTTGTTGCAGCTGCCACCAATCCTACTTATGAACAGAAATCTTCTGGAATCTTCACCTGATCATTTCACCTGATACCTGGTTTATGAAGACTGAGATACTGTTGAATGTCTTGCCGTGCTAACTCGGAAAAAAATGTACCGTGTATAGTATATTATGTCTAAAAGTAAAATTAAAGCTCTTAGTGAAGATGCTATTTTAATTTTCAGGTTCGCTGGATGATGTACTGGATTGTGTGTGCTCTTTATATAGTTACTGAAACGATAACTGACCTAACAGTCTCTTGGTAAGACCCTGCTTTTTATGAACTGTAGAGGAAACTATATTTGTTTCTGATGTTTTTGGAGTTGTATTGATTTATTTTATATAAAGAAGTCACGTTAATTTAATAGCCCATTTTACAGGAAAAGATCTTGGTGCATAGATGAACAGCATCTGCTTTCAAATTTGCTATACACTGTTACTTGAAGTAGGGATTATAACATTTCTAGCTCCACTGTAGAAACTGAATACGAGAATGAAACTCTTATAAGGATGGCCTAGAATTTCTCTGTGTAGGAATATATAATGAAAAACAAGCATATTAACTGTTTTGATTGCTTAAATGACAGTCCATAAATCCGTAACTCATTTAATTTCTGTCTGATGTAACTTCTTGTATTTGAAGAATCCTAAATGCTAATATAATTGTGTTTTTTTAATAGATCTCTTTATAAAGATTAGTTACTGTGCATTTTCTACTGCAGTTGTTAATTTTGTGCAACCTTTAACTTGTCTGTAGGTTTCCACTGTACTATGAATTGAAGATAGCTTTTGTTACTTGGCTCCTTTCCCCATATACTAGAGGGACAAGTTTAATCTACAGAAAATTCCTCCACCCACTGCTTTCTTCTAAAGAAAGGGTAAGAAATAACTTCTCAGATTTTTAATGCCTAATATGGAAACAACATGTGCTGAAATAAAAGCTGTTGCTAGATACAGTATAAGAGCAGAGCAGCTTGTTACTGTATTGCCAGGCAGCATGAATTTGGACTAGCGGAAGCAAGTGCACATGATTGTCCATGTCTATGCTTTTGTTTAACTTGCCTGAGCAGACCAGGTCCTGCTTCCTATTAACATGAGAGTTTCGTGTGCCCTGCTCTACTTGATGCACTCTGAGGAGCCCAGTTAAGTGGAAGTGATGCAGTTTAACTTTCTACTGCAAGCATGTGAATGTATGAACACAGCTTTACTAAAAGCTGTTAATGTTAACATTTTTTTCTAGCATAAATGAGGAATAACACTCCTCAGGATGATTGACATCAATGACTTTTTTTGGTTCGCAAACTGACAAGAGGAGAGACTTGTTTAAAGGGTAAACCAGTCTGCAGCAGTAAATACCCAAACATAAAAATAGCCAGAAGATGGTTTGCTTTAATCAAAGTATGACAGGGACACAGCTCTGCTTAGCTCTTTTTCAGCATCCTGTTTGGATGAGGGGAAAGAGCAATTAGCAAAGGTCTGAAGACAAGCACTGAGAAACCTCACACTACAGAAAAGAGCATTCCTGAAGGTCAGTGCTAGGCTTGGCCTTTATTAGGTAAAGCAGGTAGTAAGATTGTCACTGATAGGAACAGAGCAAGTATCTTGACATTCTGAATGTTGTGCAATAAACAACTTGCAACTTTGTGAGCTAGAGGGATACTTCCCTGTACTCTCCAAACTATTGGGAAGTACCTTGCAGTCTTTATCTTCAACTCCAGGCATTTACCAGAGCTGGAGATAAATGTCGTAACTGTTTTGTCCTTGGTACTTAACTATTTCAAAGCTGTGGGTTTGGAAGTTCTTTGCAAGTTGACTCTACCTTTCTAGGGAGCTGACTGAGTTCTTCATGTAAGATGATGTTATTTCTTGAAATGCATGATATTTCTTGAAGAACTTCTGTCCAACAAGTTAAGCTTACACTCTCTAAGGAACATTTTGCAACGTTTCTGAGCTGTACTGAAGTGATGTACTTTATCTTCTTGTTTGACCACATATAATAATTTTTTTAATGAGAGAGTTGTAATGAATAAAACACCTGTATACAAAGATATATCCCATTAAATATTTTCTTAAATATTTTTCTGTCTTCCTTTACTGATGGGAAAATAATACTGTGGGGTAACTTTGCTCTCTTATGAACAGCCCTCTAAAATTTAAATACGTTTTTCTTTTAGGAGATTGATGAGTACATTGTCCAAGCCAAAGAAAGAGGCTATGAGGCCATGGTGAATTTTGGAAGGCAGGAGTTGAATTTGGCAGCAACTGCTGCAGTGACAGCAGCTGTAAAGGTAAGTTTCTGCTTGCATTAATTGCTTTTGAGCTTGATATCAGTGTCATTGCACTGGGGATTTACCACTCTTATATAAAAAAGATAAATTCTGCAAGTGTATTGAAATCCTGGGACACAATTCAAGGCTTGCAGCCCTCTTCTCATAGTACGTTTGTTGTTTTTTTGTTTAAGATGGCTTGCAGTTATTTCTTGGATTATGAGGATCAATTTACTCTAAATTCAAAAGTTACCATTCAGTTTTCTGTGCAGGCTTTTAACATAGATGTCCATTGTTTCTTTTCTGTCTGTGTTGTGCTTTCTTACTGGTAAACAAACTTTTTAAAGGACTTCTGGCTTTTCTGCTGTTTTTCTCCAATCATCCTGAGGTAATGCCACATAATGAATTTAGGCATGAAGGACTACTACCATCGATAAAAATTATCTTGACACAATTAACCTGTTTGCAACTTGAGTGAATTATTAAATTATTATGCTAAGCATAAGCCTGCCTATTGGTGTTTAGAATACATTTTCTTTGCCATGGATTTGCCATTAAATTATGAAGTAATCTGTCATTTTTTCTAGATTACCTTCCCGCAAAAATTCACTACCTTTAATATTTCAGACGGCTCTGGGTCTAGAAAGACAAAATACAGGCTAATATGTAAGATTGTAACCAATTTGTGCACCACTGAAGGGAATATACTTCAGACCATGTGTATCCTACCTAATAGTAATTCAAACCAAAACACACACACACACACACACGCACACACACAAAAAAAAAGAAAAAAAGAAAAAATAAAAGGTATAGAGAGAAAAAGTTGTATGTCCAAGTGAAATCACAGGTTTAAGGCAATCATGATTAATTTCTTCCTGGGAATAAATGGAACCATTGTGCTCATAGTAACAGCACTGAAAACCTGAACACTGTCTGTAGATAACAGAAAACAACGAAGAGATCCCTGCCTGTCAAAGTCGAGTATGTACAGCTGGCATTAACTTAAATGTCTGGGCTTCTATGTGAACTTTCTGCATTAGAAATAAAAGACATTCCTAAAAACTACACTTTTACGTGCTACCTCAAAAAGCTTTGGAAAAGTAGTCGTGTATATCTTGTTTGCTCATTTTCTCTGTTCTTAAAGATGCATGTGGCTGGTATAGCATTGTAACTTTTTGTTTTAAAATATGGTCATAATGAGCCTAAAATACTGAGAAAGTGATTGCATTTGATCACTGTGGGTTTCTTCTTCATTATTCAAATTCTTAATAATGCCTTAAGACATGAAATAATTTTGAATGCAATAGAATGCACCACCAAAGGAATTAAAGTATCCAGAGTGAAAATAGGTTATTTAAACGAGCCAAGGAAACCCAACAAACAAACACCCAAAGTGCTCTATGGGGAAATCAAGTTTAATTGCTAAATGCTAAAATTCAAGTTCTTTGCATTACAAATTTATTACAAGAAGCGCCTGTAAGGATTCCTAGGATTTGTGTGTGTTCTTCATGTTTGGCTATGGTTGGATATTTCTGTGGTAACTTTTAGGGTGTAACTGAAGTACTGTAAAATAAATAACACCAATATCTCCTCAATCTTTTCTGAAATAATGAATAACTTTTTCTGAAATGTCTATGTTTAGACTTCATTGCTATTCAGCTGTGACTCGCAAGATGCCTGCTCTTTTTGTTAAAACTTGTTAAACACGCTCATGAATATTTGTACAGAATTAGTTCAGTGCAGATCAGATGCTTGCGAAAAAAAACCACCACAATACCAAGACCTAAAATAGGCACGATTTTTAAACAGATGAAAGAGAAGACTCACTGAAAAAAAAATAAATAAAATCTTTATTTTGGCATGTTAAGCCTCTTATGTTTGTCATTCCAAAATGCTGAGCATGCCTGCTTCATGCAAGCAAATGGACACAATGCATGCGTTCTTGATTTTGTTCCCTGTTTTTCAAGAGTTAACTGCTGCCTCTAGCAGGTGAAATTATTATCCCTTCACCAAGAGCTGGTGGAGCATGCTATATGATTTCAGGAATTGAATTGAAGTAGTGGGATCAGGACACACTTTCACCACTATTCTTTTTTTTTTTTTTTTTTAAATAGAGCACACATACTTATTCTGACATAGCAGATCTCAAATTAGGAGAGGGGGAGAGGCTAAACATGTGCAAGATTAAACCTATGTCAAAAGACACTAAAGTGTCCAAGAAAACTGCTTATAGTGACTTTAGGAGGGTGTTAAAAATGGCTTGGAAACTTACTGAAATATTTTGAATATCAAATGTGGAAGAGAGTGATTTTCTTCAAGGGTTGTCAAAGGAATAGGGGATTACCATTAAAAGGTAATGCTGGCTCTGTTAGGGAGGTTGGAGCAGCCAGCCAGGTGAGTCTACTGAAATTTGACATAGATTTAAACCCTCTCCCCTATAGTTAAATTTAAATGTATTTGGCAAGAGTATTGACTTATAGCTTACATTCTCATACTGTATTTTTAGCTGGTACTAGTTAGCCACTGGTCATATAAAATGTAGTGTTTCAAAACCTACTAAATACATGAGCAAAATAGTGTTAAATAAGCATGTCAGAAAACAAATCTTTGTGAAATCCTGATTTCAGGAAATTTAGAGATGATAGTCTGTGCTGAATTTGTATATAAGGAAATTTTTATTAGTTAAGGAATCAAAAACAAGATACCTCAATAGCTCAGTTGTTTATGGATTTGGGGGAATTATATTCACAGCGCTTAGGTTCCAGTGCTACATCTCATACTTGGATACATCTCATACTCCTCTGTTTTTCAGGTCTTCTGAGATGATGGTTACCTCTGTGTTTCAATTTCTGCCAACCCATGCATTCAGATTTCTTGAGCTACTAGTGAAATCTGGTGTCTTTATCATTATGAGCAGGGGGACTGCTAATTAAGCTGTGAAATACTCGGGGGGTATTTCACAGCTTATGGGGTTACACAAATAGTGTTAATTTGTAAAGTGTTATTGGTGATGATAATATGTTTTGAGGGCTGTGTTTTCTGAATGTGTTCTAGTCATCCTGAATCTGCTGCCCTTTTGCTAATTGACTGTTATTCTCCTGGCCTTGCTCACACTTCCCCTTGTTCTCACTCAGGACATGGCAGAGGAAGGAGGTATCTTGCAGCCAGCTGTGGCACACAGCCAGTATCACTATGGGGAGCAGTACTGCTTTCATCCTCCTCCCTGCTGGGACAGCCTGTCATGCTGCAGAGGTTATTCACGGGACAGGAGTCCCTCTCCACGTTGAGAGGGAACAGAAGTCATTCCCTGTCAGCTTGGATTGGATCAGGGAGAGAAGAGCTGAGAATGTGGGTACTGCATGCTGTAGAGTCCATTGAGAACTCGTCCAAGGGAGGCAGGCAGCTTCTGTCAGTGATCCCGGCCAGTGGGGGGTGCAAGTCCAATTTAAAGAACAAAGAGTCCCTGAGGCAGACAAAGTGGTGTTTGTTTACTTCCCTGGGTTAAGCATACAGACTGTAAAAGCACATGCTCAATAACAGAATAGAAAATGTAATTTCATTTATGAGGGTCAGCTGATGAGACTGCATACTAATAACATACCAGAGGCTGAGTAGACTTGAAAGGAGACCCTTAAATAGGCTTTATTTATTTTTAAAAATTGATTTAAAAACATATTATGACTTTAATTGGTCACATTGGTCACTGTTAATGAATGTGGACTCCAAAAAATGGTTAGTATGTTTTAGGAAATGCTATTGAATAATGAAGAAAAATCATTCTCAAAGACTTGCATTTTCTTTAAGACAACACACAGACTTCACAGTTCATCCCTCTTCAGTGTTTGCATACATAGAAATTTCAGTGCTAAGTTGTGTGATTTTTTTAAAATTTTTTTTTTCTTCCCCTGGCATTGTAAATATATGTGTCTCAATCTTTTATGCTGTAATTTAGTCACCAGCCTCTGGCCTGAGTGCAACCTAATGTATACATACCTTCCTTACTGGCAGGAACTGTCAGTATAACTGGCCACCAGTGGTAACTGCTCTGCCATCTTCTCCTGAGCAGCATCTTGGAGTGTGTATATCTGCGGAGAGCTGGCAGCTTCTGCCATATCCATGGCATGGGAGTGGAAGCAGGAGGTCCTCTTCTGCTCCACCTACAACTGAATTTCAGTTTTTAGGGCAAACATGTTGCTTTCAAGCTGTAACTCTGACCTTTCAAACAAAATATCAAAGCTCTTAAAGCATTATTTTAAATGTCAATGTTACTCTCACATTTCCTGCAGTGGAGAACATTTAATCACACATTTCCTGCAGTAGGAAAGAATTTAATATTTTTCAGCCAGACTTTTATCCTAAGCTGATAGTAATCCAGATCTTCACAGAACGCTTTGCTTCAGCAGAAAGCAATTAACAGCTGCTTTTGAGCGTGGGGGTGGAAGAATCTTAAGTCTTACATGCAGTGTAAGCACAGTGCTATGTACACTCCCACAGAACACCTTGAATTTGTCCTTCAGTCTATGCAGTGGAGTTAAAGTAGATATCAATCTTGATTTGGCTAGACTGGATGTTCCCAGGGGTGGGATAGAGACTGGAGGCACTGTAGGGAGTATCTATATAGGGTTAGTATGTGTGATGGGGACTGTCCGGTTGTTGTGCAACTCCCACTCCTACTGTGACTCTCAGGCATGTGTACTGCATCTTTATTTGTATACATATCCTTTCAAACTTCTCAATGCTTTCTGTGTGTAACTGTGTGTAACTTGAGTAAAACTTTCCATCTTGGCAAGTAGTTCTGAAACGAAGGGCCCATTTACGTCCTCTCTGAGGCGCCACAGGAGCTCCAGCTCAACCATGCAGTTTGGTTAAGGGCACAATGTTATTTTATGGCACATCCTTGACTTTTTTTTTCCCTTTGAAAAACAAAATTCTGTATCCAAAAGCTTCACTGGAAAATAGGGTTGAATGTTCCTAGCTTGGATCTAGTCCTTTATCTACAGTGGAATAAGAACTACAGGCTTGTAATGTGAATTCTTAGTATTTTAGTTGTTATGTTTAGTTGCTATACAATTTCCAAATGTCTTTTTGTAGTATATCACATGATGAATGAACTTTCTGGGCAACTAAACAAGTGTCTTTCTATACTTCTGCTGCTGGCCAAAACCAGCTTCTGTCACTATTTTAAGTAGACTCTTCACATTTGGTGAGTGGAATTGTGCTGAATTTGTATGGATTCTGCTGTGAACCAACTAGGCCCATTTTACATATTCACCAGCATTCAGTGACTGAGACTTAAGTCCTCTTCAAGCATTGGACATGGACTGATGAACAGTCTTTATGCTATAGCAGAGTAATGTATATACTGTAAGCTGTTACTTGTCAAAAGAAGCAGTTCTTTCTCCAGTCCTCTTCTCCATGTCCTAGCAGCTGGTAAAGTATAGCTGGTTTCTGATGTATTTTACTTGAAATGCTTTTCAGTACAAGAAGTGGAGTAGTGGAAGGGCAGGATTTTTTCTGCCTTAGGAGGAACCTTAGGAGACCTGTCTTAAGCCATTTTGGGGAAATCAATTTGACTTCATAATTTCTATAACCTTTAATACAGACACTGTACAGCATTCATAGGGCATTTTTAACTCAAAGGCAAGCTGTACTTAAGTTTTTGAGAACTGAGTAATCATACAAGTTTGTAGAAAGAGAGAGAAAAGTTAAGGCTCCTACTTCTCTCACAAGAAACCTTTTCTTTGTTATTGTTTGGTGACAATGTATGAATGGTGGAGTAAGAATTATAATAGGTTTCTTGTGCTTAAATAGCACTCTGTTCACTATGTTAATTTTATATACTGTACTAATAGCTAGTCATTAGAAAATTAAAATTAGGTTTCAGCCACTTTTCCCTCCTGCCCTTTGGTACCCAAGCAAACTCAAATAGCTTTCATTCAATTGTCTCTTCACTTTACATGGCTATTCTTAGCATGGAATAATTCAGTATGCTGGTCTACCAATGGCAAACAGTTGTTGTCATAAGTGCGGGAACAAACGGCTGTGGCCAGCAACACCAGAATTGCCTTCTGCTGGTGCTGTTGCAGAAAAAGTTGTATGGAATTGTACCCAGGTTTCTGCTCCTGCTAGCTAACATGCTGATCAAACAAAGAATTTTACATAAAATCTTCATTTGTAAGAATGAAATTAACTATTTTAACACTTGCTTGAAGTGGAATTCATGCACAGGCTTGTTAACCTTTCCCTAAAATGGTTATTTTTTGCCTTCTGCCAGAGAGGGAAGAATAAGGTGTTATTTTAACATGACTTTGAGTACTTTACTCGTGGTCATATTCTTTTAGTTGCTTGTGTAATAAATTAATCTTTAATGCTTTAGTAGTAACATCATCTAATGTAAGATGAAAGAGCTGCTGGATGACCTTTCTTTCCAACAGGGAAATTTCCATATGTTCCATACAGAAAAGAAGTGAAGACAATTGGAGAAGGAATACTTAATGTTCATATGTGATTAACTATTCTCCTGTGTAGCATTCGATTTTGCATTGGTATTATGTCAGTGAAGCTATACTAGTAAGAGAACTTGCTATCCTGTAGTCCAGAGTGGACCTCTTTGGTTTGTAGTTTCAAGTTTCTGTCAACTGGAGCTCCTTTTGTAGTGCTGCCAGTTTCTCAGTTATTTGAATTAATGTTACAGATTGTATTTTTAACATGTTTCTCCTTCACTTTATTCAGATTTGTGGAGGATAAAATATAAAATAGCAGAAGAAAACTATCTTCAACCATACTCTTTAAAATGCAGGTGTTACTGTCATGCTACCTTGAGCTGCTATGCTTGAAGTTAACATTTCTGATGTGTGTTTCTTTTAAACACTTGCCCTCGCCCACGTCTTTATTTGCTCTGATTAAAGGAGTGAAGTGCAGCATTTGTAATTAAGCTGCTAGCATGTGTAACTTTGTCATCTGCAAGCAATGTACAGTTAAGCATGGGTAAAAGTAATACCTAAATCAGATGTAAAGCAGCTGCATGTGTATGTTCAATGTATTTTGTTGTGCAGCAAGGAAGCATGGGCTTAAACATCTTAACCCAAGCTGAGCAGCAAAGTTAAACCTCTGCCTGGTTTCCAAAGATACTGTTGTTGTATTTCAGAGCCAAGGTGCAATAACTGAGAAACTGAGAAGTTTCAGTATGCATGATTTGACTGCTATACAAGGAGATGAGTCTGTTGGACAGAGACCTTA
The DNA here is from genome assembly GCF_971803275.1 of Cyanistes caeruleus. Lineage (NCBI taxonomy): Eukaryota > Metazoa > Chordata > Aves > Passeriformes > Paridae > Cyanistes > Cyanistes caeruleus. The sequence goes on along the minus strand of NC_141707.1, from coordinate 51,460 downwards.
TCAGACATTGCCAGAAGCTAAAAAGAAAACCAGAGCCTCTGCAAGTGAATCTTCAGGTATGTATCTTTTCTTTTCCCTGCCTAAAAGAACAATTCACCCAAAGCAAAAGTGGAAGAGCAGAAATGCATTTACCCTCTTTCTAAATGGAAAAGGCCTCAAAGAACTCCAGTAGACTTAAACAGAGTACACTCAAAGTAAATTATGGCAGTTCAATTCTTCCTGAATTACTTTCTTCTCTCATCCACTCCCAGTGTAATCACACTGTATTCATTACTCCTGTCATTGCCAATTGGCAACAAGAACTTATTACCAAAGTAAAACTTAATTGGAAGTCAAACGTTATATGATTAAGTAGTGTTTCTGTGACAAATGTAAAAGAAGTTAAACATGAAAACATATGGAAGCTCAGTAAATAAAAGAGAAAATTAATAGAAATTACTTCACCAGGTGTCCTGGGGTGACTTTATGATACTAGTATTCCCAATCTCCTGCTTTATAGATTAAGTTCTTCACCTTTAATATTAGCTTTGAGAGCCAGGGAAGTTAAAACTGCTGGAGGCTGATGGGAGTTTTTTCTCCGACCAATAACTAGCTATTTCTGAGAACTGACAGTGGTTTTGACCATTGAAAAGTGAGATCAACCTGTGAACACCTACTTTAAGACCTAAACCCGAGAATTTCTTGTTCTCTTTGGTTTCTGGCTTTTGAAGAAGTAACAGGTTCCGGCTCAGCCTCCTCCTCCACCACAGCAGGCCAGACAAGGTCGCGGAGGGGAGTGGCGGGGAGGTGAGCAGGCCCAGGCCGGATCAGGCCAGTTCCCCTGGCTCGGTTGCAGTTTCTGCCACTGCTGAGTTTTACCAGAGACTGCCAAGTAAGGAGAGGCCATCGCAGACATCTCTAGCCACCGCTCTGGCAGAGATAAGAGAACCACCTACCAGGCCTGGGCAAGATTTTAACCCTTTCATTACCCAGATGAGACTTGCAGATTAATCCTTTTTTCCAGAGAGAGAAAGTGATCAGCATGTAAAAGAGACCCTATAAACTATCAAAGATAGTGAAGAAAGGAATTAAGCCTCAGAGGAGGTAGAGAAAGAAGAAGATGCTTTAATAAGCTGAAATATTTTTCTGTTAAAGCTATGGAGATGGACAGTAGTGTTCTGAAAAAAACTTTAATTCATGACAGTATATTGGGAGGAATGGAGTGTTTCAAAGTGAGGATTTTGAGCAAATGGTGAAGTGGTTGTGGTACTGTGAGATGCTGGAACAGAGGGGGAGAAGTAATAGTTGAAGATTTGCAGCCTTTAAGAGGCAAAGAGAACACTTCTGTTTCCAGAGTAGCTCACAGAGACACATGAAGAGAACTTTTGCCTTTGAATAACTCAGCCTTAAAAATGACATCCCTAGACTCATTTGACGCATAACACACCTCAGAGTGATGTGAAGCGAGAGGAGAGAACCGATGGCAGAATTTCCAGGCAGCTGGCATCAGAGCTATAAAAGAAAGCTATAAAAGAAATAGTTTTCTTGTGAGAAACTCCATAGGTAGCAGAAGAAGACTTCTGTTTCTCTGCAAAGACTGATGAAAAGACTCTAGCAAGAATTGGGACTGTTTTAAACAAAAGAGTTCTTTTTGTCTCTATGTTGTCATGTGAACAAGGGAATGGTTGGGTAGTGAGCCAGAAAAGGGTTGTTCTGGAGGTTTTATTCTGGTTTCTTATTCTTGTAGTTTTTGTTAATAAACCTTCTTTATTCCTTTTAAGTTTTAAGCCTGTTTTGCTCTTGTTCTAGTCCACATCTCGCAGCAAGAAATAAGTAAGTTTTCTAGTGATTTTTTAGTTACTGCTTTAAAACCACAACACCAGGTTTGTAGTAATAGATCAAAATGTAAAATTGTATATGGTGATACGAATAATAAAGGCATCAAGTTGTCATAATAGACTGATGTCTATTAACACTCAGACGATGGTGTGTGGTGATCAATATATGGTCTTGTTGAAAGATAGTATTATTTCATTATTATGTTACATATACTGTTATTGTCATCATCACTTTGCCCTTGAGCTTGTGATGCTTGAAGGAAGGTTTTGCTGAAGGTCTGCTAACTACGTAATTTTTAAATAGCAAGACTGTGATGTATAGGAACTGCTGTTTCCCACAAAAGAAGTGGGTCTGGGCTATTTCTTTTCACCTAAGACTGTCATTCCTTCTCATCCCTCCATTTTGGGGATGGATAGCATTTGTGGGGTCCAAGGAATTTCATGAATAGTGTGCTAGCCCATTCTAAGGAATAGGTGACCAGCTGAAGGGACCTAATCTGAATTGGAGTTTCCAGAAGGTATCCTGTGCAGGGCAGAGTGAACTGGAGCCTCTGGCTAGAGAGAAAGCCAAGAATTCACAAAGAGCTGCACTAGAGATAATGTCACTGCAGCTGTTGTGCAGGATCTGTTCCTCAGTAAGAGAGCATTATTTACCTATCTGAAATAGCTTTAAAATGCTCTAATTTTTTAAAAAAAAATTCTTCAGTTTATACTATATAAATAATCACCGATTGTGAGATTCAATCTCAAATGTCAAAAAGCTTTCTTACAGCTAGTTGAACTTAATTAATCTTTTCTGGTCCTGGTCTCATCTAGCATACACCTCTCATGTTTTCTTTGAATTTTCTTCAGCATTAGGAACTTAAAAAAGATCAAAAGTACACATAGATTTAGGAACACTGTGTAGCAATATTCTCTTGTGCTGAGCTGGATCTTATTTTTTGTCTGGGCCAGGAGTTCTCTGCAAATTGATTTAAAAGGCCTAGCTGTAGGATGTGGATTGTAGGATGATGCTGAGCTGGCAGTGCTCTTGCTGTGAAAAAGGCAGATGGGATGCCGATGCATCAGGTATTACAAATGCAGATAAAAAAGTATTGGTGTCACTGCAAACACTGCTACTCTGAAACAGAGAAAGAGATGTGATTCAAATCTTCTGTGTTGAAAAAGATTAATTGAAACTGTACTAGAAGCAGAGACATGTTGCCTCTAAAATGGCAGAAGAGAATGACCGAATGTTTGTCTCAAGTAGCTGTGGAATGGATGATGTGATTCTAATTTCTAGGGAAAAAAATTGATGAAAAAAATTAGATAAGCCTAAATAAAATATTGGCTTAAGATAAAATGTACACAGGTCATTGATAAAATTTGGTTTAGAGTCTAAAAGGTGTTCCTGAGTGTTACCGCCAGTAGATTCTGGGATAAAAGGAGTGTTCAGTGGAGGAAGGAATCAGACTGGATTTGGTAGCTTTGCGATAGGTCTGTGGTGGAGATTCGGGGCTGTTGGACCCCAAGGAGCTTTCGGAGTGTATTTTTAAGCAGTTAGTGCCCTCTAGTGAGAGTCTTCGGTAATAATCTTGGTCCTGGTTTTGTAGTATGTTAACAACTCTTAACAGTACTTTGGTGTGTTACCGAAATGAAAGAAGCTTTGGTATTAAAAATGCAGGAGGATGAGTGTATGAAGAAAGATCCTATGAATGCAAGTCATCAAATGGTTTGTATTGGGAGGGATCTTTAAAGGCTTATTATAAGTGTAACCACCTTCTCATGTGGATTGTGTCCTAAAATCTTAGGTACTTCTTTAGATAATAACTCAAGTTTTTGCAGTTCAGTGTAAAGCAGAAGATGTCAGCAAACTTGTGATTTCAGTCTTGACAACTGAAGAAGCACTGCATTACATACATGTGGAACCAAGTGGCAGGATTAGAAGCACCAAACTCGTGGCAAAGTAGATGTTTCTGTTTTGAAATAAGCACATCATCTAAAAGCATAAATCACGATAAAAATCGCTGCTTTCTTAGAAGTCAAAAAGTTACAGCTACTATTTTTTAAATATTTTTTTTCTAAAGGTTAGAAAACCCCACTGGAAAAAAATCCTGGAGATGATAAAACAGATGAAGAGATGGAGGGGACACATTCGGAGGATGAAATGTTCGCTCCGAGAGGCCTTCGCAGAACTCAGAGTATGAAGTCTGTGAAAACTATTAAAGGCCGTAAAGAAGCAAGTATAATCCTGGTTAATTGAGTTTGTTCTTTCAGTGTATATTGGCATTATTCTTAGTGCAGAAATTTATTTTTATTTTTAATATTGGAGAAGTTGTCAACAATAACTGGGTTCCAGAATGCTAAATGGGGAAGAAAGCATGTGACAACAATATCTAAGTTTGGAGCTTTTGTAGTTTGATGTGTTTAGGGGAAATATATGTATGAAATTAATGAAGCAAGGAGCAAGGGAGAGGAGATGAAACAGACTCTGTATTTGAAATGCTAATTTTGGCACCACCAAGCCTAATTTCAGGAAGTGTTCGCCTTGAAAGGGGTATGGATAACAATAATATTATCTGTGTGTTGTGCACACTTAAACATCTGCTGTTTAATAGATAAAGAATATTCAGAATTTTTTAGTTGCCATAGACAAACAGCCTGACTCTTTGTGATCTACAAAGAGAAGATCCTACTTAGCATCCTAGTGCATGCATCACAAAATTTAAAGATACTCCAGTATAAATCTCTGTGAAGTCTCATAAAAGTTTTTGGGTCATTCCAGGAAAACAATTGATACTTACTCTTCTTGCCCAATTCTGTTGAAACTTTATCTTATTCAGTCATAGGTAGATTCTCTTAGTGAAACCGGGTGTCCAAAGCACATTGGAAGACATTTGCTAAATAGGATTAGTGGGGAGGTGAATCATATTTCCATTTCATGTGACTTAGTACTTCATTATAATTTTGTTTTCCCCTCAGATACGATACGGATCACTAAAATACAGAGTAAAGAAGAGACCCGTTGTATACTTTTACGTGTACTGCACAATTCCTGCAAGAGCAACTGCTGTACTATAGTAACTTGAATTCAAGTGTTAAAGATCTGTGTACAATGCCTAGAATGAGTCTGTATGAACAGATATGGTAGGACTTGGTTTTGTGAGCCCAAGTGATCAGATAAAGTACTACTCTGTTTTTCTATAATTGTGTCATGTTTAGATTTAAATCTGGACAAGTTACAGCATGGATTTCAGCACTCCTTAAATAGGAGTAAAATGAGTAATAGGAAATACTCCTTTGCCAGAGGTATTGAACAGATTGAAATAATTGCAAATCAAATTGAATTAAGAGAAGCTGTAAGTATGTAGAGCTTGTGAAAATTGAACCATAGTGTCCCCAAGTTTACACTGTAAGATAAATATACTTGAAACATTTTTCTGAACTACAATTCCTGAAAAGGCCTTTGCGTAATTTTTAAATGTACAGTTTAAAGGACAGTGGGTGATGGTGGGAAAGGAAAAGGAAAGATGAGGTAGGTAGGATACATCCTTAACTTCATCATTTTGTGTCATATTGCCAAGCTTAGCAAACTGGGGTACATACAGCACTTTATGCAAAACTGTATAGTTTTGCACACTCTTAATGATTTACAACTGCACGCCATTTTAGTGACTTGCTACATAGGCTAGAGTTACATTTTGAATGCCAGCAATTCTTGTATTTCATGATATTTTTAAAATTCATCTTGATTCCTTAAGTACACTTAGGATGCTGTAGATATCTGCTACTAATGATATTATCAGGTGCCTTTCTATGTATTACCGGGCTGCGTAGGTTTTGTGGTTTTGGGGTTTTGGGTGGTTTTTTTTGTTTGTGGGTTGTTTTGTTCGTGTCTGTCTTCCTCCATCTAAAGAGATATAACATGATTTAAGTCAGATTTTGGTTAAAATTGTGGTAAGTAAAACTTGTAGCAATTCCAGTGATGCACCTCAGGGATCTTATCAGCCCATGAGCTGTGTGTTCAAGTCATGCTGCCGTAAAGTCATATATGATAGGTTAGTCAGGCCCTGGTTTAGTTTTGCTCTACATTGCTTTAAGAAAAAATATATTTTTATATATATGTACTTTAGAACATGTATGAGTGTATATTTCATACTATATGTGGATTCTAAGATGGTCTGTGTAGTACTTTTTTTTTTATTGCTAAAGTTATTACTAAAATATTTGCATATAGCTTCTTCTAAAGATCTAGTTGATTTAGTGAATCATTTTATAATCTAGAATCCCATGGCATATCTACACAGAGATTAATTTTGAAATGACTTTCAATGCAGTGATTTGTCAAAATTACTTTTTTAGGTCACCTTTGGTATTATTTTCTGCAGTTCTGAGAATTAGACTGATTCTAATTTTCTGTGTGACTATATTTCTACTGTGGCTTTAGGGAGAAACAACCCATTTCTTGCAGATAGTACTTTATTATGTATCTTTGGGACAGACCTTGTGACTTGCCTCAAAGAGAACATAGCATGGATTCCTCATATCCTTCGATCTCTGACTTCAATCCTCAGACCTTCCCCCAGGTATTGACAATCATCTGCTGTTGGTGGTGTTGCTCTCTAGCTGTGGGAAATGTCTGCAAGCCATGTGCAAAGCTGTGCTCAAAATGCAACAGCACTTAGAGCGTCTCTGAGGAACCTCAGTGCTTTAGTGAGAAGTCCCAGCAGGCCATGTGTGATTAAAAGGATGAAGTTTGTAATACTTTACTCAGAAACACAGTTTGATACCAGAAGACAGGAAGGCTGCTGTCTCTCAAATGAGTACAGTGCAAAACTCCCATCCCCTAAACAAAACTGTACCTAGTTATCCAGCTTTTCTAAGGAGCTGTAGGCAAGGAGTGATCAAGAAAAAACCTCCCTGGGAGTGTGGGACTTCTGCCCCAGGAGTGTTTGTGCTTCTCATCTGTTTCCCTGAGGCTTGTCTGTATGTTAAGGTACATAAGAAATTGAGGAACCTAGAGCTCTTGTATTTGCATCTCACCAGTCTCTGAATAGTAGACTAACCAGGGCCTGAGATGGACACTCTTACTGTATAGCTGAGCATTTGCTGACACATTTTTCTATAACTAATCATGCTTGTTTTACCAGCAAGCATTGCAAAAAAAGATCCTCTTTCTACAAGTCATAATCCTGCATGAAGGAGTAGGGTAAGCCATTTTTTCAGAATTACAGTTCCTGTTACAAGTTCATGTAGATCCTGTTTGGGGAGTTGTGTTTTTACCCCATCTCTAGGACTAGAGATCATTGAAGTATTTTAGGCTCTACCACACTCATGTCAGGAAGTTGCTCTATGTGTCTCTATGTACCTGAGGCTGTAACTTCTGGCAGACTTAACTTGCCAACTCAGTAGTGATAAAGACTAAATAAACACTCCTCTATCTGGAACTTGCATGGAATTAGGAAAACTGGCAGTGTTATTAATATTCATTACTGTTTGCATAAAAATGTACTTCTTTCAGATCTTACATGACCAAATCTTCAATGTTTTCCTAGCTGTTGTCTTCATTCTAATAGCCAACTCTAAAAATATTTTCTTTTTATATCTCAGACTGATTTTGATCTTTGAATTCATCCTCAGACTTGTTCACTGGATTATCTTAATTTTTTTCCTCTTACTGTTCATTGTTAGCTGATGCTAACAATGCACACAATGGCATGATTAGCTTTCATCCCAGTGATACATAGTTCTCCTTACTGAATTTAGTTTAGTTTGGGTTTGAAATATATCTTTTAACTTTAGTTACAGGAATTTTTCAAACTTTTCTTGCCTTAGCAACTGCAGAAGTCATCTGTCTAGCTCTTACAGGAAACTTCTTGAAAAAAATGTTAAAAATTGATGTTTATTATTCATTGTGGATTTGGAATGTAAAATGTAGTTCATGCCAAATTATCTAATCTTCTGAAAAAAGTGTTTTCTGAGAACTGACTGACTGCCACCAACAGGACTGCTGGTGTACTTAAACAAAGACTTGGGGTTTAAAAGTGTTTTAAAGGAGAATATGTATTTCCATTTAAATCGTATAAAGGTTTGAAGCCTTTCCAAAATATATCTGAACTGACGGCTCTCTTAGCAAGAGCCTACTGTACTTCTAAAATACCCAGTCTGAGATGAGGATTAAATTGGTGGCCTCAGCTGCAAATAAGCTTAGGCTGGACTTTGATTACAATGTAATTGCCAATATTGCTAATTCCTTTGCTATGTGAAACTAACCAAATAATATCCAATATACATTTTGCAAAATATAATGAATTTTAAAATAGAAGGTAACTTAGTAAAAGAGAATGGTGGAGAAAATTCTGGGCGCATTCAATGTACTGTTCATGACAAAAATATGTTTTACTTTTGGTGTTGCTTTCATTAATGGGAAGTTGGTATTTTAAGGTATTTTTTCTACAAAAATGTATGTGCAAAGGCAATACTTTAACATTTTTCAAGAACTTATACTGTTAAATGCTACAAACCACAGAATATACATTTGGACTGAAGGTAGTAGCTTTAAAAAAATGCAATGTAAGCTTTAATTTTTATATTATAGTAATAACTTGCTGTCAACTTGTTTACATATTTGTAGGATGGAAACTTCATTATGCATTGACTTACCTTGATGCTGTCTTTAATAAATACTGCTTTGAGCAAGATGCAGTGGATATTTTATTATCTGAATTACTATTATAAACCTAGTCACTATGTAATCTGTATTCTGTTACTTATTATAATGGTTCAAACACAAAAACAATCTATCTGAAGTTTGGAGAAACTTTTAAAACTCGTTGAATTATGACTAAGCTACTCTTGATTTTCTGCCCCCAAGTTTGAAGCTGATTTAGGCTGAAATAAAATGTACCCTGCCAGAGGCAACTTGAACATACTATAGTGTCACCTGGTTTGATTAGGTGCTTGGTTCAGAGTGAATTAAAATTGAATTGCTCAATGTCCCAAAAGAGTGTAACTTCCTGTGGAACTGCTGGACATGAAACTGATTTTGTTCTGTATTCCCTAGTCAGGGTTCTTCTGGTAGTCCAGAGGAGGACATGCATAGGTGAATTTAGCCCTTTCCTTTTTCAAACCTCCCTTCAAGTCATCTGTTAACACCCCTACCAAAACTCAAGTAAAAACCTCAGTAACCACATTTTCTAGGCCTTGTTTGCAAGGCTTCCTCAAGGCTTGTTTCCAAGCCTCAATAAAATATATTTTTTATATGGTTCATTGAGGAGAAAGATTTAAAAGACAGTAGCAATAAATGATTTTTAAGCATTATGAAAATCCATCCCAGAAGCACACACTGACTCTTAAGGGACCTTGCCATGATTCAGTTTCTGATGTCAGAAAAGTTCATGCAGTACAAGCACCCTGCCAAGAAATTGTGGATGTCTGAAAGTAATGCTGACTTTTTTCCTTTATTTCTTCAACTAACGTTTAGCAGGTAGTGGGAAAGTGGACTAAAAGCTGTCTACCTGATGCTGGTAAGATCCAGTCGGGGAATAATCTGAAAATTCAAAACTAATGCTGGTACATACATCTTAGGTTAAAATGTTAATTATTCAGCAACAGCAATGGTGACAGGTCTTTTGTGGGGGTTTTGTTGTAGTTGTTTTGTTTTTTGTTTCTGGGGGCTTTTTAAGTTCTGAGGCATTACCTATTTTCCTCACTAGTATGGGAAAACAAATGGTGGAATAGGAGGGGAAATCTAATATGTATTGTAAAAGCAGTAGACTTCCAAAATTATTTTCTTCCTTTATGTAGATGTACTCAGGGGACAGAATGGGAGCCTGTCTTATATCTGCCTGCCTTTGCCAAATTTCAGCAACAGATTGCTCTGTTTGCATTAGGATAGGAATCATGAAAGCAAGCTGGAGTAGAGACTACAAGGAGTTCAAAACAAAAGATTTCACTATTGTCTGCTAATGTACTGTGACTACATAGATAGGGAAAGTTATAAATGACAATATAGTATTGGCTTTTGTATTTATGTATTAGCTTTTGCATATTATTATTATTATTAGTCACAAATATATTGATATGGTACAATTTTCTTTTAACTGCTTTTTGGTATAGTATAACCGGTGAGTTTATGTATGCACCATATAGCTTATATAAACAGCAGTGTGATAAATATAGTTTAAGCCATAGCGTAATATTAAAATAGAGACTGTGATATTAAAATGCACCACTCAGAAAATGGTGTAAGATAATTAGGTGGATTCTCACATTGGTGGATTATCCTAGCTGAATGATAAGAGAACAGTGACAAAAACCAGAACACCAAGAAGAATTTACTGACTCTTTGTTAGCAGGTAGTGTAAAAACAACAGGATAGAACCACAAGAAGAAATAAAATATATTGATTTAATCTACAGGATGGCATGAAGACAAGTCAAAGGTTAAAACCAAGCAAAAGAAATTCCTGGAACATCTAAACTCACAGGTATGTTTGAATAATGTATAAACTCTCATGAATATGCACGTAACTCCTGTAATGTAACAGTATATAAGAACATTGCCTTAAGCAAATTGTGTGGTTTTGGCATATTGCCGAACACCCCAGCCTGGATATTGTCCCTTTTATCTCTCATTCAACTTATTAAAAAAAAACTTTAAATAGCGAAACTTGTTTTTCACGGGGAAGCTTAGAAATTATTTAGAAAGTTTGTTTTTTCCAGGCTGTAACAGTTCAAAGGCAAGGAGTAATTTGACCCTCACTTAGCTCTTCCTGTGTACCACACTCACTATGTTGCATGGCCCACACTGCTTCCTCAGGGAGCTGCACCACTCCAGACAATATTTCTACTAATTTTAGTTCTCCTGAACTAAGAATACCGAGGGAAAGTCATCCTACCTTACTAAAGGAAAACCACTTGGAATATTCACGGAGTCCTCATAGAGGTAAAAGTGAACTTCGTTTATTGCATAACTCAGTACATTCTTATGGGGTTCTTTCAGGGTTCACGCAGCTTAAGTAAAACTGCTGTTGGCTAGTGTATCGTGTTGTAGTGTGTTTCTTGTTAATGTTATGTTCTGTTATTACCCAAGTTGATAGTTTGGTCCAAATGAGACCCTCCCACCCCATGTTGTCAATCTACCCCGAGTCTCCTGTCAATCTGTCTTAAGCCCACCGCATGCTTGGAATTCCACTTCGGAAACCCCCTGAACTTCAGCGCTTGATTAGTCCATGTGACCCAACTTTCCCCCACTACCTCCACATTGGATGATGATTTTGTGAACCCTGCCTTTTACCCTCTCCAGGATATCTCTGATCAGCTGATGCTTTGTACCCTCCCTTTGAACTGCCTCCCTGTTTCAGCTGTTGCATGCTTGCATTTTCTGTCTTTTGTCCCCAAGATTCCCCAGAGCAATAAATGCTTTATCATCCCATGCAAAAGACCTCCCTCTTGTCCTTGTCTCCTCAGAGCACAGACTGACAGCCAAAAAGCCATTGAGCAAGTGCTCTAGTCGCACCTCGGGTCATCCTGCTCCTGGGGTGTGACCCACTCCTGTTGCAGGCCAAAGTGACAGACCTCCAGCCCGATGCGATAGCTGGTGCCTAATGTGGGGCCCTGTGAACAGATCCCACAGATGAACTGTGGATTTTATCCAAGAAGTTCTGGCCCTCAGCTGCCTCTGAGTGCAGCAGAGTGGTTTTTCACCTGTGGCTCTTGTGGGGAGGAAGTGATAACCCTCTAGCATCCAGAGGACCACTTCCCTGAGGAGGACTTCCCTGCAGCCCCTGTCCAGTGGACCAAAGGAGGATGAGTATACCCCAAGTGAGGCTGAGGGTGCTCACAAATTGTGGGAAGGGTGCACTGCTCCCCGGGAGTGGTGGAGGGGGCAGCCACGAACCTACAGGCCATGATAGTTGCCTGCGGAAAGCACCCTGTCCTGAGACTGGCCCTGGATCTTTTATCTTGAGCTTGTTTCTTTTGCTGCAGAGGAGGGTGCATTTTTGCTGTGCCGGCAGCTTAACATCAAGGAAAATGGGTGTGAAATTGTCAGCACAGTAGAGAGGAATCTATTTTCAAATTTTGGGTACCCTGGAGGGTGGGAAAGGAAAGTTTTCAAAAGGGTTGTTAAAAAAGTTTGTTCAATGGCTTTTCCTCCACTTTCCAAGGGTATCTCCAGAGGAAATACCAAGCATCCCCTTCTGGGATATAGCTGGAAGCAAATTAACAGCCTTGACAAATAAAGGTGATACATCAGTTGCTAAATTCTTTTCATTGTTTGTGCTAATTCGATCAGCGATAGTTGAAGAAAAGAAAGTAAAGGCTCAAACTAACCCCCTCAGCTCCCCCGTCCCCTGATCCAAAATCCTTGTCCCTTGCATCAGGAAGACTGTGCCAGGCAAACTGCACAGGAGAGCTACCAACTCCCTGGCCTCCCACAGACTTCTCAGTACCCTTGCCTTGAGAGCAATGGTCATGCTGTCAAGGACCCTTTCCTAAACCCCTCTTTCCCAGCTGTTAATCCTCCAGTTCAAGTGAATGCCCACAAGGGAAATTCCCAAGTTTTCCCTGAGTCCTCTCCTGCCCCTCAGAATGACTCTCAAGAGACACAAGATGGTGGAAGCCACATGGCTCGGCCCCCACCTTGTGCTTCTTCTTCCCAGAATGCCTTTCACTCTGTTCTTTCCAACCTCTTCTTATCCCCTGACCCTACCCCTACGCATGCCCCTCCTTCTCCTCCCCTCTCCCCAAACTCAGCCCCTTCCCCAGGCAACCCCTCTTCCTTTCCACTGTCTCCGCCTCCCATTCCCATGACATCATTTGTTCCCATGATGTGACCTGGGAACAGCAGCTCCCATTCCAATTGCTGTCCTACCCCTTCTCCCTCCTCCTTCTCTGGCAGCTCTCATCCTCTTCCAGCTTCAAATTCCCATGATGGCATGGGAACTGAAAGCCATGAGCCCAAAATGCAAAACCTGGAACAGGAGACCATCCCGTTCGCTGCACCTGTTTACCTATACCCAAACAAGAGGAACCCCTGAGTGGCAATCTTGATTATCTGCATAGAGAGGAGCTTTGCAAGGCTCAGAAGGAGTTTGGGAGAAAAAGTGAATATTTTAAAGGTCTTCTAAAGGACACGTTTTCCTCAAACACACTAGTTCCTGACGATATCAGGGATTTGTTTGCACATCTCCTAATCCAAACAGAGTATCTGTTGTGGGAGAGGACATGGAGATTATTACGAGAACTCTTTCCTGAGCTCTTGCAAAGCCCTGACTGTGCCATTGATGCAGACAACAACAATATCTCAATGGACCGCTTGTGTGGTGAAGGGGATTAGTCACAAGCTAGAACTCAGGCTGAAAAAATACTGCAGCCTGTGTTGGAACAGGTAAAGAGAACTGCAGAGAAGGTCTTTATCCTTATGCCCACCAAAGAACGTAAGCAAAGTTATGTGAATATTAAACAGTTTCCCTTTGAGGCTTTTATAGATTTGGTTGAAAGGCTCCGAGTCGAAGTAGAGAGGCCCGGTGAGAGTTGGCAACTACAGGAACAGATAATAATGGAAGTGGCCCAAGCAAATGCTAATGACATCTGTAAGAGGATCATCCTGGGTCTACCCTTTGAGCCACCACCAGCCCTCGACTTGATCATCGAAGCCTGCACAAAGAGAGCCATCATCCCAGAGCCTCAAGAAAATGAGACAAAATGGAGAAAACAGCTGCTGCTGCTATTCCAAAAATACACCAACAGCCTTATCAGTGTTTTAACTGTAGGCAGGAGGGACACATAGCAAAAGTTTGCCCAAAGAGGCAGCTTCTGCAAAATAAACCAGTAAGTTCTCAGGGGGGAGGGGGACAACCGCTTCTAAAAAACTAGATGGGAAGCGTGGGCCTGCTTCGCATGTAGACAAAAATGAAGCAGGTCAGAATGGGGACCCAGAGAAGGTTTGGAAGACACAAGCTCCCTTTAAGCTAGTTGTGATACAAAGTGCATTCTTTAATACAGATGACTCGTAGCTTGTGTCAGTTGACCCACTTGACAAAGACTTATTTGCTGGACTAGACTCTAAGTATGTCGTTATCAGGGACACCAAGCACACAGCAAGAGATTGAAATCTCTCCGGCAATCATAACATCAGAGCCAGAGGCACTGATTCTCATGGCACGTTGTGTCCACCCACCCTTCTTTATGCCACAAGGCCAAATCATCACCCAGGCAATTCTGATGCCAAATGAAATGCCAGTAGATAATTCTTCACCAGGTGTCCACTGGGCAGAAGTCATTGGAGAAGACAAGCCTTGGATGGGGTGTGGACTCTGGCGAGGTGAAGATTACCTTCACCTTGATGGAGTGTTGGACATGGGCAGATGTGACAATCATCCCAACCACCAGATGGCCGTCACATTGGGAATTGCAACCCGTGAGAGGTAAAGTACAGGGCATTGGGGTGCCCAATTAGCCAAACAATCTAAGAGCATCGTCCAAATTAAAGGGCTGGATGGGCAATTGGCCAGCTTACGCCCATTCGTTTTGAACTATAAAATTCCCCTGTGGGGGAGAGACACTATGTCCCAATGAAGAGTAAAAATTAAAATCCCAAAAACCCTACAGGATTTTTCATAGTGGCCGCTGATGAGTGCCCTGCCCAGAAGCTGAACTGGGAAACAACATCCAATATGGGTAGATCGGTGGCTGCTGAATAAACAAAAATTGAAGGTGCTCAGTGAATTGCTAGAAGAGCAGTTAGCAAAAGGCAACATTGTGCCAACCACCAGCCCTTGGAATTCCCTGGTCTTTGTTATCAGGAAGCCGGGAAAAGGCAAGTGGCAACTCATCCAGGACCTTAGAGAAATTAACAAAGTCATTGAAAACATAGGGTCTCTTCAACCAGGAATGTCCTCCCCATCGATGCTCCCCCAAAATTGGAATTTGGCAGTTGTTGATATAAAAGACTGTTTCTTCCAGATTCCTCTTGACCCTGCTGATGACCCATGGTTTGCCTTGTCAGTTCCCTCCATCAATCGAGAAATTCCAATGAAGCGCTACCATTAGCGAACCTTGCCGCAAGGCATGAAAAACAGTCCCAGTATATGCCAGTGGTACACTGCTTCATTGCTGTCCCCAGTGCGTGCCAAAACAAGAGAAACCATCATCCTGCACTATATTGATGATGTGCTCAAGTGTGCCCCCGATGATGATAGACTACAGTGTGCACTTGACCTAGTTGTCAATGTTTTGATTGCTGCAGGATTTGAACTCCAAAAGGACAAAGTTCAACAGCTGCCCCCTTGGAGGTATTTGGGGCTCCAAATTAGCAAGAGGACCATTACTCCTCAAAAACTGATGATCAGAAACAACCCAAAAACCTTAGCTGATCTCCACCAGCTGTGTGGGTCCTTAACTTGGGTCAGACCCTGGCTGGGATTAACAACAGAAGACCTAGCCCTCCTTTTCAGTTTATTGAAAGGGGGAGAGGAGCTGAGTTCTCCTAGGGTCCTGACCCAAGAGGCCAGGCTGGCTATGGAGAAAGCTCAAGAGGTGATGGCAACAAAACAAGCTCATCGCTGCCTGCCAGACTTGCCATTCAAGTTTATTGTTTTGGGAAGACTGCCACACCTCCATGGCCTGATTTTTCAGTGCGATTAGGGCCAGAGGGATCCGCTCTTGAGCATAGAATGGGTATTCCTCAGTCACCAGCAGTCCAAAAGTATCACCAGGCCACAAGAGTTAGCAGCTCAATTGATCCAGAAGGCCAGGCCAAGAATGCAAGAACTGGCAGAGTGTGACTTCACATGCATCCATATCTACCACTTACCCCAACATCAGGTAAGTTAACAAAAGTGGTTCTGGAGCAGTTACTTAGGGAAAATGACACACTCCAATTTGCTCCAGATAGCTACCCAGATAGCTATTTCAATTCATAATCCTGGACATAAATTATTTAATTCAGCATTTAAATTAGTCCCCAAGGAAAAACAAAGTTGGAGGCCACTCAATGCTGTGGCAGTTTTCACAGATGCATCTGGAGCATCCCACAAGTCAGTGATGACCTGGAAGGATCCTCAGACTCAGAAATGGGAGACAGATGTTAAAGATGTTAAATCCAAGAGGCCTCAACAGCTGTGAAGTGTGGCAGATGGACGTGACTCACGTCCCGCAATTTGGCAGGCTGGGGTATGTTCATGTTTCAGTGGATACTTTCTCTGGAGCAGTCTATGCTTCTGCCCATACAGGAGAGAAGACCACAGATGTGCAAAAACACTTAGTGCAGGCCTTCTCTGTGTGTTGGGGATCCCTAAAGAGATTAAAACAGATAATGGTCCCACATATACCTCCAAGGCCTTCCAGGAGTTCCTGCAGAAATGGGGAGTAAACCATAAAACAAGTATCCCTTATTCACCTACAGGTCAAGCCATCATTGAGCAAACACATCAGTCGCTCGAGAGAGTTCTAGAGCAGCAGCAGAGTAATACCACCAGTGATCCACCACAGATTAAGCTTTGTAAAGCACTGTTTACCATAAATTTTCTAAACCGCTTATTTGAACACTGTAACCCGCCTGTTCGGCATCTCAGCAGTAACACACAGCTGAAATTGAGAGAACACCCGCCAGTTTTAATAAAGAGTCCTGAGACAGCAAAAGTAGAGGGCCCATTTGGGTTAATCACTTGGGGTCAGGGATATGCTTGCATATCCACGCCCTCTGGGTTGAGATGGGTCCCTCAAAAGTGGGTCAAACCGCCCATCCTCAAGCCTGTACCACGATCAGTCCAGTCCACCAAAGATGTAACTGTGGCTTCCCTCTGGAGGCACTGGCACCAAGGAACTGGAAAACCCGATCCCCTAATTGACTGTCAGATTATCCCTGACTGTTCTTTTTCTCAGTGATATGTCAGATTTTTTTAGTTAATGTTTACCATATTGAAGTCAGTCATATAGCAGTATCCACACAGCAATCCTCATGGAGAAATGTGTTCCCCTGATCAGAATCTATTCCTCAATGCCAAAACTCTCCTTCTTAAACAGAAAACGGGGAGATGTTGCATTGTGTTTCATGTTAATGGTATGTTCTGTTATTACCCAAGTTGATAGTTTGGTCCAAATGAGACCCTCCCACCCCATGTTGTCAATCTACCCCGAGTCTCCTGTCAATCTGTCTTAAGCCCACCGCATGCTTGGAATTCCACTTTGGAAACCCCCTGAACTTCAGCGCTTGATCAGTCCATGTGACCCAACTTTCCCCCGCTTGATTTTGTGATTTTGTGAACCCTGCCTTTTACCCTCTCCAGGATATCTCTGATCAGCTGATGCTTTATACCCTCCCTTTGAACCGTCTCCCTATTTCAGCTGCTGCATGCTCGCAATTTTCTGTCTTTTGTCTCCAAGATTCCCTAGAGCAATAAATGCTTTATCATCCAATGCAAAAGACCTCCCTCTTGTCCTTGTCTCCTCAGAGCGCAGACTGACAGCCAAAAAGCCATTGAGCAAGTGCTCTAGTCGCACCTCGGGCCATCCTGCTCCTGGGGTGTGACCCACTCCTGTTGCAGGCCAAAGTGATAGAGCCAGATAAGCTCCAGCCCAATGCGATATTCTCCTTCTTTGTTTTCATTCTTCACAGTGACTTCACGGTCAGTGTAATCTGAGTTGTGCAAACAGGTTTTGAATAAAATATTGTGTCTACGCCTCACTGCCTTAAACAATAGCATTTCTTCATATGGCTGAAGAGAAAGACTTTTTAAAAAAGTCCCAGTGGACACCTAAAACTCTTTATAAAGTTAATGTGATTGTAAACAAATGTAATGCTAGGGAAAATGCAGCCATGACCACGTGTGTTAGTCTTGAAGGAATTCTAACAACAGCCACTCTCTGTGCTTTTGTCAAACCTCTTTCTGCCATGTTTAATTGAGAGTTGATGTCTTCATGCTTGCTAACTTGTTGGCAGCGAGTTTCTTGTGCTGTGCATAGGATGTGGAGCATTCTAGGTGTTGCTTTGCAAGCCCCTGGGTGAAGAGAGCACTTATAGTAGTGATAGTAAAAGATTTCCACAGAAAATTTGGGGAGTTAGAAAGAAAGTTAGGCTTGGCAAGCCCTGGGAAAAGAAGGCCCTGGGAAATGTTAGGCCTCATGCTTGCTAAGATCATGTGAAACTGCACCTGTGTAGTCAAGATATGATAAATAATATAACGGTTGCTTAAAGAATCATGAGAAACTATGTTAAGGGTTTGAGGGGAATCATGAGAAATCCATGCTTGGATGGAATCAATGTATAAAATATAACATTGTAAGTTTAATAATAATGAAAATGTAAATTATATAGCGAGAGAGTATAAAATAGGTTCAGCTCGAAACCAAGTCCGGTCAGATTTGGGTATGTGTCCCCCTGATACCCAGAGCTCTTTAATAAAGAACCTTCATATGATCATTCCATGATTATGTGTTCCTGAATGGTAGCTGCCATGGTGGGGTCAATGGCATGGGTGTCACGACTACCCTGTAGAAGCTGTCCTGAAAAGGACAGCCCAAGAGCACAGGCACGTCCCTTGCCCGGCGAGTGATCTCAGCTCAGCGGCAGCTTGCAGGCGACACAGAGAGAGAGATTAGAGCTCTGTATGGCATTCCACTGAGAAATAGCCTTTATTATAACACAGTCCTCAGTGAAGGGAGCCAGTGACAGCAGCTCTCTTCAACTGGGGAAATACCACAGTATATATAGGGAAGGAGAGGGGCGGGGGAAACTTGGATACAAGTAGCAGGGTGGAAAGGCAGGGGAGAACACCAATGGGGTGCAACAGTTTAACATAAAACAGGAAAGGGTGTCGGGGAGATACATTTCTCTCACTATGAGGGGAAGTGCCTGGCCTAGTATGAAGCTCTCCAGGGGAGTGTCAGCACTCATCTGCTTGCCGATTCCTTGGCCCCCACAGCTCCCTTCTTTATTTAATAAAAATGCATCTTCCAGTGACCTCGCTAACAACCTTTTACAACAACTAAACATACAAAGTAAAATAATGATGATTAAGAAAATCTAGAAAATGTTCTTTAAAAGGGAGGAAGCCCACCCTCTGAGTCCCCAACTTCCAAAAAGGTCCTCAAACCATTGGGGCTCTTTTTCTCTTTTTCTTTTTCTTGAGTTCCTGGACCATGTTGCTGATCTTCTGGATGCATGTGTGGATGCTCTCGCCATGGTTGGACAGGTTAAAGGAGTACAACCTGTCAAATTCCTTCTCCTGGGACTGTGCTACCAGCCAGGCATCCACAACTGATGTTTCCAGAAGCATCGAGAGGGTCAGGAACTCAAAGATGGTTCTGCCTCCCATGGTCTATAATGGAGCATAAAAAGTTTAACTTCTGGTTTTGGAGCAGGGGCTCCACCTTTTTTCTTTTAAAACGAAAAAAGAACAGGTAAGGGTTGAGGTAGTGGTTTGCTGGTGGGGTCATTCTGTGCAGAGGGGGCGCATGACCTGTCACCAGCAGCAGCAGCATTAAAGGTGCATTGCAATTGTATAAAAGAGTAGGTTTTTGAGGGGAAAGGAGCATAGGGAACAGGAAGGGAAAGGGGAGGGAGTTTCAGGAGCTCTACTTATCCGGCATGGTCTCGGCTGTGATGTGGTGTCTCATTTGAGATTTGGTAACGATTGGAGTGGTTCTCTGCGTCAACTTCTTTTGGCGATGTCTCCGTCTCCAGGCAGCGGTGGCTTGTTGTTTTTGAGAAGCTGTGTGGGTCTCAGGAGACGTTAAGATGTCTGTGTCCAGTGCAGGGTTTGCAGGGACTAGGTATGGTTTTATTTTTTTCCCTGGGAGCCACCTAGGACCAGATGGTGTTAACACACAAGCATACCCTCTCCCCCAGCTAATCAATGGGAAAGGTCCTGATGTCTGTTGTGACTCAGGATCCTTGATCAGCATTGGTGACCTCTCTGTGAGTTTGGCATGGGTCAAATTAGAGAAGTGCCGTACTTCTACAGGGGTATGTAGAACTACAGGGGGGTCGGGCTCTGTAGGTGAACAATTTAGAAAATTCATAACATGCAGAGCCTTACAGAGCCTCTCAATGGGAAGAATGATCTTTGTTCCTCCCCACTGCTGATCAAGGACTCTTTTAAGGTTCTGATGTGTCCTTTCCACTATTGATTGCCCTGTGGGAGAGTGAGGTATGCCTGTGGCGTGCTTCACCCCGCACTGGCTGAAGAAATCTCTCAGTCTATGGGAGGTGTAAGCGGGCCCATGATCTGTTTTTATTTGTTCTGGGACTCCCAGGGTAGCAAACACAAAGAGAAAATGTTGGCTGGTATGTTTGGCATTTTCTCCTGTGTGGGCTGAAGCAAACACTGCACCTGTGACCTAAGTCCCCATGGAGGCGGGATGGTAGTTTTTGCAGGAGGGATGGAGTGGTGCGGCATTTGATTTGATGTCAGTGCACGGGGCTGTCCCATGCTCTGATTGAAGTTTCCTTAATGCCAGTTTGGTCTGGGTAACCATTGGTGGTTGGGTGGCTATAAAAAATGTCTCTCGGGGCAATCCTTAAAAAAGTGTCCAGGCTTGCCGCAGTTAAAACAGTGGCTTGAGCTTGAGTCCTTTATCATTTCAGCTGCATAGGCACTGGATATCCTTTCTGCCAGCCCTTTAGAACCCGCAAGGGCTACTGTGTTTTCGGTAGAAGTGGAGACATGCTTGGCGCAGGCTTCAACCATTTGGTCTATGGTTGGTTCAGGGTCAAGTGGGAGGGCCTGTAAAACTGCTTTACATTCCATGTTGGCATTGGCCATTGCTATTTTTACCAACAATTCTTTTTGTGCCTTTGGGCACTCTATTTGCTTTTCAATGGCAATTTCAGCTTGTCTATATATTTAATGAAATACTCACTTGCCCCTTGCTTAATGTTAGTGAAGCACTGCGTTGGCACCTTGTTACCTGGGGTGACAAGAAGAGATGTCAGAGATTGCAGCATTGGCAATATCATGGAGAGTGTTATGAATACACGAATACACTAGAAAGAGAGATATATAAGGAAAGGTTTTATTAATTATAGCAAGCCAGCAATAAGCAAAGTCGGCGCCGGGCGGCAGGGAGGAGGAGGAGAAACCTCTTCCCACGGAGCTGCCGCGCTTCCCGCTTCCATGTTTGTCCTTTTATTCGTTTCGGCCTCCTGATGATGTAGCTTTCCTCCGGCGTTTCTACGCATGCGTCTCTGGTCATTAGATGATCTTTCTCTGCCCTCTTGTGGTCGTAGAAGGGAGGCTCCAAGTCTTCCTCACTCCTACTCTACTGACCTTTTCTCACTGTTTCTGTCTCAAGGTTTATCTTGTCCTAGTGTTCCAGGAATTTCTGCTAGTCTGTTATTAATTATGCCAGCTTCAGCAAGTTAGTGGCCTTCAGCCCCTTCTCAACTTTATATCTAAAGTACAATTTCGCAAAGCATTCTATCATATCTTTTTATTTAGGCGAACAAAAGAGTTTCTATCTATCACAACCCCCCCTTTTTCTATTTCTTACTTTTGTTTGCTGAATCTTTGTAGTTCTTTTTTACTTAATTCTAAATAATCTTCTGTTTCTTCTCCCTTTAAGGCCTCATATTTAGCATGTATTAACATAAGGTGTGCTGCTTCTAATCTGTTTTTTACGATATTAATAATTTTATTAAGAATGCAAGGGCCTAAAGTAAGTACTAAAATTAGTAAAATTGAGGGCCCCATTATGGTGGATAATAAAGTACTTAACCAGGGGGAGTAATTAAACCAAGATTCATACCAATTCTGTTGCATTTCTTGTTCTTCTTTTCTCTTTTTCAGTCCTTCCTGTAATTTGGCCATGGTTTCTCTTACTATTCCACTTTTATTTACATGTACACAACGTTCTTCCTTAAGGGCAGCACAAAGGCCTCCTTGTCGTAAAAATAATAGATTTAATCCCCTTCTATTTTGTAAGGCCACTTCAGCCAGTGAGTCTAGGGAGTCTGTGAGATCCTTTATAGATTTATCAATTCTTCTTAAATCCTCATCTACTGAAATTCTAAGCTCTCTGAGTCCCTGGTGCTGATTTACTAAAGATGCTACACCTGTTCCTAATCCAGCCCCTCCTATGCCTAGCAATACAGCTACTGTTAGTGCTGTGAGGGGTTCTCGCTTCACTAAATGATGTTCTGGGTTTTGATATTGTGTATACACATATTCTTCAGAATGATAAATAATTCTGGGAACTATTATGACCTGTATGCAGAATTCATAAGTTTCATTAAAGGCTGTTATAGAAACACATGGGGTTACTCCTAAAGTGTTACAAACCCATTTAGTATTAGGTGCTGGAATCAGCCACTGAGCTGGCTTGCGAGGGTCATTAATCAGTATTTTTGTTTGGCATAAGTAATTCTTATCTAGGGGCACATTTCCCACACATTTCCCTTTTCCAGTGACTCGAGATAATGTTATTCCTGGAGTATTTTCCCTTCCTGATTGCCATAAGCAAGCAGCAGGATTGGTACCATTCACTCTTTTTGGTTCTGCTATGGAGCCTATGGCCTCATAAAAGGATGGATTAATGTTATAACATAACCAACATTCTCTAGTTAAATTTGGATGTGTATCATTTAATACTTTAAAGGTAGCTTGCAGAATTTTCCAAAGAGCTTTGTTTCCATATTCTTGGGGTGTCTCTACTGTGGTTAATACTTGGGTGTTATTTTCTAATTTTTCTGAATGGTTATTGTGATCCCTTACTTTAGGGTCTTCTACTCCCCACACCACTGGATTTGGTCCAACAGATCCCGAGTCATGGGGAACTACCTCTTTCTTTATGAGTATATGCACCCCTCGATCCCTTCCGGGTTCCCATACTCTGAGACTCCAGGTTCTTCCCAATAACCACCCAGGATCTTGGGATTGTGTAATATTTATATAGTGAAATTTGCAAGTTCCAATATATGTTATCTCCCCTGAGGGGCCTATCCAGGGCTTTACACATCCGTGTGGACCCCGTTCAACCTTTAGATACTTATCTGGGTTTTGTACTTTCCATCCCATGGAAATTGTCTCACAGCCCCAATATCTACAGTAAAATTCTCCGGGATAATTACAATACCCTCTGCCTGGATTAGAAGCTGGGCACATGTATAGTACCTTATGCCCAGGTGGGAAATAATTAATACCCTTCCACTTAATGAGAGAGTCTAGTGTAACTTGAAAGCTAGGGGCTCCAGAGGTAATTTGTGATAGAATAATAACCTGGTCCTCCCATCGGGTTAAGGACCAATTAAAGGGTTCATGAGTCTTACTTGTACAAATGTTAAATGTGCTAATTAAAATTATAAATATTACTGACCTTTTTAATGAGCATTGGCTTCCCTTGCTATAATAGAGGCTTTTCTTTTGTAAAATACCAATTTGGGCTTCCCATAAATTATTTTGCTGGGTTGTCTCATTCCCATTCTTGTGGCATTTCCAGGACCATGACCTTTTGGTCCCATGTATTTTGGAGTGTTTCCCTCCACAGTTTATTACTCCTCTGCCTCTCCCGTCGTCGACCCGGTTGCCTCGGGCCACGGGGTGTACCATCATCTCGGCAGCAAGAGTATTCTTCAGGAGGGAGATTACTCCTTTTTTTATTCTTTCTTTGTATATATTTTTCCCAACTTCTATGTTTTACTAAAGGGGTATCACACCTCAATTCCTGGAGCCACCGTCTGCACGACCCAGCTACTATATTTATTACAAAAGGTGCAGGTTCGTTTGGATGGTAACAATAATACAAGGAATTGACTCCTTTTGAGTAAATGGCCCACCACTTTTCTGATCCTTTCTCAAATTCCCCTGCCTGTGTTTTGGTTCTTAAGGCCCAATCGGTGAGTCTCCTCTGGGCAATGTAGCAAAATCTACACACCCCTCTCGGTGGGTAGCCTCTATGACAGTGGGTCCACCAATGTTCTTCACATACTATACTTTTAAAACAAACAAAAGGGTAACAATTCTGGCATACAGCACAACCTATTTTAACATTACTATTATATATTTCCTCCCTACTAGATGGGGGTATCTTATATTCTATATAAAAGCCTTTATGGAGTTTACTATTCATAAGTTTCTAAGCAGATTAATAATTTTCAGATTTTTTTTTTTTTTTTTTTTTTTTTTTTTCAGGATATTTTAAGTCTCAGGTCCCCAGCCGGGCTAACCACTTCCCAGTTATTAGTTTTTGGTGGCTCCACAGGTCCCTTAATTCGACTGGCATGTGTCCATCCCTTCTCCGCAGTTCGGATTGCAGAATCAGTTGTTAGCAGGACTTGATACGGTCCTTCCCACTTTGGTGTTAGGGGGTTCTCTTTCCAACTTCTTATCAACACCCAATCTCCGGGTTGTACTTGGTGTAATATAAAATCCAATGGTGGTCTTTGAGCTAGCATTCCTTTTTCCCACAATGCCTTCTTATACTTCATTAATTTTATTAAGTACTTATTGATATACTGATCACTTACATTTGGATGTGTTTGAACTTCTTCTATATTATAAGGCATACCATATAACATCTCAAAAGGGGAAATTCCCTAATCTGCCCTTGGCTGAGTTCGAATATTCAGAAAGGCTAATGGAACACATTTGACCCATGATAGTTTTGTTTCCATTACTAGCTTAGTAAGTTGTTTTTTTATTTCTCCATTCATTCTTTCTACTCTCCCAGAACTTGGAGGGTGCCAAGGGGTGTGTTGTTCCCACTTTATTCCTAATGCCTCCGACACCTCCTGAGTTATTTTTGATGTAAAATGGGGACTTTTGTCAGAGTCTATTGTCTCTGGTACCCCATATCTGGAAATTATTTCTTCCAATAACACCTTTACAACTGTTCGTGAAGTTTCCCTAGATGTAGGGAAAGCTTTTACAAAATGGGTGAGATGATCCACTAGGACCAGGAGATATTTAAGTCTCCCTACCTTTGGTAGTTCTGCAAAGTCAATCTGAATATTTGCAAAAGGTCTTTTTGCTAAGGGTCTCCCTCCATAAGGTAATTTTCTGAGATTCTTTCTATTTGTTTTTAAACATGGGAGGCAGCTTCTAGTAATTTGCTTAGCTAAGTCTCGAATACCTGTGCTCATATACTTTGCTGCAAAATAATCGATTAGTCCTTGTGCTTCCCAATGTGTCCTTTGATGTATTTTTTCTAATATTCTCTGAGCTATGGCTTTTGGTAGTACTTCTCGGCCATCTGGAAGGAACCATCTCCCCTCTGAGTTTTCTATCGCTCCTGTCTCTGGGAGTTTTAATCTCTCTTCCTCAGTAAATTTACTTCTTAAATCACTATCCTTATGTTCCATAATTTCTCCATGCCCCCCTTTTTCTTTTAGGACCATTGTCCGTAATGCCACCCGTTTTGCCTCCTGATCTGCGGCATTATTTCCCCTACTCCTCAAGTCCATTCCCGTCTGATGTCCTTTCAAATGAACCACTGCCAACTTTTTGGGCCCTCTCAGGGCTTTTAATACTGCAATTATGAGTTTTTGATGGACTAAATCTTTCCCTTGGGAATTTATTAAACCTCTTTCTTCCCACAGTTTACCAAACGTATGCACCACTCCATAACTATATCTGGAATCTGTATATATTGTCCCCTCCTTTCCTTCTAATAATTCCAATGCTCTTAATACTGCATACAATTCACAAGCTTGGGCTGACCAAGATTTGTCTAATGGACCTGATTCTAGGACTTGCAAATCAGGTCCTCATACAATGGCATAGCCTGTTTTCCTCTTTCCTTCTATTACTCTGGAGGACCCATCCACAAACAACTTTTCTCCGTTTTGTAATTCCTCTGCTTCCAAATGAGGTCTAATTTTGGTTTGTTCCTCAATTGTAGTTATACAGTCATGTGTCAGGGATTCGCCTTCGGGTTCTCCATACAAAAATGCAGCCGGATTTTGTAAAGTGGTGGTTTCTAATATTAAGTTTGGGGCCTCAACTAAAATTCCTTCATATTTTAGAAGTCTAGCATCTGAAATCCACTTATCCGCCTTTTGTTGTAACACACCCCGAATATTATGGGGGGACATTACCTTCAAATTGCTATTAAAGGTGATTTTCCTAGCTTCCTTCACCAGCAGGGCACATCCTGCTACTGCTTGCAAACAAGTTGGCCAGCCCTTACTCACGGGGTCCAAGATCTTTGATAGATACCCTATCGGCTTCTTTCTCCCTGCCCACTCCCGAGTCAAAACTCCGAAGGCAATTCCATCTTCCACATTTACAAACAAATAAAAAGGTCTCCTTAAATCTGGGAGACTCAAGACAGGAGCATGAATTAAACTTTCTTTTAGCTCCCGGAATTTTTCTGTATCTTCTAAACTCCATTTCATTAATCCCTCTTGTGTCAATTTATGATATAAAAATGTAACTTTGCTACTATAATTTTCAATCCACTGTCTACAGTATCCTGTTAATCCCAAGATTTGACGTATCTGTCTTTTATTTTTTGGAATTGGTAATGATAAAATTCCTTGTACTCTTTCAGGATCTATCTTTTTTTTTTCCTTCTTTAAGGTAATGACCTAAATATCTTACCTCTTTTTCAACGAATTGGAGCTTTGCCTTGGATACTTTCAATCCCTTTAAACCCAGAAAATTTAACAACTTAATACTCTCTCTCTTTACGTCTTCTTCCTTTTTCCCAGCTAAAAGCAAGCCATCCACATATTGTATCAAGGTCACTCTTGGGTCTATCTGATAATCCTGTAAAATCTGTTCTAATGCTTGCCCAAATAAATTGGGGGATTCGGTGAATCCCTGGGGTAATACCGTCCATCTCAGTTGTTGTCTCCTCCCCGTATCTGGATCTTCCCATTCAAAAGCGAAATAATCTCGACTAGCCTCATCAAGAGGACAGGCCCAGAATGCATCTTTTAAATCTATAACACTGTACCACAAACTGTCAGGCCCCAACTTACTTAATAACGTGTACGAATTTGCAACTACGGGGAACCGTGCTACTGTGCGTTTGTTAATTTCTCTTAAATCTTGTACCAAACGTTATGTCCCATCTGGCTTCTTTACTGGCAGTATGGGTGTGTTAAAAGGTGACATACATGGTTCTAATAGTCCCTTGCTTAACAATCTGTCAATTTCTGGTTTCAACCCTCTTCGTCCCTCAGGTGACAAGGGATATTGTTTTATTCTGACTGGAATTTCTGGGTTTTTAATAGTAACCGAGAATGGGGTTATCTTCAGCTGTCCCACACTCTCAGGTGTATACCACACTTCTGGGTTTATTTTTTCTTCATCTTCTATTCTTAAAGGACATAATCTTATTCTCCACTCCTTATCAACTACATCTAAATGTATTCCCAATTCAATAATTAAATCTCGTCCCAACAAATTATAATCTGCTTCTGGTACTAATAAAAAAATTTCCCACCCCAATTTTTGACTCTGATTCTATTATCACATCTTTAATAACCCCCACTTCAAAGGGTTCCCCCTTTGCTCCCACTACCGTGGCAGTTTCTTTAGATATACTACATCCTGTAGGTAAAAACTGAATGGTTGATCTCTCAGCTCCAGTATCCACCAAGAATGTTATTTCTTGGTGCTGGGGACCCACTTTTAGCTTTATCAAGGGCTCTTTAGGGTGGTCTTGGGTCCCTAAAAAAAAGAGCCCCTGACCTCCCTAGTCTTCTTTGAACATCTTTTCATCCTGGATCCTTACCCTACATTCTCTTTTAAAATGTCCTTTCTTTCCACAGTAAAAACAAGTTTTAGCGTTTTGTTTTTCTTTTGAATCTCTCATTGGTCTCTGTTGTTTCCCTTTCCAGGTTTGATCCCTACTCTCTCTTACAGCAGCCGCCATCATTTTAGTCTGCCTCTTCTGAGCCTCCTCTTCTCTTCTAACATACACTTTTTGTGCTTCTCTCAAAAGTTCATCCAAACTTCTATCTTGCCACCCATCCAATTTTTCTATCTTCCTCCAAATATCCTCCCAGGCTTTTGCCACAAATTGTGCTTTAAGCAGTGCTTGTCCCAGTTGGGTATCTGGATCCATTCCAGAATATAATTGAAAATTCTTTCTTAGTCTTTCTAACCATTCTGTAAGAGTTTCATCCTTCTTTTGCCTCTCATTAAATGCTTTATTAATATTATGACCCCTTGGGACTGCCTCCCTAATTCCCTGAATTATAATAGTTCTTAAATCCTGCATGTGTACTCTATGGGCTGGATTCTGATGATCCCAATGGGGATTTTGAAAGGGGCCATTTTACTTCTGCCAGTGGTCCCTGGGCATGCTGAGCATCCCAGATGCGCATTCCTTCCCTTCTAATCATGTTTCTCTCTTCTGCCGTAAACAAAATACTCAAAATAGATTGTAATTCTTCCCAGGTGTATATATTAGGTCCTAAGAATTGATCAACTCTTTCTGCAACCCCCAATGGATCTTCCAATAAATGCCCCATCTCCTTTTTAAAATCTCTGACATCCCCCGAACTAAGGGGGACAGATATAAATCCTATTCCAGCTTGGGGGCCACCCATTGGCATCTCTCTCAATGGGAATAGGTTCTCCTGTCTCCTTCTGAATCTATTCCTGGTAATAGGCCCCACCTCTGGCATGTCTAAATCCTCCTCCTCGGGATTCGGAGGGGGAGGGGCTCGTGGTGGTGGTGGTGGTGGTACAAATGGAGGGGGGGGGGATTATCAAAGCATCTTCTTTTCGAGGTTTCTTTTTCTTTCCCTTCCCCTCCCCCGAATTCTCTGTCAACCTAAATATAAAAGCCTCAGGATTTACTACCCGGATCTCTGCATAAGCACTTTCCTCTAGGTTAAAGGGAATCTTTGTTCTTACACATGAATTTAATTTTTGTTTAACCCAATCTTCAGTTGATCCAAATACAGGCCAAAATACATTCCTTGAAATTTCCTTTCCTCCCTGTATTTCTACACAATAATGAATCATTTTTGCCTTATCCTTATTTTCTGTTCCTGGGAAATGCTCCCAATTCTCTAATATAAAACCCAACGGACTATCTCTAGGTACGGGTGGAAGTTTAATAGATACAGGGTGCTTGCTTCTCCCCTGCCCCATTCTTCCGGAGTGCCTTCAATCACACAGCCGCTTTCGCTTCCCCTTGTTTGTGGCCCACGCCCTCGCGGGCTAATGGGAACCGCACTACTGAAGGGCCCGAACTCGCTTGGGGAATCCGTCGACCAGTCCCCCTCTCACACACACCCCACTCGCCACAATCCGGGATCCCGACCCCGACCGAACGGTTCCCGTAATACTCACGCGTCCTGCGTCTTCGTCCGGACTCTGTGCACAGATTTTAAGGGGTCGACCGGTCTCCCTTTTGCTTATTGCTTAGATCTTTTAGGTTCGTCGGTGCAACTGAGGCAGGAACCGGTCCTCCGGACCGCTAAATATTAAAGCGGGGGCGCCCACCGGTGGTGCCGAGTATCCGTCCTGCAGATTGCATCCGAGTCACGGGACCAAATTTGTTATGAATACACTAGAAAGAAATATATAAGGAAAGGTTTTATTAATTATAGCAAGCCAGCAATAAGCAAAGTCGGCGCCGGGCGGCAGGGAGGAGGAGGAAAAACCTCTTCCCACGGAGCTGCCGCGCTTCCCGCTTCCGTGTTTGTCCTTTTATTCGTTTCGGCCTCCTGATGATGTGGCTTTCCTCTGGCGTTTCTGCACATGCGTCTCTGGTCATTAGATGATCTTTCTCTGCCCTCTTGTGGTCGTAGAAGGGAGGCTCCAAGTCTTCCTCACTCCTACTCCACTGACCTTTTCTCACTGTTTCTCTCTCAAGGTTTATCTTGTCCTAGTGTTCCAGGAATTTCTGCTAGTCTGTTATTAATTATGCCAGCTTCAGCAAGTTAGTGGCCTTCAGCCCCTTCTCTACTTTATATCTAAAGTACAATTTCGCAAAGCATTCTATCATATCTATATATTTAGGCGAACAAAAGAGTTTCTATCTATCACAGAGAGCTGCCTCAGGCAGTTCTCAGGCCTGTTCCCATGGTTTCTAGAAGTCACTTTCTCCTGCCAACTGCTCTAGTGTTACATTAGGTTTGTTGGCATCTTTCATATATGATGCGTCTGCCAATTGCTTAAAATGTTTCTTCCACTGCCTTTCCCACAGCATATATTCTGATGGGGAGAGAAGACAGTTCATAATATTTTTAATGTCATGGGACACCATGACATGGGCTGCAAAGGTGGCTTCCAGTAAGTGTTTAAAAAAATGAGAGCCTTGACTATGCTCCTCAGTGGCTGCACAGCACCTGCAAATCCCTGTAGTCTAGGGACTCCCATACATTTATGAGTGCCCCTGCCCTGTTCTTCTTATATACCACAGGGAAAGCTAATATTGTTTTAGACAGGGCTGAGTCTCCTGCCCGCGTGGCTTCCCTTTGTACCTCGGCCCAGTGGTCTTCACATTCAGATTCTGAATATGAGGGCTCACTGCTCTCATCTCCTGGTGGGGATGGGGGGGCTCTTGATGACAGTGCATGGCTGTTTCCGGCAACCGGTACTGGCTTGCTTGTGAGCATCTGAAGAAGCCAAGATGGCTTCCTTCCGGTTGCCGCCATTCTGACTTCCAGTCCTCATGTTGGGAGGACTGGAGGTTGGAGTGACATCGGGAGTGGAGCTCTGGTAGGAAGGGGCATGACTGGGGTCCACAACGGGGAGGAGTTTCCCGGTGGATGGGGAAGGGCCTAACGCGGTTACACCCAACGACGCAGTGGAAAGGGAGGAGGAGCAGGGCGTGGCAGGAAGAGAAGGGGTAGAGGCGGGAAAGTGGCCATTTTGAGGTACAAGGGCAGGAAAACTGGCGTGTGAGGGAGACAAGACGGCAGGGCTGGCCATGTTGCCAGCGCCATCTTTAGCATTATCATGAACCGTGGGGGATATAACTGGGTATGTAAGCATAGGGAGGAAGGTAGAGGAAAGACCCAGAAGGGCATGGCCAGTACCATCCTGGCAAGGGTAGAGAGGAGGTGGGGGGGTGTTAGAGAGACGGAAGCAACCCTGTGCCTGGTGGCTACGTCCAGCCACCAACTGCCCCTCAGATAAGGAAGAGGGTTTAAGGACACTCGGAGAGGTTAATGGGGATGGGGGTTTTAACTGGGGATTCCAAACACCCTCAACATTTTTCCCCTCTTTCTCAAATGAAAGAATAATAGTTTGAAACAAAGGAAAAAGCTTAGCAACAAAAAAATCTCCATCCGCTTGAACCATGTACAACTTTCTCTCCACATTGTCCCAAAAATCTCCCAACTAAACAGAATTAGAATCAACTTTAAAATGCTTAAAAATCTAATGAATAGATCTCTCCAATTCCTCTTTTGAAAACTTAAAATTTCCCGCATTAAGGGTGCCCACAACTTGGAGGTAAAAATCTCTCTCAAGAGGGCTCAGCTTGGGTCTAGAAAACTGATTCCCCATCCTTTTCACTCCCCACCCAGCAGCGAAATGCAAACTGAAATAAGAAAGGCCAAAAAAACCCTTGAGAGTATAAATTTACAACTTTTCTTCGGCCGATGCCAATGGAGCCAATGGAAAGGTGGTGGGCAGGTGGTCATCTGGCGGCCAGTCCTCAGGGGTTCTTCTGTCTTCTGTCTTCTTGGCCCCAGATGCTCAACGAGGGTCCCAGTCACAGTCCTTCGGATTGCCTCTTGCTAGAATGCGAGAGGTTCTCCTCAAGGGGTGGCAGCTCCAACAGCAACACACTCTGCAGTTAAAACTGCAGGCGGACGCTTCTTCCGGGGCTCTTCAGATGCCCCATGTTGGGCGTCACCTGCCGTGATGGGGTCAATGGCAGGGAGTGCCACGACTACTCTGAAGAAGCTGTCCTGAAAAGGACAGCTCAGGGGCACAGGCACGTCCCTTGCCCGGCGAGTGATCTCAGCTCAGCGGCAGCTTGCAGACGACGCGGAGAGAGCGATTAGAGCGCTGTATGGCATTCCACCGAGAAATGGCCTTTATTATAACACAGTCCTCAGTGAAGGGAGCCAGTGACAGCAGCTCTCTTCAACTGGGGAAAAACCACAGTATATATAGGGAAGGAGAGGGGCGGGGGAAACTTAGATACAAGTAGCAGGGTGGAATGACAATGCACCAATGGGGTGCAACAGTTTAACAGAAAACAGGAAAGGGTGTCTGGGAGATACATTTCTCTCACTATGAAGGGAAGTGCCTGGCCTAGTATGAAGCTTTCCAGGGGAGTGCCAGCACTCATCTGTTTGCCAGTTCCTTGCCCCCCACACTAGCAGTAGTTCAAAGTGATCATTGAATTGACAGGATAATCTCCTAGCCTTTGGAGAAGGCTATTGAGCAAAACAAACCTTTGGCAGAGGCCTGTAATTATCTAGTCTAAATTAAATCTTGATGAAAAGCAATGCTTCTCTTAAAATCGAGGTCATGAGAAAGAAGGAAAACTTCTCCCTTGTTGAAACGATGATGGATCAGTTACCAAGCTGTTCTGCTCTTCTCAGGGGTGTCTCTCACAGCTCCCCTTTGGAACGTGTTTGATGGAGAGATGTGGCCATATACCCGTGCATCCTGCCTGGACCAACTTCCTCTCTTGGCAGCCCTTTGTCTCTGGACCAGGGGCAAAGGCTTTCCCCACTGCCTGATGCTGCTGCTTCTCACTCTGCTCACCTCACTCCCTAGCTGTCTGGGCTCACCTGTTTTACAGTAAAGAAATGGGTGCTTCAGGCTGTGCAGAGGCTTGTTCTGCCCACTGTGTATGAGCGCTTTACTGGCGGGGCGGGGTAACACAGATGTGGCTCTACTCCTGCTGGGGACGGAGATGGAGATGGAGATGGAGGAGGCCTTTGTAGTGGCAGGGGTGTGCGGTGCCTCACGGTGTTCCTGGCACTGCTGCAAGTGGGGTGGGGCCGCCGGGGCTCTCCACACAACTCCGGACTCCAACTCCCTTTTCCATTTTCTCGACATTTGGGGAGCTGGAGCATGGCTTTAGTTTCTCTTTCCGCAGTGCAAGCAGCATCCCGGAAGGGTGCAGGCTGAGCCAGCACGGCAATGCTGCTTCCAGGCACAGGCTGCTGCTGACACGGCTGGCCGGCCCAGCTCCAGCCAGAATGCTACACGCCTGCTTCTTCCCCTGCTCTTGCCCCTCCCCGCCGCCATCTGCTGATGGTTTGGGCATCCCTCTGGAGAAGGGGATCACACAGGACCCCAAGCTCTTCTGTCTAACTGTTATAAATCCATATTGTGGTATTGGCTTTTCGCAAGTACTAAGATGAACGTTATATGTTATATGCTTTTGCTATGTCTTTTTCTCCTGCTAGCAAGCTTAGGTATAGGTCGAGAAGAATTCTGAATGTTAGAGCGAGGTCCTGACTGTTACAAAACAAGATAACTTCCAGTGGACAAGATGATGGGGTCCAGACTGTTATCAGCACTGACCGCCTGCAGAGGAAGGAACCCCAGCCCAAATAAAATTATGAAAAGAAGGAATCAAGCTTCTACGATACATGCTCTAAAAAGATGGCTCCAAGGAGTGGCTATGCAAACTAGTTCTTGGAAAAGAATGCATTAAACTTCTACAGCAAAAATAAATAAAAGGAACATTCCAAAGACACCAGGTGTGGTCTTGGCAGAGAGACAGGCACCTGACCCTTTTTTACCTTTTGATTTCTTATCATTGTCTCCTAAAGGTCTTTTTGTTTATATTAAACCTTTTATAATTTATAAAGCGAGTGAACCTCATTTTTCACATCCCCCACCTCCCCTGTTCCTCCGGCTGTGAAGACCTTTACCCTGCTGGTCCTGGTGGCTGTGCCTTGCTCATGGCCTGCTCTGCTGGCTCCTGTGGAGACTGGCACAAGAGTCCTCCCTTCCCAACTCTGTAGCATCAAACATCCTGTCGGAGCACCACTTGGATTCACGGGCGTTCCAAAACATATTTGTTTCTTTCCTAAGTTGCCAGTCAAACCTCTTGCTTACCTCATTGATGTCTTACATCCTATGCATGTCTTTTTGTCTAGTTCATTTTCTGAAGAGCAACTTTTAAACTTCTGCATACTGGAGGGAAGTGGAGTCTAACCCCACCAATTTTTTGTTTGTTTCTTTTTTTACTTCCTCTTCTTCAGTTGTGAAAGTACAATGCAGAGTACTCTCTTTGCATGCTGAAGTGTGGCTACTATTTAAACCTTTATGTATCTGTCCTTTAATTTTCTTGTATCAGGCCACTTCCTATTAGTGTAGCTCTGTATTTTGAATTAAAAACTGTTGGGTGATTGGGCTGATTGCAGGTTTTTGTTTGTAATTTGTTTCTGCAAAAGCATCCACATATGGTGGGTTTAGTGCTAGCTAAAATCACCAGTGTACCTACTACAAGAATGTACTCATTTCCTGCTGCGAGATACAAATCTCGGAGGAAGGCAAAAGAGGCTCAGAACTTAAAAGGTATGAAGAAAACTATTAGCAAAATTAAAGAATAATAAGAATCAAATTAAAACCTTCTCCTTCCTTCCCCACAATCTCCTTGCTTTTTTACAGACAACGTAGAGAAAAAAACCAAGGATTTTCAATCAGTTACTACTCTACAATAGTCTTTCATCAGTTCCTATATAAAGGGAAGTTTCTCTTTCCATGCCATAGAGACTTCTCCACAAGAAAGAGTTATCCTGTGTCTTCAACTTCACAGTTGTAAAAAACAAGGTCCATTCTACTAATAAATTTTAAAAGGTTTAATATAAACAAAAAGACAACAGGAGACAAAGATAATAAAGCAAAGGGTTGAAATGGCTGGGTGCTTGGCTCTCTGCCAAGAACACACATGGTGTCTTGGAAACACCCTTTATTTATTGTGCCACGTGGACTTTCATGCATATGTAAATTTTTCCAGGAAATGTTTTGCATAGCCACTCCTTAGATCCGCCTTTTTAGAGGATGCTTATTTCTTAGTTTTGTGGTTTTATCTTCTCTCTTATTATCTTTTCATTTGGGCCTAGGCTTCTTCTTTCACAGGCAGTAAACATTGACAGCAGTGTTGAGTAGCCTGGGCCTCATTCTTCTGTTCACTAGAGGTTATCTTTCCTGTTGAAGTAAGACCTAAATCTAACATCCAAAATTCTTCTGACCTATGCTTAAATTCTAGCTTATAACAGGAGAAAAAGAAAATTACATAGCAAAAGCTATTCTAACATTATACATATAACATTCATCTTAATACTTGCAAAAAGCCAATAGCACAATATATATTTATTACACAGTCAATTCGTCGCCCAAGGAAAGGAAAGTCTGTTTGCAGTATCAAAGTCCCTCCCATGTCTTGCAACTTTCCCAAACTGCTTTCATGGGCCATGTCACCTTTTGGGGTACTATTTCAAGGATGAGCTGCTCTATCATAAAAAAACAAAAGTTCTTTTATCTCTGGGAACAGAGGCTTCACTGCTTTTTTCCCTGGGGCAATGTTTCTCATCTCTCTAAAGCTCAAGAGCTCCCGCAGAGAGCAGTAACAACAACAGGTAGCAGCACAAGGAAGCCTCTTGCGGTTACCTTCTCTGAGATCCGGAGTCTCGGCTTCTGCTTTTCTTGCTCTTAAAGCAAGCGGAAAGCTTTTGCACTGCGTCTGGCCAGGAGAAGGTGTGACAGGACAACGTATGTTTGTGCAGCCTGGCCCTGCAACTGACGCAAGCACGGGTTTGCAGCACCCTTATTCCACCGATGGTGTGACAGGTTTCTGTGCTGCGCATGTCATTTCTCTGCATCTGGGAGTGAAAGGGAAAGCGCAATTGTTGTCGCAGAGAGCAGCAGCAGCAGGGAGCAGCAGAAGGAAGTCGTGGCCGTACTTGTTCCACACGACAACTAGCGACTAATCAGCAAGAGTGCGACTGGCAGCTACGTTCCACTTGCAGTCTGAATGTCTCGCTCGACAGATGCCTGTTAAACACCTTATTCGCCTGCCCGCAGCGCTCGCGCTTTCCACCGCCGGCTCGCTAACCGGCACAGTCCCACAGACACGCTTGGTTCAATTGCCGTTTGCCAAAAGCTCGGGAAAGCAGCTTCTGCCGAAGGATGTTCTCTTCTTGCGGTTACCTTCTCCGAGCTGCGGAGTCGCGGTGCCTGCATTTCTTGCCCTTAATTCAAGGTAAAAGCTTTTGCACTGCATCTGGCGAGGAGAACGTGTGACATGACAGCACATGTTTGGGCACCTTACCTCTGCCACTGACGCAAGCACGGATTTGCAGCACCCTATGCCACCCATGGTGTGACAGCTTTCTGTGCTGCACAGAGCTTTCTCTGCGTCTGGGAGTGAAAGGGAAAGTGCAATTATTGTCGCAGAGAGCAGCAACAGCAGTAGGGAGCAACAGAAGGAAGTCGTGGCCGTACTT
Source organism: Cyanistes caeruleus (assembly GCF_971803275.1). Taxonomy (NCBI): domain Eukaryota; kingdom Metazoa; phylum Chordata; class Aves; order Passeriformes; family Paridae; genus Cyanistes; species Cyanistes caeruleus. The sequence continues at coordinate 15,329 of NC_141707.1, read as the reverse complement.
GTTCCACACGACAACTAGCGACTAATCAGCAAGCGTGCGAGTGGCACCTACGTTCCACTTGCATTCTGAATGTCTCGCGCGCCAGATGCCTGTTAAACACCTTATTCGCTTGCCCGCAGCGCTCGCTCTTTCCACCGCCCGCTCGCTGACAGGCACAGTCCCACAGACACGCTTGGTTCAATTGCCGGTTGCCAAAAACTCGTGAAAGCAGCTTCTGCCGAAGGAGGCTCGCCTTTGCGGTTGCCTTCTGCGAACTGCGGAGTGGCGCCTTCTGCCTTTCTTTCCCTTAATGCAAGCGGAAAGCTTTTGCACTGCATCTGGCGAGGTGAACTGGTGACAGGACAACATATGTTTGCGCAGCTTGGCACTGCCACTGACGCAAGCACGGATTTGCAGCACCCTATGCCCCCATGGTGTGACAGCTTTCTGTGCTGCGCAGGGCATTTCTCTGCAGCTTGGAGTAAAAGGGAATGTACAACTATTGTCGCAGAGAGCAGCAACAGCAGTAGGGAGCAGCAGAAGGATGTAGTGATCTTACTTCTTCCACACGACAACTAGCTACTAATCAGCAAGCGTGCGAGTGGCAGCTGCATTCATCTTGCACTCTGAAAGTCACGCACACCAGATGCCTTTTAAACACCTTCCTTATTCGCCTGCCCGCAGCGCTCGCTCTTTCCACCGCCCGCGCGCTGACCGGCACGCTCCCTCAGACACACAGTACTTCGGCCGGTTGCCAAGAACTCCGGAAAGCAGCTTCTGCCGAAGGAGGTTCGCCTCTTGCGGTTACCTTCTGCGAAATGCGGAGTCGCGGCTTCTGCCTTTCTTGCTCTTAATGCAAGCGGAAAGCTTCTGCACTGTGTCTAGCGAGGAGAACGTGTGGCAGGACAGCACATGTTTGTGCAGCTTACCCCTGCCACTGATGTAAGCACGAATTTGCAGCACCCTATGCCACCCATGGTGTGACAGGTTTCTGTGCTGCGCAGGACATTTCTCTGCATCTGGGAGTAAAAGGGAAAGTAAAATTGTTGTCGCAGAGAGCAGCAACAGCAGTAGGGAGCAGCAGAAGGAAGTCGAGGCAGTACTTCTTGCACACGACAACTTGGCGACTACTCAGCAAGTGTGCGAGTAGCAACTACGTTCCGCTTGCAGTCTGAAAGTCTCGCGCACCAGATGCCTTTTAAACACATTCCTTATTCGCCTGCCCGCAGCGCTCGCGCTTTCCACCGCCCGCGCGCTGACCGGCACTCTCTCTCAGACACACATAGTACTTTGGCTGGTTGCCAAGAACTCCGGAAAGCAGCTTCTGCCGAAGGAGGCTCGCCTCTTGCGGTTACCCTCTCCGAACTCCGGAATCGAGGCTTCTGCCTTTCTTGCTCTTAGAGCAAGCGGAAAGCTTCTGCACTGTGTCTAGCGAGGAGAACGTGTGACAGGACAGCACATGTTTGTGCAGTATACCCCTGCCACTGATGTAACCACGAATTTGCAGCACCCTATGCCACCCATGGTGTGACAGGTTTCTGTGCTGCGCAGGGTATTTCTCTGCATCTGGGAGTAAAAGGGAATGTACAATTATTGTCGATGAACGCAGCAACAGCAGTAGGGAGCAGCAGAAGGAAGTAGTTATCTTACTTCTTCCACACGACAACTAGCTACAAATAAGCAGGCGTGCGAGTGGCAGCTGCTTTCATCTTGCAGTCTGAAAGTCACGCGCACCAGATGCCTTTTAAACACCTTCCTTATTCGCCTGCCCACAGAGGTCGCGCTTTCCACCGCCCGCGCGCTGACCGGCACTCTCCCTCAGACACACATAGTACTTCGGCCGGTTGCCAAGAACTCCGGAAAGCAGCTTCTGCCGAAGGAGGCTCGCCTTTCCGGTTGCCTTCTGCGAACTGCGGGGTCGCGGCTTCTGCCTTTCTTGATCCTAATGCAACCGGAAAGCTTTTGCACTGTGTCTAACGAGGAGAACGTGTGACAGGACAGCACATGTTTGTGCAATATATCCCTGCCACTGATGTAAGCACGAATTTGCAGCACCCTATGCCACTCATGGTGTGACACGTTTCTGTGCTGCGCAGGACATTTCTCTGCATCTGGGAGTAAAAGGGAAAGTGCAACTATTGTTACAGAGAGCAGCAACAGCAGTAGAGAGCAGCAGAAGGAAGTAGTGATCTTACTTCTTCCACACGACAACTAGCTACTAATCAGCAAGCGTGCGAGTGGCAGCTACCATCCATTTGCAGTCTAAAAGTCTCGTGCACCAGATTCCTTTTAAACACATTCCTTATTCGCCTGCCCGCAGCGGTCGCGCTTTCCACCGCCCGCGCGCTGACCGGCACTCTCTCTCAGACACACATAGTACTTCGGCCGGTTGCCAAGAGCTCCGGAAAGCAGCTTCTGCCGAAGGAGGGTCGCCTCTTGCGGTTACCTTCTGCGAAATGCGGAGTCGCAGCTTCTGCCTTTCTTTCCCTTAATGCAAGCGGAAAGCTTTTGCACTGCTTCTGGTAAAGAGAACGTGTGACAGGACAGTACATGTTTGTGCAGCTTACCTCTGCCACTGACGCAACACGGATTTGCAGCACCCCATGCCACTCATTGTGTGACAGGTTTCTGTGCTGCGCAGGATATTTCTCTGCCGCTTGGAGTAAAAGGAAAGGCGAATTGTTGTCGCATAGAGCAGCAACATCAGTAGGGAGCAGGAGAAGGTAGCGGATGCAGAACTTCTTCCACACGACAACTTAGAGACTACTGAGGAAGCGTGTGAGTGGCAGCTCCGATCCTCTTGCAGTCTAAAGGTTTCGCGCGCCAGATGCCTGTTAAACATATTTCTTATTCGCCTGCCCGTCGCACTCGCTTTTTCCACCGCCCGCGCGCTGACCGGCACTCTCTCTCAGACACACATGGTACTTTGTCCGGTTGCCAAGAGCTCCGGAAAGCAGCTTCTGACGATGGAGGCTCGCCTCTTGCAGTTACCTTCTCCGAACCCCGGAATCGAGTCTTATGCCTTTCCTGCTTTTAATGCAAGCAGAAAGCTTTTGCACTGCGTCTGGCGAGGAGAAGGTGTGAAAGGGCAGCACATGTTTATGCAGCTTACCCCTGCCACTTACACAAGCACGGATTTGCAGCGCCCTATTCCACCCATAGTGTGACTGGTTTCTGTGCTGCGCAAGATATTTCTCTGCTTCTGGGAGTAAAAGGGAAAGCACAACTGTTGTCGCAGAGAGCAGCAACAGCAGTAGGGAGCAGCAGAAGCGAGTCGTGATCGCACCTCATCCACATGACATCTAGTTACTAATCAGCAAACGTGCAAGTGGCAGCTACGTTCCACTTGCAGTCTGAAAGTTTCGTGCGCCTGATGCCTGTTAAACACATTCCTTATTCGCCTGCCCGCAGCGCTCGCTCTTTCCACCGCCCGCGCGCTGACCGGCACTCTCTCTCAGACACACATGGTACTTTGTCCTTTTGCCAAGAGCTCCGGAAAGCAGCTTCTGCCGAAGGAGGCTCGCCTCTTGCGGTTACCCTTTCCGAACTGTGGACTCGCGGCTTCTGCCTTTCTTGCTCTTAAGGCAATCGGAAAGCTTTTGCACAGAGTTTGGCGAGGAGAACGTGTGACAGGACAGCACATGTTTGTGCAATATACCCCTGCCACTGATGTAAGCACGAATTTGCAGCACCCTATGCCACCCATAGTGTGACAGGTTTCTGTGCTGCGCATGTCATTTCTCTGCATCTGGGAGTGAAAGGGAAAGCGCAATTGTTGTCGCAGAGAGCAGCAGCAGCAGGGAGCAGCAGAAGGAAGTCGTGGCCGTACTTGTTCCACACGACTACTAGCGACTAATCAGCAAGAGTGCGACTGGCAGCTACGTTCCACTTGCAGTCTGAATGTCTAGCGCGACAGATGCCTGTTAAACACCTTATTCGCTTGCCCGCAGCGCTCGCTCTTTCCACCGCCCGCTCGCGGACCGGCACAGTCCCACAGACACGCTTGGTTCAATTGCCGGTTGCCAAAAGCTCGGGAAAGCAGCTTCTGCAGAAGGATGTTCGCCTCTTGCGGTTACCTTCTCCGAGCTGCGGAGTCGCGGTGCCTGCATTTCTTGCTCTTAATGCAAGGTAAAAGGTTTGCACTACATCTGGCGAGGAGAACGTGTGACAGGACAGCACATGTTTGTGCAGTATACCTCTGCCACTGACAGAAGTACGATTTTGCATCACCCTATCCCACTCATGGTGTGACCGGTTTCTGTGCTGGGCAGGGCATTTCTCTGCATCTGGGATTAAAAGGGATAGCGCAATTTTTGTCGCAGAGAGCAGCAACAGCAGTAGAGAGCAGCAGAAAGAAGTCGTGATCTTACCCCGTTCACAGGACAACTAGCTACTAATTAGCAAGCGTGCGAGTGGCAGTAACATTCCACTTGCAGACTGAAAGTTTCGCGCGCCAGATGCCTATTAAACATGTTTCTTATTAGCTTGCCACTGCGCTCGCGCTTTCCACCGCCTGCGTGCCGACCGGCACTCTTCCACATACACACACGGTTCTTAGGCCGGTTGACAAGAGCTCCGGAGGACACCTTCTGCCGAAGAAGGCTCGCCTCCTTCGGTTAGCTTTTCCGGACTCCGGAATCGCAGCTTTTGCCTATCCTGTTCTATAATGCAAGCGGAAAAGTTTGCACTGCGTCTGGCGAGGAGAATCTGTGACAAGACAGCACATAATTGTGCAGCCCACCCACAGGCCAGCAGAACCTGGCATCTCTGAATGGGTCTTTACATTCTTCCCAGGAAGATGAATGGCAATCACTATTTTGGCAGGGAGGAAAGTGCATCAGCTAGCAATTTGCTGTAGAAAATGTGCTTTCTGCTCCTCTAACAGCCAAAACTCCTACCATTTCTTGGAAGTCGTTCTTAGATAAGGACCGTGTTCAGCTGAGTGACAGTGAAGCCAAATGGCAATGCCGCAATCAATTGTCCTGTACACAATCTCCTTCATCCACGTGGAAGGTTACTCACGGGCACACAAGAGGACGGAAGAAACCCAAGTGCATCGTTGGACATAATAAAGTCAGACGTGTTGAGGGATGAAGAAATCTTGCAGAGATATGAAAAGCTGCCCTTAAAACCCAGTTTGGGGAGAGCCTGAGCTCTTTTGTGCTTCTAGGCCTGAAGATGCTCAGCACCTTTCCCAGATGCTCAGCAGGCTGTAGGATTGTGCCTGAATCTGGCCCTGGAAATGCCAGTGCCTCAACTGAGAGCTGTGGCAATGATTTCCATTGCATGGAGAGGGGCCACAGTACTGCAAGAGTCTTTCAGCAGAGCAAACAGCAGCCTGGAAGGTGGG